>NC_057816.1:20430796-21055796 GCF_910594005.1 Cervus elaphus | reverse complement strand
ACTGGAGGAGAGTGCCAAGACCGGGGCAGCTGTCCCTCCTCCAGTGACAGGTGTGTTAGCAGCACAGGTGTGTTACTGCCCGTGCTTCTCTTCTCCACTAAATGGGATGAAGAGGGCATGATAGCTGCTCTGTCCACCACAGTGTGGGGCACACAGGTGAGAGCCACAATGACTATCTTGTGAATGAATGAATGAAGGTTTCCATCAGTGAACCTTACCATTTCCCATCTTTCAACATATTTTCAAGTCACAGAGGAAAGCAACTTTAGCCAGATTAATCTTGCTCAGACAAGCAGATCAGTACTCTTAGTGATTTAGCGCACTCTCACACAATCAAAGTCAATGACATCAGAACCATTTAGAAAAAGACCCAAAAGATGGCCAGCTCTTCTAGCCTGGCACCACCATCACCATCTCCACCACTTCTCACCCTGCCTATCTCCTGGAAGGCAACAAGGTGATGAAAAGAAATCACTTTTCCCCCCTGAGCTGTTCACTAAAAAGGGGCCACAGGCAGGAACCAGCTAAGAGCTGCTGAGCGCTAATCACTGCTGGGGTCTTTGCTTTTGTTTCATCTCTTTACTCTGGGGCCAAAGAGGAAACTGAAATACTTCCTCCTAGCAGAGACTAAAGCCTCTGATTGATCTGACTGTCCTCTTTTATAATAGCTGGGGGAAGAGGAACGGTAAGCAGGTGAGGGGATGAAAAAAGAGGAAAGAAAAGGGAAGAGGGTTCTAGGTTACACGTTTCACTGCAGCACCATCACTGACAGCTCCAGGGCTCCTGGACCCGTCTCTGGGGGTGGGACACCACTCTGGAGCTGTTTTGGTACATGAAGTACCGAATCAGGAGCATAGCGTCTTCATCTGTGTCATCCCAGGACAGTAACTTAGAACAGTCTTCACTAGCTTCCTTTCCATCATGCCTTTTTCATTCCTTGTTGACAAGATCTGGAGCAGTACGGAGGGGTTCCTGCAGTAATTCCAAAGCTCCATGCTCCGAGTCCTCAGCCTCTTTGGTGGTCCAACATCAGCAGAGTTTCCCAGCACTGAGTCAGCTATTTACTTAGAGACCTGCTTAGTTTGGCCTTTGCTGTTTATTTCTCCGGGGCAATTTAATTTGATGCTCCACTTATTTTGGCTGACAGCTAGCACCATCTTAAAGTCATCTCCACTGAATGAAGAGCATCTGATGTGTTCTATCCCACAACACTCATGCACAAACGTGTTAGAAAAAAATATTTATTCTGACAATATTTTTCTACCCATCTTTAGAAAAAAGAGCAGGAGACGCTGATGAATGACTTACTCTGTATGGTGTTCTGCTGGCGGTTCTTCCACAGGCACATGGCAATGAAAGCCATGAGAATGAGCACCATCACCCCCAGCACACAGCCGACGATCAGGTACAGCATGTCGCTGCTTCTGGTGGGGCTGGCGGCAGGGCCCACGTTCCCGCCACTCCCCGAGGAATTTGGAGGGGTGCTCAAGTCTTTGATGGGATACTCAGAAGCTCCAGGGACCCGTTTCACTAGTTGAAAAACAGAAAGGAAAATATGATGTCAGGGGGAAGACAGTCTCTATGAAACGGTTTACTCTCTGGAGGAGGTCTGGTTAGGAACGCAAGCCAGTCTGTTTACACTTGTGACTGAGATGATCTGACCACCAATGAGTCACAAAGAGGGCTCCAAAGTTTAAAAGTCTAATGTGCTAAGGTTTTAGGCCACAAATTCTAGAGAAATCATCAGGTCAGAGACACAGATGCACTTGGTCTAACCCAAACTGCTATATGATGATCTGCTCAATTGTACTGGCAGAAGACTCCCAAAGAGCTGAAATAAAAATATGGTAACCTACAGATGGGACAAAAACTCCTTTCTGTCTGACACACTTTGAGCTGAATGAGACTCACGATTACATATTTTATGCCTTTTGCCTGTAAATCATATTAAAAGACAAGACTTTGGACTACTAGAACAATTATATACAACTCCAAAAACTTCACACATAATACTAAACATTCTAAAACCAAGAACTCTTGAAGTCCACGTTAACGCAGTACTTTTACCTAATTCACTGGTATTCTGGATAATGGCAAGAGCCAAAGCTAATAACAGGTGGCACATAAACCCCACTTTCTCTGTCCCCAGATAACATGCTCTTAATGCTCTACATGTTATAGCAAAGCAGCAGACAGCATAGTGGTTGATGGCCTGGCTCTAGAACCAGACTGTCCAGGTTTCTATCCTATTCCACCATGTACCCTTTAGCCATATGACTTGAACTTCCATGAACCAGTTTCTGCATGTGGAAAATAGACATAATAACAACAGCTCCATCATAAGGTTGTAATGAAGAGTAAATGAGGGGACTTCCGTGGTGGCCCATTGGTTAAGAATCTAATTTCCAATTAGACAACGTGGGTTTGATCTCTGGTGAGAGCTGGACCATTAAAAAGGCTGAGCGCCAAAGAACTGATGCTTTGAAATTGTAGTGCTGGAGAACTCTTGAGAGTCCCTTGGACAACAAGGAGATCAAACCAGTCAATCCTAAAGGATATCAACCCTGAATATTCACTGGAAGGACTGATGCTGAAGCTCCGATACTTCAGCCACCTGATGCAAACAGCCAACTCATTGGAAAAGACCCTGCTGCTGGGAAAGATTGAGGGCGGGTGGAGAAAGGGGCGACAGAGGATGAAATGGTTGGATGGCATCACCGACTCAATGGATATGAATCTGAGCAAACACCGGGAGATAGCGGAGGCCTGGGAAGCCTGGCATGCTGCCGTCCGTGGGGTCACAAAGAGTTGAACACAACTCAGCAATGAAACAACTGAGAACTAAGATCCTACATGCCATGGGGCAACTAAGCCTGCAGACCACAACTAGAGAGAGCCCTTGAGACGCAACGAGAGAAGTCCACATGCTGTAGGGTCTACGGCACAGCTAGAGCGCCCACGCGCCACAACTACTGAGCCCGTGTGATCCAGAGCCTGTGTACCACAACAGAAAGAGACGCCCCTGCACCACACTGGGAAGCGCATGTGCCACAACAAGAGACGCCCTCGCGCACCACAACTAGAGAAAGACTCCCCGCCACAAGGAAGACCCAGGGCAGCCAAACTTCTTAAAAAATTAGAATACATAAATAAAACCATGAAAGAATAAATGAGTTAATCCATGTAAAAAAGCTCTCCGCTTACAGCCTGGCATGTGGTAGTGTTCAATCAAGTTTGTTACTGTCTTTAGTTATTATTCTACATTTCTTGTTATGGCTCCTAACTACTTACAGGAGCAGAGTGATCTTTTAAAAAAAAAAAAACCTACTTCAACAAATATTATATTGGGGTTCCATTTTCTAGCAACTTCAATTCTATAGAACAGGGCTGGAAATCAGTCAAGGAGAGGCTGCCTTTCAAAGGAAAGAGCTCTGCATCATTGAAAGCTAGAAGAATACCTGGCAAAGACTCTAAAGGAAATTTCTACTTTGGGTGGTGTGTTGGATTATACAATTCTAAGGTCCCTGCCAATTCCTAAGACAACAAACAAGTTTCTGAGGCAAAATGGATGTTACAGATTGTACATGAAAGACCACAATTACTCATAGGGAAGTCCTTCAGGTTTATTCACTCTTCATTTACCCTGAATTTATTCATAATTCCACCAAGCTTGATGAACAGTTGCCAACCTCTCGCTGAACTTAAAAACTTCTGCAGTGTGTGAGACGGTCCTATGGATGTGAATAAGAAGAGACAGCCAGGAGCATGACATGAGCAAGGTAAGCGCCAAAACAAAAAGAGAAAGCAGAGAACTAAACAAAAATCACGCTGGTCCACAATCTTTAACAGTGGGGGGAAGTGGCTGGCCTCCAACACTGTGTCATTCCTGAGAAAACTGTACTGAATTATTAAGATAAGATAATCGCTGTTCACAATAAGAACCCTGAGTCATTTCTTTAAAAAGGTGAACTCATGCATCCAATGTTCTACTTAAACAGGCTGGGGATTGTGTAATACATTTTAGAAAGTCATTCAGCGTGAACAGTTAAAATTTTATTTTTTTAGATTTTTTGGGTTTTTTTATGTGAACCATTTTTTAAAGTCCTTATTGAATTTATTACAATATTGCTTCTGTTTTATATTGCTTCAGTTTTTTTGGCCACAAGGCACGTGGGATGTTAGCTCCCTGACCAGGGATCAAACCTGTACCCCCTGCACTGTAAGGCAGTCTTAAACTCTGGACCACCAGGGAAGTTCCAATTAACATTTTAAAGAAGGGTTTTGTTTTTCTCTGATCTGAAAACCTATAGCTGGAACCTTTGATTCCCCAGCAAAGTCAATTAACAATGTATACTATAAGACTATTAAAAACAATACAGTTACTACATTGTTGTCTGTGTTTTATGTTCTGCCTGGCTAGATTCTTAAATGTCTTGGGAGCAGAGACAAGAAATTTCATTTTTATGTAATTCTGTTCTGAGTTTCACAGCATCTGGAGGCAAGTAAGAAATGCTCATTAATACTTACAGTGTCCAGTACAAAAAGGTACTCAAATATATGCTAAGCAAATGAAATTCAAGGTTAGTCTACAGGTCTGTGTGTATAAACGTTTAAATGTGAATTTAACATGTGGGTTTTGAAGCAGAAAGACACATGATTCAAAATTAAATGATGAAGCTGAGTCTTGGCATATGAATTCAACCTTTCTGAGCCTCAGTTTCCACTTTGGGTGCTTCTGTTACTTAAGTGTGATATCTTCTGTTTTCAACAATTGTAGTATGTTACAGCTAATCTATGTCTTGTGTTGAAGTCTTACTTTAGAATTATCGACTAATTCTGAACTTAACTACTACACTTAACTGAGCAAGTAGGTAGTATACATATTTGTTATTCAAAAACCACTTTAAACACAGGTAGTGACTTCTCTTTAACTTTTTTGGGGAAGCATTCTAATTCTCTCAGCAATCTCAGAAATTAGTCAGCAAATATTTCTATTCCTTCACGGAGGACCAAAAAAAAAAAAAAAAAGGGAAGTGACCTACCCAGAGGCATGCAGAAACTTACAATGAATACTTATCTAAATTACTTTTAAGGCAAGTTTTCTAGCCCAGGGGTCCTCAACCTCCAGGATCCAATGCCTGATGATCTGAGGTGGAGCTGATGTAATAATAATAGAAATAAAGTGCACAATAGATGTAATGCACTTGAATCATTCCAAACCACCTGCCCACCTCCCTGGTCTGTGGGAAACTGTCTTCCATAAAACCAGCGCCTGGTGCCAATAAAGTTGGGGACCGCTGCTCCAGCTGACATAAGGCTAGACTGTTGAGGCAGTCTAAGTGGATGTACCTAGAAAACAGTCCAAAGTATCTTTGGAAACACGTCGACAGTCAGAAGGAATCCAGAGTTCAGAGTCCTAGCTCTGTGCAGGGAAAAACCACTAATTCTCACCCCTCCCCTACCTTTCGTTTCACAGATCATCACGTTACTGAACTCACTCTCTCCTCCTTCGTTGAAGCACTGCATTTTAATATCATAGGAGGTTTCTGGTTGCAGGTGGCCGATCATGTGCCACTGCTTTGAACCTAGAAAGGAAAAATAGAAGATAAGCTTTAAATACCCCACAACCTAAACAACAGAGTCAACAAAATTATTTAGTAATTTCAAAATGAAGTTGGAGCAGGAGCCATCACCATACAGTCAGTTTGAGCAATAAAAATGTCCTTATACTTTTAGCAATACACGACAGATGAATGGCATTTCTATTGCATGGTATGAAAAGAAATGGTAAAGAGGAGAGAGAAATTGAATTAAAGCTAAACCTGTCTGTGGGGATTCAGACTTTGTTTCATTACAAGTAATTAGTAGTAAGTCTTCCATAAAATACATATTCATTTTATGCATAAGTTAAAAGAAAACCCTCAAGTCCTTTGATCCCATACTTCAGCGAGCAAGTCAACCCACTCTGTTCATCCACCAGAAAGCAATGCCATGTACGAAGTCAGAAAACAATGTCTTTCCCAGAACAAGTGACCTTTACAAGACAGACCTCAGCAAAACTCTCAGTTCCACTCTAATGAGACACAGTGTGTGTGTGTGTGTGTGTGTGTGTGTGTACACTCAGTCGTGTCTGACTTTTTGCGACCCCATGGACTGTAGCCTGCCAGGCTCCTGGGTCCATGGAATTCTCCTAGCAAGAATACTGGAATGGGTTGTCCTTTCTTTCTTCAGGGGATCTTTCTGACCCAGGCATGGAACCCGTGTCTCTGTGTCTCCTGCATTGCAGGCAGATTCTTTACCCCTGAGCCATCAGGGAAGTCCTCCAACATATAAATGAATGCTCAAAAAGCAAAGTCTACTATGGGAAGCTCTTGGCTACTGCTCCCATCATTTCTTTCCTTTCGAATCCGGGTCTCCAAACCACACAAGTAAAGAATGAGGCTGTGATCCGTGGCACACAGCCAGCATTTCATTTAGAAACACTTCTAAACTGAGCAACTTCATTATAAATCACTCTCTGTTTTTACTTCCGTGGACCTGTGACAAACTTTAATAAACAGGGACACGTCTGCCAGACTCAATGAACTCTTCAAGCACCTTTAATCCTTCTTAGAAAATACCTCTTCAAACTGTTTTCACTGTTTCTTAGAAACTCAACTATACCACCAACTGATTTAAGAGTCAATTAAAGGGAGAGAAGAAAAAAAATTAATGAAACAAAACTATGCACACAAGTCAAATCGACTTGGCTGACAGAACCAATGGCTCCGGGATTCTTCCTGATTCAACACAGACAAAAACATCTCAACCCGGAAGCATACCCCTTTCCAGGCCACCAACACAAAGCCCCTCATTCATATTTTACAAGTCCCATATTTTATAAGGAAGAGAATCTGCTTATTTTAGGATCGAAGGACTATGAAAAACTCACAAGTGGGGAATTCTAGGCCCCATTTATAAGTGTAAAGAGGATCTTAAAAGAAACTTGACTCAAAATCTACTTGAGATAGGAACAGATCTATTTTTAAATTCCAAAAACTTTGCTAAAAGACTTCAACTTTTTTCTCTATCTTTAGGTCTTTTCCTGGCCCAGCCCCCCACTCACTTATCAACATTCACTTGAATAATTATGACACTAGATTTGAAGTTTTCCTTTCATAGCACTAGTAAAAATGGCATTAAACTAAGCTACTGATAAGTCACTAGTAAGAGAAAATAAACTAATACATATCTTATTAGAATAATATCCCATTGTTATTGGAATTATTCCGATTATAGGAAATATCACCAGAAAGGTTTTATAGGTCATTGACAAATAAGACACCTAAGTGTATTATTAGGTTTATAATCAACCAACCTGCATGCTGTTTGCTCAGCAGGCAGTTTTTTTCACCAAGAACATTTTAGAAAAGGTAAAAAATGAAAGCAACAGGCTTAAAGATCAGGATGACATGCTCTGATTTACTTGGAACTCAACTTAATTTATAAGATTAAAATAATCATCACAAAAACACTGGTATGTTCAAAACGTTTATAGCTTATCTAAACGTGGAACTTAATTCAAAAGGAAGGGTACCAGTATAATTGTTCTTCTCCCACTGTATTCTTTAACAATGTAATTGCATTTCAAAGCTTAAACCATTTTGAGTTGATATACGTAAGTAATCTAAAACTTTAAAGAAAACTTTATATATAAAGGATAAATACTTCTGTTTCTCGGCTCTGGAGAGCAAGCCAAAAGTTTCCAACTGGCACAAAAAGAATTTCAAGTGCATAAACCTGAAAATAAGGAATAATTAAATTACACAGCAAGTGAAGCCCACTTAAACAGCTAACTGCTCTATTACGTTCATAAACAAGTTCTCTGTGAACCACAAGGCAAAGCTTGCATGTACAGATGCTGGTAATAGAAACAAAAGCTCCTTTAGAGGAATTTCCCAGCTCCACACTCCACAGGCGCACTCAAGTCTGTAAACGTTCAAAGATTTAGCTAGAGAGTACAGAAAGTGTTTCTCGGCGCATTTCTAGAGTTGAACCGGGAAGGGGAGGGGAGAGAGTGATATTGACGGAGACAGAGAGGGATGTTTGTTTCATTTATATTTGCCTTGTTTAGAATGACCTTCTAATAAAAGTGTAGCCTCTCTCAAAAGATTTTAAAACTAAAAACCAGACAGCTCCACCTGCCTAACCCAGACACAACTAAAATGAAGACTGAGCCAGGACTACAGTGTAGATCGGTCACTAACAATCCTGTTTCTTTTCATGAACATGCATATTTTTGAAAAAGGATCCATCACTGTAGAGATGAATGTTCACACACACAGCACAGCCGTGGGACCAGCACCCAGGTGAAGCAAGTGTTCCTGGCCCCCCTCACGCTCCCTCCAGCCACTGCTCCCTCCAGGAAGCTACCATCCTGACTTCACTGAATCTTTTTTGCCACTAACAATGATTTTTCCACACTTCCCCAAATCTTTATAAAGAAGGCGGGTTTGGGGAACTCATTTCTTTCCTATTTTTCCGGATTAAAAGAGAAACAATCACTCTTGCATTCAAAAAATATTTAGGGAGCACCTACTCTGTACCAGGTACTAAAATTTAGTTAACAAATTTTTCATCACATCACAAAAGTAATTCCACTGGATAAACAACAAAAAGAAAACCACAATATTTAAAGAAACATGATGGCACCTATTAAAATAATTTATTGTAAGATTACTTATAACAAAAAACTATTTGACGTCGAAAAGTCAGAGGAAAGTCGCCTTGGCTTGGGAAAATATTTTGAGACGGTTCATTAGGAGATTAATACTTCAAAAAAAAAAAGAATCTTAGAGTGAAAAAAGACCTCGGAAGAAGTCTTCTTCCCAAAGCAAGACTCTGTTCCAAGATACCACTGAGAAACACCTCCCAAATTAGGGAGTTTATTATTTTGTGCGGGAACCCATGTTAGAAATATGGCATGAAAGGGTTCTTCCTCACACGATTTCCTTCTAGCTGCCCTCCCCCAAACAGACTGAGTACCTCCTTCCACATCCTAGTCCTTAAATACTTGAAGACAGGACTTTCCCGGTGGTGTAATGGTTAGGAATCTGCCTGCCGATGCAGTAGCCACGGGATTGATCCCTCACCCGAGAAGATGCCACATGCTGTGAAGCAATCAAGCACAGGTACCACAACTACTAAGCTCACAAGCACCTGGAGCCCGTGCTCTGAGAGGGGAGAAGCCACCACGAGAAGCCCGCACGGCTCGACTAGAGAGTAGCCCCAGCTCCCTGCAACTGGAGAAAGCCCCAGCACAGCAACGAAGACCCAGAGGAGCCAAAGTAATAAATTAAAAAAAAAAACCAACACAATCTGAAGACAGCTGTTCTGCTGCTGGCTACAATAGATGTCTTTTTTCCAACCTGATCACCCTAGACACGCCACTGTTCTTTTCTGGACTCTGAGCATTCACCCATTCATTCACTCAATAAATACCAAACAACTCAACAGTGTAGGGCTTGGGATACAGCTGTGAGAAAGAAGGCCCTCTGCCATGAGGAGATTAACATTTAGTGGGAGAAGCAAATGTTAAGCAAATAATTTCATATACACACACATATGCAAAACCGAACTAGGATTCATACGTGCAAAATCTCTTCAGTTGTGCCTGACTCTTTGTGATCCTATGGACTGTAGCCTGCCAGGCTCCTCTGTCCATAGGATTTTCCAGGCAAGAATACTGGAGTGGGCTGCCATGCCTTCTTCCAGGGGATCCTCCTGACCCAAGGATCAAACATGAGTCTCCTGCAGCTCCTGCATTGCAGGCAGATTCTTTACAGACCGAGCCACCAACCCCTCACTCTTCAAGGGTCCACTGTATTAAATTGGACAAATTAACTTTCTTTGGAAAAAATTCAAAGTAATAGTATATATGTCATTTCATTTTTTATTCTATTTTACCCTGGGATGTTTTTCATAATATTCATAAACCCTCTCCCTCCAAAACTCCCTTATTAAGACTCTAGCTTGTCCACGGCACTTACCTTCTACAATATCCCTCTTGTAATCACTGTCATTATCACTATCCGTTGGCCGGTAATAGATATAAAATCCTTGGATGGGAGTGTTATTGTTACTCGATGGAATGTACTAGAAAAGAGAAGCAAAGACTTGTCAAAGACAAAAATAATGTAACTTTTACATCCATTAAGATTTATTTATCTGTGTGGCAATATTTTTTGAGCTTCATTTTATAGACATCCTTGATAGCCATTTAAAATTTAATTCAAAGGTATTCAAAGGTATTGAGAGCATTTTAGCTTACTGCAGGGCTAAACAAAAATAAAGCAATATGTCTCACTTGGCTCAAAGACAAAAAAGTACATTGGGCTCAAAAGCAATAAAACACGAAATGGTGATTATGTTAATACTTGGATGAGAGCTGAAGAGACAATCATTTTATTAAAGCCCTGCCCCTGAGCCTGGATGGGAGGGGAATCTGGGGGAAGAAGGGATATATGTGTATGTACGGCTGAGTCCCTCTGCTGTGCATCTGAAACCATCACACTGTTGATCAGCTAGGAGTGTGTGTGTGCTAAGTCGTCTCAGTTCAGTTGTGTCTGACCCTGTTCAACCCCATGGACTGTAACCCACCAGGCTCCTCTGGCTATGGGATTCTCCAGGCAAGAATACTGGAGTGGGTTGCCATGCCCTCCTCCAGGGGATCTTCCCAACCCAGGGATTGAACTCATATCTCTTATGTCTCCTGCTTTGGCAGGCGGGTTCTTTGCCACTGGAGCGCCACCTGGGAAGCCCCAATCAGTTAATACTCCATTATAAAATAAAAAGTAAAAAAAAAAAAAACCCAAACCTGCGCCCCTCAATTTCCTCTTACTTAAAAGTTCAAAAATTTCCCATTCATAGTGTCATGTCCCGATATTAAATTAACATGGCCACATCAGAAACTTCTGTCATTAGAGAAGATGTTTTACTTACCGTCCACTTTAGCATGATCTGAGTATCACTGACAGCTTCTGTGTATGCGATGTGAGGTCCAGTTATTGGACGGTTAGAAAAGCGATTGGGGAACCCAGCCACCTGATACGGACGAGAAGCTGAACTCCGAAAACTCTCACCATAATGGTTGATAGCAATGACCCTAAATTTGTATGTTGAACCTTTTGAGGGAGGGGAAAATAAACAGAATTTAAGGGACAATATTCAAAATACAATAATTGTACTAAGCATCTCTCTGCAATAACAACGACATGCTCTAAAGCCTAGATGGTGAATAGATTTCAACCCACTTGCCAACTCCACTGGTACTGCATGCAATCATTGTGTGTGTTCAAGATTCCAATACCTTACTGGGGGTCCCTGGGAGAGACAGATGCTGTTCCTCATGGAAGGAAGCAAGGAGAGAAGAGGAAAGAGCACATTTCTCTTTCAACATCCTGTTCTAAAGTCATAACCATCAAATACAGGACTAGCTGGTGGTGATGGTGGTGGTGTTTAGTCACTAAGTCGTGTCCCAGTCTTTGCAGCTCCAAGGACTGTAGCCCGCCAGGCTCCTCTGTCCATGGGATTTCCCAGGCAAGAATACTGGAATGGGTTGCTGAAACTATTGGGTTGGCAAGAATATTTGTTTGGGTTTTTCCGTAAGAACGTAGGAAAAATCCAAACGAACTTTACGGCCAATCCAATAGGTTTTTTTCACTTTGAAAGAAACAACTGAAGCGAAGTTTAACACAGGGAATACAGCTATGAAGAGGCACTGTGTGGCTGATCACAGATGTCACTCTGCTCCCTCTAATAAGAGGATAAGAAAGAGCAGATTTAAGCTACAACAGAAGGTATTTGTTTGGCTTAGATATTAAGAACTTAAAAAAAAAACTCTAAGCATTGTGAGTTTCTGAAAATCTGAATCTAAAGAATAAATTAGACCCCTAAAGCAAGTTTCACAAAAGCTCAAAAATAACCCCTGATCTTCTGTAAACAGTCCTTTCTATCTATAAAATGTTACTTAGCTTTGCTCATATTTAAAACAGCCACCTTCTCCCAACTGTACCTACATATTCCTGAGCTCCTCCTGTTACCTGTCAGACAAACATGGGTTTTTGCTGCTAAAGTACATTTAAAAGTCCATCAACAAAAACAGTCATGAAACCCAAACAAACAGAAGTAAGGAAAGTTGATTTGTGATTAGTGCTTTTCTCTTTTATGGTTTCATGTATTAGGGGGTCTGGATGGGCTTCCCTGGTGGCTCAGATGGTAAAGAATCTGCCTGTAATGCAGGAGACCTGGGTTTGATCCCTGGGTTGGGAAGTTCCCCTGGAGGAGGGCATGGCAACCCACTCCAGTATTCTAGCCTGGAGAATCCCCATGGACAAAGCAGCCTGGTGGGCTACAGTCCATGGGGTCACAAAGAGTCGAACATGACTGAGCAACTAAGACGGAGTGGATCTGGAGAAGCTCCCCTGATGCTGAAACAAAACTTAACAGAACAAAGAGGTGCTGAATGTTGTCTCATATCCATAAAACAAAGTAGTGGGTTAAACCACGCTAAGATGCATCATCGGATCAATGGTAGCCAAATAACAAGCAATTTTCCTCTTAAAACATTTATTCATAGCAAAATACACACACATACACACACACAAAGATGTCACCACAACCCTACTTCCACTCATTTGCAGTTAGAAATAATCTAAAGCCCAGAAAGAAAGACTAGGTTAAGTCAATCATGATATACTTACATGATAGATACCCAGTTATTAAAAACTGAGTTCTGAAGAATTGTTCATTATGAGATAACATGGGAAAAGGGGGTCACAAGACAATATTTATGGCATGATCCCTATTTGTATTAGAAAGGAAAAAAGACTAGAAAGAAATACAACATAATATAAACAATGGTTATCTCTAGATGGGTGGGTTTAGGGTAAGTATTCTCTTTTTATACTTTGCTTTCAAATTTTTATACAATAAGCTCACATTACTTTAACAATTAGAAGAATATAAGATTATTAAAATATGCATTTAGGGATTTCCCTGGTGGTCCAGTGGTTAAGACTTCCCAATGCAGGGGACACAGATTGGATCCCTGGTCAGGAAATTAATATCCTACATGCAGCAGACATGGTAAAAAAAAAAAAGACAAATATGCATCTAAAGTCAGCATTGATGTTCTAAAACAAAATGTTTGAATATAACTACCTGGCTCTAAACTACGAACTTCCACAGAAAGCTTAGAAGGAGGGATGTCTTCAGCTGCCACCAGCCAATCACTAGTCCTCATCCGTTTATATTCGACCTTGAAGGCAGTGATTGGAGAGCCCCCGTTAGCCCGAGGAATCCATGTGACATAGACAGACGTCTCTGACGCAGTGGAGATAGTAGGCCGGTCAGGTGCCTCTGGGACTGAAAATGGAAACATTCATTTTGATAACCCTCAGCATCAGAGACAAGAACTACTCAAATGAACTAAAAGGGGTAAATCCCAAATATCACTTTATTAAAGGCTCTTCACCAGAGTTGAAATACTTGCCAGAGTTAATAACTTTATGACTGTCTTTCTGTCCTCTGAAAAGTTAATGTGCAATGAAGTAGAGAAAGTAGCAGGATAAGTGAGATAATTTATAAACTTGATAAGTATCTCTGAAAATCTGAAAGTTAATGAGTATGATCACTGAGGGATGCTAAAACAATATAAGTAATTATTATTTGGTGCTTCAAGTCTGACTGTGGTAATAATTTACAGTAAATTTTCTTTTTTTTTTATAGTAAATTTTCAAAATGATGTGTTATTTAAATGGTTTTCTTTATCCAAGCAAGCTATAGAAAACATATTCAGCCAACAGTCTATAGACTGTTCTATTTATTATCTCTTATGATCATAGCCTGTCAATAATCAGCAATGTAGTTATTACTATCGTACGTATCTTAACACACTTCAAAGCTACAGGAATGCTAGTCCAGAAAACAGACTGCAAACAGTAAATAGAGATAAACTGAACCAATAAAATCAATGCTGATAAAAAGGAAGACAGATTCACAGTTAAATAAAGACAAGTGTTATCAGGAAACATGATCCACATGATCATCCATGTGAACCTGTAGGAAAGGACGGTCAGAGAGCCAACACCTGGCAGCTTTCGGTTAGCATGGCCAAGGGGAGGGATGTCCCAGCCCACAGATGAGATGGTCTTGATTCCATGGCAGGTGGAAACCTCAGGAGTGAGCTCATCATTTAAACTGTGTACCCAACACATATCCCTAACTGCTGGCCAAGCAATCTTGTGGTTATAACTGGCTTCCCACTTGGTCCCTACAAAGCAAGGATGCTGACAGAAACAACCTGGTCTGTATGACAGTGAGAAAGTAGTAAACCGCCATCCCACGTTACATTAATCACCTGGGAATTTTTTAAGAATGAGCTGGTTATCAAGAAGACCGACTACCCTTCAATATGCTAACTATCTTATTTCTAGAGCTAGAACAAGGAGGACCAGCTCTGGACCACAGTTACATTGTTATCGTTTTAGTCGCTAACTCATGTCTGACTCTCTGCAGCCCCATGGACTGTAGCCTGCCAGGCTCCTCTGTTTGCGGGATTTCCCAGGCAAGGACACTGGAGTGGGCTGCCATTTCCTTCTTCAGGGGATCTTCCCGACCCAGGGATCGAACCCATATCTCCTGCATGAGCAGGTGGATTCTTTTTTGCTGAGCCACCAGGGAAGCCCCCGCAGTTACATTACTTCAATGAATTACTCAGGAAGCCCCATCTCTGTCTAGCCTGGATCTGGCCTCCACCAACACCTCTCTGTCTCAACATCTCTTCAATCTGAATACAAACACATAACAAAGTAATGCTGCATACGGTGCCTGTATGAAGAAATTTGTGGCATTTTAAAAACAAATTGTTTAATGGATGAAAAGATGAATACATTCAAAGCAGGCAACTTGGCATGATACTTACTGTATTCCTTTCAAGTTAGAAAGCAATGGAAACAGAATGAATAGGAGTTAGTGAATCTCTCTTTTAACACGAAGATAACAAAACAACTTCCTCTGTTGATTCACATGAGGTTAAAACTCATAAAGAATACCACAGACCAAGTAGAAAAAGAACGTTATTAGGGGAAAGTCCCTAAAGAGAAGAATACCATCAATACTCAAAAGAAACAGCATGTGAAAGGAGATAAAGAATACTGCTCTTGGAGTCTAACTGTCTGACTGCGGATAGCAGTTCCACCACTCTCTGGGTGACCTTAGGCAAGTTCCATAACCCCCTTGAGTCCCAGTTTCCTGATTTGTAATACGCTGATGCTCCCTTCCTCACAGGGTTATTGTGAAGATTAAATAAATCATTTCTTTATGGTTATCTCTGCTTGGATAACACCAAACTCATGATTGCCAGAACAGAATCCATAACCTTCAGCAACAAATTCTTATCACCTATCCTGGTAAATAGTTCAAGTTGCCCAAGTCACCGTATTTCTCACTCTCATTCAATGAGGATTCAGCTCCCTTCATCTCTTGTCTGTGTCCTTCTCCATCCACACTGTCACTGTCTGTATTTCCAAGCCTCCTCTGATGCCACTCCTCCGTCCCATCTCTAAAATCCTTGGGCTTCTTCATAGCTTTTAGGGAAAGACTGAATCTTTAAGGACATCATACAAAGCGACTGCTTTCCTTCCCCACTGTAGCATGATTCCCCATAGCACTAAATAAAATCTCTGAATCTCTAAATGAAATAGAACATGTCCATCATTTATCTCTGCATGAGAGGTCTCTGCCTAGAACTGTTTCTCCTGCTTCTTCATTCAGCTATAACATTCTTGCCTTTGAAGCTTAGCTTAGGGAACATCTCTTACCGCCAGCCACTGGGCCTCCTTCCTATCAAGTAAGTGATTTACATAAATCTCTTGTGAAATGTTTGATTCCAAGGTAGAATCAAAACCATCGTTGCTGGTTAATCCATCTTCCCTGCTATACTGGTATTGGTTTAATTGTCTGCATCATCTCCTATACTGTAAGCCTCTCCAAGGGCAAGATTTATTTGATCTCTGCTGTTCCAGCATTTAGTACAGTGTGTTAATTCATGAGGTTTTTGTTCTTCTGATCTCAAAGGTGAAAGGACTCAAGAAAAAGCAGCTCATGATACTGAAGACGCAGAGGCACTCCACAGAGGCGTTCAAATGTTATGACTTGCTTCTGTCTGAGACCAACTCATGGAAGACTATAAAAATAGGGAAGAGAAGCTTGAAAATTCTTAGAGCTCAGTAATAAAATGTTAAGCCTTCCCTAGATCACAAAAAGTACATTATGTTGTAATGGGAGAATTCATGTATGATTAAATACTAAAAAGAAGTCTTAAAAATTTTATTGCTATGACATCTGAACACTGTAAGATCAACATGATATAACAATAAAGCTGAGAATGACATGCAATCATTCAATAAAAAACTAAGTCATACTATAGGTACCATGATATATTTTGACAAATCATTAAAAAAAACAAGTCAGAGGTTCAGGGTTCCAATGTAAATTTGGTTTCCATGCCAGACAGGAGACAGAAAAATCCTTTTTGTGAGTTCTAAAAACTTAGTATCATAACATTTGAAATCTGAGTTTATTACTTTGAACATCAATCATGGTACTGGGTATTCAAGATTTCAAATTCAAGACATTTTAAAATGGTTGAAATAAAACCTAAAAGACCTATATGGTAGGATATAATTTGAATAATAAATATCCTGTCCCACTCCACCCCTCTCACTCCACCCCCTAATAACCTGAAACAGGTCAGTTACATTTGGAAACAAACAGAATGAATAAATGAAGAATCTTCTCTTTACCTCCACTATGCCTAGAGGAATCTGTGAGTACCACTCCGAAGTTGTCTGCAGCCTCTGAAACAACAGGGCTCTTAGGGATGCCCACAGGTGGAGAGGAGGCCTGGGTATTTTTGGACGATGCTGTTTTCTCTAGAAAGGTAAAATATAACATAATGTAATACGAATAAGCTTCTATGCATAAGTAAGAAAAATACTATGAAACTCAGCTCAGTTCAGTTCAGTCGCTCAGTCATGTCCGACTCTTTGTGACCCCATGAATCGCAGCACGCCAGGCCACCCTGTCCATCACCAACTCCCGGAGTTTACTCAAACTCATGCCCATCGAGTCGGTGATGCCATTCAGCCATCTCATCCTCTGTCATCCCCTTCTCCTCCAGCCCCCAATCCCTCCCAGCATCAGGGTCTTTTCCAATGAGTCAGCTCTTCGCATGAGGTGGCCAAAGTACTGGAGTTTCAGCTTCAGCATCAGTCCTTCCAGTGAACACCCAGGACTGATCTCCTTTTGGATGGACTGGTTGGATCTCCTTGCAGTCCAAGGGACTCATGAAACTCAACTGGCATATAAATATATGAACTTATCTGTTACAGTGTCTAAATTTAAAACCTACATTGTAATTACTTAGCTAATATGAGGAATTAACTTGAAAAGTTACTTTGTCTTTTTCTAGTACCTGTAACAAAAATGTGTCTCTCTTCACCAGGGTAGCTTTAATTTACACACAGAAAAAATGACACAAATGAAAAAGCCAAATGACTCTAATCAAGGTTTTCAAACTATTCACCCACTTTTATTTTTACTGTACATATTTCTTAATTCTGACGCAGAAAATTCATTATTTAAGAGCTTCTGTTAAGTTTCTTCATGCGAAAGCTGTCATGCTGTTTTAAAATTTCAAGGGGCAAAAAATGAAATTGAGTGATTATTTTAGAACCGAAATACATGCTCATTATTCAGTATTTGCAGGTCAGACTGTATAAACAACTAAGGACTAATTATGGGTAATAACTCAAAATACATTTCAAATAAGAAATACTCATCATTTTTCTGGCCAGACACAGTAATTAAATAAAAGGATCTTTTTCAAAAGCCAAAGACAATTTCTTTTCAATCATCAGAACTCCTTTCCAATACTGTGCCACACCAAAAACTCTTCTGTCCAGTTCCTGTCTCTGCTCATGGAAGTCTTTTTGTTCATTTATGGCCAACCTGCGAGAGCATCTTTTAAAATTTTTATTTTATTTATATATTTATGACAGTGCTGGGTCTTTGTTGCTGTGCAGGCTTTTTTCTAGTTGTGCTGAGTAGGGCTACTCTCTAGCCGCAGTGTATGGGCTTCTCATTGCGGTGGCTTGGCTTCTCTTGCTCACGGGCTCCAGGGCACACAGGCCTCAGTAGCTGTGACTACCGGGCTCTGGAGCACAGGTTCACCAGTTGCATGGGTTTCGTTGCTCCGAAGCATGTGGGATCTTCCCAAACAGGGATTGAACTCGTGTCTTGCGTTAGCAGATGGATTCTTTACACTGAGCCACCAGTGAAGCCCGGAAATGGCATCTTTTCAATCAAGCTACCCTCACAAACTGGGTGGGCTTCCCTTGTAGCTCAGTCAGTAAAGAATCTGCCTGCAATACAGCAGACCCGGGTTTGATTCTTGGGTTGGGAAGATCCCCTGGAGAACGAAATGGCAACCCACTCCAGTATTCTTGACTGGAGAATCCCATGGACAGAGGAGCCTGGCAGGCTTACAGTCCATGGGGTCTCAAGAGTTGGACATGACTGAGTGACTAAACCACCACCACCACCCTCACAAACTACCCCACATCCTCTGGCATCTTGTCTTGCCTAGACCATGTCAGATCTGGTCCCTCCTATTCCTCTGCCCTCCTCCAGCCTATCCTTACCCTACAGTCAGCAAGGCCCTATAGCCAGCATTGAAACACATAAGAGACAGTGTCACAACTCTGCTCAAAACCCTCCAAGGCTCCCAGTTCACTCAGGGTCGAAGTCGGTGTCCCTGCAGGTGGGACAATGTGCTCATGATCATCCATCTCCCTGAGTGTTCTCCCCTCCCCACTTACTTTACTCCCATCACTGTGGGAGTGCTCCTTGGAACCCTCAGTGCTCCTTGGAAACGCCAAGCACACCCATGTGCTATCCTCTCTACTGGGACATTCTAGCCCCAGATACTCACATGGGTTTCCACACACCTCCTTAAAGTTCTGCCCTGCTGTCAACTGCTCAGTCTCTGGTCACCTGTTCAAACTGTGACAACTGCTACTACCCCATGTGCGTGCATGCTAAGTCGTTTCAGTCGTGTCTGACTCTTTGTGACCCTATGGACTGTAGCCCACCAGGCTCCTCTGTCCATGGGAGTCTCCAGGCAAGAATACTGGAATGGGCTGCCATTTCCTCCTCCAGGGGATCTTCCCAACCCAGGGATCAAACCCACATCTCTCAGGTCTCCTGCATTAGCAGGTGGATTGTTTACCACTAGCACCACCTGAGAAGCCCATGCTACACCCATCCCTTAATTTATTTCTCTTGTTAACACTCACCACCTACTAATGTTCTTATAACTTATGCGTATACTTCTCCCAACTAGAATGGAAGCTCCATGACAGCAAATGAGTATTATCTATTTTGTTTACTGCCTGGCACTGAGAAGTCATTCAGTAAATACTAGCTGAACCGAAATTTTGCCTTGAGTTGGCATTTATGTGTATGTCTTACCTTTCTTAGCAAAGTAGAAGCTCTATCAGGATGGATTTTGTCTTGATTATCCTTGTTTTCCCTGTGTCCGTTGACCTAATGCCTTACCTATCATGCTGCTGCTGCTGCTAAGTCACGGCAGTCGTGTCCAACTCTGTGTGAGCCCATAGACGGCAGCCCACCAGGCTCCTGTCCCTGGGATTCTCCAGGCAAGAACACTGGAGTGGGCTGCCATTTCTTTCTCCAGTGCATGAAAGTGAAAAGTGAAAGTGAAGTCGCTCAGTCGTGTCCGATTCTCCACGACCCCATGGACTGCAGCCCACCAGGCTCCTCCGTCCATGGGATTTTCCAGGCAAGAGTACTGGAGTGGGGTGCCATTGCCTTCTCCTACCTATCATAAACTCTCAAAAATATCCGTGAAATGCTAGATGGACTAGAAGAATACAACCATCTACATGTGGCCCCAAGAGGTACTATAATAGGTTTATTTAGTAAATTTATAGATAAGAAACTTTGCTGGCTGATTCAAAGAATAAAAAAAAAATAAAATAAAATAAAGCTCAGGTCTGCTACTTAAAAAAAAAAAAAAAAGAAACTTTGCTACCCCAAAATGACACTAATTATTAAAAAGTGACATCAATGCAGCCAATTCCCCCCTCTGAAGGAAGATTACACTCACCTTTGCTGGTTCGGAAGGTGAGCATGGCAGGCTGCCCTTCCCCGGCTGCACTCCTCGCCACCATCAAAACTTCGTAGAGACCCGACGGCTCCAGCTCCGTTAAACGGAGCTCATTCTCACTTCCTGGGACTCGGACCGTGTGCCAGCCCCCCGCGACACCAACACCATCCTCCAGCTACCCAGGCGAACACAAGGCACTTTTCAAAAATGGAGACACAGCGCAGAAAATCTTTCCATTTCAACTGGGTAAAAACTAGAAGTCCTTCAATTCCAAAATGAATTTGGGGAAGCGACACAAGGTCACAAGTCAAAGAGACACAGTGCCTCTTTCAATTAAGAAACAGAAGGAGACCTGTAGTGAGAAGTTTGGGATTCTCACTGTTTTTGAAAAAGACTACTGCTTCATCAGCTGCCACTAACGTATGGCCTCAAGTAAGTTACTTGATTACCCAGTTGTTTCCTTTCCTGGTAATGGAAACATTGCTCCTTTCTTACTGAGCTAATGGGAGAATTAAATAAGTAAACAATAATACGTATTAATAATAATATACAATATACACAATACATGATAAATCATAGTTCATGTTTATGTCTGTATAAATTATGCAATTATGCATTACATATTTCTAACAGTCTTGCTTCATGTCTTTACACTGTTCAGTGAGTGGAAGGAAAGAAAAAGAGATCCAATCTGTTATGCCTTCATTAACAAAACCAAGAGCCAACATTCATGGAAGTTTCCATGTGGATAGGGTTACCAGTGGAACTTCCTTCATCTAGAATCATCAAGTTAAAAACAGTGAATAAATTTTCAAGTATCATTATGTTAATTTTTCCAGATATTAAAAATATTACTGGAGGGGGAGAAATGGAGTGGGAGGCTGGACTAGCAGACGTAAGCTTTTATACATAGGATGGAAAAACAACAAGGTCTTACTGTATAGTACAGAGAACTAGATATTCAATATCCTATAATAAACCATAATGGAAAAGAATATCTTTTAAAAATGTATATATAGGGATAACTGAATACCTATGCTATACAGCAGTAATTAGCATTGTGAATCAACTATACTTCAATTAAAAAAATACCTAAAGGATAAAAAAAAATTCCTATTAAATGATGGATACCAAAACATCTTGAATATAGAAGATTATTTTAAATATGAGTACATCTCCTCCCATTTCATTTACTAGTCTCATTAAACAAAGAGGGGAGGATTTTCATCTTGTTTTAATATAAACCTGTGGGTAAAAATACCATCTGAAAAATCAATTGAGACGGACCAACATTTACCATAATAAATAACCAAACAATGAAAGATATTAATACAATTAGGAAGACAACTTGAAATGAAAATATTAGTCAGAGATTATAACGGAACAACTTTGTTCAAACAGTGGTTTCTAATAAGAAATTGCTTCTTCGCTAAACAAACCGCCTTCTGCCACTTCAGAGAAGGAAGGAATTATTTCTTAAAAAGCGGTTTATAAAGCTTTACACCCAAGGGGTTAAAATGTTTGATTAAAAAGGTCAAGAAGCAGGGAATCCCTGGCGGTCCTGTGGTTAGGACTTGGGGCTTTCAGTGTCAGGGCCAGGGTTCTATCCCTGGTTGGGGAACTAAGATCCCTCAAACCCAAGGAACGGTCAACAAAACAACTGTCAAGTTACTCGGTTCTTAAAATCCCAATCTGGGGGCGGTTATTTGTACTTCATTCTCACTGCTTTTATAAGACTGGTAAACCCAGCATGACTGCTGACTCTCTCCCAAACTCCTCACCCTGGGATCCTCCTGTTCTGGCTCCTGCCGCTCCACAGGTGTGAAAGATAATAAGCATCTTTCACAGGAAAGTTATACACAGGATACGAAGACGTGAGAAGAGAAAGATCATAAATGACAAGACATTACCTTTCGGTACTTCACGAAATAGGCATTGATGGGCAGCCCGCCATCCTTCCCTGCCCTCCAGACCAGGTTGTAGGTGTCTGCTGTGTGTGTCTGAGGGGGGCTCAGAATGATGGGGGCGTCAGGAACAGAGGTGCCACTAGCATTTTTCTCTGATGATGATTCCTTGGCACTGGAATGTTCTTTCACCGGAAATGAGCTCAATGATCCAGTTTCTGAATCATCACTTTTATCATTCTGAGTGGGATCAAATGATGTGACTATTTCTGCTTTGGTGTCTGTCTCAAAAGGAACTGCAGAGAAAGAGAGGAGGTTGAAGAAATGCATTATTTCAGGGTCTCTCACATAGTATGCTGTCATCTAACATAATGTTAGCACAATTTGAGCCCTAGTAATTAAAACATAGAACATTTCAACTTATAATTCATGGAGACATCTAATCTCCAGTTGTTGTCATTCAGTCACTAAGTCATGTCCGACTCTTTGTGACTCCATGGACTGCAGCATACCAGGCTTCCCTGTCCTTCGCTATCTCCTGGAGTTTGCTCAAGTTCATGTCCATTGAGTCGGTGATACTATCTAACCATCTCATCTTTTGTCATCCCCGTCTCCTCCTGCCCTCAATCATTCCCAGCACCAGGATCTTTTCCAAGGAGTCACCTCTTCACATCAGGTGGCCAACATATTGGAGCTTCAGCATCAGTCCTTCCAATGAATATTCAGGGTTGATTTCTTTTAGGATTGACTGGTTTGATCTCCAGTAGCTAATTACTATTTATGAAGGAGCAAAATAATTTCCTGAAAAAGCAGTTCTACAATGCAGTAGTTTAGTAGCTAGTACTAGTGCTAAGTTGCTTTAGTCGTTTCCGACTCTTTGCGACCCTGTGGACCACAGTCCACCAGATTCTGTTCAAGGGATTCTTCAGGCAACAGTACTGCAGTGGGTTGCCATTTCCTCCTCCAGGGAATTTTCCCAACATAGGGATCGAACCCACGTCTCTGATGTGAAAGGATGCTATTTTCCCCTGCTCTATGCTAGCGTTCCCTCTTTTACAATAACAACTTGCTAGTGTAACCTCTGAAGATTTTAAGTTGGCGAACAAGGAACGTTTACTCTAATTGGTAAATGAAACACAATGAGTAATGCATTCCCTTGGGAACAAAATAACACAAGTAGCAAAGAAAAGATCAAGAGTTAGACCATTACCTACTGGGTAGCTTGTCCCCAAAGGTCGCTTAGTATTCACACCCTTGGGCAGTCCCCTCCCACGCTGAATCGGGCTACCCTGTGAGTGGCCTTAACCAATGCCAAGCCCAAGAGAGGCTGTGGTCTTCCAGGCTTAAGCCTTAAGAAGGCCTGGCACCCCTACCAGAGTGCTACCACATACAGACGTCCAAGCTAGCCATGGAGAGAAGTGACCAGGGAAGGGAGAGAGGGAGGAAGGCAGAGAAATGGAGGGGGGTGGGAGGGAGAGGAGGGGATGCGGGTGGAGTCCAGCCCTCACAAAGATGCCACACGTGTGAGTGAAGCTACTTTGGCTGTTCCAACCCCAGGTGCTATCTGATTACAAAGGTCGAAAAGACCCCAAGCAAGGCCCACAGAATGGCCCACTTTATCCAGTTAACCCACAGACCTGTAAGGTAATAAAGGACCTGTTAAGTCGTTCATCAGATTTAACTACCCCCAAAGATGGTTTTTCCAGTAGTCATGTACAGATGTGAAAGTTGGATCGTAAAGAAGGCTGAATGCTGAATAATTGATGCTTTTGAACTGTGGTGCTGGAGAAGACTCTTGAGAGTCCGTCCCTTGGACTGCAAGGAGATCAAACCAGTCAATCCTAAAGGAAATCAATCCTGAATATTCATTGGAAGGACTGATGCTGAAGCCGAAGCTCCAATACTCTGGCTACCTGATGCAAAGAACCGACTCATTGGAAAAGACCCTGATGCTGGGAAAGATTAAAGGCAGGAGGAGAAGGGGACAACAGAGGACGAGATGGTTGGATGGCATCACCAACTCAATGGACATGAGTTTTCAAAAGCTCCAGGAGATGGTGAAGGACAGGGAAGCCTGGCAAGCTGTAGTCCATGGGGTCACAAAGAGTCAGACATGGTTGAGCGACTGAACAACAACAAAAGATGAACAACTTAACACCGGCGCTTCCCTGGTGGCTCAGATGGTAAAGAATCTGCCTGTAATGCAGGAGACCTGAGTTTGGTCCCTGGGTCGGGAAGATTCCCTGGAGAAGGGAATGGCTACCCACTCCAGTATTCTTGCCTAGAGAATTCCATGGACAGAGGAGCCTGGCGGGCTACGGTCCCTAGGGCTGCAAAGAGTCAGACAAGACTGAGCAACTAACACTTTCACTGCATACAACAACAGATAACTAACTAGCTCTTCTATACTCAGAAGACAAGCCAGAGACAAGAGGGAGGAAATGAAACAAGACTAGCAAAGGTAAAGGAAGAATTTACTTGTTTTCAATTTTTTTTTTTCTGGATAAAATGGAAGGTTGGCTTAAGAAACTGCCAGTCTGTATCACAGTAAGCGAAATAAGAAAAAGGCAAATACCACAGAATATCACTTATGTGCAGAATCTAAAATATGACACAAATGAGCTTATCTACAGACACAGAGAACAGACCTGTGGTTGCCAAAGGGAAAGCGGAGTGGAGGAGGGACGGACTAGTCGCTTGGTGTTAGCCGAGATGCAAAGTATTATATACAGAATAGATAGACAACAAGGTCCTACTGTATAGCACAGGGAACTATATTCAATATACTGTAAAAAACCAGAATGGAAAGGAATACGAAAAATGTATTATATGAATAACTACATCACTTTGCTATACAGCAAAAATTAACATGGCACTGTAAATCACCTATTCTTCAATAAGATAAATTTTTTAAAAACTGCCAATCTAAAAACAGCCTTAATATGCACTACTAAGAGCATACAGAATACATAGAGGAAGGTAAAAATAATTTATTTGTGCTGAAAAAAATAAATAGGTCACCTACACCCAAAAAGAATTACAGAGCACATATTATGTACTCAGCATGGAGCCAGACATTAAATAACCATCATCTCATTTAATTCTCCAAACAACATTCTTAGGAAGATAGTAATACTTCCGTTTTACAGATGAAGAAACTTGGGTTCTGAGAGATTAAGCGACAACAGCTGGCAGAAGAATGTTAGCGGTGCTGCCGTGAAAAAAATGAGAGAGCAATTTATGAAAACAAATAAACTGCCAAGACAATAAAACCTGAGGATTGACAGCCTGGTCCCTCTAAAGTGCTATTAATACAGACAACGAAAGGTCTCCTACTTCTGCGAAGGAAGGGAGCCTAGGAAACAACAGCAGAGTCTCTTTTCCACGATGAAGTCAGATTCCTGGTAAAAGGTGGGAGTATTTTTAGAGCGACTGCAGCTTCATAGAGAACCAACCAGAAAACAGGGCTAACAGTGGGAGGTCAGTTCTGTTTGTTTAAAAGAGAGAAAAGGTGTCCCAGAAGCTTTCTCCATCAAAGAAAACAAGAAGCTAGTGGAAAAATAAGATAGAAGAAAATTAATTAAGTTCACTGAGACAACTTCCAAATATTGCTCCTGGAACAGGCCTGTTTACTTAGTGAGTCAGAATGAGGGCTGGATGTGAAGGGTGTGGCTGGGAGCCTGCTAATGCAGAGATGGATTCTAGCAAGTGGAGGCAATTAGTTGTGGCTTAGGGCAGTGGAGAAGGACCTTTTTATCATTAGTGTTTCATGCATCCTCTGGGCAGGTCACCACTGGGAAGTGGTATTTGGCTGTAGAAGAGTTTGAATACCACATGCCGCAGTTTATACAGAGGCATGAGAAGAATGCAATGTTACAGCCTCTGTCTACTGCAGGAGTATCAAAATTCCACTTGTGTTATTCGGGCTGCAATGAGACTTTTCCGTAACTTTTATTGAAAAGGAGATTCAGTTAATTTTCTTCTACCGTTCCCAACAGCACAATTAGAGTGCTCACAAGATGCTAGATACAATGCATAAAGCCTTCACAGTACTTTCAAAGGTTCTTCACATCCATGATCTCAATTTACCTTCAAAGCAACTCTTTTTCGAAAAGACCTGATGCTGGGAAAAGACTGAGGGCAAGAGAAGAAGGGGGCCACAGAGGATGAGATGGTCGGATGGCATCACTGACTCAATGGACACAAGTTGGCAAAAACTCAAGGAGACAATGAAAGACAGGGAAGCCTGGTGTTCATGGAGTCGCAAAGAGTTGGACATAGCAACTGAACAACAACTCTTTTTATCTTCAAGACAGCTCTGAAATGGTCATCTAAAAGAGATATCTAGCATTTTTTAAGGTAGAATGTTTTTTGAATTGGAAAAGAGATTGATAAAACACTAGCTTTCTGAGTACTACGATGGTGGCTATGTTTATGAGTTAATGACTCTGAGTTGAAACCAAGTCAACAGGAACAGAACCAAATCTGCCTAAGTGGTTCCCCCTGTGACCACTCAAACCAGCAACCCCACCCCAAACTATTTAGGACCCTAGGCCAATTCTCATTATAGTTTTGAAGAGTTACAACTCACTCTACAAATATTTGTACATCCAGAACCTCAAAAACCCAAGGTCTCTGGGAAGAAAAAAAGGTGAGGGAGTGATTCATCTTGCTTACTGCCCTCTTCACAATAAACAATGTAAAGGCTGTCAGCACGCTAGAATTTAATAATAGGCTCAGACTTCCAGGGAAAGAATTGGGTTGTTACGTGCTGTTTTGAGCTTTAACAGACTCAGCTAGACTTTGATCATTAATGTAGAGCATGTAAAATGGACAACGGAGGACCACTCAGGCAGGATGTGGTTCATGGGGTTACTGTACATTACAAAATGAGGCTTATCAAGACATAAAATCCCGGGGGTGAGGGGGATCTTCAAAACCTAAAAATATCTCATCTAAACAAATTATGTATCTTCAAAGAACTTCAGCTTTCTCATATTTAAAGTGAGGCAGTTAGGGGGCCTTCCTGGTGGTGCAGTGGTTAAGACCCTGCACTTCCAATGCAGAGGACTTGGGTTTGATCCCTGGGTTGGGGAACTAAGATCCCACATGACATGGTACGGCCAAAAAAATTAAAAATTAAATAAATGAGTAAGTAAAGTGAGGCAGACAATTAGACACTTACTTCGTCCCAACAGCTATGACTGTGACGTCTACCGCTCCATCTTCCCCTTATTTACATAAAATGACCACTTCAGCAAATGCTCTACCCTAGCGATACCTGCATTACACATCTTGCGGCTAACAATTTTGAACAGAGCCTCTCCTATTTTTGCTTGGCAGACTGATACATAAACACACACATGTATATATACATATACACATCCATAAGTGTGTATAAATTTATGCAACACTTAACTACCTTCTATACTTAAGGATTCTTTAACGTTTACTAAAATCAGGAACTATTTCTTCATTCCTTAAACACTACCATGAAGTGTTTGTTGCTCAGTTGTGTCCAGCTCTTTGCAGCCCTGTGGATGGTAGCTCTCCAGGCTCCAATCCATGGGGATTCTCCAGGCAAGAACACTGGAGTGGGTTGCCCTGCCTTCCTCCAGGGGATCTTCCTAACCCAGGGACTGAACCTGGGTCTCCTGCTTTGCAGCAGATTCTTACCATCTGAGCAACCAGGGAAGCACAAGGGATAATTATAAGTTAACAATAATTAGATAGCAATAATTATAACCCAATACTTAGTATTTATTAAAGGCTTTCTAGTAATACTTCCAGACACTGTTCTAAGCACTTTACAGATATAGTCTCCTGGAATTCTCACACCAGCCCTATGAGTAGGGCACCTTCACTAATGCCCACTGATATCAGATTTGATTGTGAATTATGTCAAATCTGAATTAATTTGAATAATACTGATATTCTATATACCAGTACTCCAAATTAAGTCATCATCGCCCCACATCAATAAAAATATAAAGAATAGCATACATCTTGTTAGAAAAATAACTTTGAAGAAGGAAGAAGGAAATATATAGATGAGGACTACCCTGGGGGCTATGCTGGTAAAGAATCCACCTGCCAATGCAGGAGATGCAAGAGACTTGGGTTTGAAGTATATCTTAATAAGTCTGGGCTTCCCTGACAGCTCAGCTGGTGAAGAATCCGCCTGCAATGCAGGAGACCCAGATTCGATTCCTGGGTTGGGAAGATCCCCTGCAGAACGGATAGGCTACCCACTGCAGTATTCTTTCTTGGAGAATTCGATGGACAGAGGAGCCTGGCAGGCTACAGTCCATAGGTTTGCAAAGAGTTGGACACGACTAAGCGACTTTCACTTAATAAGTTCAACAATCTCTAAAAAATGTATCTTTTACCTTATCCCTTACTATCAAAGAAACCCATTCATCTGGGAAAAGACACTAACGACAACTCACCAACCATGAGGACGGCTTCCGACCGTGTGGTGCCATGTGTGTTTGTGGCTTCACAGGTGTACTTCCCGGCGTGTTCCCGAGTAACAGCCTGAATGTACAGAGAGCCTGAGCCCGCCTGGGACGTGACAGGCTCTGGGTCAGGACTCCCAGGTCTTAGTAAGTGGGGTTTTCGGGATTTAGATCTAAGAGCTTGAGACGGATGACTGGTTATCAATCCGTGCTTGTCGTACCAGCGGATGGCGGGCACCGGTACCCCAGTGGCATTGCAGGACAAGGTCACAGAGTCACCAACGGCCACCTCTGCACTTGCTGGTGCTCTAACTATAATGGGCTTGAGTCCACTGCCTATCAAAGAAAAAATAATTCACATACAAAAATTAAGTACGTTGTATATAGTATCTACATATGCAAAACAATGCAAAATAATTTCATCCTATTGCATAAATGTAAATACAGAACTGTGAAGAGAGCTTGCCCACAGGTATCTTCAGCACATCTGGTCACTGCAAATACAGAACATGCGAAGCCAAAGCCTCAGACTTTACCGTGAAAAAGGTGTAAAGAAGTATAAGACTAAGCAATACGCCTTCAGAAAAAAAAAAAAAATAGTTGGTTCCAGGATGCAAAAATCTGATCACAAAAATTCTGGAGAAAAACCTGTTCTGAATTATAGTTGATAAATGTATTTCTGACCATATACATGAACAAATTTTTGTTTGTAAACTAAAGTGGCACCACCTCCTTCCTTTTGGTCCCAGATATTTTGGGAGCATATATTTCATGACCTCACAATAGAATATTGACATCTGACATTTTCTCCAGTACATCTTTCTCCTTTTCTAGTCCTACTTCCTGCGTTTGACAAAGTCATTCAACAATTACCAGATATCTGAATTTTTGCCCATCTAGTACATATTAAATGCTATCTCATGGGTCATAACCTCCATTTCCCTCAGTACTAATGATGTTGCGCATCTTTTCACGGGGTTTATTTGCTACTCATTTTTTCTTCCACTGTCAAATACCTTTTGTCCTTTTTTCTACTGGGTCCTTTATCTTTTTCATAATGGTTCTGGATTCTGTGTAATGACATACTGTTCTTTTGTGAATTACTTTTGTTACTAATATTTTCTCTCTGTTTTTCTTTCCATTTTAATGGTATCTTTTAATAATAAGGATGCTTTAATTTTAACGTGGTCACACCAATCTTTTCTTAAAAATTAGCCTAAAATTTCTTGTCAAAAAGTTTTACCTAGCTCATATATTCTTCTATATTTTCTTGTAAAACTTCACCATTTTGCCTTTCATATGTAGGTCTTTAGCCCACTGGAAATTAGTCTTTGTGCGTCAGAGATTTAATTTCCTTTTCTCCACTTGTTATCCCACATGGAACCCTGGAATGGATATCCTTCCCTTGGTGATCTGCAGTGCCACCTAGGCCAAATCCTTACATGCATATCCTTCATGACCTACTTGTCTTTTCCTGCACCAATAATACATCACTGTCTTTTCTTAAAAAAATGATTTTATTTGTTTACTTATTTTTGGCTGGGCTGGATCTTCACTGCTGCTCAGGCTTTTCTCTAGTTGCCAGGAGTAGGGACGACTCTCTAGTTGTGGCCTGCAGGCTTCTCATCGTGGTGGTGTCTCTTATTGCAGAGCCCCGGCTCTAGGGTGCACGGGCTTCAGTAGTTGAGGCTCCCAGGCTCTAAAGCACAGGCTCAATAGTGGTGGCACATGGGTTTAGCTGCTCCACGGCATGTGGAATCTTTCCAGATCAGGGATCAAACTGCAGTCTCCTGCATGGGCAGGGGGGTTCTTCACCACTGAGCCACCAGGAAAGCCCTATAGCATATCTTAATTACTATAAATTTTTGTGTATGTTCTAAAATCTGGTAAAGCAAGGCCCCCCACATTCTTGTTCTTCTTTTAGAGTGTCTTAGCTATTGTTGGGCTTTTGATCATCCATATGATTTAGAATTAGTTTGTCTAGGTCCTCAAACTAGTGATAGGATTTAGTTGGAATTGCACAAATCTACGAAAGCTTCTGGAAAGACCTGAGAAGTATGTTAATACTGAATTTTGGTATCCATGAACTGTTATATATTTCTATGTACTTGGAACTTTTTAATGTTTCTAATATAAAAAGGTGACTTTAAAATGACATTTTCTGTTGCTGGTCATAATGGCTAGTTTTATGTGTCAACTTGACTGGGTTAAAGGATGCCCAGATAACTAGGTGTGTCTGTGAGGGGTGTTTCCAGAAGAAATTTGCACCTGAATTGGTAAACTGAGGATAGCAGATGGCCCTCCCCAGTGTGGGTGGCACCATCCAATCCGATGAGGACTTCAGTAGAACAAAAATGCAGAAGAACGAATTCTCTCTATGAGCCTAGTCATCCTTCTCCTGCCCTAAGGACCCTGGACATCAGTGCTCCTGGACCTCTGGCTATGGGGCTTAGGTTGAGACTTACCACCACTTCTCCCACAATTGAACTGCTTCATCAGCTTACCTCCTTCTCCAGTTTGCAGACGACAGACTTGACCACCTTAACCATGTCAGCCAGTTTCTACAATAAATCTCCTCTGATGTGTATCTTATATATCCTATTGTGTTTTGTTTCTCTAGAGAAACTTGCTAACACACTGGTACATAGAAAGGCAACTGATTCCTGTTTATTGGTCTTCATCAGCCACCTTGCTAAAGCTTTTATTATTTCTAATAATTTGTCAACAAACTATAGAGGATTCTCTCTCATGACAACCATAGGAGCTGTGAATTAATAACATTAATAACAGCTTAAAGAAAAGAGTTTAAAGAGAAAGAGAACAGCTTAAAGAGAAAGAGTTTCTTTCTCTCTTATCTTTATTGCTGTTCGGTCACTAAATCCTGTCCAACTCTTTGTGACTCCATGGACTGCAGCATGCCAGGCTTCCATGTTCTTCACTATCTCCAGGAGTCTGCTCAAATTCATGTCCATGGAGTGAGTGATGCCATCCAACCATCTCTTCCTCTGTTGCCCTCTTCTCCTCCTGCCTTTTAATATCCTAATATCTTTATTTCTTTTTCTTATCATTTTGTGCTGGTTAGAATCTGCACTATGATGAAAACTAAAAGACATTTTAAAGGGAATGCTTTAAGGTTTTGCCATTAAAAGTAATGTTTTCTATAAGTTTTTTTTACTGGATATTCTTTATCATTAAGAAAGTTCCCTCCTGTTTCTATTTTTCCAAGAGTGTCTAACATGAATACTGAATTATATCAAATGGTTTTTCTGCTTCTATTGAGATCATCATAGTATTCTTCTCCTTTATTCATTAAATTGGATGAACAACACTTTAAATTTTCTGACTGATTACTGGGCTAACTCCTCGGTTAAACTTTATCCCTACTGATCCTATCTATTTTATCTTAATTTTCTATTTAACTGATTTCCATATCTTTATTATCTCCTTTCTTCTGTTCTCTTTAAATCTATTCTGTTATTTTACTTAGCCCACTAATTTTTAGTTTTACTAGCTTTTTTTTAATAAGCATTTAAGGGTATAAATCCTTTTATATTCTGCTCTCCTATATCCCACACAATTTGATTTTGACATTTTGACATTATTTTAAATTTTAAATTTCCAATACAACTTTTTCACCCAGCCATTGAGAACTATAATTCTAAATTTCCAAATACATGCCATTTAAAAATTCTTTATTATTAACATCTGAAGTAATTCATTGAAGTAGCAAGTTCAGAGGCTAAAGTAACTGCAACAAGTTCAGAGAGTTGGTCTCTGTCATACTGTTTCTTTGAAATATTTATAACTCTCAGCAAAAGCTTAATTTCCATAATATATAAAGAATTCCTATAAATAATAAAAAAGACGAATAACCTAATATAAAACGGACAAAAGACAATGAGCAGTCAGTACACAGGAAAGCAAATTCAACAGCTCAGAAACACATGATGAGATGCTCAGCATCACACATATAATAAAAAATACAGGGATCAAAAGGTAGTTTTGAAAAACCTATCAGATAGGCAAACACTAAACAGAATTCTGACAACCTACTGCCTTGGTGAGGATATAAGCAAACATTGCTGGTAGGAGTGTAAAATGATAACAAGAGAGAGAGCAAGGTATCTGTCAAAATTACCAAGGCATATATGCTTTTATTTAGCAAGTTTATTTCTAAGGATTTACTTTAAAGACGTTCACATGTGTGCAAAATAATCTGTGTAGAAGGACATTCATCATAGACTCCTTGTAATAGCAAAGGATTAGAAAGTCATCCGTGAGGTATCAGTCAGACCTTCACAGCTATACAACAGAAGACTAAGCAGCCATTTTTTATAAGAAATGAAAATATTCTTTAATGTACCATATACAAAGATGGCCAGGATATATGTTAAGTGAAAAAAATCAAGGTAATTTTTAAGGTAAAATCCAAGGAATTTTTTTTTTTTTCTTCACGTCAGACAGGTAATGTGCCAATGTCGTAACAAGGTTTGGAGGGAGGCACATATCACACAGCAGCGTGAACACCCGATCATCATGCTCATGAACTACAAAAGGATTCCAAGGAAATTTTTAAAGGAGAAATTCAAGGTAATTTATATGAATGCCAGCATCATTTGTGTAAAAAAAACTGATATTGCCATTAAATGCACACAAACTCACATGTTACATGTAATTAACCATATACATGCACACAAGAATAGTCAAGAAAATTACAAAACTTGTTAGTTCTAAGAGATATCTGACTGGCTAGGGAATATGAGTGAGATTTTTACCACACACTTTTTAAAATTATACCTTAAAAAGGTATAATTGCTTTAAAAAAGCAACTGCTTTAAAAAAGCAATGATGTATCTGTTAAAAAATATTAAAAAAAATTTTTTTTATGAGCCTGATTAAATAAGGTTGCTTCTTCATGGAAATGTCTACCAGCAAGTAGAAAGGAACATGGAAAATGAACACAGTTCTGTTATGGTGATAGGATTACTTCCTTTTTGTAAAGATGATTTAATTTTTAATCAAAACAAAATCCCATCTATAAAGTGAAATTTCCTAGGATAACATGACCTAAAAGCTTACCTTTTTCAATTTCAAGTCTCCCAGTAGACTGTGTAAATCCAATCCCATTATCTGCTACACACTGATACAGCCCGGAATCTTCCATGGTAACACCACTGATTTTCAATCCATTTCCCACAGTTAGATGTCGTGGGGAAGAGCGAATGGGCTGGGCATTGTGAAACCAGGTACGGTTGGGCGCTGGGTTCCCATGAACTTCACACGTGAATTGTACTGTCGCACCTAGAGACACTGTCTGATCCTGCAGTCCTTTAGAAATTGAAGCACGTTCTAAAAATAAAACATATTATAACTTATAAGGACCTACTGTATACCACAGGGACCTCTACTCAATCCTCTGTAATGACCTATATGGGAAAAGAATCTCAAAAAGAGTGGAGATATGTATATGTATAAGGCATTCACTTTGCTATACACCTGAAACCATCACAACATTGTAAATCAACTGATATGCCAATAAAAATTAATAAAAAATAAAAATATAAAGTTAGCCCTCACACAAGTCATTAAAACTCTACCAATAACTAGTTGAAACCAATATGTAATGTTTCCTCATATTCTCTCATCAACAAAAAATTAGAAATGTACTGACTTTCCTCCAATAGGATAAACCATATGTTACTAATATGCTGCAGTCCCTTTTTATGTAATAGATCTCTCCACCCAATTAACCACCCCCCAAGCCAACATATGTGCGCACACACACATGCACATATGCAGGGTTTCAGATGATCTGTTTTGAAATAATAATTTCCTTGGATTTTATACTATACAAGAGCCAAAATAGAAGAATGCTTATTTGGAAGTTAAATTTTTTTTTTTCCTGGTGAATTCTGCTTTGAGGTTAGGTGTATTCTGGGCAAAAAAATCTTCTTTTAGTATGCATCAGGCCACTTTTTACTTGGACAAAGTAAATCATGTATTGGCATTTGTAACATATGCCAATATTAAATGATTGTGTATATTAATCTAGTCCTAATCATCATTAAATTTTAAAGCCTGCTTGCCATACACATACACTAATGCCAGTGTAACCTGCGTCAGGCCACTGTTGCACATAAACAGGTACAGAAGGTTGACAAAAACTGTATTTAGTATGAAACATTTTTTCTGGTTTTCATGAAAATTTGTTTTGATAAAACATTTTTGCTGCCACACACGACAGTGAGATAGGTAGCTGGAAGAAAGGAATGACATGGAAATAAACAGTACACATAGAATGTGAGTGAAAATAACACAAATTTTATGAGTCAGCAGTAGTGAAACCATTTCAAAAGGGAAAATAAAATGAAACCCACTACTTTTATGAGATGACATTTTCTAGTTAGTACTCTGTCTTATTGGGCTTCCCGGTGGCTCAATAGTAGAGAATCCGCCTGCCAGTGCAGGAGATGTGGGAGACGCCACTTCAACCCCTGGTGGAGTTCGACCTCCTAGAGGAGGAAATGGCACCCCATTCCGGTATTCTTGCTTGGGCAATCCCATGGACAGAGGAGCCTGGTGGGCTACAGTCCATGGGGTCGAAAGAGTCAGATACACCTGACAATGCCCTCTGTCTTAGTTACTGTTACTGGACACCACACACTGATACAGCCCAGAATCTTCATCCGGTTGGACTCCAGTCTCTTTCCTCCATGTCACTGAGAAGGAAGAACCAGCTCCGCTTTGTGTAACCAGGGTAGGGGTGAAGTTCCAAGAACATCCCAGGTGAAAGGCTCTGTGCTACACAGAAATACTGCCCAACTCAGCAGTCTTCTCTTTTCCCTGGCTGTACCACACAGTATGTGGTGGGATCTTAGTTCCCTAACCAGAGATTGAACCCCACCTCCTGCATTGGGAACGCCAAGTCTTAAACCACGGGACCCACGTGGAAGTCCCAGCAGGGCTTTAGAGAAATGAAGCTGGCTACCGGGGTAACTATTTCTAGATAGTCTCTATTCCATTTACAGTTCACAAACAGATCTTCCATTCAAACATCAGTTAGATCGGAAAAATAGCCTGACTTGAAAAAACACTTAACAAGTAACGTCTTACCAAGTACATTCACCACGTAAGTCACGTGTTTGGCATCTCCAGACTTGTTCCCCACCACACAAGAGTAGTTGCCAGAGTCCGCTGGGTCAATGCTGTCCGTGGCAAGATGCGTATACAGCCTTCTCCAAGTGCTTCCCACCATCGCATCCTGACCATCCTTCAACCAGTGCACGTGAGAAGCTGGGGCCCCACTCACCACACACTCCAGGGTCACAGGGCTACGAGAAAGAACGGCTAATGCCTGTGAAAAGGTGGGGTGAAGAATGTGGAAGTCATCTGAAGAAGGACCTGGAGAAAGAAGGCGAAGCAAAAAAATCATTAAGTATTCACTTCCACTTTCTTCCTTAGCAAAGCTGTGAGCATCTTCATCTTCCCATTTACTCTTTTTTATACTACAAGGTCCTATTTGGTAATGAAGCCATTTTCAGTTTAGAACTGACTTTAAAAGACTTGGGGATCCTTTAGGGCTACTTCTGAATTAATAGTTTTGAAAAGTCAAATTCACACCAAGCACATGGACAACTCCTTCACTGCGCTTTGACTACTGATCCAATCACAGCTTGACCACACTAAACTAAAAATCAGATATGAACTACTATATCTCAAAGAGAAGTGAGAAATATTTCTGCATAATTCAGTCAGCCACCAATTTGATTATCACTGATATAAAGTGATTTTCGCTCTCCAATTTCTGTTTTTTTTTTTTTTTCTTTTTAAAGATTGTTTTTGCCATGGACCATTTTTAAAGTCTTTATTGAATTTGTTACAATAAATTTCTGCTGTTTGTGGTCTGGTGTTTGAATCTGAGACACATGGGATCTTAGCCCCCCGACCTGCATTGGATGGCAAGGTCTTAACCACTGGACCACCAGGGAAGTCTCTCTAATTTCTTTTTCTCTGAGCAAAAGGCAGAGTCCTCCACATGAATTCTACTCTGTCAATTCGACCAAAATTCTCTCCTGGAAAGCCATTATATTTGTATTAGTAAAACATGTACAGAATTATGCTATTTAGGCATGTAATTTTTTATAAGACTTTCTCATGATAAACAAACAGGATGTGAAAGAAAAATGAACTCCCATTTCCCAACTCTTCACGTGGAATGCTTCCAAGGACTCTCCCCAGTGACCATGATTCCCCCAAATACTTACGACTCACAAGGAGCTTTTGGCCAATGGGTTCAACTTTTAACTCATGTGTGACAGGATTAAAAGCTGCACATTTATAAGATCCTTTGTCCTCTAAGGATACATTCAAAATCTGAAGATTTCCTGATGGAAGGATTAGATAATTCTCTGAGGAAGGAAGGGAATGCAGTTAGGCTTCTCTCTTTAAGAAGGACACCAGTTAAAACTCACAAAGGTTGATAGTTACGCTTTAAATGTAGACATGACACAAGCAGCTGATAAGTAATTAGGGAAAAAACATTAAATGAAGGAAAAGGAAAGCCAGGACAGGGAAAAAAAGTCAACAGCACTTGAGTAACAAAACCAGGCCCATGACTACAGACCACTCACTGAGAAAACCAAAAGCACAAGAAACATATTTGGACAAAGACACAATGACCACAGTTATCACCTGGGGCAAACCTCTGCCTATAGCACTGACCACCCAGTATTCAATCATGTCTTCATTCCTTTCTTCTCAACAGTATGCACTGACAGTCTACTTTCTGCCAACAGCCTGGGCCCAAGCAATACAACAATGAAGCAAGCAGATAGAGCAAACCCTGCACTCACACGGCCAGCATTCCAGTGCAGGGACGGGGTAGCCAAGACAGAGGCAAATAAAGAGCAAGCAACCACTGATATAATACAGTGCTACAGAAAAGATGAAGCTGAATCGGGGGACAGAGAAAACACGGCATATCATTTTAGATAGAGCCATGAGAGCGACCTTGAAGGAAATATTATCGGAGTAAATTCCTGAACAGGTTGAAGGAGTGAGCCTGAGAGGTACGGGGTTGTAATTATTTCCTTTTTAATTTTTACTTTTTGGCTGCACCCCTGAGCATACAGGATCTGAGTTCCCTGACCAGGGACTGAATCCTCGCCCCCTGCGTTGGAAGCCCAGAGTCTTAACCCCTGGACCACCTGGGAATTTCCTATAATCATTTCTATCCTGTACTCTATATTGTGTTCTATCTTAAACTATAACCATTTGTTCTAGTCTCTTCCACTTGACTCTCAAGAGGAGAGACAATGTGTCTCAAGTATTTTTGTGTCCACAGCCCCCAGCACAAAGAGCTTAAAGGAAGCTGGTGAATGACATTTGTTCCACGGGTGTCACTGGCTTTTCATTAGAGTTCTCACCTGTGGACTGCTTCAGCCACTTTCCCCGGATCTTATAGCGCACTTCAGCTTTGGGGTTACTATCTGGTACCTTGCAGCCAATGAAACCGGTACTCTTTTCTTCTGCCGTAATAACATGTTTTGTGGATGCACCAAAATCACCAAGAACTAAAATAGATAAGTAAATAAGTAGACAGATCAATAAATAAATGCAAACTTGAACTCTCTTCCCCAAAGGAAAGTTTAAAACCAGAAACAACACTGGCACCACAGCTGTTTGTGGCAGCTAATCCCAGTTTCCGGAGTAGCAGAATCTTTTTATCTCAGTAAGCAGTTGGGATAGAGGTACACGGTTGAGGGCTGGGGCTTAGTCATGGCACCTTTTTTGAGAAGTCAGTGCTTCCGGGAGACTACAAGACAAGCAAACTGTTCCTGAAACATTAGGGAGAACTATAAAGCATAACTGTTCCCCATTCTGTCAAGACGAATCCTTTTTAATCCAGTCTCTCATCACAGCTCCCTTTCCCTATGCATCTTTATTCTGTTTGTAGCCAGGCACATGGCAATAAAATTGTTTACACAAGAATGAACCTAGGACATAGGGAAAAACAAAAACAATGTATCATTTGAATTTCCAGGGAGAGAATCAAGTCTCCTGCATTGCAGGCAGATTCTTTACTGTCTGAGCCACTGGGGAAGCCCCAAATATACTATTAGTCCTTTTTTTTTTTAACTTGTATGTAGGGGGAGAGGGGTGGCAATTTTAGTTCCCCAGACCAGGGATGGAACTCGGGCCCCTTGCAGTGGAAGCACTGAGTCTTAACCACTGCCAAGGACGTGCCCTAACTAGGTCTCAATTTCTCCCAGTTTAAGTTTACTACAGATGGAGCCAGCATGGAAGTGCTCTTTATTATGGCCAATGGTGAAAGCCTCTGCAGCCTGCCCCTAGGAATTCAGCCCTCCAGAGTGTGACTTGGAGCTGTCCATGGGTCACAGCTCTACAAAAACATTTACTCTTCTCAGTTATGACAAACTCACTACTCCTGGGGAATCCAGATTTGTTGTGTAAATAGGGGTGCCCTCACAAAGACGTTTTCCATTACTGGAAGCCATCACCATTTGAAAGGCAGATGGCTCAAACTTACTAAGAAAACCACACAGTCTAGATTTTCCGTAAGTTCAATACTCAACATTCCTTTCTTTGCCGTTATTTTCCCCCCTCCGCACTTGTTTAACCTGGTTTCAATTAAATAAACTAAAATCACTCTGTAATCAAAATAAATAAAACAATTAGATTTGAGAAAAAGATAAAGGACTGCATGAAATAACTGCGTCAAAGCAGACAACAGCTGTTGTTGCTGATATTAAGAACTTTAAAATACAAGGAAATTCAGTTTCATGTTAGAAAATTGTCCTAGTTAGGACAATTTAATTTTCACATAATAATTTTATGTGATAAATAAATAAATATGAAAATAAATAATATTTTCACAAAATAATTTTCACATCCCTTATTACAATGGAAGACACCAAGCTAGGCTCACAGAGGTTCAAGTATCATTCCCCTGGGGTTAAACACAACAAATGTCAAGGCTGGGATGAGAACTCATATGTGTCTTACTCCAAAGCCCATGCTCCTTCCACGACTCAAACAATGCAGGTGCCAAGAGTAATTTCAGGAAAAAGCATCTATCACAGGGACAACAATTAAACTCACCTGCAGTGGATATGGTTGCAGGACCACTCAGGATGGCACCGATGCTGTTGTTGGCAATGCACTGGTAATAACCCGCAAGTGAGGGGTTAAGAGAAAGGATAGTCAACGTGCCCTGATGAACCTTAATCTGCTCCACGTTTCTGTCCAACCTTTTTCCATTATGCAACCATGAGATGTGAGCGGTCACAGGTTTAGCAGAGCAATGCAGTGCTACAGGTCCACCAGGTTTCTGGACAGCAGACAATGGCTCAGAAACAAAATAAGGTGGCAAGTCTGCAAGGGAACGCTCCCCGTGTACAAAGGGGTGGAGGTGGGGGAGGGAATGGGAGAGGAGGGGAGAGAGAAAGAAGAGCACATTTAATACACTTACTGGCAATCCCTTTATAACAAAAGGCAATCCCTTTCCGCATCTATATGTTATGGTCCTTAAGAGCTTGTGTAAGTTCTAGGAGCAGCTTTACATTTGAAAAGAAACAAGGCGATGTCCTGATATAGAACATAACAATTAGAACAGTACAGATAACAATCCTTATGATCTAAATAAACAAAATACTAATTCTGTAAATGAGAAATGGTAAGCTGCTCTTTGAAAGAAGTAGTTTTTAAAAACTGGAAATTAGGCATCTGAAAAAGAGAAGATGACTTTCAAAATAAAGAGAATTCTCTTCCATATTACCAACAGGATTTGACTTTAAGAGCAAATTATTTTATCAATAAAGATTATGGTACTTCTTGATTTGGCTTCCCTGGTGGCTCAATGGTAAAGAACCTGACTGCCGATGCAGGGGGCAGGGGTTTGATCCCTGGGTGGGAAAGATCTCCTGGAGACGGAAAAGGCAATCCATTCCAATATTCTTGCTTGGGAAATCTCATGGACAGAGGAGCCTGGCAGGCTATAGTCCATGGAGTTGCAAAAGAGTCGGACACAACTTAGCGACTAAACAATAACAACAACTCCTTAACTACTTCTCTTTAATATAAATCATGTTCAACTTTTAAGAAAGCAGAAGTAGAAAGTCAGGAAGCCACACTGAAATACAAAACCTATCCTTTCTGGGATGTAAGGATAAATGGGGTATCAATCTGAACATTTTTATTTGGTTTTTGGAATAGTTTCATTTGTTATGTCTATTCTTCCAGGAATTTGGGAGAGAGAGGTTCTTGCACTCAAGTATCAAAACAGATCCCTCTCCTCCACCCATAAAAGAGGATGGGGGAGGAATCCTGTTAATCTGGTATAATAAAATACTTAAAAGAAAAAACACAATAAATTGTTGAATCTACTTTTATAGGGTATTTTACCAGAAATAAAGATTAAGGGAAATGCTCAGCTGAATCTGAGGTTGCTATTTAGCCCAACAAAAAACAGAAATAAAACCACTAAATCAATTTTCCCTTACTAAATCAAACACAGTTACATAGTATTTTTAACAAAGATAATAAATAGATATTAATAAACATCACTGTATTTGTATATACTTCTATATAAATCTTCACACAAATCTAAAATAAAAAGAAATGCATATGGGCCATGTATCAGCCTTGGGCTTATATATACATTTAATAATAAACACATTTAAGCTTTTCAGTAATGCAAAGAGATAATAAATTAGGCAAGGTCATGAGACCTGGGATTCAAACCAAGTTCTCTCATTCCAAGTTGAGTATTCTTACATACTGATTCTAAAACTACTCCTTGGTGGTATATAGTCAGCACTTTATTCCTATTATAATTTCCAAATTCAGAAATCTGTAACATATCCTCATTGGAAAAAAAGCACGATCAGAAAATATTTATTTTTAAGGCAACAAAAGGAATAAATTACAAGGACAATGATGGGAAGGACTGTGAGTGCCTAGAAGCACTACTAAGAAATCCTTGAATTGTTTAATTAAAGTTTTTAAAATCGTTCCGCTGGTCAAACAAATCTTAGAAACGTCTTTAGAAACCATTACTATTGGCAAAGCATTAAAGTTGAAGCTTTTCATAGGGTTAAGATGAGGGCAAGCTTCAGCCCAAAAGTTCCCATTCTCTCTTCTTACCTGGACTCACAGAAGCGCAGGGCATCAGGAGAGTCATGAACAGCAGCGTCTGTAAGGGTCTAGAATCTGGATGCATAGCGCCAGATTACAGACGCGGGCAGGGCAGACTTCCAGGGCAAAACCCAGGCTTTGGCTCACTAAGAGACATAGGGGGAAAAAAAAAAAAGAAGGAAATTCTAAAGTACAAGAACAGTTGAAATCTATTCTCTGAAGAGCCAAAGTCCTGCACGTGGTAGCCGCCTTCAATTTCGCAAGCTTCATATAGACTGCATCAAATACAAGGCATTTAATGATCCACATCTTCCCAGTTCACAAAATAATCTGCAGACATTAAAGTTATAAGTTCCGCTCATTCTTCCAAGATACTAAGACACTTATTTTATACGGACCCAATCATTCCAAATGAATCCATTACGGCCTTTCGCCCATTTCTGTTTGTACAACTCACAACCACCTAAAACTCAACCAAAACGCATTCCTTCTCTACATTCCTTAAGATACAAACAATAACAAAAACAACAAAATTATAACTAACGTTTATACAGTGTTTAGTACGGGCCAGACACCATCTCAGTGCTTTTCATATATTAACTGAACCTTTGCAACACCACTATGAGCTAGGTAGGTACTCCTGGTTTTCTTCCCTTTTTTCAGATGGGGACTCATGGATCGCACAGAGAAAGCCAAGGGCAGACTTGGGTGGGGACTGAGCCTTCTGCAGAACATGCGAAGACCACTGTGGTGAGAGTGGGATGAGCCAGAAAAAGAGCAGAGAGGAAAGCCAGGCTAGATCCCACCCAGTTTCAAAAGCCATGGTGAAGATGTTGGCATTTATTCTCAAGGCAACGGCGGGCCCTTGGAGGACTCAGAGAAGGGAGTAATGGGGTCTCATTATGCTTTAAGAGGACTGGCTGGAGGACAGACGAGACTGAAGTGGGGCAGGAACGGAGGAGTGTGAACAAGCTGGTGGAAGCACTGTGTTAGTGGCTGCCTGTCTTGTATTTGATGCACTCTATATAAAGCTTGCAAAATGGTGGGCAGCCACTGAATCCAGTGATTCACAGGATTAAGATGAAGAAAAGCTTCAGTCCCCCAAACTGCCATTCTCTCTTCTTACCTGGACTCACCAACTCCTGAGCAGAGTTGGGAGAGTAACATACAGCAGTGTCTCCAAGAGTTCAGAATTTGGATCTGAATAATTGAATTTTCAATGGACCAAGCTGCTTCATTCAAAGAGCTGTTTACCTTTTCTCATTTATAGAATTAGTATTTTGTCTCATTTATGTCACAAGGATTCTCTCATCTATACTGCCCTGTTAAACTCTGTATCAGGACATTGCCTTATTTCTTTTAAAATATAAGACTGTTTCTAGAACTTTTACAAGCTCCAAGGACCAAAACATACAGATGTAATAAGGGACTGCCTTTCATTGGTCTATAGGGTGCATCAGATACAACAGAGGCAGTCACTGAATCACTAGATTCAAAGCAGACTCTAAAGGCAAATCAACAGAATCTGTTGAATGCTTGGGTAGAGAAGGCGAGATAAAGAGATGTCAGAATAACTCTTAGCTTTTGATGTAACAGAATAAAGTTCTGTTTCCTGAAATGGGGAGGGCCAGAGAGGGGAAAACAGCTGAAGAAGAGGTTGCTCAATAGCTATGCTTTGGCCATCTGGATCTTCACAACCCAGGGATCAGACCTGGGTTTCCTACATTGCTGGCAGATTCTTTTACCGTCTGAGCCACCAGGGAAGCCCATTGCTATAAATGGCAGCAGAAAAATCGAACTGCTAAGGATGGATAGTTGACAGCCATGGAAATATTGGGTTTTGTGGGGTCTTTTTTTAATATAGAAATCCTATAACACATTAACAAAGCTAAAAAGGAAGTTTCACATAACCCAGCACTGGTAAAGATGTGGGTAAAAATCACTATAATATCTCATTGGTGGAAATAAAATCGGTAAACTCCTTTCAGAAGGAAAATTATTCATTCATTCAGCAAGTATTTATTGAATTTTTTTTTACAGTTTTTTCATTATTTTTTAATTGAAGGATAATTGCTTTATAGAATTTTGTTGTTTTCTGTCAAACCTCAACATGAATCAGCCATAGGTATATATATATATATATATCTCCCCTCCCTTTTGAACCTCCCTTTGAATGTTTACTATATGCTGGGTACTATTCTAGGAACTGGGGTTACAGCACCTTAAATACATATATAAGTAAAAAATAATGGACAAAAAAATGTATACATTACATTCTGTGTGAGAGATGAACAATAAACCAGACAAATAAATTAGGAATATTCACAAGGTCCATGCCATTCTCCAGATATGCTTTATTCCTTCTCCTCTGTGCTAACTCTATACCCTGGTCACTGCCTACCACTGCACTCACTACTCTGTTCTGCAATTTATCTGGTTACACAACCGTGTCCTCTTTAAAGGCAAGAATGATGCCATATTGAACTTTGCAAATTCTAATGCCTAGCAGAAAAGAGGCACTTGATGTTTCTGAAAATGAAAGGAATACCTTCATAGAATGTAATTCCCAGAAGTACCTTAACAAAGTAGTATTTAATGAGAACTGTTATCTTAACTGAATTCTGTGTGACCTAGCTATATTTTTATTCCTTCATTCACTTATTAATTCATAGATATGATTTCAAAAATCAGCAAACATACAGTAAGTACCTACTGTATACCAAGTATAATTGCTAGGCTAGAGATCCAAAGAGTGGTTATTTTGATGACAAATTCCACTTCCCATATTCCTGCTTGGCCAGGATACAGAATTTGTGACTACAGAACACAACAAAATGTAAGGCCAGAGCTACACTAATGACCTTTCAGTAGTGAGAATTCTACATGTATACTTATTTATGAAAAGAAAGGTTAACTCTAACCACTGATAAAACTGGGTATAGTAACCCAAGGCAAGGCATTTTAAGAATGTCTTTGAATACATCAAGTATTTCTCAGGATCTGCTTGCTTCTTCTCTACACCACAGACTCCAAAATCTCCAAGTTGAAAACTCAAGTTCATCTACTATCAGTTCAAGGACTTCCTTTTACCTGTTTCCTTGATGAGCTCTTTTAAAAGTGGGAGAAAATACTACAGTACCACTCACCGGCAGAAAGGGCCAGCTGTGTGAAGGCCTTTTTTGGTTTATTTGAATTCTCCCCTGTTTCAAGGGCAGGAACTGACATACCGCTGCTGGGCAGTCAAGGCAAAGTAAACATTCAAACAACTTGTTAACAGCATACACTTTCCTGAGACGATGAGGACAAGGAGGAGGGTTTCTTCCTCTTGCCAAATCTTTCCTCAACTATTTATTTATTGAAAAGCAGTGAAACAAATTCCAGAGTCAACTTGAACCCCAGCATGGGATCTGGTGAGTTACTTTACAGCTGTCCTTTAGAACGTCACAGCTCATTATTGCTACCTAAACACTATGGCACAGGAATATGCCCATGTTTCTATGAGGCTAACACTCTGTCAGTTAATTCGGGTGGCTGGAGAGGAATTACAACCCTAACAGTTACTGACTAAATATTTGTTGACTTGGTTTATATTTATCCCTGGCAGGCCTGCTCAGCTTGTTGAGAACTGTGATATTCAGAATAAGGACCTGGATTCCGTTGCCCTACTCATCAGGTAGCCTGAAATTATACTCAACAGCCACCAAGGGCAACCTAGGTCCAACCTCACAAACAAACATCCCTGATCACAAGAAGAGTAACAGACAGCCCAAGTGCTGCTCCTTGAGTCCTGACCTAAAGATTAGCTAGTACCTCCCGAGTTTCAGGGCTTTCTCTAAGCCCTTCCCGCATGCCTACAGAGAAGGCAATTTGTCTTCCATTACAAACTGTACTTTAAAGCCATCCCAGGCTGAGGAGAATTTCTGTCGGCAAGGGGAAACTAAAGGTATGCTTCATCTCAGAATAAGAAAGGAAATAGTTCCCTAACATTTATTTAACTTATTGTTCAGGCTGTGAACTTGCTGCTTTTATAACCCCTTTTCAACACGCTGCCAGAATAATCCTTTGGGAAAAGTCTTTCCTGAATTTCTAGATTTGACTCCTCTGTTTCTGAAGGAACGCCTCTGCTTTCCTAAGGATGATCAAAGCAGCCTCTCTGCATTATCCCCTCCCTAGACTCCTGTATCAGATGTTCTTAGAGTTTTCTTTGAGGCTTAGGGAATAACTGTGATTAATTTGTGAACAAAAAATTCGGCTTTGGGATCAGTATTGTTCTTCAAAACAGAACATTCTTAGTTTTCTTTTTTAAAGGCATCTTCTTCATAAAATAGTAATTTCCTTCCTTAAAAAAAAATTCTTATTTTCAAACTATTTCAAAGCATCCTATTTCTCAACTGTGGAGGGAAAAAAATGACATTTTGGCAATAACTAAACAAAAGAAAAAATACTTAAAATTTTTTTTAACTAGATACTGCTTAATTCTGCACAATTTTAGTTATGGAAGTCAAAAACCTTTTTTTAAACCCATTGAACCACCTTGACCTTAATCACAAGCAACTTTAAATCTCTCCAAGTTTTCTTCATTCTGAATATCTGAGTAATTTAGCTAAGCAAACAATATTTCCTACACAGACTTCTCAGAGAATCTTACTTTTTCCAAGAAATATTCAATCAATCAATTAATTCCATATGGAGGGTATTTACTTGGGGCAAGATCCTGGGAGAGGTACAAAGATGAGGAAGATGCAGAAGGCGTAATTTCTGAGCTAAAGGATACTGCAGTCTCATTTGGAAAAGAGGGCTTGAATTCATTAACTCTGAAATAAAGAAAAATATAATAAGTAAATGAGAATGTAAAAAGTATTGAAAGAGGTCAAAGCAGAGGACTCCATCCTTCATTTGACAAACGTTAAGTGCCTCCCTACCCCGTGTCAGGGGCTGTGCTGTCCTGGGAACTCAGCCAGGGGTGAAACAAGCGGGACAGCTGCCTTCAAGATGCTTCAAATCAGGTGAGGACAGGTGACAACTCGAGAAGCCCTTCCAATACTGACTCACCTACCAGAACAACTAAACTTGCTGCCACAAGGGCCCTGCAAGGTTACTGCATGTGTGGGTGGCTTCTTTTTTTCTCTTTCTTTTTTAAATTATGAAAGAATGGTAACACGCTTACAGGAGATTTGGAAAATATGAAACAAAGTTACATACAGTTTCACTATATATTACAGTTAATTTTAAGTATTAAGATTTTTAGTTGGAGTTTCTTCAATATCAAACTCTCAAAAATTAACAGAATGAACATACGGAAAAGTAGAAGATTACAGTAGACCTGAAAAGCACCATGAACCAACTCAACAGAATCAAGATTTATTCAATTTTCACACAACAGTAGGATACAAATTCTACTCAAATTTCCATAGACTATAAACTAGGAGACACTGGAACACATCCAAGGACGTGAAACAAGATGCAAAAATTTCATGGTCTAAATATTGAAATCACAGAGTCTATTCTCTTATCACTGTGGAATTATGTTAGAAGTCAATATCAAAAGATATTTGAAAATACCCCACATAGTTTCAACTGCAATGCAACATTTACCAAGAGAGATCTTTGACTTGACCATTGAAATCCTCAATAAAGTTAGAAGACTGAGAAAACAGAGGGTGATTGCAGAGAAGAAAGCATTTAAATGAGAAATTAATACCAAAGACACTTTAAAAACCCCATGTATTTGGAAATTAAATGTCCAGTTTTAAATGATGGCTGTACCTAAGGAGTGGATGGCTTCTTTCTATTTGGTATAAATTTTTATATAACTTTTTCAATCAGAAACTAAACAATGGAATTTGGACAGCTGTGGGCAAAGATACACCCACCCATTTATATGATGCCACAGTTTTTATCAGAAACTATCTAGAGGAATTTGAATGGCCTGAATATTTGAATTTGAATATATTTATTTGGATATTTTGTGAACAGATACCAAAAAACAAAGGATGGTAAATGTTTAATCTTCTGCCTGCAGCAGGAGTACATCATTTTCACGACTATGGAATACTCTGGTGCTTAGCCTTTATTCTGCCATCAGGGGCTTTTGTGTGCTATGACTTTAAGTGCCATGTGGAATGGAAGGTAACTACATGCTTTAAAGAACTTCCTGTCTCCAAGTCCACTTCCCGGACTCCCCCACCTCTGCAGGACTTCCTCACCAGCCCTCCTTCACCAGCCAGCACCCTCAAGTCTTCTCTTTCTCCTTTGCGAAATGAAATAAACTCATTGCAACATATTGAGGAAGAAACTATCTGTTTGCTTTCAAAATATTGTTTATCACCTACACAAATTGGTTTTTATTGCTAAGTTGATTTACTTTTCTATCTGTGAAAATAGTTTAGCTCTCCTGGTTTGGGATGGAACATGTCATGACTTTTTCCCCCATCAAAATCAATGGAAACAGTTTTCACTAAGAAGCAAGGCTTTTAGTGGAATTATCTGGCAGTCTGTGGTTAGGATTCGGCGCTTTCACTGCTGGGGCCCATGGTTCAATCCTTGGTTGGGGAACTAAGATCCTGTAAGCCACAGGGTGTGGCCAAAAAAAAAAGAGAAGATAAGGAAGCAAGGCTTTTAGGGTATACAAGTTTTCAGGAATTAAAGTAGGTAAGGAGGGGTTAGATGAGCCACAGAATAAAGCAAGCACAGGTGCTACTGGAAAAACAGAAGTGTCACCCAACCAAGACTCAGAGGCTGAGAAGACATCCCAGAGGATACAAGATTAGTTGAGTCAGGTGGAGAAGTTTGGGGGCAGGGAGAAAAAGCAAGGGGAGTGGCATATTCCAAGCAGAAGGAAGAGTGTGTGCACAGAATTAGAGACACAAAGAGTAAGGAAGAATAGACTAGAGTGGACAGTTAGGACAGGGAGACAACAAGGCCACATAGGTGAGTAGATGCCAGAGTATCAAGAACAAAATAAATCAGGTTATAGCGTTTGGCTTTTTCCCCCCCGAGTCGAGTATTAACAGCTTTTAGGCAGCAAGAGTCAAGATCAGACTTGTGCCTTTGACAAACCATTTACCCTGCCATGTGGAGAAAGGCTGAAGAGGGTTTAGGAGGCTGTTGTGAAAAGGAAAGGGGACCTGGTACTAGAGAAATAACAGGGGATACATGTGAAAGATTTTTTTTTTTTTTAATGTTAAGACATGGACAAGTTCAAAAGCTATTTAGGAGGTGGGACTGATGGAACTTGGGCAGTGAACGATGTGAACTGGGAAGGAATACATCTCTTAGACATCTTTGGAATCCATTGTCCGCTCACTTCTGTTTCCCTTTGGCTTCGGCCATAAATAAAGGCATTGAGGCTGTTGTCCAGATTTCGGACGTGGAAGAGTGTGTGGATGAGTGCCTTCACTAAGACAGGAAATGCACGAGAAACAGCAGGGCTTTCAGTGGTTTGTTGTTGTTGTTTGGAGTTAGCAGGGAATGAAAAGGATGCATCTTAAGATGTGGAACTAACAAGCTGAGTTGGATCTAAGAGAAACTCTAGGAAAGACCTAGCAGGCAAGCTGAAAAGCTAAAGAGAGATGAGGGAGGCAAGGGCAGACAGAGAAGCTGTGATTCCCTAAGGGGGAAGGAGTCTCGGGCTAAAACCTAAAAATGAAATAAAATCAACTTTAAAGGGGTACCAATTCCTCTCTCAAAAATAATGCTCATGATCAATGCTATTGATTAAAAGTTTTTTGTCTTAACAAAAGAGGAAAAGACAGAAAATTATATTCCAGGGATGGAATCAGACACTCAAGACATCTTAAAAATGAGTTCCCAAATGTCCCTGGACTTTCACGCCCCCGTATACCTTTCAAAGGTACCAACCACGGTTTAGGGTAACCAGACACATTCCTTCCCTGCAGCCTTTGATCAGTGACAGTCTTCAGGCTGCCCACATGGGGTCCCAAGAAATAAGAGCAACAGCCGGCAGGCATCCTTCAGTGGTCTGACTGGAGGCGTGGGTGGAGGCAGGAGGAGGGGGAGGGAAGGAGAAGGGAAGAAAGAGCCCTCCTAAGTCCAGTGGCAGCAAATACAGCTTCTAAGAGGCAACATGTTCCTCTCTGGGGGCTATTCTCAGGGCTTTTAGAAACCAGAGCATCCTTTCCAGCACTCATGTGCAATTGACAAGAATGCATTCTGCGACCTGCTGCAAAGCTTGAGGGCAGAATGAGTGTGTAAATTTTGTGCAAGCAGAGATTCAGGATGTCCAGCATGTAGGCCAGGTCAACAATGGGCAGACCTCTCTTTTCACCAGAACTCAGCACACCCCCTCACCCTTCCACCCCTCCCCGACTCCCCCCGCCCCCCCCCACCCCCCGCTGCCAATGGAAACGCAGCTCTTGGTGGTATCTGCGTCCATGAGCTCGGAAGGATCACGCAGTTATGAGCACCTAGTTTTTTAAACCGTTGACTCCTACAGACCTCACAGCCCTTCCCCCCGTTCTCCGGAGCCTCAATCAAGTCAGCCGAGCAGACACGCTGATCCTGCTGCCTCCCCAAGCATTTCCTTTCACTGTGGACCATCAAAAGTCGAGGAAGCAAATGGAAGTGACTTGGAGTTATGGCACCAAAAAGGCCAAACGAGCAAAGAAATAATCAACTGCACATGAGCCACTTCAGCTCCGACACAATGAAAAGGGCCTAGGACTAACCCCAGGAAAGGTCACTGAGATCAAAGGTCATGAGCAGAAAAGGCACCCGTGAGGGGCTGCTAGCTGCAATGGCAGCCAATGTGGTCTTAATTACTCATCAAAAGAGAGGGGGTCTGAGCCAGGGCTGAGTTAGGTTCTAGCCACTTATTTGTGTGTTTTTTTAAGAAAAAAAGTCAAGTGTTCCTGTTCCACTCTCTTTCAAAGAGGCTATTTCTTCCTGCTTCTAGAGCACAGGAAGCCAAGAATTGTGGAGATAAGATAATTCTGGCATCCACAGTGACTGTACAGGAGGGTTCCGAATATTTAAAAGCATAGCTGCATACAGACAAGTGAAATTCTAAAGCGTGACTTAGGAGGGATCATTAAAAACACAAAATACAGCAAGTTTCAAGGAGATGATTCTTGAATCTCTTGCAATCATCACAAAATCAACACTTGCCACAAATCCAACTCTCAGTCGATTTTCGGGTTTGTCATTGGAATTGGCTTCATGGGAAAACGTAACACCATAATGGTAACCACAAAACAAATGCCAAACGCAAAATTTTAAGTTTACAAAGAACTAGCTGAACTTGAACAGGCTGATATTATAAAGATCCAGATCGACACTGGGCTAATGTTCTTTGATGGAGAATGAGAAGGAGGAATGTGAAACCATTTTAAAAAGAGCTCTGGATGGTAAGTGTTAGGCAATAAAATTAATCTAGTTGTTAATAAGGACAATGCCTTGCTCAGACCTTACCAAATGGAATGAATTTTCCTTGGCCATGACGAAAGCCACTGTCATGGGGTTTTGGTTTAGGTTTCACTTTCATAACGAGGAAATAAGGACTGAAGGAGAAACTCATTTCCATGCAATATATTCTAATGTATACAGGAAAATACTGAGGAAAAAGCAAAATGAAAAAATATTAGCGATCTAAGAAAAAATATCTTGGCTGTAAACAAACTTGAATCAGTGATGGTTGGGCACTGGACCTCCATCAGGATAATTTTTATATTATATGACCTGCTGAATTATGAGTTTCCTAGAGACCTGGAACATAGTGATACTAGTCTCCAAGTACCTTCTTCCATCTTTAAACTTGGCTGCATAAAATACAGGGAGCTCAGCTTGGTGCTCAGTGATGACCTAGAGGGATGGGATGAGGGAGGGTAGAAGGGAGACTCGAGAGGGAGGGAATATATGCATACAAAAGGCTGATTCACGTTGTTGTACAGAGGAAACTATAACACAACATGGTAATGCAACTGTATTCCAATTAAAAAAAATAAAATAGGGACTTCCCTGGTGGTCCAGTGGCTAAGACTTCATACTCCCAAAGCAGGGGGCCCAGGTTTGATCCCTGGTCATGGAATTAGACCCCACATGCTGCAACTAAGACCCAGCATGGCCAAATAAAGACTTTTGAAAAAGCAAAATACACATAACCAAAAATAAATAAACCTAGCTGAATAAAATAACGGAAGGGGTCTATATTTCTCAGGAGGCCCACTTTGTTCAAGCTGGTGATGGGAATTAGGTCAGACACGGCTTTGTCAGAGCTGTCACAGCATCGTGTCCGTGCACTAGGCACTGAGAATGGGACCCTTCAAGCCCATTCATAGGCTGGCATACATGTCAATCAAGATTCCTGTGCAGTTAGCACACAGTCACCACAAATGGACTGATAAATATAGAGATAAGTAAAAATGCACGAAGGCCGTAGGAAAAAACTTGCATTCCTAGAAGTTTTGATAGATAAAATCAAAGAGATGATCAAGATACAAAGTCCTGATGAAGTGAACAGAGAAAAATGGATCAGTTAAGATTGGGATATCTTTCTAAACATAACACAATACTGCATGAAGTTTTAGTCCAACTGGGAGAGCCTGAGGTGACGTTTCAGCAGTGGGTCCACCTTGTCCACCAGAAATGAAACAAAGCTTGTTGGAACAACTCTGCTGGGCTGCACGGATGTATATCAAAGAGCAGCAGCTGCTCTGTGACATTATATTGGACAATGGTAAACAGGAAGGTCCAAAGAAAAGAATTCAAGAACACACTGATAGAAGAGATACACACAGACATACACAGTACTCACAGACATCATCGGGAAACCAGAACAGCAGATAGACCCAACCAGGAAGACAGATAAACTTATTCCAGTGATGCCCCTCTGTGTAAAACTTTTCTGAAAATCCTTTGTTCATTATTTTTGGTGTATAAACAACACATAAAAATCATCTCATTAGATTATGATTACACTTGATTTTTAACTCCATATAGTTTTAACTCCATCAACATCACCCAATTAATTTATTAATGGTTAGTTCCAAAATACTCAAGAACATAAAAAAAAAATAATTTTAAGTGCCATAAACAGTAAAGGCAATTCCAAAAGAACACCAAATTTCTTGGTACACTAACAGCAATGTGATATTAAATATACAGCTTGCCAAGGTAACAGACTTCTTTAAAGACATAATTCTGATTTAGATATTTTATGTTCTGGTATAGTTCTGATATATTTTTTTTCATATCACACTATACTCATGTCATAGCTGACATTTGTAGAACGCACATGTTGATACAGGCATATACCTTGTAGCTGAACTCTTAAGAACTTATTATTGGCTTCCAGAACAACTTGAGGAGTTTTTGGTTTTCTTTTTTGGTGAGATTTAGAAGAGAATTATTAACTTGATTGTTTATATAATGACAGATGATGAATTTGGATCTTAAAAGTATAAGAATGCTGTGGGTTGGATCCTTTGCTTAATTTTCTAAAATCTCTTCCTTCAACCCGTTTTCTAAGACATTATGAGTAGAGTTGAAAGTTGTAGCCTAAAAACACAAAAAGCAGTTTCTCAATTCATTTACACAACAAAAACGTATTGAGTGTCCATATTCAAAGCAGTTGGGGGAAAAAAATGATTAGAAAAGAGATGACATAGAAGTAGAATAAGATAACAGAGACCTTGATCTCATTTCTTAAATCTCTGACATCTTTAACTCTTGGATTACATTATAAACCGCAGCATTTAAAACTTTTTTGACATAAAAAAAAAAGTTTCCAAAAGTGACAGGAGTCTGAATTTATTAATAACATATTTTTTAAGTATTTAATAAGAATATTCAAAATATATTTTTAAAGAATTAACAGTTGGTAGTCTACAGTGACGTATTTCTTTTTCCTAGAGGATTCAGTCAGGTAGAACATTCAGTAAATTAGTGTGGCTTAGGTTCTGTCTGCAAATAGAGGGGGGGAAAAAACCCACAATTTTCTCTCAGTTGTAGAATTCTATGACAAACATTTTACAAGTGCTATGTTTAAATGAAAAAGCACTTAAAAGCCTGTGTGCACCTCTTACACTAGTTTTGCCTCATCTTTGGCAGACTCCAAACATGACCACACTAATGAAAGAGGAAAGGGGGAAAAAAACAGCAAAGGTATCCAAAATCAACAAAACTTCAGCTCTAAAAATTAAGTCAAAAGCATATAGTTCAGCCCTTCGGTTTGCAAGCAAAAAAGAGACTGCTTGTGTTCACCCTTATTTAAAAAAAAAAAAAAAGCAAGTTGTAAAAAAAAAGCAGGAGACAAGTTTACAATTTCATTGTAAGAACTTGAAGAGGCAGGCCCTTTACTTTGTATTTGGGTAAAAGAAACTGAGGTTCCCTGGTGGCCCAGTGGTAGAGAATTCACCTGCCAATGCAGGAGACAGGGGTTCGATCTCTGGGTCAGGAAAATCCCCTGGAGAAGGAAAAATCCACTCCAGTTTTCTTGCCTGGAAAATTCCACAGACAGAGAAGCCTGGCAGGCTACAGTCCACAGGGTCCCAAAAGAGTCAGACATGACTTAGCGACTGAACAATAATAACGAAGAAACTGAAGAAATTTCCCTGGCAAATTTTCCTGCTTTGTGAAAGTGTCATCCACTATTTGACAGTCAAATTATCTGTGAGGTTTTCACAGAATTCTGGGAACATATATACACAATGGAAAAGACAGACCTTCTTGTGAAGACTCAGGGTTGTTTCACAAAAGAAAGACTGCTGAAAGAAAAACAGCACCGCTGATTTGAAAACTAAGTTACCAAGCTTTCCAAGAACTTACATTGAAGAAAACATTTCATAACTCTACATAATCACCTCCTTTTTCTCTGCCCAGCTTCCATGCCAACCTGAGTAAGACGTTAAGAGGAAAGGCCCAGCTGGCAGGTGTGGGTGTTCCAAAAATCAGATATTATTTTGTTTATTTGAATTACATTCTTTGCTTGAACAGCCTCGGGGTACAAATAAAACACACGAGTAATTAAAATAACCAACAGCAGGACTAATAAAACATCTAAAAGCAACTTTTATATAGAGAGAGACTCTCTAAGTGTTTGCCTCCTGACCTCAGTATATGGAACAATGAAGGTACATGTAAAACTAAGTGAGGCATTACCATTTCTGCTGGAGAAGGATAAAAAGCCAACTTAAGTCTGTGGTCAGAGGGAGAATGAGACTTGATGCTCATGCATCATGAACACGTGGCCATAAACATTACAGATAGAGAAACATCCAGCATGAGACACAGCAAAGACGCCATATCCAATTTGGAAAACTGTACACTGATAGTTTACCAAATTTAATCTAGAGCAATGGTTCCCAGAGTTTGGGATTTCAATACCCAGAGACACCTAAAAATAAAACAAAACACCAATATGTCCCATGTAAGAATACCAACCACTTACCAAGTCAAAAAAAAAACAAAAGAAAAGAAGAACTGCCATCTACAATCATTGCTCGTTGGAACAGAACAAAACATGAGCCAAAAAGTAACTTTAGAATAAATTTGGCTTTAAAAAGTAATCACTCCATGTCTTTCAGTTGGTTGTTTCTCATTTTACTCCAGATGAATATAAAATCCACATTGTAAATTATGCTGGTTTAAAGATCAATGCTGAGAAACAGTAATCTAAAGACTTTAAGGTCTTCACTCTTATAAATCAGTAGATTATAACAGCTCATCACCAACATTTGGTTATAAAATAGGTTAAATCATGTGTCTCTTAATGGAGCATTAAACACACAGCCCCCTCAGATTTTCATCTTGAATGTCAACCAACAAATCTCCCGAAAGCAGCGTTTTCACTCTTAGTACTGACAGGTTTCTGCCACTCAAAAAGACCCCACTGGTCCCAGTACCACCTGTACTTTTCATTATTAACATTCCTCTCCAAAATAGGCCAAACTTCTAGACCTTATTGGGAAGCGAAATTCCCGTTATCCCCTTACTTTCTCTGCAGACTATTTTCAAAGTTTGTTTTAAAACTTTACAAAAAAGAAAAAAAAAAAACTTTTTTAAGAAATTACTGAGATAAAACATAAGGAATTTCACTCTAATACTATGTTATAGAAGCCCTATATTTCCTTGAATGCACATTAAATTTACTCAATGAACAAGTATATACCTGAATCTGTAGCATTTCCATAATAAATTATTGTAATCTTCTATAAATTAAAGCAATTTTCTCTCTGTACCATCATGTTACATCAAATAAAGATGGCCCTGTCTATAAGATCTTTAAAAAAGATAAAACATCTTCCCTTCTTCAGTAATGGCTTTGATTTTCATTTGAATCTGATTTCCTGAGAAAAAATGGTAACCAAGGAACAGTATTGAAGGGAATGTATAGAAGTTGGTTTTACCTGACTCATTACACTGGGAAAATAAAGAACTAGGCTAGATATCTATAGGTCATATAAATGTAAAAAATTTCTACCGGACCTGGATTAAATATTAGGTCCGTGAGGGAAGGGAACCACATCTAGTTTGATCACCTCTGTACATCTAACACCTGCGAAGTAACCTGCACAAAATGAGTGCTCAGATAATTTCCCCAAGATTGCATAGCTAATAAATGATGGGGGTGAGATCGAACCCAGGGTGAGCCCAGGCCTCCACTTCACCCTTTCTACCCACAGCTTCTTAAATAAAGGAGAGCCTTGAGTACAGGTCTCTTTTTTATGCCCGTTGAATTCACTGTAAATCCACAGCCACTTATTCTGGAAGGATGCTTAAATCTACCAGGTTTTAGTTCTCTTTCTCTATTTTAGTTTTAATCTGCAGATGAATTTCTGAAGGTATGAAAATCTTTTTTTTTTTAATTTCATTGTGTTTCTGCACTGCTGAAACTTGAATTATTGTAATCTTATTCTAGGTCATCAGCCAAATGATAAAGACATGACACAAAATTTCCATGCCTGGTTTACATTTGTGTTCTTGGATCATATCCATGACATGTGAAGGTCAAATGATGTTACATAATACCATTCAAAGAAAGTTCTGAAACAGGTGAAAAGAAAAGGAGGAACTGTAAATCATCTTCTAGTTCATGGTAGCATAAGTGTGCCAAACTTGAAAAGCAGATGACATTGCAGATGGTATAATATAACATTAGAAACACGTGTACTATAAAGATCCCACATTACTATGGCTCATCAACAATGAGTAAATATGAATGCATACATGCACTTCATCAAACGAATTTTAAATTGTTTTTCAGTATTATGTATCAGAGTGTACTTTTAAAGTGGTCCACAAAATATTGGACCAACAGTTAAAAACAAGTTCAATATTAAAAAGAAAAAACAGGGACTTTCCTGGCAGTCCAAAGATTAACGATCTGTGCTTCCAATGCAGGGGGTGTGAGTGTGATTCCTGGTTAGGGGACTAGATCCCACAAGCTTCGAGGTGCAGTCAAAAATTTAAAAATCAATTAATTAATTAAAATAAAAATGAGAAGTTTAAAAAAAGAAATGAAAAAAAAATGTTAAACATGCTTAAAATCAATGAATCAAATCAAAAGGACAAGTCAAATATGAAAGAAGCAACAGTATCTTCCTATTAGGGCTTCCCAGGTGACTCTAGCGGTAAAGAACCCGCCGGCCAATGCAGGAGATGTAAGAGACACAGCTTCAGTCCCTGGGTTGGAAAGATCCCCTGGAGGAGGGCATGGCAACCCACTCCAGTATTCTTGCCTGGGAAATCCCAGGGGAGCCTGGCAGGCTACAGGGGTCGCAAAGAGTGACAGAACTGAAGCATGCATCTTCCTATTATTCAACTCAATACTGACAATGTAACAAAACAATTTTTAAGATTTAACATTTTTGAATTACGTTGGTTTCGTGATTTTGTCACAATGTGCGAATTTAGTTTCATAAGAAGTTTGCATCTAGTTTATTTTGTACATAATTAAATGAGGTTAATAATAAAATTTTTTGAACAATATTGGGCTTTTTAAAAATTTTTCCCTTTGATAAGTGGCACATTATTCAAGTTTGTGCACTCCTTTTTAGCAAAATACAGGACATTATCATCTCTGTTAAGATGTTAACTAATCACACACAAAGCTAATTCCTTGATTATATACATCTTTGCAAATCTCAACTGAGAATGGGGGTGACAGGACAAGAATTATAGTTTCAAACACTAGATTCACATTTCCCCAAATCAAAAAGGTTAAAAGAATCTTGTAAATGCTATCTACCTCCATAGCCACCAAGACCACTACCTTAAGAAAACTCTATAAATGCAATTCAACCAAGCTTTATCCTCTATTCCATAGGCCCCAGAGGGAATATCTTAAAAATCTGTGCATTTTAGAGTTATGGTACAATGTTTTTTTCAGCAAACAGGCTCATTATTGCTGCAAAATTTACTGTGCTTCCCTGAAAACCCGGATTCCAGTGATATAATAAAAATACAATAATGAGGCCAACCTGAAAGGTAAAAGAAACAGATGAATTCTCAAACCTTAACTAAGAAAGTATTTAAAACACAACAAAACAGTCAGACAGAAAAGTATCTCCTTCCTGAAGCATTAGTACTGTCACTGCTGATGACAGAAAGGAACTCCAGGACAGACAGGCCACACACAATCAGGTAGAAAGAGACGCCTGCAGCCCCCAACCTTCTCATGTTCTGATTCCACAACTCCCGGCTCCAGTTCTTTGGATTCCCCTCTGCTGCTAAATCTCAATCTTGAACAGTCACTTGAGGGCTTATCCCAGCCAGGGAGAAACAACTCAAGGGGGTGGCTAGGGTGGGGCTGAGAGTGTACATCGCTGGCCTCCCTCCAAATCAAACATTTGCATCAGATGATCACATGTCTCTTCTATTTCTTTTTTAGAAACAACTTGGGAATGATACTTTATTGGTGGTCTTCAAAGCTATCAATCCCAGTTAAGTGTTTATCTGCTCTGACCATATTTAGGCCCAAGAGAAAAAAAGTAATTTGAAAGAGATCTAAGAGCCAAACTCATTATTAAGTACGTATACATCAAAATCCTAGAAAGCACTGGGATTTCCCACAGATAAGAACATTTGTACCTTCGGTGGGAAAATTATCAAGAAGAATTAACAAAGGGTTCCAACCATAGATAGCTCTTGCTTTTAAGAACATGTCAATAAGACTAGGTATGAAGTTCATCTCATACCTAAAATGTTATTTTCCTGGTACTAAAGTATGTTTCTATTGAGTCTGGGGAGATGAGAAGGAGAAAGGGGAGATCGCAAAGAAACAAAATTGAAATGTAGGGTAAGAAAGTTAAGATGCGTTCAACTATTTGGGAACATGGGAAAATCACCACCAGCTATTACATTATTCACCTAACTTAACCACTCTCTGCTATGGAAGCCAAGTCCTAACCAACTCAAGAACAACAACATATAATCAATTCTAGTTTCTTTCCACATTTCCACAGTCCCCAAAGTTTAATCCCAGCTCATTTTATTTTGAAATGTCTCGAATTCAGCAACATCACAATAATATTTTGTCACTATTAGACCCCAGCTCACAGATAATATAACAGCAACAGCTCACTTGCAAGAAGCACCTATTAAGCACCTATCAGTCTGTGAGGATTAACTGAGGTGATCCCATTATACAAACCGGGAAACGAAGGCACAGAGAAGCCTTAATTACTTTTTAAAAATTTTAAACTTTTTATTTAAAAACTTTTTTATTTAAAAACTTTTTATTTAAACCCCCACGAGAGGACGGTGGGTTTGGGCTTTGATCCCACTCACACTGACTCCACAGTTTACTGTAGTCTAAACCTGTATGATCAATAGCCTGAAAGCTCCCAGGTTGTGAAAATTCCATTTACAGAAAACGAATTCATTCTCAACTCAATTGTTTCACTCATCTGGAAATTCCTTATGCTCAATTTACTTAAAATAAGGTGGAGAGGGTTCTTCTGGTCCTATACTCATTTCTACTAAGCAACATATGAATGATTAAAACACAAGAAATCTTGGCTGGACACAGAACTATATGTAGACTAATGATTTAAAGTGTTGCCAAGACCCTGGATGGGAGGGGAGTTTGGGGGAGAATGGATACATGTGTATGTATGGCTGAATCCCTTTGCTGTTCACTTGAAACTACAACAACATTGTTTATTAATACAAAATAAAAAGTTTAAAATTTTTAAAAAGTAATTAAAAAGAACATCTGGCACATTTCAATCATACAGAGAACCTGTTGGTAATGAGGATAAGGGACAAATAATGTAGCAAAGGTTAGCAGCGACACTCAGTGACACTCTATTACAAGTTTCTAAATCATAACCTGCTGACCTAAAAATATTCTTTTAAAGCCATTTAATTATACCATTAAAAATAACATACAAATTAATACCTATTAACCCCAACAGATAAAACTACATTACATTACAGACTTGGCTGATACTGGGCAGTTGGAGATCTGAACAAGTATTCATTCTTGCTCCATTTTTGTCCTTTCCAAAAAAAAAAAAACTTACAGACAAGCTTCATCAATCATTAAGAGGGCCTGGTTCTGATATTATATGAGCTCTGTCAACCTTAATCAAATCGCTTGCCAGATCGTAGATAAGTAATGACTTGCTTAGGTTAAGCAAGGCCAGAGTCTTCCTTCTGTAGTATATACATCTCCAGAGTGAAAATAAACAGCCTCACACCTCAAACTAGGAGCTGGACTCTGCGCTCTTATAACTCAGCTTCTCTCCAGCCCAGGAGGAGGGGCAAGATTTGCCTTTAAGTTACCTAGTTTTCTTTCTTTCCTTCTCGATCTGGTCATCAAAACTTTTAAACTATCTCATTAAACTAGTTTGATCTACAATGAAAGAACACAAGTAATCTATCCTTAATGCTGTAGCATTAACATTTGTTTTAGCCAATACTATACAAAGATATGGGGCTTCCCTGGTGGCTCAGATGGTAGAGAATCTGCCTGCAGCGCAGGAGACCTGGGTTTGATCCCTGGGTGGGGAAGATCTCCTGGAGAAGGGAATAGCTACTCACTCCAGTATTCTTGCCTGGAGAATTGCATGGACAGAGGAGCCTGGCAGGCTATAGTCCCTGAGGTTGCAAAAGAGTCTGACACAGCTGAGCGACTAACACTTTCACTTTCTTTCATACAATGATATAAAACAGAAAACAAATAGCTAATAATTGGGAGGCAGGCTAAAGAGGGAGGGGATATATATATATATATTTATGACTGATTCAAATTATTGTACAGCAGAAACCAATACGACATGGTAAAGCAATTAATCTCCAATTAAAAATAAATTTAAAAAGAAAAGAAATAGTTAATGATTGACAAAAGAAATATGAGAAGAATCACTTAAAGTTACAAAGTTTGTATTCATAGTTTCTAACATATCCAAGAAACAGAAAGATTAAGCACTGACCTCATCTGTCATGCTCAGAACACAGGGGTACCATGGAACAAATGTTAAGAAAAAGAGCATTCAATTTGATTTGATATTTATTCCACAAGCAAAAATGTATATGTAAAATGAGATTTATTTCTAAAAGCCCCCTTTGCTATTTTCCTTACTGGGCATGTAACTGGAAAGGGCTTTCAAACTTCCTTTTCAGCTGGAATATACCATTAAAGAATTTCTAAGAATTCAGGTACCTGCTCTAAAAAAAATGTGTTGGAAAGTAAGGATCCCTGTCCGGGGCGGGGCGGCGGGAGGCAATGAAAAGACCTCTTTAAAGAGGAAAGAGCAAAGAAATAAAATAAAGAGGAAAGAGCTTAAAGAAATACAAAACACCTGGGAGTCAATTTTACCTTGGGCAAAATTTACTTATCTCAGTATCTTCCATTAGGTCAGTAGAACCTAGGATGCAGTTTGTGGTTTACAAATGTCAAAGACAAAAAACAAGAAACTTCCTGGCAGTCAAATGTTTAGGACTCAGTACTTTCACTGCAGGGCGCCAGCGTTTGATCCTTGGTGGGGAAACTGAGATCCCATGAGCTACACGGTACAACCAAAAACAACAACAACAACAAAACCTTAAAATTTAACTATTTTATTCTATTCCTAATCAGACAAACGTGCACTTGTAATCTAAATTAAGCTTAAAAACAAAGACCACAGTTTCAAATAATCTCCTCTTCCAACATTTGAGATATTTTAACCCAACTTTGAACTACATTGGTGTGAAACCAATGCTCAATCTTTATTTTCCTCATGACTTTCCTTCTTAAAACTTTACTATTTCATACATTATTGCAAACAGGGGAGAAAAAAAACCAACTTTTAAAACACTCTGCAAAGTACAAAGGACTCTATAGAATTATTTAAGAAATAACGACCATTGGAAATAGAGGGTAGGAGACAAATATTCGGTAAATAGAATGAAAAGAACCACAGGACAGGGGTCTAGCTGAACTAGCAACTCCTCAGCACAGAGCTGCGTGAGCAGATGGGGGTCCAGGTTCCACCCAACCTGTCTGTGCGCACAGTGTCAGGACCATTGTTCTCGCCCCAGTCCTCTGGAAGCATCATTCTGATAAGTCTGTAGGGCACTCATTCAATCAAGGCCCCTGGCGTAGCCAAAGCAATACTTTGCTCCTTTGTCACAGCACTGTTTATCGTTAAACTGCCCAAGTATTCCTGAAGTACCCATTCCTCTAGATGATTCAGGCACCAAAGATGCCAGTATTTCTCAGTAAATTCGAAAGAAATTTTAAAGCAAATGGGGACTGTTTGTCTAGGAAATGGCAAGGGAACGGATTCTTTCTCCAGAAAACTCACATTTCAACATGAAGGGGGAAAAAAAATCTTAATTGCACAAATGAAAAACTCAGAACTCAATCTCTCATTCTTGATTGTTGAAGGCCTCAGGAGTTTAGTACGTGGTGTCTGTTAATTTGATTCCACGCCCAACTGACATCTACAGTCGCAATCATTAAGTATTCAGTATATGTGTACAACACCGAGCTGAGAAAACACGGATCTGCTCAAGGGTTGTCTTTGTTCTACAGGGTCAATTGTTTCCTTATCTTTTTCCTAATAATCTGCCTATCTGGAAGAGAAAATCTCCAAATAAGTAAAACGTTGACAATTTTTCTTTAAAACAATTTCTGCTGTTACTTTCCTGTGGGGTAGGATACAACCTGGACTCATACTAAGCTCATATTTAGAAACTCACTTGGGGAGTTAGCTATAACCTTATTAACATTAACAAGATGTATTGAGTCAAATCCCTGAGCTAAAATTTATTTGATGCTGCAAAAAAAAAGATTATCAAATCTCTGCACAAACTGTATTATGATTAAAAATCCCACCGCGGCTGCAGTCACAGTGACAAATATAAAATTATTTTAGGGCCTAACCACAGTGACAACAGCTCTTTTAAAATGCATCCTCGAACACAAAAGAATGACCAACAATGGCAATTTCATTCGCTAACCTAATAGGAGACCACAGTTAACAACCCATCTTAGAATGATTCAAAATTGGCTTTAGTCAGCCATGAGGCTAAAAAAAAAAAAAACTTTGGCTCTAAAATGTATGATGAAAATTCTATGAAAGGCGTTTATATGGGTCTACAGTCAAAACATGAATAACTTAACAACTAGAGCTTGGAATTAGGGATACAGAGTAGAAGTTTGATCTGTTTTTGCTTTACTCTCAAAAAAGACTTGACCATAGTAAAGGGAGGGTGCCCAATATTCAATAAATAGAAATCAAAAGAACTGATTTAGAAGTTAGGACCAATTCTAATCAGACTATAATATGACTTGAAAATATGTTCTTCAGGAGTAAAAATGCAGAATTAGGTCTAAAATCTAATCCATCCGTACTATAATCCTTCTTACTGTAAAACAAAACGTGTAATTTCATTTTGGAAGACCATCTAAGACTTAATGGAAGAAACAATAAAAATGACCTGGTTTAAAAAACTGATCAGAATAGGAGAACCCACATAGTAATTTATGGACACAACCCAGTGCTAAGACCAGTGTGGTTCTACTTGGGCGCTTTAATAATCTATTAAGAAACATAAAACTATTTTCCCAGGATTCAGCAGTCCCAAGATCTACTGAAACAACTGTTCCAATGCATGGAAACCAATTTGAAATCCTGGTGCATCAGTTGTCATTAAATCATGCCAACATCTAAAAGTCTAATAAGCCTAATTTCAAGAGTGAACAGGGTAATATAGGCAGGGGGAAACACTAGATTCGAACAGTGTTACTCTATTGGTGTTTATAAAGAGGAATAAATAGCACAAGTCTGACACAATCCCACTCATAATCACATTTAGACATTCCCCCTCATATGACCATTTCAGCAGCTAATTATCAGACTTTTTCAATATATTGAAAGCTATGTAACATCAAATAATGAAGCTTAACTCCACTTCATAGAGGGGGATTCTTCATCCCTACTCTCATAACTTCACATTCACCAATCTAGGAGGAAGTTTAAACCACTGAAACAGAGGTGAGTGAAAAACAGTATATCCGTTCCAGCTAAAGCTATGTTCACTCCTTCTTACTGCCTGTTATTCACTGTGCTAGTTTGTTACACACACGCCCTGAGGCTAAAACCATGAAAATAAGCCAAAATAAATGGGCAAGAAAAATCTTATCCCTAGCTTATGATGCTATTTTTCTTTTTATTGGAATACAAGAGGCTGCCAAGTTCTGATGTCACTACAGTAATTTCATGGCCTGATAAAAGTAGTATTTTATCCATTAGACATTCGTCCCCTTTGCCAATTTCACCTCCAACCAGGCAGTGTATGCAATTACTCACTGAACAGATTTCAAATGATAGTAAAAGAGAAAATACTAATTACTGTTATTCTGATACCTAAAAAGCCAATAACTGTCAGAAATTTCCCTGGCAAGAGACAGAAGGCAGAATGTACTTTTTAGTGCCAGAAATCCAGGAAAACTCCCCTAATACTATGTATTAAAAAAACAGACTATCTGACATCAGCTCTCTGAGCACAAAATAACAGCACAGAACGAAAATAAACATTTTAAATACGTAAAGTGTTTGACAAGCATTCCAGTGATAATGTGATGATAGAAGTCCTAATATCTTTAACATTTAACTTTTTTTTTATCCAAAGCTTTCTTTCAATCATAATTACACACTTCTGCCCTTAAAAATCTAGTGAGATCAGTGACCCTGCATGTCTCTGGGATCTCCCAGACAAGAATACAGGAGTGGGTTGACATTTCCTTCTCCAGGGAATCTTCCAGACACAGGTATCGAATCCTCTTGTGTCTCCTGCATTGGCAGGCAGGTTCTTTACCACTGAACCATCTGGGAAGCCTTGTAATTCTCTGTAGGAGTGAGTCAGTAACTTGGCCAGTGGTGGAGCTTCAAGTAAACTCAGGTGTGTACCTACCTAAAAAGGTAGCAGATACTTGTAAAGTGTTCTCATTTCTGCTAATGATATACTTAGAATACTGGAAAGGGCCCCGTTTTCTCTCTAAGTAAAAAAGAATATTTGACGTTTACTTGTTACTGATAAACTAAATTACATTTAAAGTGAAAGGGTCAACAAGAAGAGGCAGTCCTCAACTTTAAACTAGGGCTGGTTTGAGAAATTTTATTTATCCAATGGTTGTGTGGAACTCTACACATTTTTTCCCTCCAAAATTATGCACAGTTGCCCCCCACCTTATCCATGGGGGATACATTCCAAGGCCCCTAGTGAATGTCTGAAGCTGTGGATAGTACTGAACCCTATTTATACTGTGTTTTTTCTATACATACATATCTATGATAAAGCTGAATGTATAAATTAGGCACAGTAAGAGATTAACAATAAAATAGAGCAATTTTAACAATAAGCTATAATAAAAGTTATATGAATGTGGTCTTTCTCTCTCAAAATTTTGCACTATTGTAAATATTGCTCTTATGATGATGATAGTAGGAGGTGACCAAGTGCCCACCCAGATGTGATGAAGTGAGGTGAGTAACAGGCATTGTGATGTAGCATTAGGCTAGTACTGACCTTCTGGCAATATGTCAGAAGGACGATCACCAGCTCCTGATAACCCTGGATCACCCAGGCGTGACGAAGTGAATGGCTGGATGTCAGCGGCAGGACAACACTGAAGGTTTGGGGCTCTTGGGTGGTGGCGGTGGGGGAAAAGGATTTCATTACACTACTGAGAACAGCATACAACTTACAACCTATGAATCATTTATTTCTGGAACTTTCCATGTAATATTTTTGGACTGTGATAGATCCCAGGGAAATGAAACTGCAGCAAGTGATCCCTGGGGTAAGGGGGGACTATTGAACGTGGTGGTTAAGTAGCACAGCCCCCTCAGGAGAGCCCGTCTCATGGGCTCATACTGAAAAGGCCTTTGGGGGTCATGAGGTCCCAACTATCACCCAAGGAAGAGATTTCTTCTGCAGCATCTTTTGCAAACACCACTACAATATGTCTAGCAACAAGGAGCTCACATCCTTTAAAGGAGCATTTTCTGTCCTGAGGCAGCTTTATTGGTCAACAGTTCTTCTTTTGAAACAAAATCTGCATCTTTCGAGTGCCCCTCTGGGACAAAAGATGACTCATATATCACTATTTCAACTCTCCCCACCCCCAGTGAAATCTTGGCTGCTGGGGTTCTGATTTAAAAGCAAAGGGGACCACTTGCCCCCTGTGGTCCAAAGGAACCCATCCTGCACACGGCGGTATGTGAAGATGGACCTGGTGTCGAGGCGCTATGAAAAAGAAGATTTAAGAAAATTACAAACATTGAAAAAGACAATGTCTCTGGAGAAAGAAGTGGCTTTCTCCAACAGAACACCCAGAAAATGCTTCATCAACATTTCCAAGAGCAGAAACACACACTATTAACCTCAGCTGCAGCCCCTTCCAAAATTTAAAAACAAAAAACACACTTCTGATTCATCCACATCATCTGGTATTCTTATTTCACTGCTTGGTGAAATCAATTTTACTTATTTTGTAATAGGGAATTCCAACAATACAAATAGAAATTCCAAACATATAGGCAGAGACTGACAGCAACTGTTCAGAACGTTAGTGACTAAAATTCTTCCTGATACAAGTGTGAGGTCCCATTCTTCAAAATATTCCTGCAGTATAACAATATCCTTGCTCCATTTTCTTCCATTATGGGTGGATTTTTTTTTTTTTTTACGAATCCACTGTGTTGTTTCACTTTCTCCTAAGAGAATATGATGCTCATACTGAGCTAGTTATTGCTTTTCTAGAATGCACCATGCTAAGTATTGATTTTGACATTAAATCCTAAGCATGAACATTATTAGCTATCTTAGATGGTCCTTAATTTGAGGCTCCCTCTCTCCCTTTCTAAACACACACACAAATGAAGGCAGTTATCAAAGGATTTGGTTCATGGAACTGTCACTGAAGGTGACAGAACCTTCAACCCAACTTCATGTACAAATTTAAGGTCTTTCTAAGATAGTGACTAGAATCTCATTTTCTAATGACTGAGGAAGAGATGTTGTTATTTTCTTGTTTTCCCAATAACCACATACCTAATGTGCCAATAAAATGAACTACTACGAATTTCAGAACAGGCAAAAGCTGCGAAAACAATTGGAAAAGCATGAATTCCTACCATACACAGTAATAGAGATGGCTCTCAGACATAAGGAGCAGTGCAAGAAACCAGATATAAAGAATATTTATCATGTGAGTCTATTTTTATAAAGTTCAGGAACAGGCAAAACTCACGTATGGTTGAGACTAGTCAAAATAGCTGTCCTCGGCTAGGAGCGGCAGACAAGTCCGTGAAGGGGCACCAGGGCGCCTTCCAAGATGAAGAAATGTCCAACATCTTGATCTGGGTAATGGTTACCACACATGTGCATATATAAAACTTCATCTGGCTGTTCGCTCAGTATACATTAACTGTACACTTGTGTACATTTTCCTATTATACCTCAAAGGGGGAGGGGAATGCAACATTGTTTCCAAGTGCCTTTTAAGTCTCAATTGCAAAATGAAGAGAACTGTAGCATACTGAAGCTAGAGCAGTTCCATGTGCCCCCACTATTACTAACTTCGGAGAATTCCTTATTATTTAATCTTCAAAAGAAATCACTTCTGGATCAAAGTAACAGACTAACGTGTACAGGAGGAGTTACCTAAAATAGCAGCTAACATTCATAGAGGTCTTACTATAAGCCAAGTGCTTTACTTTCCATATCTCACGTAAACCCCAAAACAATGCTAACAGTTACTACTGTTATTAGCCCCATTTTAGGGATGAGGAAATCAAGGCTTAGATCAAAATCACTTTCCCAACTCACACAAATAAAAACAGATGAGCTAATCTATGACAAGAATGGTTGAAAAGCAAGCTGTATGTCAGCTTCTTAATTCTGTTTACATGAGAGAAATATAAAAATATTGTAACCAAATGTAAGCAGAATACATCTCAGTTCAGTAACATAACCTGTGCATTTCCCCCCCTCTCAAGTAGTATGGAACTTGACAGTTTCCTAACTCTATGGTTAGAAGCACAGCACTGGTTCTCAAGAACTGAAGTCCTGACTCACATTCCAACTGACAGGTAGTAAAACAAAACCCGCTTTGGGATAGTTTTTATTATCTCTGGCCATCAAAATACACCACACAGCAAAGTTCCTGAAAACTGTGAACAGAGAGGGGCCCAATGCTAACTTTAGTGTTTACTTCCATTCATTCCAGAGTCTTTTCAATCTGACCATACCAGTAGAATGCAAGCCCAGGAAGAAGGTAGAAAAAAAAGTTAAACATATTCTCTAAAAGACGTCTTCATTTTTAAAACACGTAATGTTAAACATTTAGGAGGCTCTAGCAGAGGACTACACAGGAATCGGATGGGGAAATCTGTGACACACAACAAGATTTAAATCAGAAACAAAATCTATCAAATTAACCATCATATAGGCTACTGCTCTCTGCTCTAGTTGAAAGCTACAAGCACTGGAATTCACACTCATTTTTAACTATTCTTGGAAGATGAAAATCAATTAAGTAGAACGCCCAAGATTCAGAACTGCTCTTCCTTGAAAAACACACAAGAAACAAACCAGGCTCATAGTCTGAAGAGCGTCTGTATTCAAAAATCATTCAGGGGCAGGGGAAGAAGGGTGGGGTGAGGGTTGGGGAGGGGGTGGAGTGGAGAGACATGCTGATGTTTCTCAAAAATTTTGCTCCGAAGATTTTACAGAATATTTCTGAGAGATATATTTTCATTTATTTGTGGCCGCTGGCAAGTGTGCAAAGCGATGCCTTAAAAAATCCTAGCAATCAGAATTCTTCAAAAGACAACAGGAGAGAGAGACATATCCTGCACAAAGGTAAATGTTGTGATAATAATGTTACAAAAACACAATAAAAGTCATATAAAAACAAGACAGCAAACTCAAATATGCCTATTCAAACAAGCATTTCATCTCTGCAAAACACTCTGCTTCACAGAAAAGTCTGATTCTGCTCTTGGCTGAAAAAGTTATTAAAACAATAAAGCGGCCCTTACAGGCGAGACCGAACTGTACCATGATTTTACATAGTTATCAAAAGATCATTCAGAGAAAACTTACCAGGTCTGAAACGTGTATATGCTTGTGCTTCGGAGGGAAAGCAGAAAAGTGACTTTCTGTACTCACAGTGGCGTGCACTTCAGGGTAAAGACGCATCACCACAGTCGTGCTGGTAAGAAAGTCCTGGCCAGCAATCTGCCTATGGGTTGGGCTCTTCTCTTACAAGATAAGCTGTTAAATCCTGCCTTGATTTTAGATCCGCTAACATATGGAGCCTTCTAATGTAGCCTCTCTTCGTCCCCACGCCCACCACCACCCCCCCATCACCACTCGGCCCCCCTCCCTCTCCACACACACACATACAAAAAAGGCACTGCAGGGCAGAAATTCCTCAGGTGCTCGCTAATGGAATTCCCAGGGTCTTGGAGCCGCTTCGGGGATCAAGAGATCTCATCGCCCCTGCTGGGGTAAGGAGCAGCAAGTCTGTTCCATTTAATCAAATACAGAATGAATTTTCAGCTCTATTCACTAGCTTGTCTCCAGGGCTCTCAAAAGGCACCAGGCAGCTAGAATCACACACATGTGGCTCTTTTAGGCAAGTATAATTAGTTTGATTTTAAAAAGCCACATTAATAATATCACCTCAGGACCATTATTCAGGGGACAGATGACAATGATACTGTATGTTTTAAGCCTGACAATGGGGGAAAGAGCACAGACAATGACGGAGAACTTGAAGGATTAAAAAAAAAACCAACAAACCAGTTTTGCATTTAATTGTAATCCAATATATTTAAAGTGAAATTAAATATATCCCATATACTATCTCTTCATTGTAATTGAAGACAGTCAAGCTCTCCTTTCTATTCTCCTGAAAAATGAGTCAGGACCATATATACAACATTTATAAATGGAGTGCTTATAAATCAATGAAATGTTTACGTATAATGTAAAATTTTAAATACAAACAATAAAGCATTCTCTAATTCACGTTAATAAAATTTCTTGAAAAAAAGCACCCATCAAAACTCACATTAAATCAAGTCCTTCAGAGCAATCTATTTAGCAACCAGACTCCAAATTTCCTTTCTAATCTAATTAGCTTCTATTAAGTAGTAAGATCATATGTCTATAGAAAGACTATCCCTAGACGTCAAGGCTTCTCTTCTGATGTGTTGCCTTAGCTACACTCTTAGACAGTAGAAATGCTAACTACAAGGCAATAGCTAATGTAACAATGTGTTAAAAAATAACAAATTTTTCACTTAATCGGTTTAAATTTCCAATCTCCAGCCTGATTTTGCTACAATAAGGCTTAATTCTTAAGATAATTTCTCCAGTATTTTACTTAAAAACAGTACCAATTCACTACAAACAGAACCGATTTTAAGTCCAAACGTCTGCATAAGAAACATTTCTAAAGAAGCAACATTATACTTCGACTTCCATTTTGACAAAAACATACATGAAATCATCTAGAAAGTCACAAAAGCATAAGGGCAGAAGTGAGAAAAGAAAAAGAAAGCATGAGAACCAGTCAACAAGTTTTACCTGAAATTCTTGGAGCCCAGCCCTATGGCAGAAGTTCTCACTCCAACATAAAGACTTCCTCTTTACATACACCTTAGAGATGGGAGGGTGGGGGGTGTCCTATCTTAAAATGAACTTAGTTCCTTCCATGCACAGTCAAGCCACCTGCAAAGAAGACAAGTAACACGGATTTAGAAGCCAACCTACACGAGGTAGATCTGTATGCTCCAAGTCCTAAAGGTTCTCTGTGCTTCCTGGCTGGAGGGTCAGAGCTGTTTAAGTACTTTCCACAGAAGAGGAGGCTGATGAGAACCAGGGCAATCAATCAAGGCGTCCCAAGTGAGTTACTACACAAACAATAGCACAGTACCTCTAGTAACTGATTTTCCTGGTTGACTAAACTATTCAAACAAAGACAGATTTCCCAAATACTATATCCGAGTTTTTGCATGAAAGTTAAACAATATACACATGTGTGTGTGTGCGTGCGTGCGTGTTTTACAGAAATATAAATGTTTCTGCTCCACACGCTGCCAAACACACACCCAGGGCACGTCTTTACGAAATGAAACAGGTTTTCTCCATCCTTCTCATATAACTTAGAGTATGAGGCAGTTTATTTCCACATGTGCAAAACAGAAACTGCAGTATTTGGTGCCTCTCTGGGTTCCTAAGAATGCTTTCTAGTTAAGCACTCATTTAAGTTTTCCAGAAATTTTCTAGAGGTCGCTTTCATCTTGTTCTAAAAGTTGAACTACTCCCACATTCTCAGCTAAAATAGACTACCCCCCAAAAAAATGATCTATAAAATGTAATAGACTGTTTAGAATTGTACTAAGAATAAACCCATTTCATGCTCCAGCCCCCTCCCACCCTCTCCTACCAGACACTGTCCACTAGTTATGCCAAGAGTCAGCTGGAAAGTCTGCAGCTTGTGGCATCAGTGAGGCAAGGAAGGAGAATTGGCCTTGTTCACCTTTACTGGCCACTGGCCTGAGACTGTATCTCATGTTTCCTTTTAGTCCAGTCTTCTGTTTCTCAAGGTGTCTGATTTAAGGACACAGAGGTTAATGAGATTCCCTCAATTCTAGATGCCAACTTGGAAGGCAGCCTGCCCTTCAGGCACCTGCCACCCTCTGGAGTCTGAACTGGGAAAAACAGGCATTCTGGAGAAATCTCTTTTTGGAGAGCCTTCCACCTGATTTGGTGGGCTGGGGAGAACAATGAAGGGAAGGGCGAGAGAGGCTCTCTAGCCCCTCGGTGATTTATTACTGAAATTCCTAGATGTGGAGAGAATGCAACAAAGGTCTGGAAGCTGCAGAATGAAATAAATAGCGGGCTGTAATGTATTTAGCAAATGATAATGCAATCCACAGAATGCTTTACAGAGGAGAAGGAAAAAATACGCTCCCTGGGGCTGGGAAGTCACTGAGTCTGTGAAGGCAGAGAAAGATACATTGTGCAGGAAATTTCTCTTGATTCTCCCTACACATAAATCACTGTCTCTCAGGCGCTCCGCGGGGATGGAGGTTGAGAGAGGCGAGAGATCTGGCTCCCTTGGGAAAACGATCCGGCGCCCCTTGCACCCCGCTATGCTTCATCTCACCTGCCCCAGCGGATCATTGTCAAAGAGATTGCATCTTGTCACTGACACCTCACCCCGCCTCCTCCACGAGGTGGCTGAGTCCCCGGGACCGGGAACCTGGGAGCTCCCCGCTGCGCATCCTTCAGTTACCCTTCCCAGACCCCGCACGCAGCCTGGACCCCCAGCCCCTCCCGGGCAGCCCGCTCTCCCGGACCTCCAGCTCCCAAGCCTCGTGGCGCCCAAGCCCGGTGTCCCCAGGCCACCCCTCCCGCCCACCCTTAGGTGCGACCCCACCCCCGCACCTCTCAGCGGGGCTGGCTAAGCCCCCAGACCTCCTGCGCGGCAGCCAGCTCCGAAAGCCACCCCCAGGTCATCCCCCGCGCGCTGGCGGCGGCTACGGCGGCGGCGGCGGCTGCGCTTCGAATGGGCCCCTCCATGCACCGGGCAGGGCAGCGGGAGGGCGCGGCGCCTCGCACGCCGGGGCGGGGGGCGCGGGGGCGGGCGGCGCGGGGTCCCGATCTCCTCGCACCAAGCCGCGCGAGCCGGGCACCCGGGACTCAGGGGAGGGGAGGCGGGGGTGGGTGGGCGGAGTCACCGGGGCGCGCCCCCGCGGCCGCGCTCCTCCCCGCCAAGGCGCGCGGGCGCGTCACCCGGCGGGCGCAGCGCCAGCGAACAGCACGCGAGGAGCGGGAGGAGGGAACCGGGCCGCGGAGGCCGCAGCTCCCCGCCGGCCCGCGCCCCGCCGGAGGGTGCGCGCGCAGCCTGCCAGATCAGCGGCGGGGGGACGGGCCGTACCAACGAGCGCGGGGGGGGGGGGTGCTCTCCGGCAGGCCCTTCTCCCTGTCCCACTCTTGCTTGCGCTACAAGGGCGGCCCCCCAGGAAAGGAGAGGAAAGTCTCTGCTTTGGTTTAGGATGGGGGAGGATGAGCTGCCTTAGCAATGCTCGGAGTTTCCCATAATGCCTGCACTCCCTCCCCCCTCACCTTTACTTCCCCGGGAGAGGCGGCCTTTGGGGCGGTCCACTTCTGGGCTCGAGCACGAGCAGTACTGGCTTACTCGGTCCCCGGCTTCCCCGCCCAGACCCCGCCCCTCATCCCTCCGCCTAAGTCGTCTGCGGAGCCAGCCAGTCCATCCCTTCTCTTGGCTCGAACCTAGTGTCTGCCTTATGGCTCCGGCTTCCCGCCGCTTTTGGTTCCTTCGCCTTTGCCCCACGTTTAGTATTTAGATTCTTAGGCGGTGAATCTTCCTCGGGTTCACCGGTTCTCCCGCTCTGTCTTCACATACACGCAGGCAGGTAACAAAACTTCCCAGAGACTAGGAGAGGCTCAGCGTCGCCTCGTGCAACCACCTCGGCCTTTGGCCCCAGAGTCTTTCCAACTTGTCCTTTGGACGTGCCCCAAGTGATCTGATTTCGGTGAACTTCAGTTGTTCAAACAGAAAAGGGGGAAATAATTTCTACTGTATTTAAAAGGTTGTTGTGAAGCATGATACTTAGCGGAAAGCACCTGCCGCAGCATGGGCATTCGAGGATTGTGACCTCTATATATTAATAATAATAATAGCAGTTAATTTTTTACCATCATCGTCACTTACTATTTAACTACCAAAAAAAGAGCTCTAATGATACTTGGAGTTCAAAAACACTCAGTTCAGAACCTCAGGAGAATCGGGATGGGGAATACGTGTAAATCTATGGCTGATTCATATCAGTGTATGACAAAAAAAATAAATAAATAAATAAAAATTAAAAAAAAAAAAAAAAAAAAGAACCTCAGGAGAAATATGACGTTGCTTACCTTCCATGGGATCGCAAAGAGTCACGTGACTGAGCAACTTTCACTTCACTACCTTCTTAACTGAATTTCACAAGCAAAGGCTATGAAAGTGTGGTGGTGTTCAGACAGTTTAGTTTTTTTACTTTAGCTACATCCGGGGTCTTTATGAACGCATTGGATCCTAAGAAAGTCAGTATAGGAGAGGGAAAAAAGAACTCTACTTCTTTGTTCTCTGTTGTTTCATTTTTTACTTATTCAAACTGAGTCTGTATGTTATTAACTTAAGGTATGTTACATGATTTTTTCAATCAGTAAATAAGATGGCCTGTAAACAGTGAAGGTTTATTTGAACTGAGGGTTTTGTATGAATGAGATGGAAGTCTGCAGGTTTCTTGCAGCACTCTGTAAGAATCCCATAGCAGTTCCTCTACAGACTTTTGAGGGTTCTCTCCTGGAACCTCATTGATTCTGGGCTTTCCCAGGACTCATAGTGCCCTCTGAATATCAGTATACCTATTTGAGGCACTAGTGGTAAAGAACCTGCCTGCCAATGCAGGAGACGTAAGAGAGGCAGGCTCAATTCACAGGGGGTTCAGTTCTTGGGTTGGGAAGATCCTCCAGGAGGAAGACATGGCAACCCACTCCAGTATTCTTGCCTGGAGAATCTCATGGACAGAGGAGCCTGGTGGGCTACAGTCCATAGATCTCGAAGAGTCAGACATGACTGAAGCGGCTCAGCACACATAATGGTATTATTACTCTTAATCAGGCCTGAGAAATAATCATGATGTTTCTGGATGCTGATTACTCCCTTGCTACCTTACCTGTAAAGTGGAGAATTCATTTCAGGGGCAAATTATTTCCCATTAATGAATTATTCACTTATTTGTTCACTTACAAATGTAAAGTAATATTTTACAAGTATTATTGAGTACCTACTCTTGGACTGCAAGGAGATCCAGCCAGTCCATCCTAAAGGAGATCAGTCCTGGGTGTTCATTGGAAGGACTGATGCTGAAGCTGAAACTCCAATACTTTGGCCACCTGATGCGAAGAGCTGACTCATTTGAAAAGACCCTGATGCTGGGAAAGATTGAGGGCAGGAGGAGAAGGGGATGACAGAGGATGAGATGGTTGGATGGCATCACTGACTCGATGGACATGGGTTTGGGTGGACTCCGGGAGTTGGTGATGGACAGGGAGGCCTGGCATGCTGCAGTTCATGGGATCGCAGAGAGTCGGACATGACTGAATGACTGAACTGAACTCTATGCCACTCCTAGGCAAAGAGATACATGGAGAAATAGGACCCAACACAAGCTTCAAAGAGCACACAATCTAATTGTGATACCGACCCATCAGTGGATAAGTATGTTGAGACATCTTCAGTGCAATGAATAAGCAAGGTGTGGGGGCACAGGGCCAGTGTAGCCAACCCAGTTTAGAGTTTGGGGAGAGCGGAGGGTGGCTTGTCAAGAAAGGCTTCCCAAAAGAAGTGACCCATGAACTAAGCCTTAAAGGACAGTAGGGTTGGCCAGGTACAGGTGAAGGAATGGGAGGGTCGTCTAGCAGAGGGGATATAATGAATAAAGGCAAGAACGGAGGCAGCTCAAAGGACCTGCAAATACTCCTTGGTGACTGAAGTGTGAGGGGTCAGGTAGGGACTGGTAAGGAAAGGAATTGCAGGAGGAAGCTAAAGCCAGATCACAGATGGCCGTGCATGTCATGCCAAGCAGCTGAGACTCAGTTCTGTAGACTGTGGGAGTTGTCAGTGCAGTGGGAGTGTGATATGGGCAGATTCATGTTTAGAAAGATCACCAAGCAGCAGCTATAAGGACAGATTTAAGGGATCCAAGCCTGAGATCAGACAATTTGGAAGCTTCCAAAGCAGTCCAGGCTGGATCAAAAGACTGAAGTAGAACAACTGTAGAAAAGTGAAGAGAAAGGAAATTCCAGAAACAAGAGGAAATCTTGGCAAGGTTTGGAACCTGATGACATGTGGAAAGTAAAAAAGAGAGAGGACTTGAGAATGACATCAGCCTTCTAGCTTGAAAAGTTGGTGACCCTCTCTCTAAACCCATGGTACTCGGGAAGAGAGCCATGCCCTGCGTGAGAGATGGATTTAGAGGAACAATGGTGTTTGATTTTGATACTTTTGAGCTTGAGGTGTCCATGGACCTTCCAAGTGAAAGTGTCTATTAGATAGAAGAGTCCAAGCTGCAGGTTCTAGATTTGAAAGTCATCAACAAAGAGTAGTTTTTACACTATGAAAGTAGAGGTGAAGCTTCAGGAAGAATATGGAATCCTAGAAAACTGCTGCCAAAGATAGATGTCTAAAATTCTGATATCTAAAGCCTTCAATTATCCCGATGAATTTGGAGGGTGCGTTGCTTAGAGAACTCAAGGTGTAAGACTTGAAAAGTATACTCTGGGAAGGTGATGAGGGTTTGGAATAGTCATTAGAAAAATGAGAGTTGAAAATTGAAAGTTGAAAAGCATTTACGGGATTGATGCGGGATGGTTAGATTGGAGATGGTGAATTTGTAGTGATGGAATCTGCATGACCATCAAAATTTAACTGCTCAGGCATGAGGGGAAAGAAAGCACTAGACTGATCTAAATTTGGAGCTGTGCTGGAGGGTATGCACAAGGAGATTAATATACAATATTAGTAAGAAAATAATTTAAGTCATCAATCACAGAATCTGGGCTGTGAGCTGGAAAGAAATGACCAAGCCCCAAAGTGCAGGTGCATTATCTTCCCTGTGACCGTGAGAAGGGTATGGCAGGAACGCCACAGGTAGATTCCTTATCTATCCATGTCCTGTTCAGAGGCTTGGCTTTTCTGTTTATCCCCACTGGAGGCAACTCTCATGGCCAAACTGAAGCAGCTGGTGAGGGACCAACTATGTCTCTTGTGATGTATCAGAAAGCAGTGGCCAGGGTGGTGACATGTTCCCTGTCACTTGTCTCCAAATTTGCCTGTTTTATATACAAGGAAGGCGCAGAAAATGCAAGATCACCGAGTTAATGGTATTCAGGCTGGGCTGAAAACTTGCACTTGGTGGCATCCTGCTCATTTGGTATTTATCAAATAGTTATTGGTATTGTACCTTAAGATTGAAGGCAGGAGGAGAAAGGGACGACAGAGGATGAGATGGTTGGATGGCACCACCGACTCGATGGACATGAGTTTCAGCAGGTTCCGGGAGTTGGTGATGGGCAGGGAAGCCTGGGGTACTTTCACACATTGATGGTAAGAATGAAAAATGGCACAACAACCAGGGTAGAAAATCGGAAGATGTTAATAAAAATTCAGCGCGCTATCACCCTTTGATCCAGCAGTCCCAGCCTCTCGATCTATCCTACAGACCCTCCTGCACACATGTGCAAGGCTGATGTGAAAGTCATTCACTGCGGCCTTGCTCATAACAGATTTAGAACAATCCAGGTGTTCATCATTAGACAAAACCGCAAAATCTGATGTGAAAATAATACCCCCTTTTCCAGACTTAAATGAGATCACCCATGCCAAATTCCTAGCACAGTACCTGATACATAGTAGGATCTCAGAAAATGGTGATTACAGAAGCAACACCCAATTGAAGTGGAGGTAGAAAGGCTTTAAGGAGGAAGGAGAACGTGATCTCAGCCTGGAGGCTGGGGAAGATTCCAAGAGAAGTAGAGAAATAGAGAGACTTCCCAAAGAGGATTGAGGGGCACAGGGAACAAAGCTGTGAGGGCAGAATGGAAAGAGGAAGGAAGGTTCTGGACAGCGAGTGGCCCAGGGGATGAGAGCAGAGAGGTACTTAGGAGCAGTGGGAGGTGGAGTTATTGAGAGCAATCGGGGCCACAAGGGAAGGATTGAATTGTATCATGAACTTGAGACTTTCTTCTTTGGGTCATAAGAGTAATTAACTTATATTTGTATTGCATCTTATGGTAGAAAATCAGACCTTACTGGTTGGATTTGGTACTAAACAAAATGAATGTTATGAGCCTCTCAAATATTCTTGGGCTGGAAATGACCTAATAAGGGACATCCCCGGTGGTCCAGTGGCTAAGACTGAACTCCCAATGCAAGGGGCCTTGATTAAATCCCCAGTTAGGGAACTAGATCCCATATGCTGTAACTAAGATCTGGTGAGCCAAATAAATAAGTAAATATGTAAATATTTTTTAAAAAAAGAAGAGGAAATGACTGATAGACACGGCAAATGTCAGAGTGTCCCTCTTAAGCAACAGTGGTTAGAGTTGGTCATCACCAAGCTGGCTCAGTCTGTTAAAGGTTTTCAAACCAAACAGTGATTTCACATGTTTTGATGTTGGTCATGGCTTTAGATTTTATTGGATCTTATTTACATAAGAAAAAACATTAACCAATTTAAAACTGAAAGAGGGAAGGGAAAATGACCATCTAAAAGTCAATTGGTTTAGGGCCTTTCTCTCTGCTAAAGGTTCCAAAGTTCAAAATAACAACTAAATCCCACAAGAAGTTGGGCCCAGAGGGCTAAACAATAACAAAAGTCGCTTGTCTCCCTTTGGACGGTTTCCAAATTTATACAACAAAGTTCCCGTTAAATATGCAGGAAGTTCTGATTATTTATGATGTAATTTAATATTGACATGTTATTAAGGGAGCTGACCCTCCTCCAGGCCTTTGGAATTTCACATCTAATGACTGCAGGATAACTTCCCTACCAAGGCTCAGAGGTGGGTCATCAACAGTTTTCCTCTGTAAGATTTTTTTTTTTCTTCAAAAAGGAATTCCAATAGGTTGACTGTACCCTCACTGTCTTGTACATTTCCTGAATGTGTGCAAGAGGATTTCACGGACAGAGAGATTTCTATGGCCTTTTTAATGCTGAGCAGGCTAAGCTCCGGAGACTCACGGCCTAAACCCATTACACACAGATCACCTAACGCTGTGACTGGGTTTGTGACGCCAGATTAATTTACCCACACACCAGGTCGGGAGAAAATGACTTTACACATCTCCTTTGCACCAGCAAAGAATGTGGAGATCATTTTACAGGAAAGAGAAAGACAGGTCTGTAACGAAGGCTGGTGCAATGTGTTTGCTCTCTATATGCACCAGCTTGCTTCAGACAGCCATGGTTCCTCATCAATTATTTTATTTCTTAAATCAGCAGCAAAGAATGTTACAAAAACTAACTTGCCTCTTAGACAAATTACTTAGGCTTTGTGCAGCAGTTGTCTCATCTGTGAAACAGGAATAAATGATACCTGTTTCCTATGACTGTGGTGAGGATTAAATGAAATAATGCTTACAAAGCAATGGGCTTTGAAATAATGTAAACATTATCAATAATTTAAAATAGCTACCATTATTACCTTTATCATCATGGTAAAAATCACTGTGAATTCTCCTCCCCCAGACTAAAGTTTTCTCTCTCTGCGTTATGTTTCTGTCTCTCTCTCTGCTTTCATTGTGAACAACTATCATGCTACAGGAGCCAGTGGAAGAGTGAGCACATGTGAATTAATGATCTGTGCCTGATGGTTCATGTTTTAGTGATAAGGATTATACTTACTCTTCATATGAATAGCTATCCATAAATGACATAAATTTAGAAGCCTGTTATGAGGGTGAGATAAGCTTGGCAAGCCTTCTATGGTGCTTGCTAACCAGATTAACATATACATACAGAAAAAGACAAGGCAAGCTCCTGAATCATCATCCTTAATCTTGCTCACACCCTACCTAACCAAGTGTTTTCTCTAGGTTGGTTAAAAGTATTTCCAGAGAGCCTCAGTGCTAACACGCCATTCTTAACAGAGCTCCCTGAGTCCCTGTGTCTCCCTCAACCTCACGCCTTGCACTAGCCACCATGCTTCCCTGCATCCCCTCCTCTGTGTCCTGTTTTGTCCCTTGACCACATGTTGACCAGGTCATTTACCAACTGCCTGCTCCCCGATACTGTCCGTCCCATCCTGGGAGTTCTGGGTACCACATTTTCCAGGAGGAATGAGAACTCTTTATGAGTTTGGACAAATGTAAAATGACATATATCTACCACTATAGTATCACATGGAATAGTTTCACCGCCCCCCAAAATCCTCTGTGAAAAGAAAAATAGAAACTCTTTGTTTCTGACTCCACATCACCATCTCAGCCTTACCACTTCTGTAAGGGCTACAGAGACCGGGGCCCAGGGTCCAGAAAGGAAGAAGACGCCAGGGGAGGAGAGCTGGGGACTCTGGCCGCTTGGGACAGAGGTAGGAGTCTGGAGAAACCTCCCTGAGCTCTGGATTCAGCCTTTACATTCACACTTATGCCCGAAAGGGAGGGAAGCAAGTAGAAAGAGCTGCTGGGAGCTAGCGGCCCCAGTGAGGGAGGTTTACGAGTGGTGGTGGGGATGGAGAACAATTTACACTGTGTTCTTGCTCACTGTCCCTCGCCTCCCTGCACCAGGGACTGCCTTAGTTAACGAGGGAGTGGGATGGAGAAAGAGACAGATTTTCTCCACGTTTCTCCAGGCTGCCAATGTAAACTGGCCATGGGCTTCTCAACGTGCTTTCAGGCTAATTCAATCTAAGGGGTCAATAACTGAGACCAGCTTTGTAATTGGTTCTCCTGGGATCTCAGGCCATCACTGTATAGGAGCAGACTTTTGAGTGCTACAGCAGACACCCCTGGAGATATTTTGGCTTTGGGGGTTCTTCTGTCTCCTTCACCGCTGTTCGGATCACAGCACATGTTTGGCTCTGTGCTGCCTACATTTAAGGCCAAACAGAGGAGCCGTGGTGGTCCATGGGGTTGCAAAGAGTCAGACACGACTGAGGGAGTAAGCATGTGCGCCTTTCTCTGGGGCCTTCCCAGGTGGCGCTAGTGGTAAGGAACCTGCCTGCCAATACAAGAGATGTAAGAGACATGGGTTTGATCCCTGGGTCAGGAAGATCCCCTGGAGGAGGGTATGGCAACCTACTCCAATATTCTTGCCTGGAGAATTCCATGGACAGAACAGACTGGCAGGCGATAGTCCAAAGGGTCTCAAAAAAAATCAGACAGGACTAAAGCGACCTCACACACACACACACACACACACACGCACGCACGCACGCACACACCCTTTCTCTGCTTGCCTAGTGGCGGCTAATCTCCCTCGTGACCAGCAATGTGTTAGGGACTGAAATTAGCAACCTCCCCCGCTCCTACCTGGTCCCAGACTAGGTGTGGGCATGAGAAGACCTTTGGAAGAACCCATTCACAGGCCCTCTCGATGTCTCAGACCCCACCTGCATTCAGAAACACCTCTTGGCCCACTCTCTTTGTTTTCATTTCATGGATTTATCAAAAGGCTCAACACTGAGCCAATTAGCCCCTCCTGCAGCCCAGCTTCTCTTGGGCCCCTTCACAAAGGGCTTCCACCTTGATTAAAGGACTGTGCCTGGGGAGATCTGTGCTTAGGATTTTTCAAAATGCTGGAGGAGGAGGGCTGTGGGGCCTTTCGCAAAAGGAAGGGAGGAATGGACGTGGGGGCATTGAGACTTAAGTCCCAAAATAAGCCAGAGCAATGCAGAATGTCAGGACTCTGGGACTTTTTTCCGCAGTGAAATCATTTCCTTTTTAACCATCAGAACCAAGCCTCTGGGGGCTATACGTGCCCATTAAGTCCAATCCCCTGCCTCCAAGCATGAGGCTGGCTCAGGGACAGCTAGCTCCTCTCACAGGCCCTGTTTACCCCCTCTCCCCATGTCAACATCTTGCAGCCTGATCTCAAGGCACGTAATCCTGAGGACCCCTTCCAGGCCCAGAGGTCGGCTTCACCATCCTTCTACACAGGAAACATTTCAGAATGTCTTTGGGATGTTCAGCCCAGCTGGATTCCTGTTGGTGAGCCCTGCAACTCATCTGGAGTCACCAGGAAGGTGGCCATTCTCAAAATTCTCTTTCTACCAAGATTAGCAGCCCCAGTCTGGAGAGTCAGCCTTGTGTTTCCTCTTGAGCCTGGGTCAGTGCACACTTCCACCCCATGGCTGCCTCAGAGATGGCTCAGAAGGTGCTGAGCTTAGCAAACACTTGGAAAAAACAAGGCAAAGGCTAGAAGAAGATGAATCGATCATCATCCTTCTACTGTCCTCTTTTCCTCTATTCCTTTCTCTTCCTGTAAACATTGAAACTGCCGTAGTTCTCCACAGAGCTGATTAAGTGTAATTAAATTATTCAGTGATATTTACCAAGTGCCTACAAGATATTATCAAGATTCTACACTTCTTTGTGTGTACTTCCTACTTTGCTGCTTTCCTGGGTGGAGTCCCAGGAAGACACATGTATCTTCTCACCATTTCTTTGAGCAGTCAAAGACCCACACAAAGACTTATCAAGCTTTCTCTATTTGTTTATCACTAGCTTAGCACTCATAGAAAGACACAATAGCATCTCTGCCCTTGAGACATTTAGTCTTTTTTAGTGTGATAACATCACACTTAGCTAGTACCTATTATGTGCCACAGTTTGATAGCACTCACTCCACATTCCCCTGAAACAGGTATATTATTCCCGTTTTATAAATGAGGAAACCAAGGCTCAGAGACATTGAGTAACTTACCTAAGGTGACGCAGCTAGAGATATAGAGCTGGACTGAAACCCAAGCAGGTGAACTTCAGAACAAACACACACTTAACTCTTAGGCTTCATAGCATTTAAAATGTGGTCTCCACAATGAGAAAACCCAGCAAAGCAGCATAGAAACAAGCATTCCAGCGGTTTTGGTGAAGACTGAGGCTAGGGGTTTAAAGATCAAGAAAGAAATGGTCCTTGAGGAGAAAGCCACGGAAAGAACTCGGTTGGACTGTTTCAGAGCTTCCCAAGTGGTACTAGTGGTGAAGAACTCACCTGACTGACGGGTTCGATCCCAGGGTCAGGAAGATCCCCCGGAGGAGGAAATGGCAACCCACTCCAGTATTCTTGCCTGGAGAATTCCCATGGACAGAGGAGCCTGCTGGGCTACAGTCCATGGGGTCTTAAAAGAGTCGGGTAGGAGAAGGAAATGGCAGCCCACTCCAGTGTTCTTGCCTGGAGAATCCCAGGGACGGGGGAGCCTGGTGGGCTGCCGTCTATGGGGCTGCACAGAGTTGGACACGACTGATGTGACTTAGCAGCAGCAGCAGCAGCATGTGTATTTCAATCCTAGTCTTCCAATTTATCCCTCCTCTCATCTAGCAACCATAAGATTGTTTTCTACATCTCTGACTCTTATTTCTGTTTTGTACTTAAGTTCATGTGTACCATTTTTTAAGATTCCACATATAAGCAATACAAATGATATTTGTCAAAAAAAAAAAAAGAGTCGGGTAGCACTGAAATGATTTAGCACACAAACGGACTATTTCAAAGCTAACAGAAGACCTTGGTCATATTCAGAATGAAGGAGATGACCTGGAGCTCTGAAGAGAAGCTACAGGGGAGGGTGGGACACTGGCCTGACTTAAGAATGAGGAAAGCAGGAGAGCTCCACTTTCAAAAATGATGGTGCTAGGAATGCCTGCCTCCTGGTTTTGTGAGGATTAGAACAATGCCTTGTACGTAGTAAGTGTAAGTTTGGGCTATACCATTATTATTATTGTTCTTGGATGAACTTTCACTTTGGGACTTGCTCGAGGTGGGGACTGGGGAGCCTGGCTTATATTATGGTGTCTTAGGCTAGTGACTGAAACACAGTGAAAACCTTTGTTCCTGGCAAGGCAGAACTATGCTTTCATTTCAAACCCACTTATAAATCCTGCAATGGAAAAAACAGAGCTGGCCCATAGGGAACTCATTGAAAAGGTCTGACACTTGGGCCACACTTTCACGAAATCCACTGGCAGAAGGCCTTTAGGCCACCCAGCCCCACGTGTAGGTGGGAGGTGATTAAATGGGCGATCTCACTGGGTCCCTCCTGACTGAAGAGAGGGCCCAAGCCCTCGGTCCTGTAAACAGACTCCTATCCACTGCAAACCATGGGCGTTTTTGTGGATTGTTCTTTGTTCAGAAAAAGCCAGAGCAGTTCCGAGGAGCCTGCAGAATGTTAGAGCTGTCACTCCCAAAGTAACAGAACTCTTGTTACCCAGCGGATCAGCAGAGCAAGGGAAGGTATCCATCTCCGTGAGTCGGGGTTTACGTAATATTCACAACCCTGGCAGTTTTTTGACTGATGAAAATGTTTTGCAAACAGAACCTGGTCCTGTTTTTCGCCTCGCTCCTTCCCCTGCCAAACGTCGAGTGAGAGGTTGGCAGAGGCGGTGCTAAACTAGTAGGGCTGATGAGATAGTATCTCCGTCTCCTTGTAACACAAAACATTTATTTTGCAGCGAGTTGAAAACCAAGCTGAAAAGGGTCCAAGGTTTCTGGGAGCAAAAGGCTTGATCTTCCCCCTTGCTGGATGGCCTGGTTTGTTGACTTTCTGCCTTTCATCTCCCCCACAGCAATGCACCAGCCCCACCCGAAACTCTGGTTCAGTGATAAAGAACCCACCTGCCAATATAATGCATGAGATGCAGGAGACGTGGCCTAGATCCCTGGGTCAGGAAGATTCCCCTGGAGAAGGAAGTGGCACCCCACTCCAGTATTCTTGCCTGGGAAATCCCATGGACAGAGAAGCCTGGTGGACTACAGTCCATGGGGTCACAAGAGTGGGATATGACCGAGGGACTAACCAACAACAAAGGTGTGAGTAGCGTTCCCTCTTTACCATCCAGGAGTCACCAACACCGGCTCTCGGGGGCCTCACTGTGCCCACAGGCTGCGCCCTGGTGCCTCTTTTCATGAAGGCCCAATTTCCTCTTAGCTCTGAGCAGACTCTGTGTTGTCTCTGAGGCTCCTCAGGTTCATAGTTGATTTTGGTCCCGCTTCTTGCACGGGCCTCTCAGCACCAGCCGGTACCACTCGGCCTCAGCCTGTCTGTTCCGTTACTTAAAACAGAATTACTATCCAAATTCTTCCTCTGAGAAAACAGAAACACCCAAAGAGCTGGTCCCGAGGTGACTTGCAACCACACTGCGGTGGACCTGCTCCAGAAAGTGCACCATCGCTTCATGACTTCTTCCTCTAAGTCAGGTTTCCTGGGAGCTGTTGATGTCAGAGCTTCTCAGCCTGAGCACTGTGGGTATTCTGGAGCAGATCAGTCTTTGTCCCGGGCACCCTCTGAGCGGTGTCCCCTGCCTCCATCCACCAGACACCAGTAGCCCCTACTTGTCCAGTCGTGACAGCCCAAACATCTCTGAGACAAGCCAGTGTCCCCAGCGATAAGGTTGTTGGATTTAGCAAATAAGAATACATAGATACATCTTATCTGCCACCTTATTCTGGAAGTAGGCCACCCCATTCAGGAAACATTAGGTTAGGCAAGAAACCCTGAACCTGTTGCGTTTACAACCTCTTACTCACGTGATAACTGTGTCAGGCACGTGTGAGCATCCCATTCCAAAGATGAGAAACTGTGGTGTCCTAAATGGGAGGGAAATCCAAAAGGGAGGGGGTATATGGATACTGTACGGCTGATTCATTTTGTTATGCAGTAGAAGCTTCCCAGGCGGCTCAGTGGTAAAGATTCTGCCTGCCAGTGCAGGAGACACAGGAGACTCAGGTTCATCCCTGGGTCAGGAAGATTCCCCTGGAGGGGGACATGGCAACCCACTCCAGTATTCTTGCCTGGACAATCCCATGGACAGAGGAGCCTGGTGGGTTAGAATCCTTGGGGTCACAAAGAGTCAGACATGACTGAGCTCACAGAAGCTGACACAACATTGTAAAGCAACTATACTGCAATAAAAATTAATTAATAAAAAACAAAGATGAGAAACTGAGTCTTGGAGAGAAAGTGGTTTGACCCAGTCGGCCAGGTGGGTGACTCATTTCAGTCTCTTTCTGTTCCATTAGAGTCTGGATGGTGCTCATTCCTTTGTAGAATCTTCCGTGTTTATGAACACAGAGGAGCCCCCATTCCCACACATTCCAACCCTTCCGATGCTCTGATAACTGGGGCGTTGATTGTACAAAAGGACCAAACCGGACCCTGTCCTACAAACCTCTCCAGCCTGCATAGCTCTGAAAGCCTCTCTTGGAGAGATGGAGGGGAAGGAGAAGAGCGGGGGCGGGGGTTGGGGCTGGAAGGGGGCGGGGGGGGGGGTGTCCCTGCCTCCCACTGCTCCGCAGCCCAGGCCGGGAGAGACAAAGGGCGCGCGGTGAGGCGTGATCGCTTCCCGGGCTCCGCCACCCAGTCAATGGGGCATCCTGGATCCCTGCCCTCCAGCGCTCTGGGGCCTTATTAACAGACCTCAGCTGTTGCCCAAAGCCCTTACCTCACCCGAGAGGGCTCTATTTGCATGATAATGCCCTCTTTGGGGGGATGATTGCTTAATTAAAGAACAGCAATCGCGTTAATTAGCATGTCTCCTTGCGCCCCGGTCCTTCGTCGGATTCCAACGAGCTGCTCATTAGGTCTGGGCACTGGGACAAACTCAGGGCCTCTGGCAGTCGGAGGAGGCTCCCAGGGCCGGCGGCCACAGTCAGGACCTCGGGGATGGGAAGCCCAGACAGCCAGCAGCGCAGCTCAGGCTTTGTGAGGAGGGCAGCTGACCGGGCCTGGGCCAGCAGCACCTTCTGGGCCCACGACCTGTGTGCAGGGGAGGGCCGGGCCTGGAGGGTGGCTTTGCTGGCTTTCTCTGGGCTCCTGCTCATCCACTCGGCCACACTTCCCTTCTCGGCTCCTTTGTCCAGAACCTTCTGCGGCCCGACACCGTCCTCTTCCTCCCGTGAGCCACTTTCTGTCACCCACAACCCATATCTCTTCTCCCCCAGCCCGATGCTGGAATCTATTTTCATCTCAGTGCCCCGCACAGCCCTCACTCTGCGTTTTAGGGGCTGATTTTCTCACTTAACAGGTTGTGTGGGGGCTGGAAGGTAATACCAAACAGAAACAAACAAGAAAAAACACCTGTCCTGATTGAGAGATGGTCCCCTGCCCCAGGCAAGATCACCACCTTTATTTAACTTCTCTCCCCTGAAATCCACGCCCCTGAAGAGGATTTCCAGAAATATGGGCCAAGGTGGATTCTTACTGCCAAAGCTCACCCTTCCCTGATTATTAATAAAATAGAAGGTGTTATGTTGGCTGCTGGACAGACACTTCTTGTACCTTACAAGGGATATCAGCTGAACTATACTTTTATATCTCTCTTGATGTTTTCTGGAAGATCCTTTCTAGAATAAGGACAATAGCCTTCCCTCTATTTAAGAAGGAAATCTTATATACTTCTACATAAGACAAGAAAAGATTTGTCTTCTGCCTGGATGTCAATGTACCTAAGATCAATTGACCCCCTTCTACATTACACACACTCTCTCCACACTTCAAGGACTGTGTCTGTAAGATTCTGTCTATTGCAAATAAAGGTAAAATACACATTTTAAAAGTAATGAGAGAAATAGCCCTGAATTAGCACTCAAAGAGATCTGGCTTTCAGTACAAGTTTAGCATTTTCTGGGACTTTCAAGTAGAGACTGAGATGGACTTCCCTAGTGGTCCAGTGGCTAAGACTACACACTCCCAATACAGGGACCCCAGGTTCGATCCCTGGTCAGGGAACTAGAGTCCACATGGTGCAACTAAGAGTTTGCATACTGCAACAAAAGATCCTGCATGCTGCAATGAAGATCAAAAATCCCGCATGCTGCAACTAAGGAAGGCCGGACCTGGTGCAACCACATAAATAAATATTTTAAAAAGAAGAGAATGAGAGGCTCTCGGATTCCAGTCCCAGAGAGGGACCCAGCCCAGCCTCCCCGCTCAGTTCAGGGCCCTCTCCTCCCTCAGCCTGGCCAGCGCACACCCAGCCTTTAGCATCTCCATCTTGCTCCCCTTGGTGCCCCTAGACAGGCAGACCTGGGCTCCCCATCTCTGGAGCCTCCACCTTTGCCCGTGTGGCATGAGAATTCAGAGGAGGGGAGAGGAGGTGTCCGGGACTGACTTTAGGGACTTAGGTTGGAGAGAGAAGGGGGAGGGGAGGGAACACATGAGGCGGGGGTCTCTGGGGAGAAAGAGCCCCACTCCCCCTGGGTATGGACCTGTGGCGAGAGTAACAACAAACCAGGGGTAAATCCACTTCCTGGCAGGAAGCTGAGCCTGAAACCAGATGAAGCCACGGCAGTTCAAAGGGAGAGTGTCACCCAAACAAGAGAGCAGCTCTTAATCCCGCAAGAAAGACGAGAATGGGGGCTCAGGCCCCGGAGGGAGGCTGCCCGGCTTTGTTTAACCAGGACTGAGAACACAGCCCTATTGAGAGGCCGGGCCTCCGAGACACAGACCCCGAGGGGTAGTTGCCAAGTTGAAGGCAGCCCAAGGCTGCCAGCTTTCACCTCTTTAGTTCTGGGCTTGGCAGTAATGAGGCGAAGGGCCAGGACTTTTAACTGGCTGGGTCAGAAAGGTTTCCTCATTAGACAAACAGTTGGGGGTGAGGATGAGGGGTGGGGGGGTGCGTCTCAGTTTAGAAGGAGCTTCCAGAAAAGAGGCAGAACCCGGGGCCTGTGGGGCAATCCCCTTCCACCCCCTCCCCACAGACTCCCCAGGCCCTTCACCTCCACCCCAGCCCCATCCACGCCATCTCCACCACAGCCTGGAGGAATGGAAGCCATGGCCAGTGGGCATGGAGAGAGTCCAGACAGACCAACAGGTGGCCAGGGGAGGGCCCTGCCCCAAGGCTGGTTCTTGACCTGTGAGTCAGCACCTGGACAGCCCTCGGCTGGTGGGCAGACAGGCCCGCGGAAGGGAGGGGTCCCTCTCTCCTGGGCGGCAGCAGGTGGCTACTGTGGCCCAGCCCCAGCCCTGGGGTCCGAAGCCCCACACCCTGCTGGGTTTTCTCCAGAGCTCTTTGTCAGCCTGCTCCTGGCAGGGACCTAAGGCTTAGGAGGAGGTGATTCATGCAGATGAGGAAGGCGGTGGTCCAAGCTGAGTGAGGGGTCCCACCCTCTTGTCCACACGTCTCTACCGGATGTCTGTTCACATTGACTTGATCTGCCTTTCCTGTAAGGTGTCAGCTGAAGAAACAATCACAGAATCTAGAAAGTCTGAGATGCACTGCCCTAAGGGGTAAGATCCTCTGTCGTCCCCTTCTCCTCCTGCCCCCAATCCCTCCCAGCATCAGGGTCTTTTCTGACATGACATTTCTGAAGCCACTGAACTGAACTGAACTGAAGGGGTAAGATGCTCTGGAGGGGAGATTCATACATCAGTTTCCAGGACTGTATCTCTGCAGAGTTGGCATTCAAATGTAATTCATTAAATGCTTATTAAACACCTTGTTTAATATTCCCACTAACTCTGCAGAAGATTTGAGGCAGCTTACGAAGAGATGTATATAAAAAGGAGAGATAGGGACTTCCTTGGTGGTCCAGTGGCTAAGACTCCAAGCTTCCAGTGCAGGGGACCCTGTTCAATCCCCAGTCAGGAAACTAGATCCCACCTGCCACAATTAAGACCTGGCATAGCCAAAAAAAAAAAAAAAAAATTAAAGTAACTATAAATGGGAATAAATGATCCGGACCAGAGAAAACATACCTTAACTGACATCCAGACTAGGGAAGAGAAGTATATAGATGCAGGTGATAAAGTTCTATATATTTACTATAACTGAACTCCAAATTGACTTCTGAATTTCCTATAAGGGAGAGAGAGTATCTAGCTCTAGTATCTAGCTCTCCTTATCAGAATGCAGGGATGATACCAGCTTCTCAGGCTAAGCAAAAACCCTTTCCATCTTAAAATTTTAGAAGTAATTCTCACAATGAATGTCATATAGGAAGTGTTGTGTAACATCTTTAGCTGGCTCCCGAAGGTATTGGACTCCTGTGGCAGCTTCTGGGCATAGTCAATAAAAACTAAAGGCATTAACATTAAAATGCACCTCTGTAAAAACACACTGATGGGGAGTCCCCTGGTGGCCTAGATGGTTAAGATTCCAGGCTTTTGCTGCCATGGCTCAGGTTCAATCCTTGTGGGGAGCCTGAGATCCCCCAAGACTCAGTGTGGCCAAAAAAAAAAAAAAAAGCAGGTCGATGAATATTCAAGATAAAGCAACCTGAAAGAGTAGCTTTGTGTTGCTTTAGTTGGCTCCAAGTGTAACCCATCTGTCTTAGTTTGGGTTCCTCTAGGAATAGACCTTAAGAAAAGGATTCAAATGCATGTCATTTACTTGAGATACAATCCCAGTAACAGTGGTAGTGGGTGGGCAAGTGAGCCAGAGAAGGAAAAGAAGCCCTGCAAAAGATGTATGATCAAGTTAGTTGCTACAAAAGTAGATTAAAACCTTCCCATTGGAAATGTGGGGCTTGTTAAACAGCCTCAGAGTTATCCTACCTGGGTGGGGAAGGAGCTGGGGCATTTGTATACCAACTCTCATCAGTCATTGGTTGAAGGCTGCTCCTAGAAGCATTAATCCCCAGGCATTTTCAGCCTACCAGGCAGGTGGAACAGAGCAAGCTCAAGGAGGCAGAGAAAGCCTTTAGGCAAAGAGATGCAGATGCTGCCAGGGACTTGTGGGCCAGCGGGCCTTGAAGTAGTCAAGGAGGTATGGGAGGGGGCTGACAGCATCCGCTACACCATCCTGCTCTGTGACATCCGCCCTGGGGGACACGTGGTGACACTCAGCAAAAACGGTCTACATCCTCCTGGCTCTTGTTCAGACCCGCTGATGCAGGACTTCTAGTTCTCTACAAAGTCTTCCCATAATTATTCCTAAAAGAACCCAGGGAGCGTTTTGCATGTCCTCTCAAGCTAGTCCAGTCAGCTGGGCAGTGCCACCTCTTCTGGGAACAGTTTGTCCTAAGTCCCAGGTCCACTGCCTTTTCTGCTGGTTCCCAGCAAGGTCACAGGGAACACCTGACCTGTTCAGCATCATAGTCTGCTGGACATTGACCTCTTTCCCTTCAAGTTCAAGGTGAGACGGAGCTCTCAGTAGGCCCCCCACTGAAAAGGAGAAAATGTCTTTCTCTCCATCACATCATATCTCATTAGAGATCCACCAACACAATGCAGTCCTGATATGGACCAAAATTTTAATGAAAACAACTCTTTTACTTTTTACATGAAGCTACCTCTTTTCATTTCTTAGGCCCAGACAAAGCAGGGGCCAACCCAAAGAATATTGTACACATGATTGTTCCTCCTGGCCCGACAGGGTGGATTCAGAAGTCCTCTCTCTTCACCTTTGTGATACGGAGCTTTGTGACGAGGTCAAACCCGACTTCCTCTCTTTTTCCTTAGGACTATTTCCTGGGAGGTGCCTTGGTCCTTCACACCAAAATAGATTTCTAGACAGTTTGTCTCACCAGTTTTGCCAAATTTGCTTAGACTTGTCTCAAATTGCAGCGGTAGATACAGCATAGACCAGAACTGGCATCTCCACTTGAAAAAGATAGAAATTTTAACATTTGAAGAAATGGATAAATTCAGTATTTCTCAGACAATCTTCCATAAGTGTCACCTTTCAAAGATGCCAGATGGCAGGTAGTTCAATATTATATTCCATAAAGAGACCCTGGAGCGATGACGTTCTTTGTTGAAGAATGGGACTAGATCCGTAAGCATGGAAACCAGTTGAGCAGGTTACAAGTTTGATGTTGTTTTTAAGGTGTCTAACCAGGACTCTCACCTGCATGGAGAGTCACACAGAAAGGCTGGAGGAGCACCCACAAGTAAAAGTTTCTATGGATTTTTCCTTAGACACACATCTTATTTTGTTATAGTCCATGAACAAGTGGTCAGTGAATTTCCAAAGTTCCACACTGTAGAAATTACCCTACCTTTCTCTTCAGAGCAGCCTTTATTGAAAGGCATGTGCACTGGGTTCTTTATTTTTTTAATGTTTCTGTCTGAGTCCCTACATAGTTTTGAGGCTATGTAGGGGAGACAAGTGTCATTATAATGTGAACATGTCCTCTAATGAATGGACCACTCATATAAGCAGCCTCCCTCCTAAACCTAGCATTCATCTCTTCATCCCCCACAGCTGCATCTACATCCGTGTTCACAAGCCTGCCTGGTGGTCTGAGTGGTAGATGTGGTGAGTATCTGACCCCAAAAGGCAAAGACAATGGCAAGTCTGGCACAAAATGCAGGGATTTTATGAAGTCAATGAAAGTGGTGTTGGATAAACCACTGAAACTCATGCAAAGCCCTGAGAAGACCACAGGTCACTCATAATTACAGAGAAAACTGACAAAATTATTAACTTGATAGGTGCTCTGCAATAGAAGTTTTTAAAAAAACATTTATTTATTTATTTGGCTGCACCAGGTCTTAGTTGCAACAAGTGAGATCTTCAAATGTGGCCTGCAAACTTCTTGGTTGCAGCATGTGGTATCTAGCTCCCTGACCAAGGATTAAACCTGGGCCCGCTGCGTTATGAGCTTAGAGTCTTAGTCAGTGGACCACCAGGGAAGTCCCTGAAAGATAATTTTTGAATAACAAAGGATTTAATTCCCTTGAGAAACATAACTTTATTTATGATCTTGCTGTGAAAGTCAAAAGGGAAAGTGATGTCTCAGGCCATGTTATATCCCGTCAGAAATCTTCCCAAAGTGAAGATTCGCTTAAAAAAAAACAAAAAAAATTTGCTTTTTTTTTTTTAAAATACTGCATGGTTGCAATTAGAACGTAACATTTTATTAAATATGGGGTAAAATGAACTTACTTTTCACATTTTTTGCATAATTTTCAATGTAAAATTTGAATCTACCCTTTCCCCCTGCTATTTACTATGAAATAGTTTTGGTCCTCATTCTAAGTGGATTCATTTTGAGTGACCATTTCCCAAGATCAGTGAAAGATCTGTGTACCCTGAGAAGTCAGAGACAGGTAGCTTATCACTAGTATGAAATCCTTTTAAAGTTTCACACTTTATCTTAAAATTTCATGAAACTATTTTTATACTCTATAATTGCATCTAACAAATTACTATCTGTTCAGTTACTCACACGATTCACTAAAGTTTCACTGTATGTCTTTATGAAAAGGATACTCTCAGAAAATGAGTGTATTTATCCCGCAATTTTATAGGTTCCCATGGCATGTCGCCTATTTCCCTCCGGATATATAAATTTCATTTGAAACCCATGGCCATAAAGAATGATCAAAATTATTTGGGTCTTGACAATGTCCAGAGGGGAATGTTGCCATTAATCACTGTACTCAGTCATATAATAGAAAAAAATCTCAAAAATGCTCCCTTAGGAGATCTAGCCTGGAGCAATGTTCTTACTCTAGAAGGAAATTAATTATAAATGTACTCCTAAATTGCTAGGCTGATTGATCTGTGGGATTATCCTAGGTGATACAGTTCAATTTTGGAGGATGATATGTACAGATGCGAGAGTTGAACCATAAAGAAGACTGAGCGTCCAAGAATTGATGCTTTCAAATTGTGGTGCTAGAGAAGACTCCTGACTCCCTTGGACTGCAAGGAGATCAAACCAATCAATCCTAAAGGAAATCAACCCTGAATATCCTTTGGGAGTACTGATACTGAAGCTGAAGCTCCAATACTTTGGCCACCTGATGGGAAGAGCCAGGTCACTAGACAAGAACCTGATGCTGGGAAAGATTGAAGGCAGGAGGAGAAGGGGTCAACAGAGGATAAGATGGTTGGATAGCGTCACTGACTCAATGGACATGAATTTGAGCAAACTCCAGGAGATAGTGAAGGACAGGGAAGCCTGGCGCGCTGCAGGTCATGGTGTTGAAAAGTCAGACATGACTTAGTGACTGAATGACAACAAATCTGCCCCAGATAGTAATTCTGTTATAGAACAGCAGTGAGTCACTCAGCATGGTATTCTAGGACCCTTGGTCCCTTTGATATATCTACTCCTAGATTGTGGCAAACAGAAAGCCTATCAAATCTGTAGTCAGAGGACTCCTTCCCCTCCTATTTTTAAAGCAAGAATATTCATCCATAGATAATCCTAGAGCAGATTATTGGGGTTTACTTTTTAAAGTTTTAAATTTAAGGAACATCGCTGGCAATCCAGGGGTTAAGACTTCAAGTTTCCACTGCAGATTAGATCCCTAGCTGGGGAGCTAGGATCCTGCATTCTGCATGGTGTGGCCAAAAAAAAAAAAAATTAAATAAAAAAAAATCATACTAAAGTTTTAAATTTAAAATGTGCGGAAGGACAAAAGAGAAAAAAGAAAAAGAAATCAAAATGGTGTTGTGGTTCAGAATGTTCTAAACTGTTATTAGCTCTGATTCCTGAGAACTTTGATATTCATGGTGGTGCCCAAAATTAGATTAGTATGAATGTTGACAGCTAGGGATTTGTCCTGTTCTTACATGAGTGCTGGGTTGCTCAGTCATGCCCAACTCTTGTGACCCCATGGACTGTAGCCCGCCAGGCTCCTCTGTTCATAGAATTTTTCAGGTAAGAATACTGGAGTGGGTTGCCATTTTCCTCCTCCAGGGGCTCTTCCCAAGCCAGGGATGGAACCCACATCTTCTGTGTCTCCTGCATTGCAAGCGGATTCTCTACCCGCTGAGACTTCAGGGAAACCCATCTTTTTCTTCTGTGATCCATTTTCTGTCCACTGAGTCAAGGCCAATGAGGAGCTGGTGGAAACCTCAAACAACCTACATTGGCTTTGACAGATTCCTCATAACCACAGGGAAAAAACCAGTCATTCATGTGGAGTGGATGTGCTTGAAAACTCCAGATGCTCCCCAAGTAAAATATTGCCCAGGAAACACAAAACTATGACTTGCTAAGAAGAAAGAGTGCACAATTTTATTGAATGCAATGTGTTTCATTTTATTGCTATAACAGAAAGAATGTTCCATATCATCAAATGCTTACAAAAAAAAAAAAGTTGTATAAGATGAAAGCTGAGAAGAACCTGTAGGGTCTCCTTTCAATTAGAAGAGGATATTTGAGCCCTGGATAGTTATGTGGGAACTGAATCTTGAACTAAGGTCCAGTTGAAGACAAGCCCGGTGAAACCACTGGTATTTGAAGACTGGTTAAAGGGTGTGATGGTCAATCACATCATAAAACTAATCCAGGTATTAAGTTTAAGATGGTCTGGTTTAATGGAAAGAGATTGAACCTTATGGTGATTCCACCACCTCTGGCTGTGTAGCTTTGGCAAAATTGCCCATCCTTTCTGTTTCTCATTTGTAAAAAGAGGGTAATGTTGAAATAACATCTACCTTCTGGGCTGTCATGAGGATTAGAAATCTGCCAGCCTTGTTTCTGTTAAAAGCGTGGTGAAAAGAAACTGTGATTTTCACCATGAGAAGACATTCTAGACTTCAGAAGTGTTGTTCCCAGAGAAATGCTTCCATTAAACACTGTTTTAATGTCTTGATATCAATTTTAATTGAGGATTATCATAAGAAGTTATCATAAGAATTCTGTACAATGTTATTCATTCTGGGTCATTGGGATTCTTTTCCAGGATAGGACAAATTACTTTGAATTTAGCCCCAGAAAGAGGTGTCCTATTTTCATTTGCTTTTTATCAATGAGAATCACAGTGTTTTAAATTTTTGTTTATTTGCCAGGAAGTCTAGGACTAAACTAACTAAACTAAATAAGTTTTTGTTTTCCTCTTCCTCCCTATATGGTTTTGGGGGTTTTACTTCTATTTTAAGTCTTATTTTCTGTGTGTATATTACCACTACTATTACTTCTACTTCTGATCCCTTGGAGAAGGAAATGGCAACCCACTCCAGTATTCTTGCCTGGGAAATCTCATGGACAGAGAAGCTTGGTAGGCTACAGTTAATGGGGTGAACTAGAGATCTGAAGCCAGATTCTTTGTCTTTTTTTGTTTCAAGTTTCTCGGAGGTGCCATGAGGCATGTGGGATATTAGTTCTCTGACTAGGAATTGAACCCACACCCTCTACAGTGGAAGCACAAAGTCTTAACCACTGCACCACCAGGGAAGTCCCCAGATTCTCATCTTTAAGTCCTGGGTTATTCTTGCAGCTTCATCACTAATCTTTTTCGGAAGTGGACAAACTGTATATGAATGACTTGCACTGTCTTTCTGGTCTGTTCCACCCTGCCCAGATGTGATTACTCACATGCATTATGATGGTTGGTGTTTGTCTGTTTGAACAGCATACCCGGCTGTTCTGGTGATTGGGACATCCTGCCTGGGAAGATGAGGGATAAGCCCATGTATGGAGCTCCTCAAGGAGTAAGCCCTCTGTACACAACAGCATCACCGCTAGGCACCAGGCTGGATATGTGACCAAAGTCCTGTCCTGCCTGGTTCCAAAGCATTTGTGGTTGACCTTAGTTACTTCATTTAATCTCTCAACAGCTTAATGAGGCAGGTGATGATCTCCATTGTCCAGACAGGAAAACAAGGGTTAATTCTTTGATGACTCTGTCTGTGGTTCCAATAATATTAATTACTATATACCAGAGACAAAAAGAACACTGTCAGTTATGGATTATTATTCTCATTTTTTGAGGAGGAAATCAGATAAATTAAATAATTTAAATCATTTGCCCCAAATACAACAGAACCCAGTCTTTACTGGATCCTTCTGAGTTCTTCTTTTCCTCCACCTCTTGCTCTTACTTCTGTTCTTTATCATGTTTTTTTTTTTTAATAAAATTTTCCTGGCACATAATTTAAACATACCAAGAGTTCTGCAAGGCTTGGTAAGAAATAGAGCAGAGTCCCTGTTCCAGCCAGTTCCTTCTTCAACTCCTTTTAACTGATTCTTTACTTTCATATTGTTAAGTAGCAAGATTATACCACTACTTTTAATTTTTCAATGTTAGGCATTTCTTAAAAACTTTAACGTAGGCATTGCTTTATTCCCCATTATGGAAGAAAAGGATTCATCTGTCTTTGACCAAATCCCCCTGCCCTGGTCACACACCCACACACGTTTTCTGACCCACTCAGTCTGTCTTTTCCCAATATAACTGGATCATGTTTTGGGTTAGATCAACATTCAATATTTACCTTATTATGAATATATAAACACTATTCACAGCCAAGTCATAAGTACATAATGATTGTTTTCCTTTTTCTGCTAAATTTTTCTCTTAGTGTTAAAAATCATTTTGGTTTGTTTGTTTAGTTGTTTCGTTTTCTATGTGTTTGTCACTTATTTAGTCCAAACTCTTCCCACATTGAGTGTTGCTTCTCATTTATCTCAAATGCTGAAACTTCTTAGGTATTTTATCCATCTCATTTTCTTTTTTTTTTAATTTTTAAAAATATTTATTTATTTACTTGGCTGTGCCAGCTCTCGCAGCACATGGGATCTTCAGTCTTTATTGCAGCATGCAAAATTTCTAGCTGTGGCGTGCAAACTCTACCTGCAGCATGTGGGATTTAGTTCCCTGACCAGAGATTGAACCTGCACCCTCTGTATTGGAAGCACAGAGTTTTCACCACTAGGCCACCAGGGAAGTAAGTCTCCCTTTGGAAAACTCTCAATGTCATCTGATAATATTTCTCAGAAAAACTTTATTTGGTCTCCTCCCTGGAGAGTATAAGCCTGGCTTTCACCATTTATGGGAAAAAGACTGGTGGTCTCCACATTCAGTCTGTAAACTGGCACTTAATTCCCATGTGTTCATGTACCTCTCATTGTGCATGATATGCCTCAGTCTAGAAACTATCTGTTTGATCTCCTCTTCTCTAGAGAGGTCCAGTCTGTGCTAGGGATGGGAATGTAGAGTAAGGGAAAGTATCTGGGTCTCGTCGGCTTTTTGAACAAAAATTTTTCTATGAGCTGACGTTCAGAAAAATAATTTATTTTTGGCTGCACTGGGTCTTATTGCTGTGCATGGGTTTTCCCTAGTTGCAGCAAGAGGGGGCTACTTGCTAGTTGCAGTGCACGGGCTTCGCATTGCGATGACTTCTCTCTTGAGGACCACGGAACCTAGGCGTGTGGCTTCAGTGACCCACATGTGACCCAGTGTGGGTCATGTGACTGGTCATCTTTAACCAGGAGTTGTGGTACATGGGCTTAGTTGCTCCACAGCCTGTGGGATCTTCCCGGAACAGGGATCAAACCCATGTCCCCTGCATTGGCGTGTGGATTCCCAATCACTGGACCACCAGAGAGGTGCTTGAGCCAACTTTTAATCTCCTTGTTCTCAGTGCTAACTTTGCCCCTCTGCTTTCTAGAATTATCTTATATCACTAATTCCTGAGTCTTTGGAAGTTCTGAGATACAATTTGCAGTGTTCATGTCTGAGTTAGGATTTAACTTTCTCCATCTTGCTTAGACCGTTTCCACTTATTAATGTGGTATTTATTACATGTGCTTTCTAGCCTCCAAAATTGTGTTGCTATTGTCTCCTTTCCCATGTCTTTGTGGGTTTATACTTTTGTTTGTTTATTTGTTTCCTTTAATCTTTGTTTTAGTGGGATTTGAAGAGGAATGAAGTTAAGGAAGTTAAGGAATGAAGTTAATGTGTTCAATCTGCCTTCTTTAACCAGGAGTTGAAGCCTATGCTTGGATATGATCTCCACTTTTCTATCCTGCCTGCCGAGACACAGCCATAGTGATGATAATGATGGTGAAGATGATAAGACAATTATTCAGCTTTTATGATCTGTCAGATACTATTTTAAGCTTACGAACAGTAACCATATACTAGTTGGGTCACTATGAAAACGTGAGGGTCCCTTAATTTTTGGCTTCACCTCAACCAGCTTTGTAACTAACTTCTCTCTGCCTTAGCACCTATCTACCTTTCAGGGCTGTCTTGCAGATTACATAATATAAGACGTGAAGTTCTCAACACAGTGTCTCCAAGTAGTGAGTATTCAGAAAACAAAAAACGCACTAGGGAAGAGAAAACAGAAGGACTATCCCCACAAGAAGTCACATGTGTGTGTGTCTGTGTGTGTGTGTGTTCTGGAGATAGACCCCTGGGTGGGGGATTTTGGTTCCCAGGAACCACCTGAGATTTCCGAGTCTCCATGTGTGTCCCCCCGCCCTGTGACTGGACCTTCCTCTGTCTCTCTCTGGCTCTGCCTTTTTTCTTCACCATGCTCCTCTCCATGTCCCAACCCTTCTGTTAATAACTTGCGTGTCTTTGTTTATTTGCTCATTCAACCCACATGCAAGCCCTGTAAGAAAAGCATTTCTATCCTCCTTTGCAAATAGGGAAACTGAGGTGGAGAAGAGCCCTGGCCAAGGTCACATGGTACGTGGTACCCAGGCTGGCCTTAATTTTCCCAGAGCCTCCTTGTCTGTATTTTTGATCATCCTTTCTTCTGCCCACCAAACCTACCGACCATTTTGTTTTCATTCTTCTTAGGTTATTTCCTTCTCCATGAACCTTTCTCGTGCACAAACTTCTTGTCTCATCACTTTGCCTCGTTTCCTGCTCCCAGGGGAGTTTTCCAACACGTCTTGGGCTCAGAAGCCTAATATGTAAAAGTGGGGCTTGGCAGGGCTACAAGAAGTCCTCCTCGGAGTCCAGACCTAAAACCACACACACACACACACACACACACACACTGCCCTCAGGCAGCTGTCTCACTCCCCTCACAAAGCAGACGGTCGAGAAGTCCCTGCTCCAGGTCACACGTGGGGAACCCTCGTGATTCTATACGTCAGCTATGATCAGGTTTGATGTCCGCTTGCCTCATCTTGTGGTTACTGCATGTGCTTGAAGACCGCTGCCATTCTCCTGCGTTCTTCTTTCCCAACATCTGGTGACTGAGATATTGATCTCCTCTGTGGAGAGCCCTGGCAACAGACCATCCAGCCGCCCCCTCTTCTTTGGGGTGACTGGTCTACGGGGTCGTTGTCAACCAGAATCTCTGCCTCCGCTCCCAGGAAACACCTTCTCCTGATCCCAGCTCCCCAGGGGTCTCTCTATGCATCTACTCCCCTGTCCTCTAGCAGATCATGTTAATTCCCTTCACTGGCTGTAGGGATGAGCCACAGAGGGGCGGGAGAAAAAGATCTCCTATGGACTCAGCTTTCTTTCTATACATGACTTACTCATGGACTCCTCGCCTTGATCCTCATTTTATATCATGAGAAACCGAAGCCCAGAAAGGCTCACGAAGAAAATGTTCCTAGGTGCTGTAAGGTGATACAGCCAGAAAATGCTAGAACTGGAATTCCTCTCATCCTTGATTTCAGAGAAAGTGAGACAATAAAGAGAGAGGATCGTGGGAGTGGTCAGGAGGGAAGCTTCTGATGTGGACACTCAGAGGGTACTTGGAGAAAGAGGGCTGGTGGAGACCTCAGACCACGTTAGCCTGGTCAGACATTGTAAGTCTGAGCACTGTGAATGTGGGAAAGGGGCAGAGGCAGTGGGGAGATGCCCAGCCATGGGGATCAGGGCTGAGGGCTTCTGCTGCCATTAGGGCCTGAGCATCTGATGCCTAGCGGGGCCCCCAGATCTTTTTGTCTGTCCCCCAGTGCCGGGCACAGGCTCTGGAGTTGGGAGTCAGCACGGGCAACCCTGGCAGCTGAGGGATTAGTGTCAGCGGAATCCAGGAGCACGGAGGAGGGCAGGCTGAGCTGCCCCCGCTCCCCATGTGGGCCGGGGCCTCCATGGATAGACAGCCATGGCCTCTGAAAGGCAGCCACTCCAAAGGCTGCATTGTTCTCTGGTTCTTCCTCTGGGACTCCAGGACCAGGATGAGGGAAAGCGGCATTTGGGCAGGAACCTGGTTTACATTTCAGATAGAGACTCTAATTGATTCAGACCTGAGCCTCTTCATTTCTCATTATCCCTGGAGCCACTGAGTTCCTTTCATGTTCCTGGAGACCCAGGCTTCCCCCTCTCCAGCAAGACACTGGGTTAATCCATTCCTGTTATTCAGATGTAAACATGTGTCCCCGGGCCACTGTTTGCTGGCAGAGGAGGGGCGGTGGGCAAAAGCTGACAGCGTCAGCAAGTTATAGAATCCACACCCACTCTGTTCCTCCATGTCAGGCTCCCCGCCTTGCGCTTGGGCCCGCCCCTGGTGCCGTCTGGACTGGATCCCCGTGGGTTCCCACCACCTCCGTCCATTGCTGCTAGACTGGACAGATATTGAAAGAAGGCCACCTCCTAGGCAGTTTGAACATTAGGCTCTTATTTTTTTGTGATTTTGTGCAAGTCATTTAATTACTTTGTCCTCCATGTTCCTTACCTGCAGACTATGAGCATTGGGCCTTTTCCTTCCTGAGTATATTCATTTTTTATTTTTTTATTACAAAAGCAATGCATACCTTTGGGCTTCCCAGGTGGCTCAGTGGTAAAGAATCTGCCTGCCAATGCAGGAGACATGGATTGGGTCGGGATTGGGTCAGGAAGATCTTTTGGAAAAGGAAATGGCAAGCCACTCCAGTATTCTTGCCTGGGAAATCCATGGACAGAGGAGCCTGGCAGGCTATAGTCCATGGGGTCACTCAAGAATTGGACACAAGTTAGCAACTAAACAACAACAACAACAATATATACCTTTGTTAAAAGAATTTTTTAAAGTATGTACATATATAGAGGTCATCCTATTTGACAGTTTGGTACAAAGTTTTTCCAACTTTTTAAAAGTAAAATTTAAATATATATATATATAGCTTTGTTATACATAAATACTATATACAGACTGTTCTGAAACATGTTTTATTTAATATGTTATGGATATTTTCCATCTAAAGATGTACAGCTCTTCTACAATCTTTTTAACAGCTGCATAGCATTCTGTGAGAGGTACCATAATTTATTCACCTATTTTCCTGTCAGTAGACAACAGAATGTGTCTAAATGCCATAATGAGATTGCTTTGTAGTGGACTTGATACAGGGTGAACGTCCAGCTCAGGGTTCACACGGAGGATAGTTACGTGATGACCCTCTGTCTCGGGGAACCGTTCCCTCCTTTTCCATCCTTTAACCTGTTGTCCAAATATATGCAGGGTCATGCTGCTTCCAGGGTCCTAGGGTGGTGAGCGTCCCTCAAACTGGACCAGAGTGGAGTCCATTCCCAGGATCCTGCACACCAACCTCCTCCAGGAGAGAGCAGCCTTATTTTCTTTCTGGTTAGGAAACCTGGATGCCAAAAACCCAGGAGCTACCAGGGGGCTTGAATGAATGAAACCAATACACAGAGCGTGAGAAATAAGGAAGATTTCCTTCCTTCCTTTTTAAAAAAAATATAGGGCATTTTGGCCATGGTATAGATTTCATTTATTTATTTTGGTCGGAATACATGGTATGTGGGATATTAGTTCCCTGACCGGGGTCGAACCTGTGCCCCTTGCAGTGAAAGTACAAAGTCTTGACCACTGGACCACCAGGGAAGTTCCTGCTTTCTTTCTTTTTAACCAAAGGTCTAGATCATTTCTAAGGTCCCCCAGCCTCTTACTTTCTGCAACTCTGAGAGGGGGACTTCAGAGGGGACACCAGAACTCCTCCCAGGCTTCCTTTCTGCTCCATCAAAGTCTCTCTGACCCCCCGCCCCCCACCACCACTGCCAGCTGGGAGCCCCTGAAGCTTTGGCAAGCCCTCTTCTCCTCTGTCCTTATCTCTTGGGTCTTCCCATTGCAGAGTCTCCAGGGTCTGCTCACTGGGATGGCATCTGTGACACAAGAACAGACTCCTTTGAGGGGCATCATTTGAAAACTATCATCAGTTACTTACATGTCAGTGTAGCTTTCAGGTCTTTTCATAAGAGCAAGTATAAGGCAGGGAGATCAAGAGAACCCTGGGCACACTCAATCAGTCAGCGAGCATTTACTAGGTGCTGCCAGAGCTCCAGACACTGGGGAGAGAAAGCTTCAAGCTCCTGGTCCCCACACTGTGGGCTCCTTTAACCACTGGCTCCATGGTAGCTTCTGCATTTCCACTCCTGCCGTCCCTTAAGGCAACTGGATCATCCATATGAGTACTCCCTCTCATATCCTTAAACCTCTTGCGTCCAGAACTCCTTCCTCCTCTGTTCCTTCTTCCCTACCTGCATAAAATGAGGGCAAGAGCACCTACTTTGTAGGGTTCTCAGGATCAGATGATCTAGTGTATATGGATGTGCTTTGTGAAGGGTGAAGCACTGCGGTTGCTAATACCCAGGAAGAGAGGAAGCGCAGGAGGGGAGGGGGCAGAGGATAATTGGGAGGGCAGAGAAGGGTAGGCCCAGAGGACCCCACACTGGTGGAACTGGGCTGCCAGGGAGAGGTGAAGAGCTGTGGAATGCAGAAGGGATTCAACCGTCAGCCCAGGGGTCAGCAACCCCTCCTCCAACCCCAACATTATTTATCTCCCTGGAAAGGGTGGCCTCAAGAGGCTTCTAGGACCTATCTTTAGCAGCGGATGCAGAGGCCTGGCAGCCTCTCCTGTGGGACATCTGTCTGTCTGTCTATGCATCCATCTCTCAAACCCTTGAGGAGCAGGCAGAAGGCTCAGCCGAGCTCCCCCTCCCCGCCCCCCTTCCCCAGGGCCTATTTCTCAGACTTCCTGAGATCGATGGAGATGGACAAGGAGATGCAAGCACCTGGGAGCGCTGTTAGGGCTGGGGTGTCTGCATCTGGACTTTTCACTCTCTGCCCCCCCCCACCACCGCAAAGGGTCACCATGGGGCAGTGGGGCCAGACAGCTCCGGGATGCGGGGCTCCCCGGAGGCAGGGCTGGGATATCAAAGCTGGAAGCGCGGGGCCTGTCCACCGGCTTTGTGAGCCCGCTCCCATCGCGGCAGGAACGCCTGGCTGTACAAACTGCATTCGTGCCGCACTCCCAACCTGCATTCCTGATTGGTCACGGCCTGGCCCCAGCTGCATTCCTGGGCTAGAGGAGGCAGAGGGGCCTGGCCTCTTTGTTCTTCCCAAATCAGGGCTCAGAACCATGACAGGCTGATCACATTACCCCGCTGAGGTCAGCCTGGCAGGAATGACCCCTCCCTCTCCTCCCCCACCTTATCAAGATGGAACTGCCCGCCCCGCACCACCTAGCTCCCTTACCTGGGTCTTTATAACAGGCTCCGGTGGGTCTTAGCTGAGGAAGGAAAACCTCCCAAACCACAGCTCTGCAGCCGCCTTCCAAGGTCAGATGCTGGGAGCGCTGCCCAGACCCTCATTCCAGGGCTTGTCCAATTCTGGGCCATCTCTGAGGCCTGCAGCTGCTCTGGGTGGGTCTAGCTGTCCTCTTTGTTGTTGGACCCTTCAGAACCCACATGTACCTGATAACATTTAAGATCTGGGCTCGGCATCAGAACGAGCCCAGCTTTCAGAATTACCATAGTTTAGATGCTATTCTGTCATAAGCCCCATTTGAACCACTGCCCACTTAATCTGAGTAAATTCTTACCACCTCCCTTCCTGTCCTAAGCCTGGTTGCAAAAATGCAAGCTTTGACATCTGGCCTGCCTCATTTGATATCCTGGCTCTGCCACTGACTTGGTGTGTGACTTTGGGTGACTTATTTAACCTCTCTGGGCCTCAGGTTCCTTATTTGCAAAACTGGAAGATCTAACTGAAGATTTAAAGAGATGTTGTGTGATACGTTTCTGGCACATTGTGGACACATGACAAATGTGACTTTTCCTGCTGTCTTCCATCTCCCTGGAAGGAGTGACCTCAAGCCGAGTCTTCACGAGGTAGCTAATACCCTTTCCTCCTTTCTCTGAATTCCTGAAGCCTCAAGGGTGAGGGCCAGGCTCTCTGGAGATGGGCTAGACACAAATTATCCTGCGTTGTGCGGAACAGTTTTCTGTGTCAGTCTTTGTCTCCCCAGAGAGCTTGCTGGCATTCCAGGAAAGACCTTTTACTTTGTTATTCCTCTAACAAATATGTGCTGGAAAAGAGCTGCACCGGGGCCACCGGGGACTAAGCAGTGGGGAAGCCAGTCAAGTTTCCTGCTGTCACGATGAAGCTCCAATCCATCCCATGAGGAGCTGCAAAATGTTTTCCCCGGATGCAATCACTGCTGTGATGGGAAAGGACAGCCACCATGAGAACATTACAGGGAGTTCGGGGGCTTTGGGAAGCCTCCTCTGAGGAAATGACATTTAAGCTCAGATCTGAAACCTGGCAGGGATAAGGGGGAGGACTCCAGTCCTGGCTGAGAACGGAAGCACAGCTGTGAGATGGTGGCGGACTTCGCAGCCCCATAAGGAAGCTGCATTGTGTTCTAAGTGAAATAAGAAGCTGTGGTGAGGCTTTGAGCAGAGGAATGGCGTAATCCCATGTCACTTGGTAGAGAAAAGAAAAGAGGTGGGGTGGAGGGTGGTGGCCAGAGTGGAAAATGGTGGGATTTCTCAGGCTGCTCAAAAGGCCGTCCAGGCTGGAGGTGCAATATCTGTTTTTGTTTTCCCCCTCCTTTTTTTTCATTGTTTTTTCTTTTTTAAAAAATTTATTTATTTTTGGCCATGCTAGGTCTTCGTTGCTGCTCGGGGCTTTCTCTAGTTGTGGTGCGTGGGCTTCTCATTACGGTGGCTTCTCCTGTTTGAGAGCACAGGCTCTCTGGTGTGTGGGCTCAGTAGTTGGAACTCACAGGCTCTAGAGTTCAAACTCAGTAGTTGGGGCGTATGGGCTTAGTTGCCCCAGGCGTGTGGAATCCATCAAACTCATGTCCCCTGCATTGGCAGACAGATTTTTTTTTTAATTCCCTGGAGGGGGTGCACCATTCCTGGAAGTACTGCAATACCACGTCGATGTGTGGAGTGGACGGAGCAAACTCCTGTTCCAACTCCCTCCTCCAGTTCAGTTTAGTTCAGTTGCTCAGTCGTGTCTGACTCTTTGCAACCCATGGACTGCAGGACGCCAGGCTTCCCTGTCCATCATCAACTCCCGAAGCCTGCTCCAAAAATCCACTTAATATATTGTCCTCGGATAGAGGATGTATCAGATATTAAAATGATAACAACAGATGCTACACTTGATCTTAGCCAAAAGGCTGAGAAGTGATGGAAGACAGATTCTTAACCACTGAACCATCAGGAAAGTCCTTTCTTTTCTCTTTTCTGGCATCCAGTCCCATCAATTTATGGCAAATAGTTGGGGGAAAAGTGGAGGCAGTGACAGATTTTATTTTCTTGGGCTCCAAAATCACTGCAATGGTGACTGCAGCCCTGAAATTAAAAGACACTTGTTCCTTGGAGGGAAAGCTATGACAAATCTAGACTATGTACTAAAAAGGAGAGACATCACTTTGCTGACAAAGGTCTGTATAGTCAAGCTATAGTTTTTCCAGTAGTCATATACAGATGTGAAAGTTGCTCCATAAAGAAGGCTGAGCACCAAAGAAGTGATGCTTTTGAATTGTGGTTCTGGAGAAGACTCTTGAGAGTTCCTTGGACTGCAAGGAGATCAAACCAGTCAATCCTAAAGGAAATCAACCCTGAGATTCACCGGAAGTACTGTTCCTGAAGTTGAAGCTACAATACTTTGGCCACCTGGTGGGAAGAGCTGACTCACTGAGAAAGATCCTAATGCTGGGAAAGATTGAAGGCAAAGGGAGAAGGGAATGGCAGAGGATGAGACGGTTAGATAGAATCACAGAGTCAAAGAACATGAATTTCAGCAAACTCCAGGAGACAGTGGAGGACAGAAGAGTCTGGCATGCTACAGTCCATGAGGTCACAAAAGTCAGACACGACTTAGCGACTGAGCAACACCAACAGGGAAATGATAGCTTTATTGCTTTGCCAGCAAACGGAAACACACTGGGCTTCTACCTTGAAAACTACGTGTCCCCTGATATCTTTTTAAATCTTCATAGGTACCCTACTTTTACAAATGAAGAAACTGAGGCCCACAGAAGCTAAGTAAGTCATCTGAAGTCACACAGTAAGTCAGTACAGAACCACCCTGAGGAGGTACTGTGGCCTGAATGCCTGTGTCCGCCCAGATGCATATGTTGAAACCCTACCGGCTCCCAACGTGAAGGTATTTGGAGGTGGGACTTTGGGAGGTGACTAGAGCTGGATGAGGTCATGAGGCTGGGATCGGTGCCCTTATAAGAAGATAAAGGAAAGCTCTCTCTCTCTCCATGTGTGTGCATTGAAGAAAGGCCATGTGAGGACATCGACAAGCCAGCAGGAAAGTCCTCGCCAGGGACCAGATTGACCAGCACCTTTATCTTGGACTTCCAGTACCCAGAATGGTGAGAAATGAGCTTCTATTTATTAAGCCATCCAGTCTATGGTATTTGATTATGGCAGCCCGAGCTAACACAAGAAGTAGGCTGGATATTGTCCCCAGTCCCTCCAAACCCACATTACTCCCGGATCGCCCAGCCCTGGACCTCGAGGTCTGACCTGAAGGACTGTATCAGTGGCTCTCCACCAGCCTCCAGGTGGGTGCTGCCAATGGGAGCCCCTGGCCTGGGCAGAGTGTCAGCTGCCTCCCTGATCAGCCACCATGGGCTGGCTGAGGCTGTGACCTCTTCCAAAGGCCACAGAGCCTGCCAGGCAGCCCCTTCTGTCACAACGGGTCTTGCAGGGGTCCGGTTACTGCCTCTTTCCCTTGTCTCTTTAGGGCTCGGGTGGGTGAGTTCTTGAGATGTCATTCGTGTCCCTTAATCCTGCCAATAGTTTTTTTTTTTTTTTTTTTACCATATACATCTATTCTTACTCAAATTCTTTTCCCATTTAAGTAATTATAGAATATTGAGCAGCATTCCCTGTGCTATATAGTAGGTCCTTTTTGATTATCTGTTTTAGATATAGCAGTGTGTACATGTCCATCTCAAACTCCCAGTCTATCCCTCTCCCTGAATGTTCCCTTCTGGTAGCCATAAGTTCCTTCTCTAAGGCTGTGAGTCTGTTTCTGTTTTGGAAATAAGTCCATTTGTATCTTTTTTTTCTTTTTTCTTTTTTTTGAGTCTGCGTATAAGCAATGCAATATCTGCCAATAGATTTTTCAGTAGTCCCTTCTTAAATTCTCAGTTACCCAGTTGCAATGAGCCATCTGTTCCTGCTGGGAACCTGACATGTGAAAGGTCAGGAAAGCTTCCCAGAGTGGGGATATTTAAGTTGGGTTTCTGAAGGATGAACAGGAATTAGCCTTATGACAGAAAATGTATGATTTCTGTGAGACATGTCTATAAACACTAAAATAGCTCCCCCAAATCTCCAAGACTGCTTCCAGGGACACTTGGAGACTGGGGATGACCCGGTCGGAAATCACTGGCCTGGAGCCCTACGAGGCTGCACAGACCCCAGGTCAGGGAACGTGGGGAGAGAAAAACTGGGGGCCGCACCCAGCGATGGCTGTTTTTCAGTCACTCAGTCGCGTCCGACTCTTCGCGACCCCATGGACTGCAGCAAGCCAGGCTTCTCTGTCTTTCACTGTCTCCTGGAGTTTGCTCAAACTCATGTCAATGGAGTCGAGGCCATCCAACCATCTTGTCTCACCCAGCAGGGCAGAGACCCTGTCACCCCACTTTGTGACTCTCCTGGGATGCCTGTGCTCTCAGAGAGTTGGTGGGATGCTGGTGGCAATGATGCCTTGGGAAGGGACAGCCCGTCCATCCCCCACCCCCTCCTATGGTCCATTAGGCTGAGGGGGACAGCTGCTTGAAAGATCAGGTTTCAGGACAAACAGGTCTGCTTCCTTCTGCCTGCAATCCTGGGCCTTGGGACACCTGCCCAAGGCCCACTCTATCCCAACCCCTCCGGCCCGGCTGTGGGTCTGTCGTGCTCTTCCCTTCCTCCCCACCAGCCCCAAATCCAGTCCCTCTCCCGCTCCCTGTCACCTCCAATTAGACAATGCCCGTTCATACTCTTCAGAGTCAGGCCCTCCCACCAACTTGATCCTGCACCTGCCCAAGCCTACCCCTCTCCCAGCTTCCGTCTGCAATGTCCCGCTGACCTCACCCTGTGTGTCTTTGTGACCACGAACCCACCACTTACTCTGGCCCCTGGGTTCTGCCAGGTCCCTTCCTCTACCTCCTGATCCCCATCCCTCTGGTAGTTAGGCATCTCCCCTGCCTTGAGGAGGCCCACTCAGACTATCAGCTATGATCTTCGTCCTCTGTGAAAGTGAAAGTCGCTCAGTCGTGTCCGACTCTTTGCGACCCCATGGACTGTCCATGGAATTCTCCAGGCCAGAATACTGGAGTGGGTAGCCTTTCCCTTCTTCAGGGAATCTTCCCGACCCAGGGATCAAACCCAGGTCTCCCACATTGCAGGCAGATTCTTTACCAACTGATCCTTAATGAAGAATTTAAAACTACCCCATATTATTATTCAATAATAGCATAGCCACTATTCTATTTTTCTGGCTCTGGCACTATGTGATGAGCCAGGCTTCAAAATCACCCCATCAGGCAGATGTGGTCAGATGTGGTCACGGCAGTAACTGAGAATTTGGGTAACTTTCCAGGCTGAGGAGCAGAAGAGGGAAGACTTAAATCCAGAGTTCTGTCTTAAAGTCCCGGCTCTTGTTGCTCGACACACCGCCTTGCCGTGTCTCCCCAGCTCTGTAGTTCTCTGTGGATGGAGTCCGTACCGGGCAGTGACCGTGTATCCCACACCCTGTCAGGCAGCTCTGGGCACACATCATGCCCACCGCCGAGTAGCTGCAAAGACCATTTAATACCTGAAGCAGATCATGGTAGCCCTCTGCTCAGAAACTTCCACAGTCTTCCCTTCTCACCCAGGATACAAACCACAGTCTTTTTGATGGCCTGCAAGGCTCAGTCAATCCTAAAGGATATCAACCCTGAATATTCACTGGAAGGACTGATGCTGAAACTGAAGCTTCAATACTTTGGCCACCTGATGGGAAGAGCTGGCTCATTGGAAAAGACCCTGATGCTGGGAAAGATGGAGGTGGGGAGGAGAAGGGGTAGGCAGAGGATGAGATGGTTGGATGTCATCCTCGACTCAATGGACATAAGTTTGAGCAAACTCCAGGAGATAGTAGAGGGCAGAAAAGTCTGGGGTGCTGCAGCTCACGGGGTCACAAACAGTCGGACACAATGGAGCAACTGAAGAACAACAAGGAGCTGATCGCACCCCGCTGCTAACAACCAGCGAGGAAACCAGATTCTCCATCTTTCAACCACAAGGAACTGAACTCAGAGACTCAAAGGAGGAGGAGCGGATACATCCCAGAGCTTGTGGAAAGGAATGCAGCCTGACCAACACCTTGATTGCAGCCTGTGAGACTCTAGGTAAAGGACCCACCTGAGTCACATGGGCTGAGTTCCGACCCACAGAACTTGGAGTTAATGAATTTGTATTGTTTAAGCTGCTACCTTTGTTGCATAGCAATGGAAAAATAATACAATAAATATGTCCCAAATATTGCATGGGATATACTTATACTAAACAGATACTATTATTGACCTGTAAATCAATTTTAACTGGGTCTTCTGCAATTTTATTCTCTAAGCCCTAAAGCCCAGGTAGGTCACAAGGACAGATTATTTAGAGCTGGGCTGAGGAGCCACTCAAGATTCCCCAGCAGGCACAGAGCTCCACAGTCTGGAAGTGGTCTGCACACCCCTTACCACCAGGGCAAAAAGAGAGGTTTCTAGTTCTGTTCCTAAAGCAGTGGTTCTTAATCTGGAGTCTTGACCTCTGACTCATCCACAGAATTCTGGGGGCCTGGGAACACGATGGGGGGGAGTGAAATCACACCTTTATGTTCACAGTTCTCTAACTGAAACATGACATTGCCTTCAGTTAAGACTGTCCATGGACTTCTCTGGTGGCACAGTGAGTAAGAATCCGCCTGCCAATGCAGGGGACATGGGTTTGATCCTGGGTCTGGGAAGATTCCGCATGCCTTGGGACAACTAAGCCCACGTGCCACAACTCCCACGCCTGCGCTCTAGGACCTGTGCCCAGCAGCAAGTGAAGCCGCCCCATGAGAAGCCTGTGCGCTGCGAGGACGGGTAGTCCCCGCTCACCACGACTAGAGAAAGCCCAGGCAGCAACGAAAACCCAGCACAACCGCCAGTTACATTGAAATATGGTTGTCAAAACATGGAGACGTGTGACATAGTATACACATGCTTTTTATGAACACATTAAATAATAAGATCTAATAACGATCCTAATTTCAAAATGGCAATGGATGCAAAAATATTTCATGATATCAGAGAAAACTGCTGTGTGATTTCTCCTGAAGGTAAAGTTGTGGGTACCGATAACATGGATATTCTTCTTTTTTTAGTTAATTAATCAATTAACTTTGAAAAGAAAATTAATTAACTAAAATGATATTAATTAACTAATTGAAGAGAGTTAATTGGTTTATCTAAAAGAATTATCTGAAAGAATTACTAAGAAGAAAATTAACCAACTAATTAAAAGAATATTCTTTAATTTAAAAGAATAGTAATTAATTACCTAAAAATATTAATTAATTAACTAAAAAAAGAATATCTGTGTTATTAAAACCCACAACTTTGCCATCAATAGAAAGCACACGGCAGTTTTCTCTGATATCATGAAATATTTTTGCATCTATCAGCATTCTGAAACTACAATAGTTATTAGATCTTGCTATTTAATGTGTTAATAAAAAGCACATATGATACTATATCACATTTCTTCATGTTTTGACGGCTATATTTCAATGTAATTGATTTCCTTTGTGAATCTATTCCATTTTTTATAAAAACATTTTTCTGAGAAAGTCTTCTCAAGCTTTAACGGACTGTGCCCAGGGCAAAAAAAGGTCAGACCTTGGTAGAAGCATTGTTTTATAATGCAAACGATGTCAAAATATCAGAGAGACTGGGTTCAAATCCTGGCTCTAATGCTTGATCGCCATGACAATGAGGGCCTTTACTTAACCTTTCTGAGCTTCAGTTTCCTCACCTGTAACATTGAATTATTGGGAGAATTAAAGAAACAATATATACCAGCCACATAGCTCAGGGCCGGCCCTTAAAGAATGAATGCTAGTCATTACCATTAACAATGTTGCTGCTGCTGCTAAGTCGCTTCAGTCGTGTCTGACTCTGTGCAACCCCGTAGATGGCGGCCCACCAGACCCCCCCGTCCCTGGGATTCTCCAGGCAAGAACACTGGAGTGGGTTGCCATTTCCCTCGCCAATGCATGAAAGTGAAAAGTGAAAGTGAAGTCACTCAGTCGTGCCCGACTCTTAGCGACCCCACGAACCGCAGCCTACCAGGCTCCTACATCCATGGGATCCTCCAGGCAAGAATACTGGAATGGGTTGCCATTTCCTTCTCCGACTATTAACAATAATCATGGCCAATAACTGTAATCCTAGCTTCACTGGGGGCTCCCCAGGTGGCGCTAGTGGTAAAGAACCCACCTGCCAGTGCAGAGATGTGAAAAGATGTGGGTTTGATCCCTGGGTCAGGAAGATCCCCTGGAGGAGGAAACAGCAACCCACTCCAGTATTCTTGCCTGGAGAATCCCATGGACAGAGGAGCCTGGCAGGTCACAGTCCATGGGGTTGCACAGACTCAGACAAAACTGAAGCGACTGAGCATGCACGCACAGCTTCATTTGTTTCTCTTTTCCTCGTGTCTTTGCAGAGCTGCCCTTGGGCTCCAGCAGGAACCGTGGCTTCCTGAGGCCTCTGAAAGCTCTGCCCCACGTGGTCGCAGCCCCGTCCTGGGTCCCTCAAGCCCCATCCCTGGCCCAGCCTGTAGGTCCCCACCGCTATCTACCCACGGTTCCAGCAAATAGGACAAAAATGCACATCCACCCCATGGTGATGACATAGTGCCATTTGCTAATGAGAAACAAGTGGCCTGCTATGCTCCATGCGGAGGGAGGGGGACAGACTCCCACCGCAGCCCAAAGTCACATTGCTGAGGCGGCACAGGGTGACCCGGCCGGAAGGTGCCAGGGCTTCTCGGCCTGGACGTCTCCTTCCACCCCGAGGCCCCCGACCACGCCCTGTCCTCTGCACCCACACCACAGCCTTTCCTGTGCTGGGGCACCGGACCCGCCCTGGGTGTGGGCAGGACAGCAGCCAGGCCTGAGTCACTGGGAGGGGACAGCTGAGTCCTGAGCTGTGGTCTCTGTGGGGAAGACTGAGAGGACGGGAGGGGTGCAAGCCCCTGCCTTCCACCCAAATCCCTGTGGCCCCACGTGGGGTGAGCTGGAGCCCCGCCCCAGGCCTGGAGCCCCAGGCAGCTGTCTCACTGCCCTTCTCCTGTGTGCCCTGCACTGCCCCCGGCCACCTGTTCTCTCGGAGCACCAGTACCCAGCCGCCTCATCACAAGCCCCTTCTCTGTCCCCAGCATCACTCGTCCAGCAGGAAAACAGAGGGTTGCTCGCTCACTCCAGATAGCAGGGCTGTGTGAGGACCAAAGGCCACTGCCCTGGACTTTGGGTGGAGCTGGAGTCACAGACTGGAAAGAGGGGCCATCCCTGAGGCCACGTGGCCCGGCGTGCCTCTCCCCAGCCTGGCCAGTTGCCTGCCTGCAGCCCTTGCTTTCTGTCCCACGCCCAGGCCGCTCCGTCCCCATCCTTGGCTTCCCACCCTGGCTCCTGCTGCCTGGATCAGACGTCCACCCCACCACACGCTGGGTCCCCCATCCTTCTGGATGTGTTTGTTGGACATCGTGGCTTTGGGTCCTCTGCCCGCCTGTCTTACCGAGGCTTGCATGGCCCCGGCGAAGAGGAGCAGATTTGAATGCTTGCAGCTTGGTTTCCAGCACACTGGCAGGGACTTCCCCCACAAACTATTCCTGTTTATAACTGCCTTCTTGTGCACCAGGTGGGAGTCAGCCATCCCAGCCCTCACCCCTGATCTCTGGGCTCAGAACCCTGCCGTCTCCTTTCAGCTGTCAGCACTGGCCCCGCCCACTCGAGTCCAGACAGGTTCTGGGCTAATCCTAACAAAACCAAGAAGCACATTAGTCTTAGGGGAAGGGTGTGGAACCATCTCCCCTTCTGGGGAAGCAAGAGCTCTGTCAGCCACCTCCCATGGGCTCTTAGACACTATTGTTTCTAAAGAATATCTTGTGTGTACGTGCTAAGTCGCTCGGTCCTGTCTGAATCTTTGCAACCCCATGGAATCTTTGCAACCCCATGGACTGTAGCCCACCAGGCTCCTCTTTCCATGGGATTCTCCAGGCAAGAATACTGGAGTGGGTTACCATGTACTTCTCCAGGGCATCTTCCCAACCCAGGGATCGAACCCATGTCTCATACACCTCTTGCGTTGGCAGTTGGGTTCTTTACCACTAGCGCCGCTTGGGAACATCTTAGTTACTCCTTACTTGTTGTTGTTCAGTCACCAAGTGGTGTCCAGCTTTTTGCGACCCCATGGACTGCAGCACGCCAGGCCTCCCTGAATCTGCAAAATCGGTATGTTTTCCATTTCACAAATGAGCACACCGAGGTTCAGCGAATTCTCGAGCTTGTCCAAGGCTGAGTGGTGGAGCCGGACGTCCAGCTGTGTCTGCTTGCTTCTCCACACTGGACACTCCTCGGCCTGCCCACCCACTGTGTCCCCCGAGCCTCGGCTAACTTGGTCTTGTCTCAGTTTCCCATTTGGCCTTTCAGGGCCTCCCTGGGGACAGAGCCTCTCCTGAATCCTGTCCAGTCTGACTGACGCTTTGACCCACCACCTAATGCTGAGCAGGCCCTCTCTCTGGGACCTGTCCCTGTCCCCCGGCCCCTGGGGCCCTCTCAGAGCCCAGAGGGCCCCTGCAGTCTATAGGCTGATCCCCAGAGCCTTGCTGATGTTGTCCTTGCTGACTGTTTTCCTGCTGGTTTGGTCCATCCACAAGACTGAACCTCTTTGAAAGGCACTGGCCCAAGAGAAGGCTGACGCACTGTATTCTCCTGGATGCTGGCCGTGTGACAGCAGACTGCTGCCCTCAGGGCCCCGCCCAGTGGCTGCCTGGCCAGCCTTTTCCTTTTCATCCCGGGTCCCATCACTCTTGGGGGCTGAGCCTGCAGGAGCCACGATGGTGGCAGTTTCTGATTCAGCCACCAGATTCTGAGTCTGACCCCACTTCTCTCTCCTCCAAGCAGTCCCGTGGGGAGTGCCAGTCCTGCCTGAATATCTGGGTCAGTAGAGTGCCCAGGCCTACCTTGTTCATGGGGTGGGCACCAGGCCTGATCAGAAACAGCCGAGGACGAACTGGGGAGGTAGTCTGGAAAGGCCTTTCTGGAGGGTGTGGCTGCAGACACTTGGTAGAGAGCAGCTGGCAAGAGCTGCCAGGCCTCCTGGGCAGGGAGGGAAGGAAGACCCGAGGGCGGAAGGGAGTCGGGGAGCCAGGAGACACACTCACCTCCCGTGGAGCTGCCTGTTTATATTCCGTCTGCTCACATGGCCTTTTCCAGACGGCTGGCCCAGCTCCCTACCAGGCTGTGGTTGTCAACACCCTCCCTGTTGCCCCATGTCCCCGCGGAGGGACACTGCTGTCCGTGATGGGTCTGCGGCACCCACAGCCCGAGGAGAAAGGACTTGGGGCAGCGAGGGCCCTGGGAAGCCAGGGTACCCGGGTACCTTACAGCCCCGCCTTCTGGGGAACTCCTCAGCTTCTCTTTGCTTCTCTTGCGTGGCTTTTAGCTCTCTTGCCCTGGCTCTATCACTCTACACCTATCTCTTCTCCACAAGTCCAGGGAATGAGCGCTCTGGGAAGTGGAGACGACACACTCCCACACACAGGGAATGTCAGGATCTGAAGCTTGAATCCTAGGACTTTCCCCGGTGGTTCAGCGGTTAGGACTCCATGCTTCTGGACTCCTTCTACACTGTTGGTGGGAATGTAAACTGGTACAGTCACTGTGGAAAACAGTGTGGAGATTCCTTTAAGAACTAAAAGTAGAGTTACCGTATGACACTGCAATTCCACTAGGGTATATATCCAGAGAAAACTTGGTCCGAAAGGGTATATACACAATACACCTCAGTGTTCACTGAAGCACTGTTTACAGTAGCCAAGACATGGAAGCAACCTAAATGTCCATTGACACAGAATAAAGAAGTTGTAGTGTACACACACACACACACCACACACTCACACACAATGGAATATTACTCAGTCATTAAAACGAATGAAATAATGTCAACTGCAACAACATGGATGCACCTAGAGACTGTCATACTGAGTGAATTAAGTCAGACAGTGAAGTATCATATGACATCACTTACATGCAGAATCTAAAAAGAAATGATACAGGTGAACTTATTTACAAAACAGAAAGAGACTCACAGGCTTAAAGAACAAAGTTATGGTTGCTGGGGTAAAGGATGAAAGGAAGGGATAGTTAGGGAGTCTGGGATCGACATGGACACACTGCTGTATTTTAAATGGATAACCAACCAGGACCTACTGTAGAGCACGGGGAACTCTGCTCAATGTCATGTGCGGCCTGGGTGGGAGGGGGGTTTGGGGAGCATGGATACACGTATATGTATGGCTGAGTCCCTTCACCATGCACCTGACATTATTGCAACATTGTTCTGCGGCTGTTCGGTTCAGTTCAGTTGCTCAGTCATGTCCGACTCTTTGTGACCCCATGAATCGCAGCATGCCAGGCCTCCCTGTCCATCACTAGCTCCCAGAGTTTACCCAAACCCATGTCCATCGAGTCGGTGATGCCATCCAGCCATCTCATCCTCTGTCATCCCCTTCTCTTGCCCCCCAATCCCTCCCAGCATCAGGGTCTTTTCCAATGAGTCAACTCTTTGCCTGAGGTGGACAAAGTATTGGAGTTTCAGCTTCAGCATCAGTCCTTCCAATGAACACCCAGGACTGATGTCCTTTAGGATGGACTGGTTGGATCTCTTTGCAGTCCAAGGGACTCTCAAGAGTCTTCTCTAACACCACAGTTCAAAAGCGTCAATTCTTCGGCGCTCAGCTTTCTTCACAGTCCAACTCTCACATCCGTACATGACCACTGGAAAACCCATAGCCTTGACTAGAACCCCAATACAAAAATAAGAAGTCAAAAAAAAAAAAAAAGAAAAAGACTTTGTGCTTTCAATGCAGGGAACACCAGTTCAACCCCTGGTCAGGGAACTAAGACCCCGCATGCTACACAGTATGGCCAAAACATAAGTTTTTTAAAAAGAAAGAAAGAAAGAAAAAAAAAAGAGCTGCTTCATTAATTTTTTTTTTTAATTTAAACCTATGTTTAAAATAAAAAGCCCGCATTCTTCTAACCAGTGTCTCCCAGAACCTACGCCCCTCCTTCCCAGGGGCCTTCAGCAGGCAGGGAGCCAGTCTGTCAAAGAGCCCAGAGCCTGGCTGAGCCCTTCCCGAGCCCAAGGCCAAGCTTCTGCACTTCCCGTGCTCCCATCCCTTCTGGGACATCCTTAGCCAAGGATGCCAGGAGGAGTTGAGGGAGGGCTGTCTCCACCTACAGCACGCAGGGAAGCACAAGCAGTTATTTCCTGGGAGAAGAAAAATAGAAAGGCCCAGAGATAGGCTGAGGAAAGACAGAGACAAAAATGACAGAGAGATCCGAGCTGGGGGAGACAGACAGAGAGACAGAAAAGCACCATGAGGCCCAAATTGACACCACATGGCCGCTCTGCTGGACCCCGGGGGCCGGCAAACAAGGTTTCGTGCTGAGTCAGTTGCCATGGTGACAAACATGCAGGAAATATCCAAGATAACTAGAATAGTGGCAATAACATGTGTTTTGGATAAAACCTCCTCCTCACCCCACTCCTTCCAAGATATTCATTGCATTTCTTGAGATAAATTTGGCTTTTGCACAATCACCTTTCCTAAGAGGCCTGGGGTGGGGATGCAAAGGTCATTGGGTGAAAGGAACAGTTGCCTTAGGGAACCGGATGGATGGGAACCAACTTCTGCTCTGGAAAAAAGGATACGTTCCGTGCCTCTCACCTCGCTTCTGCCTCTCAGGTCTAGATTTGGGTTGGGTTATCTTGCTCCAGAACAGAAAGGCTCAGAAGAGTCTAAATTACTGTTTGAGGTCACATAGTGAGTCTGAGGGTCAAAGTCACATAGTGAGTCTGAATGTGGGGGGTAGGTACTGGGGGTTCTTTACAAGTCCCGAAGCATCCAACAGAATTCAGGTTCCATGGTGAGTCCACAGCAAAAATGAAAGCACATGAGGCAGTGCAAGAGTCAGGCAGTCCAGGAAGGCTGGCACCTCCACGGGGGTGGCCCCTGCCTTCACTTCCAAAGCAGAGGCAAGAATACCCAGGGGAAGAAGTGGAGAAGCAGGGACTTCCCTGGTGGTCCGTTGATTGAGAATCTGCCTTCCAACTCAGGGGACATGGGTTCTAACTTTGGTCGGGGCACTAAGATCCCGCATGCTCTGGAGCAGCTAAGTCCAAGCACCACCACAAGAGAAGCCTGCCTGCCACAGCTAGAGAAAGCCCACATGCTACAATGAAGACCCAGTGCAGCCAAAAAATAAAAAAAGTGAAGAAGCAGAGAAGGAGCATGGGATCCTTGGGGCAGGTGACCCAGAGAGAAAAAAGAACAAGCTTTGGCCTGGCAGACACCCAGGAAAGAGAGCGGGAAGGCCTCCCCAGGGATCTTCGAGGGCTGAGGCCATCACCAAAGGCCCAGCTGGAGGGTAGTCAAGTCAGCCCCTTCATCCCACTCACGATCAGGAGGGTGCCGATCCCGCCCCCGTCTCCAGGCGGCCAGCAGAAAGGATCCAGGGAAAGAACCCAAGATTTCAAGTCAGGCCCTGCCTTTGCCTGCTGCGTGCTCAGTCCCAGGCGGGCCCCACAGCTGCCCTGAGCGTTCTGGCCTCTGTTGGGTGGAGCAGAGTATCCGTTATCTCACAGGGGCAGGGTCGGCAGGAACAGAGCCTGTGAGAGCATTTGGCCCAGAGGAAAGCCAAGTTGTTCATCGTCATGACTCAGGGGAGAGGAGTGGATGGGCCGGGGGAGAAAAGGTTCATGTGAGGAGACTTTCTGGTTTCTCTAATGACACTACACCCAGATTTTCCGATCTAAACAACCAGCTTCAGTTGTGATTGCCCATCCTGAAAAGTCTCAGGGAAATGATCCATGATAGAAATGGGTTTGGGAATGGTCTGCCTGGACACAGGGGGCCTTGTTTGGTTTAAAGCATTCCCCTTGGGAATATCAGAACCACATTGTGCCTGGGGGGCGGGGGGGAGGGGCAGACACCAAGGGAATTCTACCTACTGACCCTTGTCAGTGACCTCAGTCATGCCAGCCCCTCCTGCATTGAGGTCTGCACTGAGTCAGGCCTGGAAGTGGCCCTTAAATGACCGTCCAGGCTCAAATGAGGTGCATGGCACGGGCTCCCTTGGGAATGTAGAGATCTCTCAAACCAACACCAGATTTTCTTCCTTTTGGCTCTTGGGAGCCCACTCACATCCCAGATTCAATGCCTGACTTTGGTTCCATGCCGGAAGGGAAGTGGAGGCAGAGACAAGTAGGAGAAAGCAAGAAATAGCTCGACCCTTGGGACCTCACTCTGGCCTTCCCTGGTGGCTCAGATGGTAATCTGCCTGCAATACAGGAGACCTGGGTTCGATCACAGGGTTGGGAAGATCCCCTGGAAAAGTGAATGGCAACCCACTCCAGTATTCTTACCTGGAGAGTCCCATGGACAGAGGAGCCTGGAAGGCTACAGTCCATGGAGTCACAAAGAGTCAGACACGAATGAGCGACTAACATTTTCCCTTTTCTTGAGACCTCACTCACCAGGGACAGCCAAGCAAGAGGAGGAATCATCTTCTGGGAAAGAATCTTGTTTCCCAGATCTGAGACTAGGGGTCCTAGAAGCAGGGGCCTGGCAGCCCCTCCCAGGTGATCCGTCAGTTGAACGAGCAGGGAGAAAGGCAGACCAAGGCTGGCCTGGACCCCCACCCACCCTCCAGTTCCAGGAGGGACTGGCAGGAGATGTGCAGGGGTGGGGGGACCTCCACCTCCCCCACTGGCTGCCTTCTCCATATCTGGTTTCACTCTCTCCTCAGCTTTTTCCACACTGATTCTCTTTGGCCTGGGGGTGATTTTTCCAGCTCTTCATCTGTTTCTATGTGGTACCAGCAAGAGAGGCAGCCTCACTGGCAGAGGGCTGACTCTGTGGGTGTGTTTGTGTGTGTGCGGGGGGCAGAGGTGGGTGGTGGGGTGATGGGTAGAAGGAAGGAGAAGGAATTACTAGCCCTGGGCTTCCCTGGTGGCTCAGTGGTGGTGAATCCACCTGCCAATGCAGGAGACCTGGGTTCGATCCTTGGTCCGGGAAGATCCTACATGCTGCAGAGCAACTAAGCCCATGTACCACTGCTACTCTCTAGAGCCTGGGAGCTGCAACTGCTGAAGCCCATGTGCCCTAGAGCCTGTGCTCCACAACAAGAGAAGCCCCCGCAATAAGTCTACCCCCTGCAACTAGAGAAAGCCCGAGCCGCAACGAAAACCTAGAACAGCCAAAAATAAATAAGTATAATTAGTAGCCCAGCCTAGCAATCCTGGCCTCTTCTTCAAACATTGTCAGGACAGCCCACAGCCTGTTGGAAGCTAGAGAAGCCTGGAGCCTGGAGAAGGCAATATACCCACCTGTCCTCTTTTCTTCATAATTCTTCTGGGTTTTTGAGAATCGGGGTAAGTCATAGATTACACAAAAGCCTTAGCCTGAAAAGGAAGAACTGGTCTCCCTTTCTTACCCAACAAGCTCAGCTGGGATCACAGCCCCGACACCTGTGAGCAGAGCGCTGAGACCCAAAGCCCGCCTGGAACACCCTGGGGTACTGCGTCCATGGTCCCCGGCAGGGGCGGAGGGCAGGCACTCACTCCTCTCTGCTTGCCAGGGAGGTTTCTCCCGGGGGATTAGCAGGGCCTTCCTGCCACCCCTCCTGGCTGGTGTCGGAGCCAGAACACCAGCCCTGGCTGCCAGCCAGCCTGTGTTTGGGGGCCGTGCTCCCTTAGAGACTTGCAGACACACTGCTGGGGCCTTGGGGCAGTGCAGAGGGAGGGAGATGCCTCTGGGGAGTCCCTGGGGCCACCCAGCTGGGAAGAACCAAGCTTGAACTCCAGCCAACTCTGGCTTCTGGGGGAATAGGCCTGCCTGGCCTGTAGCCGACGGCGGACAGGGTCTTGGGAGGGTCTCTTGTTAGTTTGTCCCCTTTCTTTCTCTCTCTCCTGAAGTCAGAGAACCTGTGGCCAATATATAACCTGGAGGACAGATGGATGGGGGGCGAGGAGGCTGTGGGCCTCAGCCTCACACAGATGAGCTGCCTGGTTCAGAGGCTGCTCTAAGCTCGGGGTGGGGGTGCGGGGGTGCTCTTGGGTGAGGAGGGAGTGGGGTGAGACCAGAGAGAGCAGTGGCTCGGGGCTCACAGGTCCCAGGGGATGGGAAGCAGCTGGTGTGTGTCTCCAAGTCTTAGAAGAAATGACACAGGGCTGCAAGGAAACTCTGAAATCACTCATTCTACAAACGAGGAACCAGGTCAGGCCCAGGGTGGTGAAGTGACCTGCCCAAGGTCAGTGGAGCCCAGCTTAGAATCAGTTATTCTGTCATTATACTCCCTCCCCTCCTGGTTCTCCTCCACCTTCTCTCAGGGCCCTGCCGCCAGGACACCCCCCAGCACGAAGGGAAGTACTGAGTGTGTGCTCAATTGTGTCCGACTCTTTGCAACCCCATGGACTGCAGCCCACCAGGCTCCTCTGTCCATGGGATTTTCCAGGCAAGAGCACTGGAGTGGGGTGCCATTGCCTTCTCCGGGTGGAAGATGGGGGATTAGCAATTGTACGCTGCTTGGGCGGAGGATCCCCGCTAACTGGTAAGAAAGGCACACCTGAGCCAGTGGCCCTGAAGGGGGCGCTCTCAAACCAGCAGCACCCAGGACTGGGACCCTTCAGCGTAGCCCCCAGGACCAGCTCCAGTTGTTCGGAGCCTGCACTTGTCTCTCGCCTTGTCCTTCCCTGCTCTCTGCTAAGTAAACAAACACGGCACTCAGGCAGCTCTCTGCTGGCAAACACCCCCGACTTAGCAACAGCTCCTAGAATAAATAAACACGCTGCACGCTTACGCACGCCTGTGCTCCCTGCCGTCCGCAGAGACCCCATGGGGCCCCGGCCCTGACAGGCTACCTTCATCCTTGTGGCTGACGCTGCCATCTTCCACCAGGATGCTGGAACATCAGGGACCCCTGGGCTTGGAGACCCAGCCCCCAAGCTCCATAGAGGCTGGCTCTGGCAGCCCCGGCCCCAGCCTCTTCTAAGAACGGCGTGAGGTCAGCCCTGAGGATGGCCGCAATATGAGGGCACCTTCGGGATGATCTAGAAACTCCTTCAACTAATGGGAGTCCTGGGAGAGAAGACAGCTTCCCCAAGATCTTAAGAATGGGGCTTCCCTGGCAGTCCAGTGTTTAAGATGCAAGGAGTTTCCAATGCAGGGGGTGAGGATTTGAACCCTGGTCTGGGAACTAAGATCCCACATACTGCGTAGCCAAAAAAAAAAAAAAGCTAAATAAATAAATAAAAATAGACTGCCTAGCACAGAAAAAGTACATAGTAAGTATTTAAAAAAAAAAGAATGGGTCTTCAGGAGGCAGGATCAGAACTCTTTCCACCTCCCCCAAAAGACCGCTTCCCCTGCCAATCTTCCAGGTCATTTTCACTCAAGGTGGCCCTCTGTAGTCAGGACAGTTTAAAGCGGATGAGCACCATCCAGACAGCCAAATCTCAACAGACAACCATTAGATAGTAACCTCCCTGCCTTGTTCTGGAATGATGTCCTCCTGGGCGACCCGGAAGAAGAGTCCTCATCGTGTTCATAGTGGCTTTACACTGGGGAAACCCAGGGGTTACCCTGTCTTCCTCTCAGGAAGGACGGCACAGCTGAGCGCCAGGCACCTCACCATCAGTAAGTCAGTCGGAAAGGTTCATTACCTGGAGCTTGAGTTCCAGCTGGGGAACAGCAGAGGCGAAGTCACCTTAGGCCAACGGGACTCAAGATGAACACCAGGAATTTGTGTTTAATGCACAAGAAAATCAGGGGACTTCCCTGGCAGTCCAGTGGTTGGGACTTCTCCTCTCAGGGCAGGGAGCTAGGATCCCACATGCCTCTCAGCCAAAACACCAAAACATAGAACAGAAGCACTATTGTAACAAATTCAGGAAAGACTTTTAAAGTGATCCACATTAAAAAAAAAAAAAAGAAAATATTAAAAAAGAAATCCACATAAGGAAATCAAGACTCCTGAAGGGTGCGGGGGAGTGGGTGGTGTTAAGCCTGTGTGGAAGGAAGCCCAGAGCCCAGGTCAGGGCAAGGGGCAGTGGACAGAGCCCAGGGCCATAAGCGCTAACACCAAGCAGATCTGGTTTCAGGTCCTGGCCTTTCTGTTATTAGCTTCAGGACAGGGTGCAAGTTACCAGACTCCTGTCTCTAAAATTCTCATCTTAGGTGGTTGTTATAAAGATGAATCGAATGCCTTACATGAGGTCTCCAGCACCCCTTCTGTTGCGGTCTACAGTGATGGACGAGGATGGCATGGTTTCAATCCCAACTCTATTCCCCCTTATTGTATGAAAAAAAAAAATGAACCAAATTGGAACAAGATAAAATGTGGAAAAGTGCAGACCTACAAAATGAGGCATTAGCTTTTAAAAGTTTCCCTTTTGAGATTAATCAGTGTGTTCCTGAAGTCCAAGTTTTCTTCATGAGTGACTGCATATTGTAATATAATTTCTGTAGTCAGATATTAGTGATCGTTAAGGGCAATCAAAGCTGGATTCAAAGTATTAATCCTGTTGTCAGGAATATGTTCCTTGTACTTTCATTGTAGCTTTGCCGTAAAGACCAACAGCAACGGAGGGAGAAAAAGCACAGGGTGGGTCTGTGGCTCAGAGTCAGGCGTGAACTCTCCAGTTGCGGGTGTGGAGGACCACCGACTGGAGACCTCTGTCCTGGGTTTCCCTGATCAGCACTCATGGGTCTTTCCAAGGCCTCATTCTCTGTCTCCGCCTGCTCTCTGGTCCCTGAGCTGCTGTCACTGTGAGGAAACAAGGTCTTAACTCAGGACGAGGAGACTCAGAGCAAAGCGAGGAGGCCCTGGGCTAGGCGGCAGGCATGCTAAGAGTGCTGTGTCTATGCAGGAAGTGTTCGGATCGGAGCTGGGGGGGTGGCCGGGCCTGGGGTACACACCAGCTCAGAAGGCCCAACACAGACCTACTGGCTAGGCAAGCCTGGGAAGCAAGCATCCTTGAGCGTTGATGGCTTTACATCTGCAGATGTCAGGAAGCAGAACTCATATTTTTTTGTCTGTTTGGTTTTTTATTTATTGGTTTTTAATTAAAAAAAATCAAATTGAGGTATAATTGACATATAACAAAACATTAGTCTATTTTTATTTTTTGAATATAGAAATAAACATTTTATTTGTGAAACTCTCTAACTCTTGGGAAAAACAAAACTGATTGGAGAAGGAAATGGCAACCCACTCCAGTATTCTTGCCTGGAAAAATCCATGGACAGAGGAGTCTGGCGGGCTGAAGTCCATGGGATTACATGACTGAGCATGTGTGCACAAGGGTGGAGGGAAATGGGTTGGTAGCAATAAACTGGTAGAACTAAAAAAAATAAAAAATAAAAAAAAACAAAACTGATATATAATAGACTTAATAGTAAAAGAAAAAAATCAGAATAAAACACCCCAAATAGAAGTGAGGACAGGAATTATGAATTATGTGTATTTTCACTTTTCTTTTACAGTGAGCAGAACTTTTTTTTTAAAGTTTATATAACTTTCAAAGGTTATTTTCCATTTACATTATTACAAAATATTGGCTATATTCCCCATGTTGTACAATACACCGTTGAGCCTGTCTTAAACCAATAGTCATACCTCCCTCTCCCCCATCCCTGTATTGCCCCCCCACACACACTGGTCACCACTAGTTTTTTCTCTGTTTGTGTAAATCTGCTTTTTTTTGGTCACATTACTAGTTTGTCTTTTCTTTTAGATTCCACATATAAGTGATATCATACAGTGTTTTCCATTCTCTGAGTTATTTCATTTAGTATAATGCCCTCCAAGTCCACCCATATTGCTGTAAGTAGCAAAATTTTGCTCTTTTTTATGGCTCAATAGTATTCCATTGTGTGTGTGTGTGTGTGTGTGTGTGTGTGTGTGTGTGTGTAAAACATAGGAAGCATAACTGTTAGCCAGAAAACCAGGCATTGGATCTAGAGGAGTCTGGGCAAGGTTGTGGGACTCTAGCAGCAAGAAAGGATTTTGACTTGGGAGAAAAGCCTGGCTGAACTGGGAATGCGGAAATCTCATTCACCAAGTGCCAGCCTCAAGGCCCAAGGTAACAGGCAGAGGCCCATTAACTGCAAGTACTGATGGGCTGAGCAGGGTGGACAGTGTGGAAGGCAGTTCCTGGGAGTGACACCAGAAGCCCTGCGCTGAGTGTTTAACCACATGAAGGGCTGCAAACAGCAACATGCATGCACCTTTAGGTGGGAGCATGGTTCACACTGCCTCTGAGGCACTTCCTAGCTTGGAAGAGTTGCAGCTCTCCTCTAAGCCTCCATTTTCTCATCTATAAAATAAGGATTGAGACTTCCCTGGCAGTCCAGGGATTAGACTCAGTACTTTCACTGCTGTGGCTCGGGGTTCAATCCCTTCCAGGAACTGAGATCCCGCAAGCCATGTGACACAACCTGGAAAATAAAATACAATAAAATAAAGCAAGAAAAAAAAAAAAAAGAGAAAAAAAAAAAAAAAAGCAAGATAAAATAGGAAAAGGACATCTACCTCATGGGGTGATTGTAATTGTGTGAACCAAATCACATAATGAATTAGAGGGCGTAACACTCCTTCTGGCCTTAGTAAAAGTGCTTAATAAAAGCTAGGCATAATTACCAATTAAACAGTTATCAAGTACCTATTATAAGGTCAGACCCTGCACTTTGTATAAAAGGTACAAAGATGAAAAGATCTGGATACTGCCCTCTTCTCGAGAGGCTTAGACTCAGGTGGACAAAGGCCCCAAGTTCACATTGGCACTAAAAGTGAGGTCCTGATTCACATGGGGGCAGGGGTGAAGCGCAGCAGAGGGAGATGAGGGAAAGAGCATTCCAGCTGCCTTGAGAAATCAAGGCAAGCTCCCAGGAAGAGGCAGCACGTTAGTTGCACCTGGAAAGATGAATAGGAGTTTTCCAGGCAGACAAGCCAAGAAACAGGATCATAGACAGAGGCAGGAGCAAGAACACAGTTGCAGAGCCACGAGAAACTTTCCCGGTTCTGGGAGGTAGAACAATGAACTTCAATGTTGCCGAATAAAGACGAGGGGTGGGAAGAAGAAATGAGGCTGGACTGACAGAAACCAGATCCCACAGGACTTTTTGTACTGAAGGGTTGAGATGCAATCCCAAGAGTGAAGAGAAGCCACTGGAGAAGTTTAAGTAAAGAACTGAACGACAACATAACAACATCGCTCTTACTGCCCTGTGTGGTATGGATGGAGCACCGCCAAGACCGGCTAAGGGGAAGCCAGCTAGGAGCCTGTAGCGATAGCTATCAAGAAGTGAATTCTCCATAGTGCATGACGTCATTTAAGTGAAATACACAAAATTGACAAATCTACAGAGACAGAAAATAGACCGGTGTTTGCCTAGAGCTGTTGGGGGAAGTTGTAGAGAAGTAGGGAATGATTTCTAGTAGTTATGGGGTTTCTTTTTAGAGTAATGAAAATGCTCTAAATTTGATTGTGAGAATGGATACAAATATTTGTGAGTATATTAAAAAATCATTGATTTGTATACACTTTCAATGGGTGAATTGTAACTCAATAAAGTTGTTATTTATTTTTTTAAGGTTAGAAAAATGGTAAATCATGAGGATCCTTCACGTTGTACTTGAAAAAAAATGTTTTTCCCTTTGGCCATGAGCTACAGCATGTGGGATCTTAGTTTTCCAACCAGGGATCAAACCTATACCCCCTGCATTGGAAGCACCGAGTCTTAATCACTGGACCTCCAGGGAAGGCCCGTTCATGTTGTACTTTTATAACCACACCCACCTTCTTCCCACCCACCTCTCCATCCTCATTTGTATTCAGTGGCAGTCACTAGTCTGCCCTCCATTTCTAAAATTTTGTTATTTAAAAGATATCACATACATTGAATTATACACAATGTGACTTTTGGGGATTGACTTTTTTCACTCAACACAATTTCTTGGAGATTCATCCAAGTTGTTGCATGTAGCAATAATTTATTTCTTTCTATTAATTACCATTAGTATGAATGTACCATAATTTGTTTAACCATTTACCTATTGCAAGACATCTGAGATGGTTCCAGTTTGGGGCTATTAGAAATAAAGCCTCTATGAACATTCATGTGTTAAAAAAAGAATACGAAGGAGTGACTGCTGGACCAAGACTGGAAATGGGGTCAGTGGGCTAGAGCAGCAGGGAGGGGTGCTGAAGGGACGGAATTGCCAGGGCTGAGTTGGAGATGAGGTGGCGGCCCTGAGGGGAAATGACGACACCCTCCTCCAAGATGGGGCTCTGCCCAAGGGTTAGCAGATTCAAGGGGAGAGAGAGTCCTGCTCAAGAGTCCTGCTTGATCTCAGAGAACTGCAGGTGGAGTTCGGAAGAGAAACCTTGGCTGGAAGTACAGATACGGGGTCATGGGCATGAGGGTGCAGCTTTGCCAGAAGAGGGGAGTGGGTGGTGAGAAGGGAAGGTGTGCAACCCCCCACCAACATGTATGGGTCTGGTGGAAAGGGGGTGGAGAGTCGTGGAAAGAGACTCAGGAAAGAGCAGTACCCCCACAAGCCAAAGGAGCAAAACAGGTCAAGATTGAAAGGCCAATGGTAACGAATGAAAAAATGAAGAAAGTCACTCAGTTGTGTCCAACTCTTTGGAACCCATAGACTATAGCCCTCCAGGCTCTTCTGTCCGTGGAACTCTCTAGGTAAGAATGCTGGAGTGGATGGCCATTTCCTTTTCCAGGAGACCTTCCCAATCTAAGAATTGAACTCTTTGGGACCCACAGACTATAGCCCACCAGGCTCCTTTGTCCATAGAACTCTCCAGGTAAGAATACTGGAGTGGATAGCCATTCCCTTCTCCGAGAGACCTTCCCAGTCTAGGGACTGAACCTGAGTCTCCTCAGGCAAGCAGATTGTTTACCATCTAAGCCGCTAGCGAAGCCGTGGCTTTGAGTAACCTCTGACCAGTTAAGTAAAAGAAAGACTGAGGAGCGCCTGCTGGTGGTGACTTGGGGGAGTGCACCTCAGTGTTGACTGGATGCCAGCTCCCGGGGTTGAGGGAGTGTGAGATGAAGGGCATGATGACAGGTCACTCTTTTGAGAAGCTTGACCAAAAGGGAGGAAGTGAGGGGTCATTGATAGAGAGAGCCTGTAGATATAAGCAAAGTTTAATTTTCATGTTTTAATATGGGAAGGATTTGAAGATGTATATATGCTAAGGAGAGGTGGAATTTGAAGATTCAAAGGGGGAAAGAGGAGGAAATGAAATGGAGGAGGAGATGGGATACCAGTTGCACATTTCTTGTGCCTGAAACACTCCTTCTCTCAGGTCAGGTTCCCCAGGAAATGGACTCTGAGATTTTCTTGTAGGAGAATGACCAGGGGTGGATCTTGGGGACCATACCTGCTGAGCAAGGGAGCCAAGAAAGCAGGCCTGGCAGAAAGAAGTTGAAGATGATGCTGCTGGCAGAGAAGAGTGCTCTGGAGCTGGGCTGACCCTTCAGAAGTGGCCCATGAGGAGGAGGGGTGCAGAGGCAGGCAGGTTTGCAGAGAGTGACAGGCGATGGAGGAAATGGTCTTGATGGATTCTCCCCTTTTCTCTGCAAAACAGAAAATTGTTGAGAAAGAGACCCCAAGATGGGCTGAGGTCTGGAAAGGCCATGGAGACTGACCTAATGGGGTCTCCGTGTATACTTGGGGCTGCACCAGAGATCAGATGTCATAAATCTGTAATGACAACATCTCCCAGGCTGGGTGAATTTCTGTAGCAGGGTTCAGCATTCCAGAAGTACAAGCAGGATGGACATTAATTAATTGAGGTAGGTTTCTGGGTTTTGGGGGCTCTCCCTGCCCTGACGTACCTCCTGTCCCCAGGTAGATCTAGGGGAAGAGCCTGCAGGTCATGCCTCTTCTTAAAACTTGCTTCTGTCTCTCTAACACATCACCAGCCCAGGTTGGATGCATGAGACAAGTGCTCGGGCCTGGTGTACTGGGAAGACCCAGAGGGATTGGGTAGAGAGGGAAGTGGGAGGGGGGATCGAGATGGGGAATACCTGTAAATCCATGGCTGATTCATGTCAATGTATGACAAAACCCACTACAATACTGTAAAGTAATTAGCCTCCAACTAATAAAAAACAAAAAAACAAAAAAAAACAAAAAAAACTACATATTAAAAAGAAAAAAAAAAACTTGCTTCTGTCTCTCTGCAAAGCTGTTTATTTTGTTTTGGCCAACTCACCAATCTAAGAGCTGATATATATCAAATCATTCCTAGAGTCAAACATTAGGATAACTTATAGCTCGGTGAATCAGTTTCATGTGGGTTGCATTTCCTTCTAATGATATGCTTGGTTAGAAAACCCTAGTCTGGGATTTGGGGGTGATGGGTGCTATTTGGGACACTCATATAATTATGAAGTCCTTGAACACTGAACAGTGTTTGAACATCTCATTCAAGACTGCATAAATTCCCTTATCTGCACATCACTGGAAACTTCTAGAGGGTAAGACTTGACACCTTGGTAATAGCCCAACCAACCCAAACCTCTCATGGATTCAGCCTGGTGTGAAAGTGGCCCATAGGGCTGGCTACCCTCACCCAGCCTTCTGTTTTAGTGGGGTGACCTTGAGACCACAAGGCAAATGCCTACATGGACTCAAGAATGGTAACTCAAGTAGGTTCAAATTACTTTTGGGTTAATAAGCCCACCAAAAAAGGATCCCAAGGTTAGGTAAGGGGCTTTTCTGGAATCAGTGAATTTGAGGTGAGCATTGGGGAAAAGGAAATGAATGTTTTTTCAGGGACAAAACTATCAAGAGATCTAAGACCTCAGTCTGGCTCTGTGATCTTAAGAAGGTCACTTGGGTTGCTGTCCCTTCAGGGTTTTGGTGCCTCCCTTGAAGAATTATAGGTTTGAATTAGATGTGCTGCAAGGACATCAAACCAGTCAATCCTAAAGGAAATCATTCCTGAATATTCACTGGAAGGACTGATGCCGAAGCTGAAACTCCAATACTCTGGCAACCTGATGCGAAGAACTGACTCGTTGGAAAAGGCCCTGATGCTGGGAAAGATTGAGGGCAGGAGGAGAAGGGGACGACACAGGATGAGATGGTTGGATGGCATCACCGACTCAATGGATGTGAGTTTGAGCAAGCTCCGGGAGTTGGTGATGGACAGGGAAGCCTGGCGTGCTGCCTGGGGTCACAAACGGTCAGACACGATTGAGCAACTGAACTGAACTGAACTGAAGGGCCTTTTCCCATCTTACTTAACCAGTTCTCTATCCTTTATGCCTCAATTTAAACTCATTCTTTTCTGTCTCTTCCGTGCAAATCTTTCTTCTTCCCCAAAGGCATGAGGGCATCTAATGAGATACACTATCTTGGTCTTATCTTCCTGTCTCTTGCTGAAACTTCAATCAGTTTTCTAAGATACCACCCATCCCTGCATTCATTCATCCTTTCATTCAGCGGAAGTTCATTGACTCCAGTCTCCTTCCACCACTCTAGCTAGAGCTGGGCGATTAGACACATGGAAACCTCCTGGAGAAGGAAACAGTAAGTCCACCTGGGGCGTTAGGTTCGGGTGAGATAATGTCCAATTATATCAGGTTAGGTTAGGTTAGGGGTGGGCCCACTTGGACCCCAAGCTTCCTCCTACTCAGCCATGTAAGAGAGAAATCTCTTTTTCCAGCCCACGAGTCCTCTGCTCTCCCCGTGATCAAAGGGAAGAAACATCCCTGTTCTTGATCCCAAAATGAGGAGGGAGAGGGGAAAGGCTTAGGCAAAAGCGATGAGGCCTTGTGTGAGGTGGCGGTAGCTGGCAGCCCTCCGCGGCTGGATCTCCAGGCCACGTTCCCTCAAAGGAATGATGGTGGGAGGGAAGTCAGCAAGGGATCCTTGAAATGGAGTGCGAGAATTTGGGGATGGAGGGGTGCCACAACAGCTGTCCTACAGATGGGGAAGAGCATTTGAACTTTGCGTTTATATTTCTAGAAAAACTCCACACTCCTCACACACCCTTGACCGCCCCCTCTCCTTCTCTTGCTTTATTATGGGGCTTTTGTGAGGTTTAGAAAAATAAACAGATTCTAACCATAACTGTCTGAAAGTGCTAAATTACCGAGGAAGACACAACAGATTAGCTGTGCAAATGAGGCCTGGGTGGGGGGTGGCCGGCACACTGGGGAGTTAAGAATCCCCCAGGAAAGCGGTGCTTTCCTGCCCCCCACCCTCCTCCGGGGTGAGCTGACCTTGGCCACTGCGGCTTCTCTGGTGGGACTGAAGACCGGGTCCAATTGTCTACAGAGATGAGCTTTACAGAGGGGGCCCATCCACCCTGTAAGTAGCCACACCTCCAGGCTTGAAGAAATCTGGCCAGTGACATCTCATCTGTTCTCGCCTTTCAAGGAAGGTGGCCCCTCACTCATTTAAGTTGGAGGTGAAACTTTTTTCTGTTGTCTTATTTTTAATTATTTGTTTTTGACGGCGCTGGATCTTCACTGCCGCATGCAGGCTTTCTCTAGTTGTGGCGAAGCAGGGGCTACTTTCTTGGGATGTGTGGGCTTCTCACTGCCATGGCTTCCCTTGTTGAGAGCAAGGGCTTTTGCCCAGCAGCACATGGAATCCTCCCAGTCCAAGGATCAAACCCATGTCCCCTTCTTTGGCAAGCGGATTCTTAGCTACTATACCACCAGAGAGGTCTTTGTTTCCTGTTTTAAGAGGTGACTGTCATTATCTTCCCCTGGAAACTGTTGGGGTGGGGAGGCTAATGATGTAAAACTCTTGCTGTGTTAGAGTTGGAAGTCGTCCTAGAACACTGGTCCAACCCTTCGCTTTACAAAGCAGTAAACAGGTTTGTGGGGAGGAAGCCACTTGTCTAAGGTCCCTCTGCTGGTGAGTGACAGAGCTGGGACTGGAGCCCAGGTTTCCACAACCCCAGGAAAGATGCATTTTCTGCCATAGCTACCTTCAAGCCTCCCACCTAATTCCCACCCAAGTCATCTTTCCTTTTAAAAGCCTGTCTCTTCTGTAGTTCTCCCTGAGCTCTGCTCCGTGAATTCACATACTTTTGGCCAGTCTGCCAGTATAACTTCTCTGATTTTGAGCCACAAGATGTCAAGGTTCTAGTCCAAGTCAGCCTGCACTTAAAGAGCCCCTACTGTTTGCCAAGCACAGCGTTAAGCACCAGAAATGCGAAGATGAATAAGCAAAGTCACTGTCCTTAAGGGCTTCTCTGGTGCCTCAGTGGTAAAGAATCTGCCTGCCAATGCAGAGGGGTTTGATCCCTGGGTCAGGAAGATCCACTGGAGAAGGCATGGCAGCCCACTCCAGGATTCAGCCTGGGAAGTCCCATGGAGAGAGGAGGCTGACAGGCTACAGTCCATGGGGCAGCAAAGGGTCAGACATGACCTAGCAATTACACCAGCACCACTACCACCATCCTTAAAGATTCACATGTGGCAAGCGAGGGAGTGTCTGGAGTTCTTTCGACAAATAACCTGAACCCCTCCTGTTAAGTATTTTCTCCCTCTAAATCTTTAGGATGTGTGCAGGGAAGCTTAGGATGTAGAGGTTACCTGATTAGGCTGCCATCTATAAGGTGCTATTCTGGGTTTGGGGGAGAGAACTGCCATTTCCCCATGCTCCAGGGTGAGAAAGAGAGGCTTCCAGTTTACTAATAGATCTAGAGTCAGATAACCTGGATTTGCAGAGAAGGCAATGGCACCCCACTCCAGTACTCTTGCCTGGAAAATCCCATGGATGGAGGAGCCTGGTGGGCTGTAGTCCATGGGGTTGCTAAGAGTCTGACACGACTGAGTGACTTCACTTTCACTTTTCACTTTCATGCATTGGAGAAGGAAATGGCAACCCACTCCAGTGTTCTTGCCTGGAGAATCCCAGGGATGGGGGAGCCTGGTGGGCTGTTGTCTATGGGATTGCACAGAGTTGGACGCCACTGAAGCGACTTAGCAGCAGCAGCAGCAACCTGGATTTGAGTCATAGCGCTACCATTTACCAGCTATAAGACCGTAAGCAAATTATCTAACTTCTCTGAACCAAGGCTCATGAAACCTCCCTTGTAAGACTGTTATGCAAACCAAATCAAGTAACTTCCCAGCCCCTTGCCTGGCACACAGGGAACCTCATTAATGCTACTTGCCTGATCTTTCTCTTGAGTGCTGGCCTTACATGGTTTTGTGCCATCCCCAGCATGATGCCTTCAAGGTTGTTTGTTGAGAAATTCACTGTTGATTCCCTTCCGGGCGTGAGAAGGGGTTGACATACACCTTCTTCCTTCCAAGTGTGACTTTTGACCTCAAGTCTGCCAGACTTAGACCCTCAGCCCCTCACTCAACACAGCATCCCTTCCTGTCATCTACGTGCCTTCCGGCATTGCCAAGGAATGGGCCACCCTGATCTAAGCCTCAATTCTGTTTTGAAGAAGTAAAACTGAAGAGAAGGCATGTGGGAGATGTTTTCTGCAAAAGAGAAAACCCTCTTCCACTTGATGCATTGTGAAAGACACACAGGATTTAAAGTCAGAAGACACAGGGAATCCTCTGGTGGTCCAGTGGTTAAGACTCCATGCTTCCAGTGCTGGGTTATGGGTTTGATCCCTGCTCAGGGAACTAAGATCTCACATGCCGTGTGGCATGGCCCCCCAAAAAGTAATCATAATGATAAATAATAAAGTCAGAAGACACATGTTGGATACCCAGTTCTTCACTAATTGTCTGGGTGGCTCTAGTCATGCTAAGCTTGGGCTTCCTTATCTGTAAGAATACAAAGCTATTTTATTTAGTCATCATGAAGATTAAATTTGAAAAGACCTATGAAGGATCATAACAAAAAGGAAAGTACCACATCAATATTACTATTCTGCTTCCCTTCCTGTTTCCCTAACACATCTCAAGGACAGGCCTGGGCCAACTCTAGGGGAAAGCAGTTTTCTCCTTGCGGAGTCTGAGTCCTGCCTCACCCTCTGCAATCTGAAAAAGCAGTGTCTTCTTCTCTCTGCTCAGCTGGGGGAGGCAAGGGTGGGCCCTGGAGCGGGGATCTCAGAGCTGTCTCCTCCATCTGTCTACTGGGGAGTGCTCTTGGCAAGGATCAACCCTCCAAATGCCGGAGGTGAAATCCATCATGGGGCCCAGGACTGAGATAAGATAGAGGAACGTAAATCAAGGCTCCTTGAGATAAGCAGGCAGCCTGGGGCCTAAAAAATGCAGCTCTCCTGCCAGCTGCCCACTTCTACAAAGCTGCAAAGCAAAGAGCTATACTAGGCGGGGAGGAAATCCACACCCTGGGCTCTTCTTAGAAAAGAAGGAGGGACCCAAACCTTCTCTCTCCCTGTCACCAAGTTCCAGCCAGAAAGGAGAAACAGGCATGTTTACTGAGCCCCTTACAGCAAATAAAAAAAACCAAAAAACAAAGATACTCCTCCCACCCACCACCAAAACTGTGAGGCCTTCTGGCATCAGAGACTAAGGGCCAAGTTTTGGGGGGAAGTCAGGCAGCCTGGGTTCAAATCCTGACTCCCACTGTGAAATCTTGAACCCTTGAACCATCTCCCTCATCTCTGTGAGCATCAATTTCCAACAGAAAGGATACTAATGCTACTTTATCATTTTTGTAGAGCATTTGTAAAATGTCATAGGAAGTGCTTCATCAATGGTAGCTATAGCCATGCATCATGTAGTTATATTATATAAGACTGGCAGTGATCGGGGAAACCAACACGTCACTAACTGTTCGTCCAGTTTGTATAGAATTTCTCTAATTCTCTAAACGATATTCCCAAGAAATGAATCTGGTTGAGTGTTACTGAGGAGCGGACTTTCTCTTTGCCACCCTTCCCCAGGCCATGACAGGAATGTCATCACGATATGTAAAGAGTTGCTTCTCCCCACCCCTTCCCCCTTATCGCATATGTGTATGTGTGACAGAAAACCTGTTCACAGACACTTAGAGAGAGCTCTTGGAATGGAACTCGCTTGTAAGTCCAATCTTTTCATAAGTCCAGCAAACTTAATCGAGGTACCCAATTAACACAATCGGCTACACAGTACTGTACTATACTCAGTTCAGTTCAGTTCGGTTCAGTCGCTCAGTCGTGTCCGACTCTTTGCGACCCCATGAATCGCAGCACGCCAGGCCTCCCTGTCCATCACCAACTCCCGGAGTTTACTCAAACTCATGCCCATCGAGTGGGTGATGCCATCCAGCCATCTCATCCTCTGTCGTCCCCTTCTCCTCCTGCCCCCAATCCCTCCCAGCATCAGGGTCTTTTCCAATGAGTCAACTCTTCGCATGAGGTGGCCAAAGTATTAGAGTTTCAGCTTCAGCATCAGTCCGTCCAATGAACACCCAGGACTGATCTCCTTTAGGATGGACTGGTTGGATCTCCTTGCAGTCCAAGGGACTCTCAAGAGTCTTCTCCAACACCACAGATCAAAAGCATCAATTCTTCAGCACTCAGCTTTCTTCACAGTCCAACTCTCACATCCATACATGACCACTGGAAAAACCATAGCCTTGACCAGACGGACCTGTACTGTACTAGGTTTATAATATTTTTCCCACAAATAATATATAATGAACAAACACACACACACAAGGAAAACATTTTTAATCTTCCAGTCCAGTACCTTGAAAAGTGCAGCAGTACAGTGCAACTGCTGGCAGAGGGGGTCTGGCCTCGAGTGAACCGGCAGGAAGAGTTACTGATGGAGAAGGGAGATGGGGTGGGAGAGGGTAGAGCTGAAGGATCGTCAGCAACAGGAGACAGAGGACAAAATGCAATGTCACTAGAGCCTGACGTTGATGGAACACACGTTCACATCTTTGAAAGTTTGCAACTTGGAGGTTTCTACATAGGGAACTTGTTGTAATGACCTGGGTGGGCATCCCCACGGGCAGACTCATTTCTGCCTTGGAAATAATCCCTCATCTCCTTAGCTGTCCTCCTAGCCATGTAGTCATGCTTCCCTCCTTCATTATCAGTCAAGGCAAAAACACTTTGTGCCTGGGTTGGGAGGATGGTGGGGGAAGTTGGTCTCTTGGTCCCTGATCTAAAGATACCAATCTGATTTGAGAGGGAACCAACAAACTTGAGATATTTCCAGGAGTTAGGAAACCAGGACTCAGTCCTATAGAAGCTCATGATAGAGTTGAAATGGGTTCATGGGGACTTGGAGGAGGGGATGTGGGCAAGTACTGGAGGGTCCTGAAAGATGGGCAAAAGCGTGAGAATGGACTGACCCTGTCAGCCAAGGGGACCCTTTATGGCTTCTTGAGCGAGAAAATTCCTTGAGGGATGTGGCGTGTCTGGTGGGACAGACTGACACACCACACAAGAAAGTCAAAGAGTGGGCCATAAGTTCAAGGCTTGGCTCAGCCACTTCCTGACGGTGCGGGTGACGCCCGGAGAGTTACCTGACCTCTCTCTGGGGTTTCCCATTTACAGTAACAAAGCCGAGCGTCCAGCCTTGTTGTAAAGCAGCACGGTGACACACAGAAGCCCACTTCCTGCAGATGGATGGGTTACGATGGTTGGAATGGTGTGGGGGCCCTGCAGGGAAGGGCACTAGCTGGGGAGGGGCGGGCAGTGATGAGGGTGGGGATGGGGGTAGGGAGTGTCCCCCCTGCTGCCCTCCTCTGCTGGGAGCCGGGGAGAAAGCTCCCCTCCCGGAGATTTGAGCCCTCTCTGGGGCTAAAACTGACAGTAAGAGGCAGACAGCTGAGCAGATCAGGGAGTGACAGAACATGAGTGGATATACAAATAGACAAGATGAACGATCCCCATTGTATACACAAGAGGCTTTGGTAACACTCAGCCAATTAGAAAACTAATCTAAACAGCCACTGGCTTCAGAGCTCCTTCAAACAGCTGTTCAGTCTGCACTTGCTGCCGCTCCCAGCAGGCGCCCTGGGTCTGCTCTTCCGTCTGGTTCCCCACTTGAACCTCAAGGGCTCCTCAAGAGCAAAGGATCGTGTCTTCTCCACCCCCTGGACTTCCTCTAGGGTCCCGCTTACTGCTTGAGCAGTGCTCCTTCTCTGTCGTCACCTCTGAAGCCCTCGCCGGTGCCCCAGTCACAGGGACTGTCTAGTCCTGCCCAGGTTAAAGTGCCCTTCATCTGAGAGGCAGAGAAGACGGGGTGGGAACAAGGCCTTTAAAGTCTGACAAATGTGAGTTCAAAATCTCCTAGATCTCTCACTACTGTGATCTCTCTGAGACTCTGTCGTCTCACCCAGAGAGAAGGTAGTAAGTGTACCTCCTAAACAGGGATTGGGCTTCCTTGGTGGCTCAAAGAGTGAAGAATCTGCCTGCAATGCAAGAGACCAGGATTCGATCCCTGGGTCAGGAAAATCCCCTGGAGAAGGGAATGACTACCCACTCCAGTATTCTTGCCTGGAGAATTCCAAGAAGAGAGGAGCCTTGCGGGCTACAGTCCATGAGGTCGCAAAGAGTCAGATAGGACTGAGGGACTAACACTTTTCAATTTTTTCAAATAGCGATTAAAAGCAAACATATATAAAAGAACCTAGCACAACTCCTGGCACTCTATAAGTGCATGTAAGTACACCACATTTGCCATAACTATTTTGATGGTCATTATTAACTGAAGGTCATTGGCTTCTGACGGCAGGAAACCATTGGACTTGTGTGTCAGGCAGATTCTCAGATGGTCCTGGACAAGCCACATGTCCTGGTAGTCACATTTCTGTGTAATCCCCACCCTTGAGCCTGGTAGGACCTATTACTTGCTTCTAATCAACAGAACATGGTGAAAGTGATGTGACATCGTTTCTATTATTATGTTACATAAAGTTGTGACTTGCTCTTGTTTAGTTGCTCAGTCATGTCTGACTCTTTGCAACCCCATGGACTGCTCCCACCAGGCTCCTGTGTCCATGGGATTTGACAGGCAAGAACACTGGAGTGTGTTGCCATCCAGGGGATCCAGGGGATCTTCCTGACCCAGGGATCGAAACCACGTCTCCTGCATCTGCAGGCTGATTCTGTACCTTTGAGCCACCTGGGAGGCCTGACTTGCTAGCCTACTCTATTGCCTCCAGCTTGTGCTTGTGGCAAGGACTGAGAGCAGCCTCTGGCTGAGGACAAGTTGGCCACCAAGGCCCTCAATCCAACAATTCTTGATCAGCTAAACTCTGCCCACTATCATCTGATCCCAGAAGGGGATCCTTCCCCAGTGGACCCTGCAGACGAGGCTCCAGCCCTGGTCAAAGCCTTGATCAACAGCAGTGTGAGATCCCCTGAAGCAGAGGGCCTGGCTAAGCTGTGCAAGGCTTCTGGCCCACAGAACCCATGAGAAAATAGACATGTATTGCTTTAAGCCACTGAGTTTGATGGTAATTCGCTACACAGAAATAGATAACTAATACGATTTCTTGTATTTCTGGCACAGCATCTGGCATAGGGTAGCAGTTAAGTGTGGGTTGAGTGGATGGATGAATGAATGATGGTGACAGGTAAACCCATCAGGGTCTAAGGAAGTCTAGGCAGGGTTCCACCCCAAAAGAGGGCTCTTTCCCAGATCTTTTACCTGTCTTTTGTCCCTTTCTCTCCCTCACCAATGACCCCAGGTTCCCCTTCCCTTCTCCAGTCCTCAGGACCTTTCTCTGCTTCTAGTTCCTGCCTTCAGTCATTCCCTCTGAATTTTCATTTTCTTCCTTAAAAAACAGAAACAAGAAGCAATCCAGCTCTCTATAAAATATCTGACCCTGGTGAATTGAATAATTTCTGATGGAAAGCAGTCTTGTCCAGAAAGCCTCTTACCCACCCTGTTTAGGAATGTGGTTGCTGCAGATATTAAAACAGACCTGCAGGCGTCTGCAACGAGCGGGGAGCACGTGCCAGGAATGAGGTCAGCCTGCACAGCAGGGCTTTTTACCTATGAAAATTGCTGCTGCTCTGGGCTGGAGCACAACAGGGCCCTCCCTTTCCCAAGCCTTCCCCTTCGAGGTACCCCATGGTGCTCCCCTTGTTTAATGTCTGAGCCAGAATTTCCTGCCCAGTGCTGGTACTCAAGGTCAGGAGGACTGTGGCCTCAGGCCTGCTAGAGAGGATGCCAGGATGCCTTTGTCCAAGTGGCTTTGACTGAAGCATGTGGCCTCCTGGCTGGCAGTAGGCAACCCCCACCCCCCATCCCGACTCCTTCCTTTTCTCGTCTCCTGGCTCCACTGTTACCCTCCAGATAGTCAGAGGGACCTTGTTCAGGTGGAGAGGTACCAGGCTTCATTCCTCTGCAAGAAGCACTTCTCAGGGAAGCCAGAACTCCTGGGGCAGAAACAGGAGACTAGAAACCCTCATCCTGAAGGCTCCTCACTGTATAGCTGAGCTCCCACCCAGGCCTTGGGTTTTGCCCTAATTCTGCTCCTACAGCTGAATTTGGATGAGCCCAAGATGAAGTAGAAGCCTTGTCAATGCTCAGATTTCCCTCTTCTGCTGAGAAGCTCAGAGAACTAGGAGAACCCTAACTCTAATTATTTGTTGTTCTTGTTTAGTCACTCAGTTGTGTCTGACTCTTCACGACCCCATGGACTTGTAGCCCACCAGGCTCCTCTGTCCATGGGTTTTCCCAGGCAAGAATACTGGAGTGGGTAGCCATTTCCTTCTCCAGGGGATCTTCCAGACCCAGGGATCGAACCTGAATCTCCTGCATAGACAGGCGAATTCTTTACTGCTGAGCCATCCGGGAAGTAACTATTCCAGTCTTCAAACTCAACAGCCTCACCCGTGACAATCCTGATAATCATAATAACGACTAACATTTGCCTAAACAATTCCTGTACACAAAGTACCTTCACATGTGCTATTTCTTACAAGAATCCTGCAGTATATGTAGCCCCATTTTATAGGTGGCTTAGAAAGACTGTCACGTTTTCCCTGTTACACAGGGGACAAGACTAGGAATCTAAACCCCAGTCCGTTGACTCAGAGCCGTTTGTTCTTCCCACTGCTCACTCTGCCCCCCATCTGTAATGCTCATTAGCCTCTAATTTTGCACCTCATTTGTACACTGATCACTTTATGTTGAAATGGACCCACCGTATTGCCCAATTCCTGCCCCTTTTGCCTTAATCTTGACCCCTGCCAGCCCGCGGAGAGCTGGATTGAGTGTCCTCATCCAAAAGAGCTATGGCTTGACCCCTGGCCTTGAAATTCTGCCTCTGGCACGAATGAGGGACATGACTCTGAGTGGGTTGCCTCATTTTTCTAGGTATTGTAATGTGGAAGTCTCAAATAGGCTGCTGTTTGAGGTCCTTTCTTGCTCTGAAGCTGTAAATCTGGTTCTTTGACTCAATTTCTGGTTGGCCTCCCTCTTGGGGAGGGACGATTTCCCAAGTCACTGGGAAAATGACTCAGCCCATTGCCATCTGGAGATTGGGCTGGGAGAGAGGAGGACTTGGCCAGCTATTCCAAAGAAGATAGGAAGACACTGTTCCCCCCATTCCACCCCAAAGAGTCCTCCTATCTCCCTTTCTCCAACCTTCCACAACATCAATGTGATGTCTTTTAGTTTAGAATACAAGCTCTTAAAGGCCTCTGTCATTGTCATTGACCAGCCCAATCTGGGTACCATACCAGTCAGCCTGGCACGCCGCTGATCTCACCGGATGTCTGTGAGCTTGGGCTGAAGGTTAACCACAATCCCCATGCCTGGGGAGCCCCGGAGGCCCTGCAGCTGCTCCCAGCTGTACAGTTGAACAATGCAGTGCCTGTCAGGTCTCCCACTGAGCTTCTTTTAGGGAGTATTCGGGTTGCAGCACTAACTGGAGGCATCTCAGCTGCTTCCTGCCCCTTGAGTCCCTGCACAAATTCTTAAGCAAAGATGACAGTCCATCCAGCTCTGTATCAGATCACAACCCCAGGAGCTGGGGGTGGGTCACCAAAGAATTTCCCCATCAACTCAAAGCAAAGAGACAAACTTTCTAGGCTGGATAGATCTCCAAGGATAAAGTGCACCTGGGTCTCTGCTTCCAGGAACAGAGGCAGAAGCGTAGCTAGATTTTCAGAAATCTTTGGGCAATGCTGTGGCCTCCTAGGTCACACTTTCAGAATTTAATTGCTCTGACAACTGTTCTCCCCATAGTCAAACCACTCACACGAACTACTTGTGTTACTCACACTAATTCAGCCCTCCACTTCAGCAAAACGTAGCCTCCTGCGTGTCTCCCCAACTCAGCTGTGCCCCTCCATTACCAAGCCTGGCAAATACTGTCACCCAAGAGCAAATAACCACCAGCTCCCATTCAAAATACCAAGCCAGATGACTCACAAGCTGGAATCAAGACTGTCCGAGGGAGCACTATCAACAACCTCAGATGTGCATGATACTCCTCTAATGGCAGAAAGGGAAGAAGAACTAAAGAGCCTCTTGATAAAGGTGAAAGAGGAGAGTGAAAAAGCTGGCTTAAAACTCAACATTCAAAAAACGAAGATCATGGCATCCTGTCCCTTCACTTCATACAAATAGATGAGGGAAAAATGGAAACAATGGCAGATTTTATTTTCTTGGACTCCAAAATCACTGCTGACGGTGACTGCAGCCATGAAATTAAAAGACACTTGCTCCTTGGAAGAAAAGCGATGACAAACCTAGACAGCATATTAAAAAACATAGATCATCACTTTGCCAGCAAAGGTCCCTATAGTCAAAGCTATGGTTTCCAATAGTCATGTACGGTTGTAAGAGTTGGACCATGAAGAAGGCTGAGCATGGAAGCATTGATGCTTTTGAACTGTGGTATTGGAGAAGACTCTTGAGAGTCCCTTGGACAGAAAGGAGATCAGATCAATCAATCCTAAAGGAGATTAGTCCTGAGTATTCATTGGAAAGACTGATGCTGAAGCTGAAGCTTCAATACTTTGGCCACCTGATGGGAAGAGCCAAATCACTGGAAAAGACTCTGATGTTGGGAAAGATTGAGGGCAGGAGGAGACGGGGACGCCGGAGGATGAGATGGTTGGATGCCATCACCGACTCAATGGACGTGAGCTAGAGTAAACTCCAGCAGACAGTGAAGGACAGGGAAGCCTTGCATGCTACAGTCCATGGGGTCGCAAAGAGTCAGACATGACTCAGCGAGTGAACAGCAGCAACTCATTTCTGTAGCCACCTTAGTCTTCTGGGCTTCAGGTCTCGAGACTTGAGACCTGAGTTTGCAAGACTTATCTTCTCCCCCAAACTGCCGTGAGTGATCCCAGCAGACTCAAGCTGGTCTGTTCATTCCCATGGTTCTTTCTCTGCCACCTCCTCAAAGCTAAGGGCTTACTTGATAATTTTTGCTGATGCACTGACCTTTGCGTTATCTTTTCTCAATTTTGTTTTCATGCTTATGTCAGTGTCTGTCCCACACACTCCATAAACCGGGAGCACCTCCAGCATGCAGACCAGTTCTCCTCCTTCCCCTCTCAACTGCTGTCAGTGTTTGCCTTTTTGATTATTGACTCTCGGCAAGTTCCACCTGAGAGCTACCCTCTGACTGCAGTCCCAGCTCACTTTCTGCTGGGCTGAGGCCTGGAAATGTGATAAGGTTTTGGCTGGCTGCCAAGGGACTGGTTGGTCCCTAAGGCCAATGTGGGGGAGATGAAGGGGAAAATGACTCCCATGATATAAATAGTGTTTCAGGTGGAAACGAAGGCCGTCCTGCACCCTATCCACTCTAACCCTCCTCCTTACACCAGGCATCCTGGCCTGCCAAGACGGCAGTGCTTGTACAACACCCAAAGGGAACATTACTTAGGGCAGTTGGCCCCAGGGATGTGTGGAAGGGAAGAGACCAGGCAGGAGACACACAGAGGATTAGCAGAGGTGAGACCCAAGCCAGGTGCCCAGCTCTACCCCCTGCTGCCTCCACGAACAGTCTGGTTTCTTTAGGGCTTGTCTTGAGTCTTAATGAAAAACAAGTTGGAGCAGAGATGGGGGGTGGGGTTTGCAGAGCCAAGTTTATAGGCGCTCGCGTATTCTCAGTGGCTCCCTCCTCACACATTCCTCTGCATTTTTCCTTTTATTAACGTGGCATCTTTCCCAGGCCACTTTATGGAACCATCTATGTTTTTACTTATGCCCTGATTGGGTCTGATCGTGTCTCTCCCTCTGAAGAACCCTCAGATCTTGTTCAAGGCCTCCCCACAGCCCCTGTAAGTACATGCCAGTCACCATGGGATCCTGGGGCTTCCCTTGTGGCTCAGCTGGTAAAGAATCCACCTGCAATGTGGGAGACCTGAGTTCAATCCCTGAGTTGGGAAGATCCCCTGAGAAGGGAAAGGCTACCCACCCCAATATTCTGGCCTGGAGAATTCCATGGACTGTATAATCCATGAGGTCGCAAAGAGTCGGACATGACTGAGTGACTTTCACTTCTTCACTTCATGGGATCCTTGGCTCCATCAAACCACAAGGGCTCCTTTGTGTTTTTGATGACCCCAGGTAGTTCAGTGAAGGAAGGTCACACCTCAGTTGGACCCGAAATAATACAGCCCAATTTGATGACTCACCCAAATCTGAAATGGCTTCTGGCTCTTGCCCAAAGATCGAAACTGCCCCAGACGATGAAGATGAAGATTTACCACAACAGAAGATTTCCCAAGGAATATGCTATAAGCCCCGGAGGCCATTGCTGGAGAGCAGCTCAGATAAACACCAGCTTTCTAAAGACCTGCTTTCAAAGTGTGGCCTGCATTTCTGAGCCATCAGACTTTGGCAAGTTTATTTTTAAAAAATACACTTGTTAGTTTCAGGAACTCTCCTCTTCGCCTTTCCTTCTTTAGACCATCAGTTGGGCTTCCCTTGTGGCTCAACTGATAAAGAATCCACCTGCAATGCAAGAGACCTGGGTTCAATCCCTAGTTTGGGAAGGTCCCCTGGAGAAGGGAAAGGCTACCCACTCCAGTATTCTGGCCTGGAGAATTCCATGGACTGTACAGTCCACGGGGTTGCAAAAAGTTGGACACGACTGAGCGACTTTCACTTTCACTTTCCAAGAGGACCAAGACCACAGTCTGAAGTTGACTGACACTCTTAGAGCTCCGTTTCATCCCTGTTACCCCATGTGTGTTAGTCGCTTAGTTGTGTCCAACTGTTTGTGATCCCACGGACCGTAGCCCACCAGGCTCCTCTGTCTGTGCGATTCTCCAGGCAAGAATACTGGAGTGGGTTACCATTTCCTTCTCCGGGGATCTTCCTGACCCAGTGATTGAACCCAGGTCTTCTGCATTACAAGCAGATTCTTTACCTTCTGAGCTATAGGGAAGTCCCATAGTGGTCCCCTAGTATCTGAAAGACATTCTGTTCCAGAGACATGAAGCAGCAGGCAGGGTGGCATGCCCGTGGTCATTGGAAAACTACTTGCCCTCTCAGAGCTGCATTTTCCTCCTCTGGGAAATGAGGAAAGTCATGCTTACTCTGGAGGGTAGTGAGAACTAAATGCAGACGTTTGCAGGAGGCCTGCTACTTTGTAGGCATTCAGTAAATGGTAGGGATTTTTGTTACAATGGAGATAGGGACCTCTTTTTGAGAATATGCTTTTGCATATTCTCCCTATGTTTGTCCTAGCCTCTCCCATCCCTCTCCCACTGCAGGAGTCCTTCCTGAGATGTCCATGGACAACATCGAACTCCTCGATCCCTTCTCGACAGCAAACGTCTCTGAGTCCTTCGGGAAATGTCATTCTGGGATTGTTTTTCCTGTTGTCAGCAGGCTCTGGAAGAGGCTTTAGCCCCACGGGGCTTGATGTGGGAAGTTTTTACAGGTACCGCTCATCTGGCTCGCAGATGGATCTTCGTTGCAAGATACAGTTCTGTCTTCCAGATGGGAGGTAGGACCTGGGGTGGGGCTGGTCTCTCTCTGCTTGGAGCCAGTGTGAGGTATACTCACAGTCTGTCACCCTCTTCCAAACCTCCAAGTCCCTGAATCAACTTAGATGGGCATAATCATATCTTTGACCCTCAAATTCACATTCCAGCAATCACCTGACTATCTTTCCACCACCCAGCACACACACACACACACACACAAGGTGGTATTTCCATTGTGCATGCCTATTCAGTAGCGTCCAGCTCTTTGCGAACCCATGGACTGTAGCCCACCAGGCTCCTCAGTCCATGGGATTCTCCAGGCAAGAATACTGGAGTGGGTTACAGTTTCCTCCGTCAGGGGATCTTCCCAACTCAGGGATTGAACCCAAGTCTCCTGCATTGGAAGGCAGATTCTTTACCACTGAGCCTCCTGGGAGACTAGAGTAATACTGGGTGACAGTTGTGGATACAGTAGATATTTCTCCACCAAGAAGAATTACATTCATTCCAACACTCTCTAGGAGGTGAAACAGGATACAGAGGGTCCTCACAGCAGAGGAGCTTTCTCTCTGACGGAAGATGGAGGAGTAAGTTGTGGTCTGTAACTGAGTTCTCTTTTTCTAGTAACATGGCATGGGAAAGCAGTGGTCCCTAAATTCTGCCCCCAGAGTCCCATCTCTGCTTTGACAGAGTGGGAATGTATCTTGCCCATTGGCAGCTCTGGTCCAGTCTTGTTTGAGTCAGGCTTGTTTGGGGACTTTTATGCTAAAACACTCCCTTTCTCATCCCTTCTGGTCAAAGTGCTTTGGGTCACGAGGGGCAGAAACCCATTCACATACAAAAAGTGGATAGGGACTTCCCTGGCGGTCCAGTGGTTAAGACTCTACACTTCCACTGCAGGGGATGTGGGCTTGATCCTTGGTGGGGATACTAAGATCCTACATGCTACGCAGACAAAAAAATCTATTGGAGGACAAATAAGTGAAGAAACAGGCCTCATAGTTCTCCTCCTGGGCTATAGAGTCTCCTGTCCAAACTTTTCTGTGTGTTACTTGGTTTGCTCATGGTTTTACCCTAGGGGTCCTGGCTCAAGTCCTCATTGAAAAGGAAGTTTTAGTCCAGCTCTCGACAACTAAATGGCTGAAGAGTCTATGATTTTTTATTCCAAGCTTAAAAAAAAAATTATTTATTTATTTTTGGCTGCTCTGGGTCTTCGCTGCTGCGAAGGCTTTCTCTAGTTGCGGTGAGCCCGGGTCTACTCTTGGTTGGGGTGCGCAGGCTTCTCATTGCGGTGTCTTCTCTTGTTGCAGAGCCCAGGCTCTACATGCATGGGCTTCAGTGGTTGTAGCTCACGAGGTCAGTAGTTGTGGCACATGGGCTTAGTCACTCCGCAGCACATGGGATCTTCCCGGACCAGGGATCAAGCTCATTTCTCCTGCATTGGCAGGTGGATTCTTTGCCATTGCGCCACCAGGGAAGCCCTTTATTTCAAAATTTTCAAGAGGAAAACCTGAGTGGCTGTAAGTCCTGCCAGTGCCCCGCTGACCTCAGGCATCTACTCCTTGTCGAAGGCACTGTGGCAGAGATTGGAGCACGATGGACACAACCCATACAAGGGAACAGGGGGTGAATGTGGGAAACTGCTCCCTGAGAAGCAGACATGTCCCTCCTGGAGGTGTGTCTCACCCCCATGTGGCGCTGGGGTTCATCAAGGGATGGGAGGCGTTCATACTCAGAGAATCCACCCCACTCAGGAGCAGATCTCAAAAGCTGGGAACTGGAGTCCTATGCAAACACTCTCACCTCCACAGCTCTGGGAATGGGGTGAAATTTCTCATGGAGAGCTCAAAGGGGTGGTGTCTTGGGAAAGCAGTGCTGGACTAGGAGTCCAGGGCCCCGCTTCCGACTCTAGCTCAGCCCCTAACCCAAAGAATGCCCTCGGAAAACTAACCTTCACCCTCTGGCTCTTGTAGCCATCCTGGTGGCTCAGTCGGGAAAGAATCTGCCTGCAATGCAGGAGACCTGAGTTCCATCCCTGGTTCAAGAAGATCCCCTGGAGGAGGGCTTGGCAACCCACTCCAGTATTCCTGCCTGGAGAAGCCCATGGACAGAGGAGCCTTGCAGGCTACAGCCCTTAGGGTCACAAAGAGTCAGACACAGCTGAGTAACTAATACTTTCTACTTTTCTGGCTCTTAGATTCACCATCATTTAAAAAAAAAAAAGTAATAAATTTATAGTGTTGAGTTTAAACATCTTCAAGGCGCTTTCCAACCCCTGAGAATTCCCTACCTTCACCCGCCAGCCCCTCCCACCCCCCCACTGCCAGCAATTTCCCAGAATGGAGCTCTGTGACCCATGACTTTGGTGGGGTCCCTGCCAGCCACATCTGTCAGGACAGACCACCCATCCCTGGTGACCTGTCCCTGCCAGAAACTTCCCAGCCTGGCCCCGCACTCATCCAAGAAAACCCAGGCAGGGCGTCCCACGGAGAAGGGTGAGGAACCCACACTTCAACAAGCCCATTTATTTCTGTGCTTCAGAGAAGCTAAGGACAGGTCCTGAACTTTTGCTCTCTGACCACGCTCAAGAGGGCAGGCGAGGACCCCTCTAACAGGGGGTTTTCCAGCGGTCCCAGTGAGGCCCGGGGGAGCTGAGGGAGTGGGTGAGCAAAAGCCGCAGAGGGCAGGGATGGCAATTCACAAGGAATCCCAGAGGGAGAGAAGAAAACATGGGTCCCACGGAAAGATGGCAAGGGCAGTTGTTTGCGCCTCTGGGCTGGAAATGAGTTACATTCAGAGAAAATATGCAAAATGCCACGCTAATCAGCACCTGTTCACTCGGGAGTCAGCAGCCCTGGCCCTCGGCGTCTGAGGTCGAGCCTGGCTTTGGGTCTCCCCAGGGAAGGAAATCCAGTACATTGAGATCCACTCGAGTGTTGAAAGAGGCTGTGGTCATAAGTGGAGTGGAGAGAACGAAGGTGCCCAAAGCCTCCATCGCTCTATCCTGGCCCCTAATGGTCTGTTACGCAAACCTCCTCTCCCCCACCCCGCCTCAACCACGGCCCCAGGCAGATGGCTGCAAATTCTGCAGGGGCCTCTGAGCATTCCCTTGGCTCACAGCCACATTCCAGAGCAGCATATGTTTCATCTCAAGCCCACAAGGTTTGCACTTCCAAGTGGAGCCAAAGAGAAAACCTTGGCGGGGCTGCACATGCCTTCGGAGAGGTGGGGGTGCTGGGGGCAGCAGGGGAGCGGGAGCTGTCACGGCGAGGAACATCTATGGGTGTGTCAGTCGCTCAGTCGTGTCCGACTCTCTGCGACCCCGTGGACTGTAGCCCACCAGGCTCCCCTGTCCACGGGATTCTCTAGGCAAGAATACTGGAGTGGGTTGCCAGGGGATCTTCCCAACCCAGGGATCGAACCTGCGTCTCCTGCACTGCAGGCAGACTTTTTACCATCCGAGTGCAAAGCTATCCAGCATCAGGGACACCCTCCTTCCTAACTCAAAACTCCTCCGGGAACCCACCCAGGAGCCTGTGCATCCCTCCGATCTCATATTCCAGTTCTGCACCTCCATCTCAACTCCTGCCCCTTCTAAATGGAGGGCTTATAGCCCAGGGCTGCGTGGAATGAAGAAGGAAAGGGGGGTGCACCCCAATGCCTCCGTGTCCCTGTAAAAATGCCTGGATCTCATCCTTCCTTGCCCCATTGCTCTGCTCTGAGGGGTGAGAGCCCCTGACCTTAGGCTGCAGAGAGACGCCAAGTCCGGAGGAGGATTAGGAAGGATCCAGGGTTGGATGGAAAGAGACAGGAGGAGGAGAACTGGGGTGAGGAGGAGAAAGAAGAGGTCAACTGGGAGCTGAAGCTCGGAAGGGTCTCTGGCTGCAAGAGAGAGGCGGGGTCTCCTCTGGTGGGCGGGGAAGGAGGGGGTCCCCATCCTCGAGGGGTTCTGCTCTGTGGTAAGTGAGGGGATTTCTGACAGCAAAGTAAACTGTGGTGTGTGAGTTTACCCAGCTCCAATAAGCAGTGTTCGGAGTGTTTAATGTTTCCGTCCCGGCAAATTAGTTGACAGGCACTGAACTGCAGCCAGCCCCTGGCTGTCTTTTGGGAAGGGACAGCGTGGGGAGGTGAGGAGACCTCTGTCAGCAAAGCTGGGGTCCCTGACACAACCCAGGAGGGCAGACTTGGGTGGGACCCGGGAGTCAAGCTATCACAGTCCCCAAGTTCCCCAGCAAGGAAGAAGAGCCTGAACCGCAAGTCTCCCCTTCATCCCACCCCATCCCTGCGTCGGGCCCAGCCCAGCCCACACAGGCCACCTTCTACAGGGTCTATTTGTTTTCCTCATTGTGGTCTCTGTATGAAATGCCCGCCTGTGGGCTACGGTGTCAAACAGCCATGTGGAGACAGGCGGAGGGCGCATGAACCACAGAATAAATCAGGAAGACACCAGAGCCAAGCGCCCAAGAACAAAGTTAACTAACCCTGGCGTGATGCCCGGGGACGATGTGCCGGTGGGTTTTGCGCTAAGTATGGATGAATGGGTGGAAATATTAGGGGAAAAGAGCTCTACTCTTCTTCAACCCAGGGAAGCTCCCGGGAAGAAAGTGGCTGCTGAAAGGCCCTTCAAATGAAACAGAGAAGAAAAGTTCAGACAGAAGGGCATTTCCGGGAGTGAAATGAACCGGACACAGAACAGGAGGGAAGAGAACCAGGTGGCGCCTCCGGAAGTGAGTGTTCAGAAGGGCAGGGACAGGTTCGGAGACGGAGGAGATGGGGAAGAACCGAGCGAGCCGTGGGCACAGAGCCAGGCACTGGTCCCAGCTCAGCAGCAAAGGGTTTATCCTCTGCAGTCCTGGGCTGCCGTTGCTTCCTCCTCATCACACACGCAGGGAATCAGAGGTGACTCTGGACCTACAGGGGCTTCCCTGGAGGCTTAGACAGTAAAGAATCTGCCTGCAATGCAGGAGACCCAGGTTTGATCCTTGGGCAAGGAAGATCCCTGGAGGAGGAAATGGCAACCCACTCCAGTATTCTTGCCTGGAAAATCCCGTGGGCAGAGGAGCCTAGTGGGCTAGGGGGTCACAAAGAGTCGGACACACTGGACCTACAGAGTAAGGGGAGGTGGGCAGGTGATGGGGAAGAGGGATGGCACCATGACATAGCCCAGGCTGAGGTCTAAGACGTGGGATCCCTATCGAGCTGTGGGCATGGAGAAGGGCATGTGGCCATGTTGTTAGGGCAGGCGCAGCAAGGCGTGGGAGCAGCCCGGACCTGTGAGGTTAGAAAGAAAAAAAGCAGGCGGTGGTTTGGGACAAGGGGACTGGGGAGAGTTTGAGGAAGCAGGTTGGGGCAGTGGTGTGTGTGGAGGTGTGTCAGCGTGACTCAGCTGCCAGGATAACGGCACCAACTCAGTCTAATTTAACTCAGACTCCTGAGTCACAGCTCTTCCACCTCTGCAAAAGTGTTTTAAAATACCCTCCTAAAAGCGGAGAGGAGGAGTAGATTAGTAGCTTCAGATGGGCTCCCAGGAGTTTCTGGGAAGCCAACAGAGGATGGGGATAGGAAGAGGCTGGCGTGGGAGGGACGATGCTCACAGCTGGGAGAGCCTGCATCCCACTCCCCTTCTCAACCGGAGCAGTTCCATGTTATCTGTGCATTTGTTCATGCTTTTGTGCAAGATTTCCCTGAAAGAAAGGCTTATCATTGCAAGCCTGTATGAGTGTAGTTTGCAAACCACTAAGGTATAATTTCTCTTGGGAGTCCCTACCAGCTGTAAGAACTCTGATTCTGTGAAGGAACATGCATGCAGTAAACACACAGGTGAGCTTTGAGGCACATTTCCCAGATTCAAATACCCCATCTCGCTGTCAGATTGTTCAACTTCATTTTTTCTTATTCAGAAAAAATATAGTCAGCATAAGCACTGTAAGTCTCACCTCTTTTCATCTGGTTCAGGAGTGGGAGAAACAGCACCGATTTTTATCATTCCTCCAACCTGAACCCTTGGCAGACGTCACAAGTCAATAGCAACACTCAGAAAAATAACAACAATGACAGTCTTGGGATCAGTCTAAACAGAGTGTTGCAGACACCCACCTTCCCAGTCAGGAAGAGCCAGGACATGAGCTTAAATCTCCCTGCCTACCCAGATTTGGCTGGTGTCTGACTCCAAGAAGGCTAAGCTAAAAGGACCACCACCATCACTGCCCAAACCAATGTCCTTTGTGGTCTCCAGGACCTGTAGGACAAGGTGCTGGCCCATAATGCCAACAGGGGATGAGAGTTGGCCTTAATTTGGGAGGGAAGTGATTCAAACTTGCCTGTGAGCCCCCTGGGCCCTGGAGAAAGAGGCCCACAGTGCAGGGGAAACACAGCCATTTTTCATAACTTGCACTGTTCAGAGCCAGGGACAGTTACCATATATGACTTTGAACTCTATCTCTATATCCTCAGACTGCCCCCATCTGTTTATCCTCTACAGTTACTGAGGAGCTTAGGAAAAACTAAAGGACTTTGAACTTGTTTGAAGGGGAAGTATAAAGGGCTGATGGACTTCCCTGATGGTCCAGTGGTGAAGATTCTGTGCTTCCCGTGCAGGGGGCACGGGTTCTATCCGTGTCAGGGAACTACCACATGCCTCAAAGCTCAGCTAAAAAAAGAATTGTTGTTGTTGTTGTTAAAGAGGGTGGGCTAGACAGACTGGTTTCCAAATCAAAAGTCATCTTGGGATACAGCAGTCTCCTACTGGGGGTGGGGGTGGAGAAAGCAATCTCCTATGCCCGCTTCCCTTTCCTTAGGAAGAAGGAAGAAGAAGCCTTGGAATGATATGGAAAGCGGGCACAGCAAATGAAACAAGACAAAAAAGTTGAAAACAAGGTGTTGAAGGGGGTTTGACTGATGGTTTTTGTTTTAAATCAAGTGAACTATCTTTTCAAAAGAAATCGGACCAGGAATCTGCCAGGATATAAACAGGTCAAAGGAGCTGCTCTGGTCCAGCGTGGCTCTCTCTTGGTTCTGCTCCCACCCTCCCACCCCGGACTCAGAGACTCAGGGCCCTGTGGTCATTGCCTGGGGTCTCCAGCCTGTTGATTCCAGAGCGGTCGCATTCACAGCCCCCGGCCGGCTTTGCTCCTCGCTTCTGTCCAACGTCTGGCATCGTGTCAAGCACATTGAGGCCCTTGGTGTCCTGTGGGGCCCGGGGAGAGAAGGCCGTGTCATTTTCGGGGGCAAAGGGCGTCCACCTGTCTCAGGCCCCCTCTCTCATGCCACAGAGAAGATTTGTGTGTTCTCTCCAGGGCCTTCAGGACCCTCTCCCAGTCCCTGGCGCGGGCCCTCCGATCTGGGGACATGAGAACAGGCCAGGTTCCCCACGGGGAGGCCGGGGGGGCGGAGCCAGGCCTGGCTGGGCCTCCAGGCCAGCCTGCCCTGGCCCCGGGGTTTAATAAACTCCGAGAGAGGTTTTCAAAGGCCACTTGATCTTCCCCATCAGGCAGCCCCCGTCTCCCTTTCAGGGCCGCGGGACTGGAAAGAAAAAACCGCTCAATGAACAAGGCGGCCAGAGAAAGCCGAGCTGCAGGGCACCTTCTATGAATTTCTGATGAGCACTCGGTCCTGACTCCTGGGTCCCGGCCCAGTGCAGTCAGGGATGTTAGTTTAAGTCATTTCGCACGGTTCACTGGCTCTCTGAGAGCCGCTTGTCTCCAGCCTGGCCCTCTCTAACAAGCTCTTTTTACTCGGGGCTTCTCTGAGCAGAGACCTCAAACAATAGCAGCTTTCAAGGGGCTCAGCCCCTCCTCTGGCGGCTTCCCTCTCCCGCCCCCCGGACCTGCTCCGCCCTGCTCTCTGGCCTCTCTGCCTTGCCCACCTGAACGTCCCACCCAGTCCAGGGCCTGACACAAAGTAGAGATTCAGGGAAAATGTGCCCCTTCCTCCCTTCCATCTTCGCTTCCTCCCTTCCTCTGTCCCTTCTTTCCTTCCTTCCTCCTTCTTCCCTTCCTCCTCCTTCACTGTCCTCGTCCTTCCTCCCCATGAGTGGGCACACGTTAAGTAACCATGCTCTCGAGAGCAGTGCCTTGTCCCTTGAATACTTCTGTGGCTGACGTCCCCTGGGCTGTGCAGTGAAGAGGCCAAGGACATCTCACCTGACACTCTAGGCCTGTTTCACCCTCTTGAAATTTGGAACAAGCTCCTCCTTGCTCTACTCTGAGCCCGGGGGCCTGCAGGGGCTGATTGAGGCAGGTCCCTCTGCCCCCAGGGCAGGTGGGCATGTCTCCCATCTGGCAGGAGCTCTCTGTGTCCCCTGTTCCAGCTGCTTTTTCTCCACCGTCCCCTCGGTCGCCGAGGAGAGTGAGGAGCTAGCTCCCTGCCCTCCCCACCCCTGGTCTCCTTGCTGGGTAACAAGTCTGCAGAGGAGACTCCTGGAGAAGAGGAGAGGCTTATCAGCAGATGTTTAGATTAAACCTCCAAAACGAAACAAACAAACAAAGTTCCTATCAAGACAAGTCACTATTTTGGCTTAAGGAGAGCATCGCCTTAACGTTTGGGTCCTTTGTTGGTGACCTTTGACCTGGGGACTCTGGATGGTGACCTTTGACCTGGGGACTCTGGAATGCTTTGGAGTTCGCTCTGGGAGAGGTTCTGCCCCACTCCTGAGGCACCTGTCAGCAATTAAAGGTCTCCCCAGAGGCCTGGGTACCGCCTTTGGGGTCCAGGGTCACTTCTCTTTCAAGAGTCCCAAGCAGGGGGGCTGTGTGTGTCCCCCACAGCTTCCCTCCCATACAATCCCCGCCTCTCCCGGCTTCACACCCGTCATGTCTCCAGCCCCACATCAACAACCCAGCTACTTCCGAAGTGAGGTTTGACCTGAAGGAATGCGGCAAGCTGAAGGACCTGTGAACTGGGGACGCAGACCCCAGCTCTGCCTCAGGCCCAGTCTGGCTCTGTGACTATGGCTGGGTTCCTTGTTCTTTACCATCACCTCCTTAGGACAGGGTTGGGCTAGGTCAGTGTTTCCTGGAGATTAATCCCCAAACATCCAGGCTCAGACTCCTCCTGATGACCCAGAGTTTAAATGCAGGCTCAAAGTCCCGACCCAGATCCACAGGGAAGCAAGGTGTCTGGGGACAAGTTCCTGCCCACATTTTATACACCCTCTAGGTGTGTCTTGGGCCCCCTAAGGGTTGATAACCACCATCCTGGTCTGTTCAAACTACAGCTTCCACTGAGCATCCACCTATCTGCTCTGTCTGAACTTGCTTGAGCTCTGTTTGGGGCAGATTTTTCCAAGAACTGAATGACCTTTGCACAGACTCCTTGCATAGGCCTTGGGAGGGGCCCTGGTAACTCTGTGTTTTCACCTGTGAATTCTTTTACTTAAAGAGAGCCTAACCATCACATGATAAAAGCTCAAGTTCCAGAAAACCTGGCCTGGCCCCTGGTTGACCTAGTTGATTGGTGACTGTTTATAGGGTCTTAAGCCTTTGTCCACGCCCTCTCTGATGCTAGGCTGTGTCCAGTTTCTCTTACAACTCCTTTCCCTCCTACAGTCTAGTATCCTTTTCCAGTGAAAGCTATAACGGCACCTCTGACAACCACTGAGGTAAGCCCAGAGGTCAAATTCCAATGACCGCCTTCCCCGCCATGGCCAGAGGTAGAAATGATCCCAGAAATGAAGAGGCATGTCCCAGGCTGGTTGATGCCTCCACACACACTCTATTTGTTGTTTTGTGTTTTTAAATATTTAGTTCTAATTATTTACTTATTTGGCTATGCAGGGTCTTAGCTGAGACACCCAGGACCTTCCATCTTCGTGCAGAATCTTTTTAGTTACACCGTGTGAACGCTTAGTTGCAGAATGTGGGATCCAGTTCCCTGACCAGGGATTGAACCTTGGCCTCCTGCATTGGGAACAAGGAATCTTAGCCACGGGACCACCATGAACTTCTCCTCTATTTGTTAAAAAGAGTTTCATTCCCACCCGTTGCAACAGCAAAACTTTGAAGGGACCAGGTGGAGAAAGGCAGATCCAGTTTTTAAGCTCATCAGCCGTTCTTCACATTAGATCAGACTTGGGTTCAAATCTTTACTTGGTCTTTATCAGCTGAATGATATTGGAACCTGAGACATGTCTGTCATGAGGAGCTGATACCCCTGCATCTCCAGGGCTTTGGGGAGGGTGGCTGAGACTGGAAATAAAGGCTTTTCAGAGCCCGTAAGTACTAACCAGTTGTAAGATATCACTAATCGGGCAATATTTAGGCCAAAGGGGCCTTGGGACAATCCGTGGTCAAAGAGTCTGGGATACCTAAAGTCATGTGTATGTGTGTGCTCTGTCGCTTAGTCGTGTCCAACTATTTGCAACCCTGTGGACGACAGCCCATCAGTCTCCTCTGTCCATGGAATTTCCCAGGAAGAATACTGGAGTGGGTTGCCATTTCCTTCTTCAGGGGATCTTCTCGACCCAGGGATAGAATCTGCATCTGCTGCACTGGCAGGCATGTTCTTTACCCCAGAGCCACATGGGAAGCCCCACTTAATGTTATTCAGTTCAGTTCAGTCGCTCAGTCGTGTCTGACTCTTTGCGACCCCATGAATCACAGCATGCCAGGCCTCCCTGTCCATCGCAAACTTCTGGAGTTTACTCAAACTCATGCCCATTGAGTCGGTGATGCCATCCAGCCATCTCATCCTCTGTCGTCCCCTTCTCCTCCTGCCCCCAATCCCTCCCAGCATCAGGGTCTTTTCCAACGAGTCAACTCTTTGCATGAGGTGGCCAAAGTATTGCAGTTTCAGCTTCAGCATCAGTCCTTCCAATGAACACCCAGGACTGATCTCCTTTAGGATGGACTGGTTGGATCTCCTTGCAGTCCAAGGAACTCTTTAAGAGTCTTCTCCAACACCACAGTTCAAAAGCATCAATTTTTCGGCTCTCAGCTTTCTTCACAGTCCAACTCTCAGATCCATACATGACCACTGGAAAAACCATAGCCTTGACCAGATGGACCTTTGTTGGCAAAGTAATGTCTCTGCTTTTTAATATGCTATCTAGGTTGGTCATAACTTTCCTTCCAAGGAGTAAGCGTCTTTTAATTTCATGGCTACAGCCACCATCTGCAGTGATTTTGGAGCCCCCAAAAATAAAGTCTGCCACTGTTTCAACTGTCTTCCCATCTATTTCCCATGAGGTGATGGGTCCAGATGCCAAGATCTTAGTTTTCTGAATGTTGAGCTTTAAGCCAACTTTTTCACTCTCCTCTTTCACTTTCATCAAGAGGCTTTTTAGTTCCTCTTCACTTTCTGCCACAAGGGTGGTGTCATGGGCATATCTGAGGTTATTGATATTCCTCCCGGCAATCTTGATTCCAGCTTGTGCTTCTTCCATAATGTCATTGGTTGTACCCAAATCCTTCTGGGGCAGCTGTGTTGCAGGAGGGACCTAGGCCCCTGCAAGCTGAGCTCTCAGGGGTGAGATTCCTGCCCGGGGTCACCCTCCACCCCTCACTGTGCTGAGCTGTGCTCAGTCACTCAGTCATGTCTGATTCTGTGACCCCATGGACTGCAGCCCACCAGGCTCCTCTGTCCATGGGATTCTCCAGGCAAGATTACTGGAGTGGGTTGCCATGCCCTCCTCCAGGGGGTCTTCCCAGCCCAGAGATTGAACCCAGGTCTCTCGCACTGCAGGTGGTTCCTTTGCCAGCTGAGCTACCAGGAAAGCCCACCACCCCTCACTGCTGGCACTAAACGGACACCCTTTCATGCACTCCTTGCTTACCCTTGGCCTGGGCTGAGGAGCTGGGCAAGGAAGCAGAGAATGGGGAGCAGGATGTGGGTGGAGGGCCTCCCCTCCCCCTCGGCCCCCTGCAGCCCTTGGCAAAGCAGGGGAAGAAGGAGGAAGAGGAGGACAACGCCACATCTGGTTTGAGTGAGGCTCCCAGCAGGGAGAGCAAGGCCCTGGGACATCAGCAGAGGGGCCCGGCACTGGGGAGGAAGGGAAGTAGGGGGGCTGGCATGGGCCCCGGCAAATGTGGGAGAAGAGAGGGAAAGTGGTTGGGACTCAGGGGAAGCAAATAAACAGAGCGGTCGAGACAATAATAATAAAGAGAAGAGTCACTGAAGTGAAGAATGGAGATGGTGTCACACCCAAGACAAACAGAAAATAAACGGCCAGCAGATCTACACTACAGATGTTTGGCACCGAGGCACGACAGAGTTAAGATGCGTGGAAGATGCCGCGGCCGACCAGGGCTTCACCAGCAGCAGCTGGAGAGCAGGTGGACAGGAGCCCCAGCCAAAGGCCTTCAGGGCTGGAGGGCTGCCAACCCCAGAGGCCAGCACATCCTCCTCCAGCCTTAGACAAGCCTACCCCTCGCTGAGCCCAACACAGTGTCTGCACTTACCAAGTGGGAGAAGTGGAAGAGGGTTGCCATCCTTCTTGGACCAGGTGGGTCCCTGGGCAGGGGCGGCTTCCGGTTCCCCAAGACAGTTTCTTCCCTTCAAGAGGAACCCAGAGCCCCCAGTACTCAGATGGAATGACTTCTTCAAGTGGCATCAAGGAAGCAGGGACTGCCTTTCTACGGGCTGGTCGCCGGCTTGCCACATACTCGTTTTAATGACTTCGGGGACTCAGCATTTTCCCTTCCTGGCATCTCAGGCTTCTGAGCTAACCTTTGACCTGCTCCAGTGTGGGGGCTGGGGGCTCATTGTGCAGGGGATTCACTCCCTCATTTACTCAACAGTCATTTTTGTGTGCCTGGCTCCACAGGAGGCTCCTTGAGGGTTATAGAGATGGACCAGATGCCATCCTTCCCCTAAAAGGATTTACAGTCCAGGGATAGAGAAAATTATTTTTTGAGTGGCCATTACCATAATAAACACTCTGCCAGGTGCCTTCAAGTGGTCCACCTTGTGTATTCGTTGCAGTAACCGTGTTAGGTAGATATGATTCCCTCATTATTCACACAGAGATTTGGGACTTTTTCTACAGTCACAAAGCCAGGAAAGGGATCAGACCAGGTTCATCTGGTCCCAAAGCCCAGTGCTCTTTCCCTGACACCATAAACGGCCATAAGGTGAAGAGGAATTCAACAACCACCAGATAAAATCGCATGCTCTTAAAGATCCAAGAAAGAGGTCTCCTGTCTCACACCCACCTCTGCTCTCTGCCCCCTTAATTGGAACCAAACCTCATCTTTCTGTTCCATGCACCAGCAGGGAGGAGCCAGCCCAGCCCAGCCCAGCCAGGGCCAAGAGCCTGCAGGTGTCTGAGGAATGCTAATGCCATGAATTGGGGGAGGGTCCCCACCAGGCTCTTCTCTGGCATTTGCTTCCCATTAAGCCCTCTCCCCTTCCTCTCCAGACCTGCCCTCCCCCTCCAGCAACATGCAGCTTTCATGAGCCAATTAGCATGGCCAGGTTGTTCTTTTCCTCCGAAGCCACTGGCCCTGCTAACCAGGAACAGATGCAGCAGGGCAAGCCCTTTCTTTGCCCCGAAGGACCCCAGGTAGACAGAAGGAAGGTTGGACAGTCCAACCTCAACTCAGCCTCCAAAGGAGGGGGAGGCCTCAAAGGGCAATATGGTTATGAGTGGTCTCAGAAAGGGACCTTCCCAGGGCTGTGGAATCATGGTGGATCTGAGAGACAGGTGGATCCTGTTCACAGGAAGGTCAAATATCGGACTTCGACATCCCTCCTGGCTCAGTGATTAAGAATCCGCCTGCCAGTACAGGGGGCAGGGGTTCGACCCCTGGTGCAGGAAGATTCCACATGCCACGGAGCAGCTAAGCCCATGGGCCACAACTGCTGAAGACTGCGTGCCTAGAGCCCATGCTCTGCAACAAGAGAAGCCACCGCAAGGAGAAGCCTGCAAACTGCAATGAAGAATAGCCCTGCTTGCCGCAACTAGAGAAAAAGCCCACACGGCAGCAAAGACCCGGCATAATCATAAATAAAAAAAAAAAAATTAAACAAATTAAAAAGAAAAAGACAGGCTTGAGGGAAGATACAGAGCAGGGGTGGGTCCCTTGAAACTTTTAGTTAACACACAGGTATCCAGGGTCTAGGTAACTTAATTCAAAACAAATAGTTAAAACCTGTTCAGAAACTAGTCCAACAGGCTGGAATCTCCTATTTGCCTACTATTTCTTAGATCTCCTCAAAAGCTTCACCATACTCTCTGTCTCTGGAATTTCTACTCAGGCTTAAGCCTCAGTGACCCACGAATTTCCCAGACTTTCCTGGGCAAAATTATACTCTGGTTGTGTTTCTTTGAATCTAGAGTCACCGTAATATATCTGAATACAGATTTATTTACGTATGTCCTCCTCAGAACTCCCAACATTTCTTTAACCTGAAGATGAATGTCTTCTGTCATTTCTGGAAAATGAAATATTGCCATTCCCCCCTTCTCTATATTCTTCTCTTTCTGTACCTCCCTATAGAGTAGTTTAGATCCCCTTGTTCTCCCCTCCATGCCTCTTAGGTTCTCGTTCATATTTTCTCTCTCCTTATCTTTCAATGCTGCATCTGGGGTAATTTCCTTTGATCTTTCAGTTCACTAAATCTCTGTTCAGCTTTGTCTATCCTGCTATTTGACACATCCACTGAGCTTTTATGTCAATGACTATTTTTTTTTTCACTTCTATAAAGTTCCATTTGGTTCTCTTTGTAAATTTCTGTTCTCTTTCAAAATATCCTAGCCTTTATTTACGGTTTGTATTGCTTTTTCACCTTTTAAATCATTTTAAACATGGTTACTTTAAGGTCTCTTTCAGATTTCTATATTATTTTATGTTATCAGAATGTTGAACTAGTTTGTTATGTTTGCTGACTTTCCCTACAGGCATATTGTTTCCTTGTGTGGTTGGCAATTTCTTTTTATTGTTAGTGCAGCTTCAAAGAGGATTATATTTTGCTGTGAGAATGCTGTTTCTCTGAGGCACATTCTTCTAGGATAGTCTTGTCTTTCTTCCTCTTGATATCCCATGAGTTTTACTGGTCTGGAATCTATTTTTACATTAATTTCTCAGCTTGGAAATTCCAACAGTGGAAATTCAGACACTATAGTCACATATGGTTTGGATCTGGAGCTTCTTTTTCTCACTGGAGACTATTTTCTATTCAGAGCCCCGATATGCATAAGCTTAATTGTCACTACCCTAAGGACCTGAGTGATATGTTTCTTGCCTTGATTTCTCTGGAGACTCATCCCTCTCAGGGTCCCAGCTTTTTCAGAGGTCTCTATTTAGCTATCTGCCTCTTATGAACTAGCGATCTTGTCATCTACACCCTTGTTGGCCTCAAAACCAAAGTCCCTAACACCTCAGATTGCATCTGATCTAGTAACTCCCTAGGCACCGTTATCATGACTCAGTTAGTAGAACTTACTGCTCAGACTTTAAGCTCTGTGTTTACCTACTGGTAACTTTTTTATTGTGCTTTGCGTTCTAGGTCATGAATTTTTGCAAACAGACCTGCTTGCTTCATCTCTGTCCCTCCAGTAGTGCCTAGCACAGCATTCCGTCCCAGCCTCCTTATTTATCCGCACAAACAGACAAAACCCTTAGGTACCCACACACGACCCCTCCCTCTATGCGGAATCCCATATGCCAGGGGTATGCAGGGTGATGATCATGGGAGGAGGAATGCAGAAGCAAGCACTGGCCCTTGCTTGCTTCTTCCCAGAACACTTCATTGTTCTCTTCCAAGCCACGGGTTCTTTCATAGGAGGCAGTGCAGGTGGCGGTTTAGATCAAGAGTTAGACCTCCTTCTAGTCTGATCTCAGGTACTTCTGAGCCCAGCAGACTTGGAAAAGTCACTGCACCTTTCTGAGGTGTTAGATTCTGCATCTGCAAAACAGAGGCCGGGGAATGGCCTGGGTGATCTCCAAGACCTTTGTCAGGTCCTTTGAAGCCTTGAAGCTGCAAGGTCAGCTAGAGGAAACAGCCAGGCTCTCACTCGAGTGTCCCGTGGATATTCCCCACCCCAAATCACCTCTCGGAGTGGACTCTCTTTCCTCCAACACCTAAACCTCTCCGCCCTCTCCAGCCTCCTTGCACTGTACCCTGCCGTTTCAAGTCCACTGCCTGGGAGGCCTTGGTCCCATTCCTGTGTCTTAGGAAATTGGGGGTGGGGGGGGTGGGGTGGAGGCTGGGCTGGAAGTCAGTATCACCTCCAGCAGTGGGGATGAGCCCCATGGGGGATCAGGGGGGAAAGCAGATGACACGGTGACCCACCAGCACCTGGGTCTGCAGGAGCCCCATCTGTCTTCAGCTTTAGGGGTTTCCTGAGCCTTGGGCTCAGGACCCTGCATCTTAATGAGCCTCTTGAGCCAGTGCAGAAACAATGAATCAAATCCAGCTGGAAGCTGCCCTCCGACCTGCCTAATGACTTGTTTATTGTCAGAGCAGCAGTGCGTCATATAAGGGAATTTCAAAGTGTCACTAATTGGCAGAGGGCCAGTAAATAGCACCATATAAATCTGAAGCTGCTTCCACTGGGGCTGAGGACTGTGGAGCAGACACAGAAGATGCGGGAGGAAGAAGGGTACCGCCAGGGTGGGACTGTGGGTGCAGGCTGTTCTGCCTTGTCAACCGCGGCTGCCCTGGGACTCTGCTACCCAGGGAGACTGGAGTGTTGGTTCTGTGACGGGAGAAAGGAAAGGAAAAGTCCTACAATGGTCCTTGTGCCCTCATTGACATTATCTGCATGTCCGCTACCCCATGATGCCTGGCTTCCTACTGTGCTGTGGGAAAAGATGCCTTCTCTCTGAGAAAAGGACAGAAGCTCTCACTTGAGGCAGGATTGATGGAGTATATAAAACCCTGGATCCATTACACAGAAGTGTTCTGCTTACAGAAGACCCTTGACAAGACCCCTGCTCCAGGGCCTCTTAGGGACGGAGCTGGCAGGACCAGGCAGGAAAGACAAATAGGGTAAAAAGAGCCTCTTCTCACTCAGGGTAACCCACGAGTGCCTCCTGGGAGCAGGACCAGATGATGGGTCAGAGATGGGAGATCAAGGGTGTTCCTTCCAAAAAAAAAAAGGGGGGTGTTCCTTCCATGCCCACCCCACTCCTCTCACACCCACGTTGCTCTGTAGATTCAAGGCGAGGGGTGAAGTGGAGAAGAGGCAGCAAAAGGGAAGGAGAAACGGGACTTCCCTCGTGGTCCAATGGTTAAGAGATGCCTTCCAACGTAAGGGATACAGGTTCCAAATAAACATTAGAAAAAATAGAGAGAGAACGAGAAAAGGAGAAAGGAAGGAAGGCATAAAGTGGGAAATGAAAGACGGGTAGGAGCGTGTGGACACTCTGGCAAGACCGCCTCCAAGCATGGGCCCTGAGGCTGTCAGCAGGCCGGCAGAGTCTGGAAGCTTTGCCTCGAGGTCCTTCTGGGGAGCAGGGGGTGCAGGGGATGGGGCAGAGGGCTGAGTCCTTGGGGTAACTACTTCGTGTCTGGGAGCGATAGGCCCTAAAGTTAGGCCTAGCCTAGCGCCAGCGAAGTCTATGACCCGTGACATCAAGGAGCCATGTGGGAAAGAGACAGAAGATAACATCTGTATACGGTAGAGCTGACATCAAGGTCAAGGGCCAGCACTGTCCACATGTATCGGGCGTCCGTCAGGGCCCAGCTGAGTCTCCTGGCACAACCCAGCTGATTTCTCCCACGTGGCGCCATTATTTCAATCCCCATTTTACAGCTGGAAAACTGAGGTTCAAAGAGACAGGACCTATCAGGGCCTGTCTAGGAGGTCCTGAGAGCTAAGAGCCACTCACTCACTCACTCATGCTTTCTCAAGCATTGATGGAAAACCCAACGATGTTCTGGGCCCTGAGCTGGGGACCCTAGAACTAGTCTGAGCTGTGGTCTTTGTCCTTGGGTGACTTCTAAGTCAATAGCGGGTGTAGCATCCAAATGACTAGAGATAATGTAAAACAGGCTGGAGGAAAGAGCTAGATTAGAGAAATGAGTGAAAACATATGTGGAAGGATAGGGAGGTGAATTCTTGGTAGGCAGAGATAGGACTTCACAGAGAGGTGGAATTTGAGCTAAACCTTGAAGAAAAGACATGCATGCATGCATGCTCAGTCAGTAAGTCGTGTACATCTCTTTGCCACCCCGTGGACCGTATATATATACATACATACATGCAATTGACTACTACTCAACCATACAGGGCTTCCCTCCTAACTCAGTCAGTAAAGAATCCCCCTGCAATGCAGAAGACCTGGGTTCAATTCCTGGGTTGGGAAGATCCCCTGGAAAAGGAAATGGCAACCTGCTTCAGTATTCCTCCCTGGAGAATCCCATGGACAGAGGAGCCTGAAAGGCTACAGTCCATGGGGTCACAAGAGTCGGAAAATGACTTAGCAACTAAACTACCACACCACTCAGCCGTACAATAAGAATGAAATAATGTCATTTGTAACAACATGGATGCAACCAGAGATTTTCTTACTAAGTGAAGTAAGTCAGAAAGACAAATACCGTATAATATCACTTATATGTGGAATCTAAAATATGGCACAAATGAATCTACCTATGATTCAGAAACATAATCAGGGTCATAGAGAACAGTCTTTTGATTGCCAACGGGGACAGAGGGTGAGGGAGGGATGGATTGGGAGTTTGGGATTAGCAGATGCAAACTATTAAACATAGGATGGATAAATAACAAGGTCCCCCTGTTTAACACAGGGAACTGTATTCAATATCCTGTGATAAACCATAATGCAGAAGACTATGAAAGAAAAATAAATATATATATAAACTGAGACACATTTCTGTACAGCAGAAATTAACACAACATTATAATTCAACTATACTTTGATTAAAAAAAAAAAAGCTTAAGGTTTGCTGTCCCAGTGTGTTTCCTTATATGTTTCTAATATTTAATTTTTAAATGTTATATACATTTTTGTATATGTTTTGTATAATGTAGACACAGAACAAGAATCAAAAAGACCTGTGATGGAGTGTATTCCTCCCACCCCTGCATGTGGCCATTGCATTCCTTTTCCTGTTCCCAATATTCACAGAGCCTTGTGGATCCTTTCTACCTGCAAGTATTCTTTAGGGAAAAAAAACACCTTTCCCTGCTGAAACAAACTTTCTAGGCTGTCTTGGGACTTCCCTGCATGGGGGCAAGTGGGAAACATACATAATCCATGTCTTGACCCGGGTAGAAGAGGACACACCTCCCTGAGACTCTATGTACAAATGCACATTGCTTGTCCTCAGGATGATAACAGCTGATAACATATAACATGTTACAGGCATTCTCTTTTGTCAAAGCTCAGTATTACTTCCATCACACCCATTTTCCAGACATGGAAACTGAGGCTCAGAGCAGTTCAGAGAAGTTCCCCTGTCAACCCGCTGGCAAAGAGTAGCAACAGGATTTGCATCCAAGCCTGTCTGATTCCACTTCTTTGGTTCTTAACCACTACACAACCGATTCAAGAAAGAGGAAGTGGAAAGCACTTTGGATTTTGCAGACTGAAATTCAGGGGTGGAGGAAGTTGGTGTACAGAGAAGAGCCTAAAAAATCCAGTCTCAGATGTCCAGGGAGAAATCCGCCTGCAAAGGACATCTTAAGTTCCTCCTGAGATATCTCTTGCCCAGTTCAAGTTTTGCACTGAATTTTAGGAAGGGAGAGAGCTGTGTGCAGGCCCACAAATACCCTCTGGGTAACCTGAGTTGACAGTGGGCAAATGCCACCAGGAATGGAGTTTCTTCACAAAGACCAGGGCCGGCTTTGAGGGAGAAGGTGTTAGAGACCCATCTTCGGCATCTGATCCATCAGCGCTGCCTCCTTTGGGCCCTGAGAAGACCTAGGCAGTCCCCCCACACCCACAACCCCTTTGTGCTAACGACCACAGCAGAGAAATGCCCTGGGCACCCTGAGGACTCAAGGCAGAGTTTCCAGGGCCTCCGAGGGGCCTCTGTGCAGACAGGCTTCCAGAAGAAGCGCAGGCCATCATGCCAGACAGAAATGATTGTGCTAATAAGGAGAGAGATGGCCTGCAAGGGCCCTGCCTTGGCCCCAAGCCTTCAGTTAATGAGACTTCACGGGGAGAAAGAGCCTCTAGGCTGAGGGGGTGGGGCCCAAGGGGCCGCCGAACAGCTAGAAGCCAGCCTAGGCTGAGGCTGTTTATTAGGACACAAAGAAAGGACTTTGCTCCCTGCTTGGAGGTCAAAATCAAGGTATCCCGGGGAAATGGCAGGGGAATTTATGAAGTGAGGAGGCAGCCGCTGTGACAGCTGTCTGCTGGTCCTGCCCCAATCTCGTTGCCTCGACCCTGAGCCGCCCTGGAGAACGTTCCCCTCAATGAAGCGAGATTCTCACCACCAAGTGGGGCCAGTCCCTCGGATTCCTGGCCCCCGAAAGAGCTCCTGGGAGATGATGCTCAGGTGAGGGTGCGGCCTGCAGGACAGGTAGGAAAGGGGAAAAGGTGGTGACAGCCACGCCTAGGCGCCCGCTAAGGTCCACGGACTTCCCGACTCCCTCTCACTCAGACCCAGGGATAGCCCTGGGGCTGTACGCACCCCCAACTACCGCACAGCAGCCGACCTCTGAGGACAGGGCACCTGGGTCCCGGCTTTGTTACCATGAGGCAGAAGTTGACAGGGCTGCCCCCCTCTTTCCCACCCCGCAATTCTCGGGCACCTGAGGGGGAGGTGTGTGGCCCCTGTCCGGGAGAGAGTGGGCCCCCAGGGACTGCGCAGGAGGGACTCCAACGCTGCACTTTGGGGCTCTGGGGAAACAGGTGGGAGGAGAGACCTGATTTACATCCAAGAATGTCAGTTTAGACACGTCAGACCTGTAAGTGGTCAGGTTTCCATGGACACCAGATTCCCTCTTTTTAAAAAAATAAAAGGAGAGAGAGAGTGTGTGTGTGTGTGTGTGCGTGTGCTGCCTTTGGACTCCATCCTTCCCCAACATGGGCACCCTGGAACCCACATAAAATGCAGGCAGGTTAGTCCCTTAGGAAGCCCAGCAACACAAAATGTGATCCTCGCTGGGCACATTCCCCTGACAATCATTTACTCCCCCTCCCACATGGGACCTGTCCTTTCTCTCTCCCCCTAGGCACCCACCGCTAGAGCCCTCCCAACAGCCCCTGCCCCCCACCCCATGGACACTTCAGTCGCCAGAGTCCCTCCGCCCTCAGCCTGACCTTGCTCGGCAGAGCCTGGGCCCCGAACCCCAGCAGGGCGGCTTGAGCTGCTGCCAGGGCCCATCCATCAGGCCCAGCCCCCTCCACCCCCAGCCCACGCCACACCCGGCCTGTGAACGTCAGTGCTGCCATCAGAGGGCCCACAGGAGGGACTCCCGGGGTCTATCTGCCGCCAGTACCCCCTCCCCAGCCCCTTCGGGGTGACAGCTACTGGGCAGAGGAAAAGGATGACCCCTCCCTTCCCATCCTCCTCTTTCAGAGGCTGCCAGCCCCCCTCCCACCTGGTGACCTGCTGGGACCTACAGAGACCAAAGCTTCCAGTCAAAGATAAAAAATGCCTGGCTATTGACTAAAATACAATAAAGGGCCAATTTGCATTTTATTTGCATAACCAGTTAACGCCAGAATGGACCAAATGCCCCCCACCACCTCTACAGCCTTTCTCCGCACCTGATCTCCAATCTTTCCTCCCCAGGGCTGCCTGCCCTCCTGCCCTGCAGAGTGGACTCTGTCCAGCATCAAACTCATGCTTCCACCCCGCCCTCAGGGTAAGGATCCGCTCTGGGTATCCCCGTGGATGACAGGGGTCCTGAGTGCCTGCGCCCCTTCTCTGACACATTTCACAGCACCCAAAAGCCCTCACCACCCCCGACCCACCCCCCCCCCCCGCCTCCAGGCCCTGAGACCAGCTCTGTTTGTGCAGGAGACCAGAGCATGAGAAGCTGATGTTCCTGCGGCTGGGCTGTATTTGGGCTCCAGCGCCGATGAGAGGAGGGCGGCAGGCCAGGTCAGAGAGTGCAGAAGGACGAGGCGGGCAGCGGGATGCACGGGACCCGGCAGTCACAGCTCACACATGATGTTTCTCCCCGCAGTGTTCTCTGCTCCAAGCCTGTGGGCCCCGAGTCAGAGGCTTCTGGGGCTGTAAGGAGCTTTAGTTTATACACAAACAGCTGCATTTTCCTACTACTGTTTATTGCAAGGGGAGCCAGGCCGAGCGTCCTCCCAGCTCCACTTGGCCTCCGTCGTGTTTGCAGCTTGCTTGGCTGGTCTGGGAGAGCAAGGACGGCACAGTCCGTGATTGGGGAGCATCCCAGGATGGGGGTGGAGGGGAAGTCCTGGGCCTGTTACTCGGTCTCCTCCTGTTTCTCCATCCTCCTGGACCTTGGATTGCCTCCAACACCGCTCACGCCTCTCCCTGATGAACACACGGATAGAGGGGAAAAGAGTTGAAGAATGGAGGCAGCTGCTGTCACCTCCATTCGAGGTCAGGTGTCCCTGCCACGCTGCACGGTCACCAAGGCCACTACAAATGCCCTGCGCCCTGGGGCTGCTGTAAGCCTCCCTTGTGAGTCACGCATGAAGCTCACAGCCCTGGAATCCAGGCCACAGGGTCACCCTGCCGCCACCGGGCCTGAGGGAGGCAGGAGAAGGGAGGGGCCCCCCTCCCAAAGCAGGGCCAGCCTTGCCTCATCTGATCTCTGGATTCCCTGCAGCTGAGGGATGTGGGGCCAACCCCTGAGGACCAGAGGATGGTAACCTCCCCCCACCCCAGCCAGAGTGTAGCCCCCTTTGGAGACGTGGCCATGGAGCTACTATTGGAAGCATTCCCCGGGGACTGCGTGGTCCAGTGGTTAGTGCCGGGACCAGGAGGCACACCCCAGGCTCCCTGAGCGAGTGAGAAGTTACTTAGCGTCTCCCTGCCTCAGTTTCCCGCTTAAAATCGAGTGAGGCCCCCTTGCCATGACTAAGGGAGTCACTCGTCTGGGCCGGTTGCAGTGGGCCTGGCACACAGCGGGTGCTCAGTGATGGGCTGTTGGTATCTCAGCACAGGCCAGGGTCAGTGGGGGGGGAGGCGATGTGGAGGTGGGGAACCGGATCTGATAAGACATCACCACTTCCATCTTCACTCCGCTAGTGACATAGAGTCACCCGCAGCAATTTCATGTCTCTCTTCCCAGTCTTTTCACAGAGAGAAAGGGAGAAGAACCCAATTTCCTCATCTATAGGCTGATTTGAAAGCCCCTACTCCTCATCCTGCTTCTCCATCTGGTGTAAGGGGAAGGGCAGGCTTTGGAGCAGACAAACCTGGGTGAGATCCCAGTTCTGCCTGGAACTGGTGCGTGGTCTTAAGGGAGTGCCTCGTGACCTAACTGTTGTCCAGCTCTGAGGTCCCGTCCAGCAGTACCTGTTTTAGCAGGCCAGCCCCTGCAGGTGGCCGCACCTGATGCCCGCAGAGCCGTGGAGTGCCACCCGGGGCCAGGCCCCCAGCCTCTCCAAGTCAGGGGCCTCTCTCGAATCTGCTCAGATAATAAACAGTAATGTTCACAGGGACCTCAGGTGGTGAGCAGGGGGCACCTCCAGAAGGCTGGAACCCAGTCAAGTCCCCACCCCCAGGCAGACTCTCCCAAACGTGGCCAGACAAAATGCAGGTGCCACCGTGAGGACAGTGCCTATGACGAACGATTCATCCTATGCCTTCCAAGGAGAGAGAGGGACTGATCCATGGCATTCCTCAGGACTCAAAGGGTCACACATTAGGTGGCCAGCTGAGTGCCCTGGCTGTGAACACTGCCGTCACTGCCGTCCTGACCAAAGCATCTCTGTCCCCTTCCACGGGGACCCCGTTGCCATCCCCTGCCGCGTGAGGACCTCACACACATAGGAACCTGTGTGCCCCACCCTCCCACTGGGCACAAATGCAGGCCATCCACCCCCAGCTCCTGACACCAGGCGGGGGCCCAGAGAGCAGAGTGCCCAGAGGACAGTGCCCACATGGGCCACAGCCTGTTGTCCCTTTTCCTCTGCAGGGAGAGAGGAGGAAGGGAGGGGCCATTTGGGGAGGAAACAAACTTCAGACTCATTATCCCCCAGGCCCACCCCCAGCCCCAGCCCCTGTCTGCTCTCAGCGCAATTAACGTTCTCCAATCCGGAGGGAAAAGTAGACACAGTTCTCCCCTTGTGCCTGGCCTCCCCAGTAAGGGCCCTGGACCCAGGCTCCTGTTTTCAATACAAATATTCAGTTAAACTTTCCAATATTTCCAATATCCAATAAACTTTTAAATATTCAATTAAACTTTTCCGGTGTGTGCTGTGCTTAGCTGCTCAGTCGTGTCCGACTCTTTCCAACCCCATGGACTGTAGCCTGCCAGGCTCCTCTGTCCATGGGGATTCTCCAGGCAAGAATACTGGAGTGGGTTGCCATGCTTCCTCCAGGGGATCTTCCCAACCCAGGGATCAAACCCAGGCCTCCCGCATTGCAGGCGAATTCTTTACCATCTGAGCCATCAGGGAAGACCAAGATACTGGAGTGGGTAGCCTATCCCTCTCCAGAGGATCTTCCCAACCCAGGAATCGAACCAGAATATCCTGCATTGCCAGCAGATTCTTCACCAGTTGAGCTACCAGGGAATCCCAATTGGGTCCCAAAGGGGAAGCTTCCCATTGGGACTGGGACTCAGAAGGTACAGATGGACAGCCCCAGGCAGACTTGTCTAGATGGTCAAGAAACTCTTTTTTAGAACTCTGTGCCCACATAGTCTGCTTTCCTTTGAAACGGGCCCGGGAGAGGAAAGGAATCTTCAAACACAGGCCGTGGAACTCCCCGGACTTGCCTGGACTCAGTGACTTCCGGCGGGTCCGGCCTTAGCCACTTTCTCCAGCCAGCCGCTCTCGCCCCCAGAGCCAAACATCCTCTCCATGTTTTAAGCAAAACAGGCCAGTGAAAGTTGCTCACTCGTGTCCGACTCTTTGTGACCCCATGGACTACACAGTCCGTGGAATTCTCAAGGCTAGAATATTAGAATACTGGAATGGGTAGCTGTTCCCTTCTCCAGGGGATCTTCCCAACTCAGGGATGGAACCCAGCTCTCCCGCATTGCAGGTGGATTCTTTACCAGCCGAGCCACCAGGGAAGCCCCCAAACAGAAAACAGACCAGCACCACCACAAAATCCTATAAGCCGTCATCCACCTCTCATGGGAACTGCTGCTAGCAAGTCACTCCTTTTCCTGCAGTCGCTATCTGAAGTGCCTTCAAAACCAGAAGTGTTCTCTGTCTGTGAAAACCCTGAGACCCAACGAGGAGAAAAATCTGGTCCAAGGCCACCCTGCAAGTTAGGGCTCACGCCTGGCCGGCCCTCCAGGGCTCCCCGTGGCCTCCTGGTTGTTTCTACCCTGTTAGCTCCAATGGAGGCTGGAACACAGGGACGTCTGGGTTCCAGGCCCAGCCCCACGGCTGTAACACAAAGGAGAGAAACCTCCTTCCTCGGACAACCTCCAGGAATCAGTTTCCTCCATCAGACACTTTGTCCTGCGAGTTCTAAGGACATTTAAAGACACCAGGAGTCAAGAAGTAAGACCTGGCACAAAGTGATTTTTAGAACATGGGGAAGGAGTGAAGGTTAGTAGTCCTTCTATTTTTTTTTTTTTCTTTCTTTTCAATTTTTGATTCCATCTTAAAAAGTCAAGTTACAAGCCAGGGGGAAGGGGAGGGGTGTTGGGTAGTGAGGGAGCCAGAAAAGACTAAAGAAGGAGGCCATCTGGCCCTCCTAATTACAAACCCTAAAGCCTTCTTGACAGATTGGCTTGACAGTGCGGGGTTGACTCTTCCCATTGAGCACAGGCTGCACCTGGAGGCCCCTGCGCCTGACCTCCAGCTGAAGGACAAGGTTGACTGGAAAGGGAAGAGGGGAGGACTTCCCTGGTGGGCCAGTGGTAAAGAATCCGCCTGCCACTACAGGGGACATGGGTTGGATCCCCGGTCCTGGCAGATCCCTCATGCCTCAGAGCAACTGAGCCTGTGCATCGCAACTGCTGAGCCCATGTGGCCACAACTACTGAAGCCTGCTCACCTAGAGCCTTGTGCTCTGCACCAAGAGAAGCCTCCGCAACGAGAAGCCCGTGTACCACAACTAAAGAGAAGCCCCTGTTCACCACAACTAGAGAAAGTCCACACAAAGCAACAAAGACACAGAGCAGCCAAAAATAAACAAATAAAATTATAAAAAAAAAAAGGAGGACGAGAGGGGAGGGGCCAGGAGCCCCCTGACCAGAGTGGCAGAGAGACAGACACTCAGATGGACAGCTGGACATGGAGGGAGATCAGCTCCCTTGGAGGGGCCACAGGAGGAATGGGTGGACCTGTGTGTCTGGGCCTCCACTTGAGGAAAGGGGAACTGTAGGTAGATTTCACCTAAACTCCTAGTTTGATGCCTATCCGGGTTTCTCCAAATTTCGTCTCTCAAACGTTCCCCAAGATGCTGGGTCAGCATCTCTTGATCCAGCAGCCCCAAGTTTCAGAGGGCCTTGAGGATTATAGTTCAGCCCAAAGATGCTTACCCTTAGTAACCAGAGCAGGCCCAAGTCTGGGCCAGGCAGTCGAGACTGCCCGGCCGGAGCCAGAATTCAATGCGTGATGAAGTCTGGGAGAGAGGGCGGGCAGATGGGAGACGCTCCCCGTGGCAGGGAGCCCAGGAGGCAAACGCTGAGCCAGGAGCTTCCAAGGGAGTCTGGCTCGGGGATTTACGAGTCTCTTGTTCCCATTAAAAAAAGACACTAGGCCTCGAGTGCTCTGGAGAGGATCATCACACGGAGCCAAGACCCAAGGCAGGAGGGGGGCTGGCTTTCTTAAGAGGTACCATTCTCTCCTCTCTGAGACCGGATTCAGGACTCATTGACTCCCCCATCCCAGACTGGAGTTCAGAACTTCTCTATGATTTAGGACAAAGAAGTTGCAGGAGAGAGGGAAAGGGCGGTGTGTCCTTGGCCCTGAGCCCAAGAAGGAGCTTGAAGTTCCTGAAAAGTGGCAGTGAAGGTCAAATGTGCTGAGATTCTTGGGCCATCTGATCCGGAAGGGTAAGCATCAGTGTTTCTGACCTCGCTTTCTTCCCAGGATCGCTTTTCTCAGCGATTCTAGAAGTATCTCCTTTGTCACCCAAATTGTGCTGGCAATTCTCCGTGCTCTTCAAATCCCCTCTCCATTTCCTATGCTAGGGTTTGGGTACCACAGAAAGCCTGTGGTTTAGATTCCACACAAATCCCAGTTTGGGCATCACATTGTCAGAAGACGCTGAGTGCTATGGTGTGCAGCCCCGGCCGGTCACAAATAGACACTGACCACACCTGCTGTTATGGCCCATTTATCTTGAATTTGTTGAAGTCTCTGGGCTGTGGACCCTGCTTTGAGACAGTCCCAGGTGGACTAGGACTCAAAGAGAACAAATGAGAGAGATCTTGATGAACAGTTTCGTGAGAAAATGAGCTGTTAGTGGAGGAGAAGGAGTCAACCTAGGAGGCTCTAGACTAAAAGTGAGAAAGAGCTTCTGGAATCAATTTACAGGAGCAGGGGGAGGAGCAAGAAACAGGAAAATGATGGCAGTGGGGGTGAGCAGATTAATAGGCTCCCAGCCACATTGCTATTAGATAAGGTGCAAATCCAACAGGAGACAGGCTATTGCAGGAGTCTGTTTTCAGTGGAATAAAAATTCCCTGGAGATGCTTGAAATCCGTCTTGTAATCAACAGGTGTCACCAACTTTAAGATATTTGCAGGGATCTTTTCCTCTGGGGCAGAGAAAAAGAATTGCAGAAAGAGGTAAACAGATCCCCAAACTTGATTTGTGTTGGGAGGGAGGCCTCCACATCTTTTTAAAGAAATATGTATTTGCTTATTTATGTTTTGCTGCATCCAGTCTTAGTTGTGGCAGGCAGAATCTTTTCATTGCATTGCAAGGGCTTCTTTCTAGTTGGCAGGCTCAGAAGTTGCAACTCGAAGGCTTAGTTTCTCCAAGGCTTGTGGGATCTTAGTTCCCTGACCAGGGATCGAACACATGTCCCCTACAATGCGAGGTGGATTCTTGGCTACTGGACTGCCAGGGAAGCCCGGGGCCTCCATATTTTTGGAAAAGCCAGTCCCTCTGCTTGGAATGCCCTTCCTTCCCTTCCTGCTCTTTGCTCCCACTCTGCACTAAGCTAGGTGGTCCTTCTTCATGCTCATAGAGTTATTGTGAGAATTAAGTGAGCAAATTCATATAAAATTCTTAGACAGAACCTAGACTGGAATACTCAAAGATGAGTGCCCTTCGCATACCTGTACATGGGTCTCAAGGGTTGGTGGTCACGTGTTGGTCCATCACACCTACCTGATTGGAAGTTCTCAGCAAGCAGAAGCCATTTTTTAGATGTTTTTCTACCCTCAGGACCTAGAATATAGGATAGTTTAGTGTCTGGTGATCACTAAGTGATCATTAAATGTTGAATGACTATATAAACAAAAAAATGAATGCCTATGCATTTTTCAGATGTACTAGGAGCAAAACATGTGCCTGCCATGAGAGGTGGGCATATCCCCTTGGACATATGTGCCTTCATCCCTCACCCACTGGCTCAGGCACTCAGCCAACAGCCTGTGGTCCGCTTTCTTAGGGAGAGAGTTCGTTTTGCTTTTCTCCAAGGCAGCCAACATCAACAGCAACATGGAGATGGAAAACAGACCAGGACCAATGAAAGTGGCTCCTCCTCCAGCTGAGGTTCCAAATGTTTTAATTCCACTAATGAGGTCCAGGGAGGAGTAATCAGGAAGTGTCTAAATTTAGCCATTTTAATTTAAGCAAGAAAGAGGGGGACTGGTTGGGAAGGGGGCACAGTCTCTGGTGGAGAGAGTGGGATCCCAGGGAACCCCAGGAAAACCAGAGCAACATCTGGTGCTCCAGGACCCCAGAGAATGCATGGATGGACTGAAGATCCATGTGATTCAACACGTGGTCACACATATTAGAACAATTCACTGGTCAATTGTCCCAGAATCCATTGTGTTTCAAGTAAGCAGCCATGCCTCCAACCTGGAAAACATTAGCTGGAGTTGGACGATGGGAGACCTTTCTCTTTCCCAACTCACCCCTTTCTAACCTCATTATTTCAGTTCCCAGTTTTCATCACTAAAGTTAGGTGTATGGTAGGAGCCTCACTGCCTTTGTCAAACCTCCTGACTGTTCTGGCCCACAGGGGTCCCTCCATCCCCTGAATTCCTAAGAGAAATACACAGTCTTTGTATTATTTTGTAAATATGCTATTGTTGTTCAGTTGCTAAGTCACGTCCAACTCTCTGGGACCCCATGGACTGCACCACATCAGGCTTCCCTGTCCTCCGCTATCTCCCAGAATTGGATCAAACTCATGTCTATTGAGTCGGTGATGCTAACCATCTCATTCTCTGCCACCCACTTCTCCTTTGGCCTTCAAGTTTTCCCTGCATCATGGGCTTTTCCAATGAATCAGCTCCTCTCATCAGATGCCAAAGTATTGGAGCTTCAGCTTCAGCATCAGTACTGAAATTACCATTCATTTATTAATCTATCAAACATTAATTGAGCACCCAGTGTAAGCTAGATACTGAGGTAGGAGGAGGGCTTCAGACAAAGGGAAAGAGGATGTTCTGTCTTAAGGAGCTCAGTCTGCTGGGGAAACAAAACAGAAACAAACAGCCGTGATAGCTCAGGGTATCTGATTCACTTTGCTGTACAGTAAAAGCTAACACAACATTGTAAAGCAACTATACTCCAATAAAAATTAATTAAAATTATAACAGACATATTAATGAACAATCTTTAAAGTAATGTAAGCATGTATATGCTTTTCTTTTAAATTCTATGTAATGAATAAATAAAAGTATGGCTATGTATTGAAATGCACAATATATTTGCCATGATATCTCAGGATAATTGCTATGTGGAAGTAATGTGTGTACCAGGAACAGGGGAACACAGGCAGGGAACACCCCAGATCTGTCCAAGGGGATCAGGAAGATTTTGTTTGGCACTAACTTAGCATATATTTCCCAATGTTACAAGTATTCTTTTTTTATGTCCTGACTCAGCAGATATGAGCAACTCAAAACCAAAGAATTCGCCTTCTATTTCTTTATCATCAGGTCAACACAGACCCTTCACAGAGTAAGAGTCCAACAAATGTTTTTTATCAGTGATTGCCTAAGAGTGTGGACATCTTTCATTACAGCAAATGGTGGCTGTTTCCATTCCTTTGAGAATCTACAAAAACAAGTTGAAACTATAGAGGAAAAGAACTAGGATGAGGTCTCGTGTCAACCAACGTATGACCCAGTGAGGCGGTAGGATTCGGGTTGGGGGGGCAGGTAGCCATGCCACGGGGCATGTGGGATCCTAGTGCTCCAACCAGTGGTTGAACCCACACCCCCTGCATTCTAAGTATGGAGTCTTAACCACTGGACCACACAAGTCCCTCCTTCTTTAAAATGCCTCAAATATAGGAAAGTTTCTCATGTGTTCAGGACAACTTAGATCTGGTGCCCCCAAGAACAGAAGAATGGATTAGATGACCTTCCAAAAGCCCACTGGCTCCGAGGATTCTCTGGTGTTCATGGGCCCCCAACAGAAGGTCAAGGACCAAGTCCTGTGAGGAGAACTTACAAGCTAGAGGAGTAGAACCAAAATGAAAATCCAAATCCTCTGGCTTCCACATCCCTTCTCTGCTGGTCCTAGTTCATCTCTCCATCTCGCCCTGGTTCCTCTCCTGGACAAGCTGACATCACTCCCACTTTGACCTCACTGCTTCCCAGACTCAACGGATCTTTACAACCCTGTCCCTCCTACCCACTTAGGACGTCCTCTTCCTCCTTCGCCTGAGAACAACTATGACCCTTCCCCAAACCAGCGCCGGGGTCACCGCCTCAGTAAAGCATTCCCTGACGGTCCCAGCATAATTAGTCCCTCGGTTCACCCAGCGTCTCTAGAGCTTTATTTCTGTCTCTGTTGTGACACTGCCATGCTGTATTGTAAACAAATTAATTAGGATGTTTGGGTTACAGGGACCAAAGTAAGCTGGTTTCAAAGCCTGGACAACATTCAGGGCACAGCTGTGCTCACGCGATCTTCAGACGGACGCTCTGGTCTTAACAGTAGTATCCATACTGCAATCTCCTCCTAAAATCCGACGTCCCTGGACATCTCATCTGGCGAGTCTCCATTTCCATCACTTACCTTCCTCTCTTCATCATCAGTACCTCCCTGCCCTGCCCACCAGGCAACACTTCAGGTCCTAGAAACTGAAGCCCAAGGTCCTTCTCTGGTCTGTCCACTTCTTCTTACTTTAACTGCCACCGTCTTCGTCCCAGAGGTTCTCAACCCTGAATGCACATGAGCGGCACCCAGAGAGCTTTTACAAGCTGCCAGCGCCTTCCCTCCACTCCTCAGTTAGAGGCCACAGCCTTGCCTTGGTGCCACGGCCCTCACGGTCTAGCCCTTGCCAGCCTCTCCAACCTCGCCTTGGGCCCCTCTCCTGCGCTGTCCATCCTGGCCTTTCTGCTCCATACATGTGACATGTCCTTCCCTCCTGGAGCCCCTCTCAGGGGTGGTTTCCTCCACCAGGAGAGTATTTTTTTCCCTTTCTCCCTACCTAGGTAGCTGCTCCTCTCCTGCTAGAGGCAGCAGAGGTTAAGAACAGGAGCTCTAGAGCAAGACAGCAGAGATCCCAAGATCCTGAGATCCTGCCCCCAGCTCCATGGCTGCTTCCGCTGCATAGGAAGCCTCAGGAATGGCTCCTGACTCCTCAGCCACTGTCTTCACCACGGTGTTGCTCAGAGCAAGGGGACAGTGGGCAGAGGAGTCGCCTACAGGAGAATGGCCTGGTAAATTATTTAGATGTCTCTCTTCCTCCTTCCCACTACACTGATGGAAGAGGCTTGTGAGTTGTTTATGTTGTACTTGTCACTATGCCTGACACTTGCTAAATAGCCATTGTACTCTTCTTTTTTTTTTTTTTTGAATAAGCATGAGTCCTACCCGGGTTCCTAAGGCAACACCCCCCTGCTTGGAGCTTCCTCAGTTCTTCTGGTATTTGGGTAATGGATCATCTCCAGCTTTGCCCAAACTGGGCAATTTATAGCTAAAGAATCGTGACTTCCTCTCTCTTCCCCCCATAAAAAAGCAGAAAGCGAGTTAGACATCAAAAGCCTCTTTAAAACCAACATTTTGATGACTTAAGAATAAATGAATGAGAAACATACGGCTTAAATTTCCTTTATGATACACAAGGGCTCTTTCTGGACTCACTTTCCATTGCTGCCAAGCTCGTGATGAGTGGAAGTTGCCCAATGTTCACATCATCAACAGATGGCTCCCCATATTTGGAAAATGTTCACATGGCCAAGGCAGGAAGCTGCCAGCTCCCCAAAACAGTGATGTGCCCAGTGGCGCTTTTGCCTGTTTCTACATCAGACCCTGGTCAAAAGCAACTCCACACCCAGTGGTCCCAAAACCAGGGCAGTAGGGATTGCTGTCCTGGAGCTAGCTAGCATTGGGGCACAGTAGAGGGGTCTGGGGCCCCAGCAAAGATGGGAGGCCTCGAGGTCAGTTCCTATAACTTCCTTGAGCTTCAGTTTTGTCAATTGCAAGATGGAGATAGTGATCCTTACTCTATCCAGGTTGGAGTTGTAAGGATAAATGAGATGACATACAGATGACATATAATATACTGTCTGTCACATAGCAATTAGTCAACACTAATTGACTAAAATTGAATACAAGTGTGAGGGTGCCAGGAATCTTAACATTCTATGTTGAGTACAGAATCATTTGCTGACTTCTTTTATTCCCCTTAGTTTTGAGGACTTGGCATTGCTCCAGCGGGATGCAAGGAGGACCTGGGAGGTTGGCCTTGTTCTGGTGCTGTGATCAGCAAAGGACCACGTGGAGGTACAGAGTCCAGGTGGTAACTCCCAGAATACTGTGTTGTCAGTGTAGTGAAATCCCCGATTCCCCAAGGCTCATGCTCACTTTCAGAGTCATTGGTAGATGGCTGTGATATGTCATTTTTTAATATTTGTTTATTTCTTTGGCCGCATGGGGTCTTAGTTTCTACACGCAGGATTTCTGATCTTCACTGTGGTCTATGGGATCTTTAGTTGTTGCACACAGAATCCTTTTTAATTTTATTTTTTATTTTAGTTGCAGTATGCAAAATCTTCTGGTTGCAGCATGTGGGATCTAGCTCCCCAACGAGGGATCAAACCCAGGCCCTTGTATAGAAGCTTGGAGTTTTAGCCCCTGGGCTACCAGAGAAGTCCCTGAATGGCATTTTTAAAAACCTTCCCAATACTGACTTGCTTGCTCTGAGGGACAAAAAAAAAAAAAAAAAAATCTCAGAGTCACAGCCAAACCAAGCTGGCAGGCTTGAGGCAGAAAGCATCAGTATCCTGCCACAGAAGGAAAGCCTGGCTGCATTACCTGGGCAGCGCTGTTCTCAGACAGGGGCTGACCTGAGCTCTATGGGCCCTCATTTCCCGTTAACATTAGGGGCTGGCGAAAACCAGTTCTAGTGAGCATCAAGCAAAGCCCAAGGAAAGGCAGAGATGAGTGACTGGGGCTGGGGTTGTATAGGTAAGACACGGCAGCTGCCGCTGTCCTTCAGCCACCTACTCTGTGTGTGTGTGTGTGTGTGTGTGTGTGTCTTAGAAGCAAGTTTTGGGTCCATATCATTTTATTTTATTTTTGTAATTTATATATTTTTGGCTTCACCACATGGCAGGTGGGATCTTAGTTCCCTGACCAAGAATTGAGCCCGTGCCCCCCGCAGTGGAAGTGAGGCGTCTTAACCACTGGACCGCCAGGGAAGTCCCCACCTACTGTTTTCAAAATCTATTTGTTGATTTTCTAAGAGGAGCCTCCTCTGGGCCGGGCTGGGAGCTGGGTCAGAGCAGAGAACAGGTAAGGGCCCTGCCTTTGTGGAACTCATAGTCCAGCAGAAGCCAGACAAGGAAGGAGCTGCTCCAAGGGGACTGAGCATTGAGTAGATGGGCAAGGTGCTCTAGGAACTTATACCAGCTGGACCAAATGGTCTGGGGAAGCAGGGGAGGCTTTCTAGAAAGAGCGATGTTTAAGCTGAGACTGAAGGATCAGTAGGAGTTTGCTCGCAAAGGGATCTGGGGGGAGGAAGGGGGCAGGGGCTGGGAGGAGTGTTAACAGGTGTTCGGGAAAAGGGACTGCAGGTGTATAGGCTCTGGTCAACACTTTAGGCTTTGATTTCTTTTGGTCCCATTTTGCCTCCCTGCATTTATAGATTTTTAGATGGATTTGGACATCTGTGTAGCTATTTGAGTTCTTCCCCTGAGGTTCCTGGGTCCCTTGCAAATGGGTTTGTATGGTGTGAAACAGATGATGTCTCTCCCTTCACATTCTAGCGTATTGGAACCTTCATTCTGACACAAGTCACTCCCTGCTTCCAGGCTTCTCCACGTTTATCCCCTCGGCAGTATTGCCCCTAAGTCTTTCCTTCCCATCATTTTAGTGAATGATTTGGATGAAAACATAGGGATTGCATACTGTTGCAGTTAACAGAAAGGCCTGGAGTCAGATAGATGGGTTCACAATCCTGCTCCACAATTTAGCTCTTGTAACCTTGGGGAATCCTGTCTATCTATAACATGAGGCCAATAAACGTACCTATCTGAAAGGCTGCTGTGAGGATTAAAGAGGGATTAAAAAAAAAATCCACGTAAAGTGATCCTCATACACAACCCTGATGCTGGGAAAGATTGAAGGCAAAAGGAGAAGAGGGCGATAGAGGATAAGATGCTTGGATAGCATCACCGACTCAATGGACATGAACATGGGCAAACTCTGGGAGATAGTGAAGGACAGGGAGGCCTGGCGTGCTGCAGTCCATGGGGTTGCAAAGAGTCTAATACAACAGAGCGCCTGAACAACACAAAGTGACCTGGCACACGCTGAGCACACAGTACATACTGGCAATTTTAGAGAGAGGGTCAGAGACGGGCATGAGTCTGAGAGCAAAGGAAAATTTCTTGGTCAAAAAAAAAAAATCCAGATCTCAATAGCACAAATTGGGCAAGATGCAATTTAATAAGAATAAATAAACGCAAGGTCCTGGGACTTCCCTGGTGGTACAGTGGCTAAGACTCCGTGTTCCCAATGCAGGGGGCCTGGGTTCAATCCCTGGTCAGGGAACTAGATCCCACATGCTGCACCTAACAGTTTGCATGCTGCAACTAAAACCTGATGCAGCCAAGTAAATAAATATTATAAAAGAAAAAAAAAAAGGAATAAATGCAAGGTCCTACACTTACATCTCAGTCTCTGTCTCTCTCATACATACACACCCACCCAACCACCCACACACATACACACATTTATAAGGATGAGATAGGGAAACCAACAGAACATATTTGGGAAGAAAAACCTCTGAATTTTGGTTCATTATACACACTACAGGAGGCCAAGGTATCTACAGCTGCTAAAAACCTCAGAGTGCCTTCTAGAAAAGCAGTATCCATACTTGGCAAAGTGACAACATAGCTCAGCTTCGCGGGTCAAACCACACCGGAGAATGCTGGAAATTCTGGGTGTCAAAACTTAAGAGGGCTTGACTGAAAGTAGAGGACAAGACAAGAAGTGAAAATCATGTCATGTGAGCGATGTTTGAAGGATCTGGCATTTTTAGCCATAAAAGAAGAGGCTATGAAAAGCTATGTTTCATTTATCCCTTAGAATCATTATGGAATGCCTCTTAACTGTCAGGTGATATGCTGGGTGTTACCATGGCAACCAAAAGGCCTCCCAGTTACTGGGCAATGCCAGGGGTTAGTGGCTCATACCCTGACCCTCACTGGATGGGACTTGCCAGGCCCAAGGTCAGACTTCCTCCCAGGAGTGGCCTTCTGGAGAAAGAAAGGCCTGGTGTCATTGCCATCTCTGGGCATCGCAGCTTAGGTGCCTCATGGGACCAGATGAGGGGATTGGATGCTCCGTCCCTCATCCCATCATTTTCATTCACTTACAGGGGTGTCTCCCAGCAGAGTTTGGGCAGTGGGCAGAGGCAGACAGGCAAGCAGGCAACCACAATCCTTGAAAGGCTAGGGATGGGGGCAGCCCAGGACACTATGGTTGTATGGACCTAGGAGGGCACCTGATTCAGACTTGGGGGATCAAAGAGGTTCCCAGAAGATCTGATCTGAAATGAGATCCAACATGGGGCATGGGTGGGGTGGGAAAAACAATTTTTAACCTCTAATTAGTCTTAAATGGGGGCTTCCCTGGTGGCTCAGTGGTAAAGAATCCTCTGCCTGCCAATGCAGGAGACTCAGGTTTGATCCCTGGGTTGGGAAGATCCCCTGGAGAAGGAAATGGCAACCCACTCGAGTAGTCTTGCCTGAAAAATCCCATGGGCAGAGGAGCCTGGTGGGTTACAGTCCATGGGGTTGCAAAGAGTTGGAAACAACTGAGCAACTAAACAGCAACATGTCTTAAATGGAAAAGGAGAGACCCAGGCTCCTTACTATGAACGCAAGCTGGGTGGACACCTCGGAGGAGTGGCCCTCTCTGCCTCTGCTCCTTCAGCCTTTCCGATCTCTGCCCAGAGCCCGCGGCCACAGGACAGGGCCCTTGCTGTCAGCTGCTGGCTCCACCAGCCCACCAGAGCACCCAGGTCAGAGCCAAGGGGCTCTACTTTTGAGGATTTTGTTTTTCTGCCCCAACCCCACCCCATCTTAAGAGAGGTTGAACTCGGAGTTTAAAAGGCCTTCCCTTACAGGAAATGAAGAGCTGTTGCCAGGACCGCCCAGCCAAGAAAATACGAACAACATGCCTTGCTCTGCCGCCGAACTCCCAACTCTCAGCGCCTCCAGGGAGGGCAGGGAGATGGCCACGGCCCAGGCCCTCCCATGCTTGTTCTCGGCCGGCTTCCCCCAGCGTGTGGGAAGTCCCTGGCTGTGGTCGCACCCACATAAAATGTCCTGGCTCCCATGTCCATAAATTGACTCCATCCAAGGGGTGGAGGGGCAGGGAGTAGTGACCTGGAGAAGGCACGGGGCTCCAGATCAGCCTTGCAACCCATTGGCTGTGTGACTCTGGTTACGTCTGTCCACCTCTCTGGGCCTTGGTTCTTATCTATGCAATGAGGGGGTTGGGTTTCTGGACTTCAAAGGTTTCTTCCCTCTAATTCTAATTTCTGAGGAAGGAAATGGAAAAGTTTATCAAGATAACTGGAATCTCAGAGCCCAACAGCTGAGATCGCTAATCCTCTCCTTCAATTTCTGCTCCTCTCCTTCCTAAAAGAGAGGAGAACACAGGGAAATTAGTGCGGTCTCTTTGAAACCATTCTGCTCTTTCTCCAGGCCTCCAGGTCAAGGTGAAGACTGATGAAAACCTTAGACTGCAAAGGCTGATGTTTTCCTTGCAGATCCGGATGCTAACTTGGGTCATCATCTCTCGCTACACTCTTGGCACGAGTCCTCTTCAAAGGCCTGACATTGACTGCCCCTACTTTTTGGGGCCAGGTGGACTGTCCTGAAATTTAAGTAATAGGTGCCCTTGATGGGGCCTGGCACTTCTTCATCAGCCCCAGTTTTAACTTCAAGAATGACTGGATCAAATGAATTGGCAAACATGTACTGAGTAACTACTAACTAGAAATATATATGCTAGAGGCAGGGGGCTAGCAAAGACTATGAAACAACTCCTACTGTGAGTAAGGGCAGAGGAAACTGTGGGGCTCGAGTTTTCTCTTGCCTTTACTGTATCCTGATTGTCATCGTCAATTCCCAGGTGGTATCCCCTAGATTGGGGCTGTCTAGGTGGCCACATTTTCTAGCTGGGTAGCTCAGCCAGGACAAGATTTCCTCAGAGAGGGGTTGATAAGCCAAGAAATTAACTTCTGCAAATGATAACAGCCAGCTAGTACAGATGGTATGAGAACTTCTGGGAGCAAGCCCCACAGTCTGGGAAGAACATCCTTTGTGATAAAGTGACACAGCATCAGAAAAAGCTAATGAGAGATGTGTTAGATGTTCATTGCTGTGTAATTACTACAACCTTGGTGGGTAAAGCAACATACATTTATTACCTCATGGATTCTGTGGGTCAAGAATCTAGGCTCAGGGAATGCATCATTTCCTAGGACAAAGATTCTTAGGGTGCATGAATCCCTCGGAAGTGCAAAATAGTGCGTGGGAGAGCATGTGTGCAATTTCTGAGAAGGCCAATAGCTTTCAAACAATTCTTCCAAGGGTCCAGGTGACAAATAGGAATCACTGGCCTCAGGCTGGATGGAGGTGGAAGGGTGGGAAAGTGTGTCCTGTGAAGCCCCTCGAAGCCTCTTTTACACCTCTTCCCTCGGGCCCCGTCCCCAAGTCATGGGAGGAGAGTGGCTTCGCCCAGCCCCATCCCCCGAGCCCCCTCCAATTCCCGGCCCATTCTACTCTTGGCTCTATTGTTCCCACTGTGGTGTGGAGTCGGGTTGCCTGCAGCTCCCTGCAGAGCAGTGCTCTGACCACAGCCTGGAACCCCTGCTAAGACCCTGCCCAGTACCTTCCCCACTGGGACCCTGCTGTCCCTTGAGACTCCCCAGGCAGGAGGTTGCCCCACTTCCTGATGCTGTCACTTGCTCTCACCATTAACTGGGAACCCAGACTCCTGGTTTTGAGAGCCCCCAACTTGTGGGGGTGACCCACAAGTAGATAACCACAGTCCTGGACACCTGCGGACAGTCTTGGTTTAAGCTTGTGTTCGGGAGTGATTGCTGAGTGTCAGTTTTGTTCTCAAAACTATCCTTGTTGGTAAGACACTTAATTGGCCCCTTGCCTAAAGTGGCTCAGACAGTAAAGAATCTGCCTGCAATGCAGGAGACCCAGGTTCCATCCATGGGTCAGGAAGATCCCCTGGAGAAGGGAATGCCTACCCACTCCGGTATTTTTGCCTGGAGAATCCCGGTGGACAGAGGAGCCTGGAGGGCCACAGTTCATGGAATTGCAAAGAATCGGACACGATTGAATGACTAACACACACTTTTGCCTAAAGGGAGAAGGGACCCCAGCCTTCCCGTGGGCAGGATGGCTGGGACGGCCTTCCCGGCGCTGTGTGAAGACCCCGCACCTGGGATGTTGCCATCCCTCAAGGTTCAGGTGCCCCAGACTCACCTCCCGCATCATTTATCCTCAGTGAGGAGCCTTCCCAGGCCGCTTTTTAAGATCTCTTTGAGAGCAGTGGTGGAATCTTCAGACAGGGCAACCTTCCTTCTCCTCCTCACCCTGAAAAACCTCAGTTCCTCACATCTCATTTTTACCCTTCACCAGCTCCTCATCCTTTCTGCTTCCTACCATCCCACACCGCAGGTTCTCCACTTTATGTAGCGAGCTCCTTCCAGTAGTCATGTACGGATGTGAGAATTGGACTGTAAAGAAAGTTGAACACTAAAGAATTGATGCTTTTGAGCTGTGGTGCTGGAGAAGACTCTTGAGAGTCCCTTGGACTGCAAGGAGATCAAACCAGTCAGTCCTAAAGGAAATCAGGCCTGAATATTCATTGGAAGGACTGATGCTGAAGCATCAGCATGCAAAAAGCTAATTCACCGGAAAAGACCCTGATGCTGGGATAGATTGCGGGCAGGAAGAGAAGGGGACGACAGAGGATGAGATGGTAGGATGGCAACACCCGACTCAATGGATGTGAGTTTCAGCAAGCTCCAGGAGATGGTGAAGGACAGGGAAGCATGGCATGCTGCAGTCCATGGGGTCACAAAGAGTCAGACACAACTAAGCATCTGAACGAAAACAAAGCTAGCACCTATATAAAGTAGGAGGTGCTCCAGAAATGATAACACCCTCTTCAGAAGATTAGTACTGAGGGTGGTGGATCCCACTGAAACCTGTCCTGTGGGATGCAGGCAGGTGGGCCGCAAGCCAGAGGGAAGGGGCCCTTCATCTGTCCCCAGAGCCCTGGCCCACATAGGACCCTCCCCAGAGCCTGTCCTTTTCAGCCAAACCCACTTCTGCTCAAAAGAAAAAGGAAAAAACCTCTTGTTTTATGAAGGAGCGTCCAGTGTAGAATGGGCCACCTTACACTTTGCATCGAGGGATTTTTCCAATTTCTTTTTTACAGTATTTATTACCCACCGGATGAGCTTTTTTTTTTTTTTTTTTTTTTCCGATGAGCTTTTTTTAAGCATATCCTATGCATCAGGCCTGTGCTCAACCCTGGGGATGGAGTCATGGACTAGACCAATGTCTCTACCCTGTGGGTCTGTGTTAAGTCATGGCATCCAAAGCTGGCCCCAGTACTACATTTAGAAGGCAGTAAGACCATGATTTCTTGGTTCCTGCACACTGGATATCTCAGTGTTAATGAGACCTTTACATAGGTCTGTTGCAGAGAAAAAGCCAGTTCTGACTCCATGTTAGAACTGTTTCTTTGACTTGTTTTTCTTTGCTTTTGTTATTATAATCATACAGAATGGCTTGCTTCAGAGAACCCTGCCCCTTTGCCTGACTGTTAAACTAAAGTGCCTTTTTGTTCAGAACCCTGTCCACCTGTAGATGGTAGGAAAGAAGAAATTAACACATCCCCTGACTGAGGCTTGCCATTCATTCTAGGAGATGTTTGCAAGATTAATGGCCTTCCTCACCTCTCGCCATCTCTGATCTAGAAAAGAACCTGGTATCCCGACCCTGATAAGATGCTTATCTTGAGGCTCTAACCCTGCCATCTTCTCGGTCAGCTGGCTTTCCAGAAAAAGTCTCTTCCTTGCCTCAACACCTCATCTGTTGGATTCATTGGCCTGTTGGGCAACGAGCAGAGTGAGCTTGGACTCAGTAACAGGTCCATAAAGGCAATGGAATAGTATTTACTTAACGGCAGAATTTTTGGAGTCAGGTTGAATCATTTTCAAATCTCAGTTCTGTGTCCTCTTGGGTGAGTTATTAATATTTAATCTCCATCCCATTTTTGAAATACTGATTGTGCCATCTACCCTGCAGAATTACGAGGAGGGCCCATCAGGCTGACGGCTGTGAAACAAAGCTCAGTACTTGATGCGTGGGGACATCCCGTAAACAGAGCCAGGGACCATCCCTGAGAACTGAAGTTCCCTCGCCCGGTGAGAGGATGACTCTGGCCAGGCCACGTCGCTCTGTGGTCCATGATGGTGGTTGCTAAACTTGGCTGTGTTTAAGAATCGCCATGGGAACATTTTAAAACTACAGATTCCAAGCCCCACCTCAAACCTGTGGCTGTTGATTAGTAACCCAGTCATGTCTGACTCTTGCAACCCCATGGACTGTAGCCCACCAGGCTTCGCTGTCCATGGGATTTCCCAGGCAAGAATACTGGAGTGGGTTACCATTCCCCCCTCCAGGGGTTCATTCCAACCTAGAGGTAGAACCCGCGCTTCCTGTTTGGCAGGTAGATTCTTTACTACTCAGCCACCAGGGAAGCCCCCACCTCAAACCTACTGAACCAGAAACCCCAGGGTTGGGGCTTGGGAGCTGGCATGTTTAGAAGTCTCCAGTTTTGCAATCTATGCCTCGGGACTTCCCTGGTACCTCAGCTGGTAAAGAATCCTCCTGCAATGCAGGAGACCCCAGTTCCATTCCTGGGTCAGGAAGACCCGCTGGAGAAGGGATAGGCTACCCACTCCAGTATTCTTGGGCTTCCCTGGTGCCTCAGCTGGCAAAGAATCCACCTGCAATGCAGAAGACCTGGGTTTGATCCCTGGGTTGGAAAGAGTCCCCTGGAGAAGGGAGCGTTTACCCACTCCAGCATTCTGCTCTGGAGAATTCCATGGACTGTATATTCCACGGGGTCACAAAGAGTCAGACACGACTGAGCGACTTTCACAGTCCTCCTCAAATCCAGGCACCCCACCCACCTTCCATTCTCCAGTACCCCAGGGCTGGGGTGAACCCTAGCCTGTGCCCTGGGCCCAGCGCTTCTTCTCACCCCGACCCTCTCTGACCCTCTCAGGCCAAGCATCCCCAAGCTGCGGTGGGTCCCTTCGGAGGCAGGGGCCGCTCTTGTAAAGCTCCTGGTGAAAGGCAAGATGGACAGGAGAGGTCAGAGTTCACACAAGCTGGGCTGCCTTCTGTTTCATTTGCAAGTGGCAGTCACCTCATTAAACCCAGGCCCCTCCACCCACCCTCCTCACCCCCCGGCCCTCCCAGCACGCCCGTGCCCTCCTCCCTTCAGTCCTGGCCCATGGGCAACACAGCCTGGAGAATAGCAGTCCCGAAGCAGACAGGTGGCCCCCTGGAGGTGCCACCCACATCCCGGTCTTGAACTAGCCCCATGCCTGGGGTAGAGAAGATGCTCAAAACAAGTTTGTTAGACTCAGGCATTTATAAATGCAGAAACTGTGGGTTGAAGGCAGGAGCGGCCTGCATTTGGCAGTCGGCCCAGATGCCTTCAGGCAGTATCCCAGGAGAGGTGGGCGTGGAGAAGAAAGGCCACCCCAGCAAGGCCGGCAACTTGCTGTGTGTCCTGGGCCGACTGTTTGCCTCTCTGATCCATGGTTCCCTCTTCTGTTGTACCACGCTGTTTTCGGTCAACCCTCCCTCCCCCAGCCCACAGAGGGCAGAGTCTGAAGGGGACACACAGAGGGGGCTGTGACATGATACAGGGTCACCTGGGGATGGATGCTGTGGCCAGCCGTGCCCCCTCTGCCCTTTTAGTCTTCAAGCCCGTCTTTAGAGTCAGAGCTCGGTGTTCCCCCCAGGAACCAGACACATAGTACCTCCTCCTCCCCTTTCCTTCTGTCTCCCCTTCACAACAGAAAAGGCCCCTCCATGAGTGGGGTCTGAGGACACAGTGTTGGGTTGGGGACATACAGGATCAGCCCCTCTGGAAAGGAGGCGCGGGGACTGGTCTGGAGACCTTAACCCTGGCAGGCACCTGAGCACTCAGATTGTTTGCCAGGGGGGCAGGGGGACACTTTCAGAGGTTAAAGCCCACCGCCCACTCCCCCACCACGGGGCTGGCTTCCCAGCGCCTAGAGGAGAGTCCAGGGTCTCCTGGTCTCCATGAGGGGGTTGGGGGACAAGTCTCCTGCTGGACGGGGGCAGGGGTGGGGGGGGCCCGCGGAGAGGATGTGGCTGAAGTTGCGGGTGGAGGAAAGGAGGGACTTCACACAAGGGAAGACCATCAGGACAGAGAAAAAGAGGGAGAGGCAGAGAGAGAGAAGGGGAGAGGCGGGTCTGCTCAGCAAGGAGAAGGTTCCAGAGAGGGATCAACCAAAGGGTGGATGCAAACAGCCCAAGGGTGAGAAAGACAGAGACAGACAGAGACAAAGCGAGACAGACGCAGAGAGAGAGAGGGTAAGAGGAGGAGGGAGACAGAGGCCACAGCGGAAACGATGGCAGACGCAGGGCAACGGACACAGGGCAGCCGGTCACACTTCGGAGCCTGACTTTGGCATGAGAATTCTTGGCCTCCGTCCTGGGTCGGGACCCAGGAATGTGCCTGTCAGTGGATGCCTTCCTCTCCCGTCTTCCCGACTGGAACCCTAGAGGCCTCTGCAACCCTCCCCAGGCTCCCTGTGCAGCTCCAGGGGCAACCAGAGACCCCGGGGTCCGGTCAGCTGGGCGGCTGGTCTGCGGGGCCCACCCGGGGCCAGCTTGGGCAGGAGGGGGAGGCTGGGAGCAGAGCCCCTGGAGGTCACAGCAAGGACCCTGAGAACCACCAGTCAGATGGATGCTCCCAGGCTCCTTCCAGGCCCATGCGGGACACAGCAGGGCTGAATAGGGTCCTCAGACCCAAGAAGAGACAAGGACAGGGCATCTCTAGGGGGGCTTTTGAGACTGAAAGGCAGCCTGTCAAAGCTGCCAGTGTCCCCCAAGCCCAGGCCTGGAGCCCACCCTGGTTGATTTTAGGGCTGGCCAGAAGGAGGGGGTGAACGAGAACAGCAGGAATGAGTCACCTTTCTTTGGAAAATGTGAGACAGAGGAGGCAGAGTGCAGTCCAGTGGCGACTTTCCTGCTGAGCCCACGGCCACGCTCAGCTAACAAGCCAGCGCATCAGAGCGATGCTGTCGGCCTCTGTCGCCCGTCCCCGCCTGCAACTGCAGTTACCCAGCCTCGTGGTTTAGGGATGAGCTGAGATGGGGCTCAGGGCCTAGAACCTCCATCCCCGGAATGTCCTCAGCAGGCAGAAATGCAAGCCCAGTAAGGTCCCTGCTCGTGCAGGGTTGCCGAGCCACAGGGACCAGGAGGACTTGGGGACCGCGAGGAGGCTGGTCCCCAGGTGCTTTCTGCTCCTCTCTGGTGGGGGCCCGGCTTCCTCCCAGGACAGACCCACGTGGGGATCTGTGGGTTGCCCCCAGGAAGATGACCCCACTGTTCACAGGCTTCCCAACTTCAGCTCCAGGAGCTGGCAGGCTGGTTGGCATCGCCCAGTACAGTGTTGAGAAGCGAGGCCGGGAGGGCAGGCACTGGACAACGGCCAAGATAGTCACCGTCACCTGCTTCTCCTTGAAGCTCGTCCCCATCTTCATCCCTGCAGGACGAGCTCCCTGGAGAAGCTGAGAGCCTGGTCCCAAGCGGGTGCCAAGGTAGCGGTGGAGTGGGACCCCAAGTGCCAAGTCCAGGTGTGGGAGGCAGGTCAGGGGCAGAGTCCCCTGCAAGAAGCCGTCCATAGCCAGGGCTGGTCAGGGATGCACAAAAGTTGCTCTGTTCCCACCTCCACCGCCCGCCTCGAGCCCTGGACACCGCTCTCCCAGTCCTGTCTTTCCCAGGGGTCCTGGGCTGCCTGCCTTATCAGCGCTGACTGGGACTGGACCCCAGCACTGACAGCTCTTGTCATAGCCCGTCAGGCCTCATTCTTACTGGGGAGGTGAGGACAGCTTAATTCCCTGACCCAGACACAGGGCGGCAGGCCGTGTAGGGTCGGGGGGCGGGCCACGGATAACCCCTGTCCTTCCCTCCCTCAAAGGAGGGTGTGAGAGACAAAGCTGCCAGTGTCCCCCATGCCCGGGGCGCTCCTCTCCGTCCTCCCACCTGCTCTAACTCCCCTTCTGTCTCCTGTACCAAAAAGCACCCCTGATGGCAGCTAAACTGCCCAGGGATGAGTGATGTCAGGCGCTGAGTGAACCTGCTCAGAGGATGGGAAGGAAAGAATGCTTTTGATAGAGCAACCTCACCCCTCCTCCTCTGATTCCAGGAAGGATTTGATGCTGGATCTTACAGGTTCCTTTAGCCCTGGCATCTTGGGCTTCTGACCTTCAAATCAGGAACCCAAGAGTCCTGGCTTCATATCACACCTACAGATCAGCTGCACACCTCTCAAGGGATCCACAGCCCTTTGGGGACTGCCTGTGACGCTGTGCTCTCCCTCGAATCTACCCAATTCCTGGCCAGGGACAGGGGAGGGGGCTTGGCTGGGGGTGACCGCCATGTCCTCCACTCCTAGCATGGTCTCCAGCTCCATCTTTGGTGGGCCATCCAGTTTGGGGCACACCTGCGTGCTTACTCTGTTCTCAGTGTGAGCCCCTGAGCTATACTGTGGGTCTCCTCACATCCCCTCCTGGGGGTCTAACTGCTCGGTCACTGCCTGGCAACTCCCAGAACCAGCTTGACTCCAGTCTTTCTGGAAATAAGGAGTCAACTTCCTTTCCGATGGTTCCCCTAAACTGTAGAAAGTTTGCAAGAGTGCAGGGCCAGGCTGGGCGTTGCCAGTGAGGAGCGTAGCTGAAGGCGGAGACCTCTCCCGGTCCTGTAGAGAGGACAGGACAGTCAGGGCTGCTCTTCATCCCCTGGGACTCTGGGGGATGACTCTGCGTTCTTGCCTGGGGAATCCCATGGACAGAGGAGCCTGGCGGGCTACCGTCCATGGGGTCGCAGATTTGGACACGAAGTGACTTAGCACGCACGCGTGCAAATAAGTTAACTCATGCAAAAGGCTCTGTGCAGGCAACAGGTGTGGCGTTGCACGTACTCAGGCTCCAGGACCTCCGAGCAGGAGGGGCAGAGACAAAGGTCAGCCTCGGGTGTGTGACCACAGGCCCTCTGCCTACTCGCTCTCTCTCTCTCTGGCTTTTCTTCTCTAGGCCAGCGAAGTAGAAGGACAGGGGAAAATCTGGTTTATGAGTCCAGAAGAAAAAAAAAAACCAGGGGAACTTCTGGAAAATTCTGTAACTTTAGACAGGAAAAAGGCCAGACTCTCCGACTGGGCCAGGATGAACTGGCAGCCGTTCAGGCCTGGCTGTAGGAGGTGTGTGTGTGTATGTGTGTGTGTGTGTGTGTGTGTGTAAAACTTGGGCCACATCCAGGGGAACCCATGGCTCTCTCCCTCCGTCTGTCTGTCTGTCCTCCATCTCGCTCCCTCCCAGTTCTCCCATCTCCTCCCCACACCAGTGAGCATGGGAACTACCTTTCAGGAGGTGCAGGGCCAGGCTGGGCATGGCCTGCGAGGAGTGTAGCTGAAGGCGGAGGCCTGTCCCAGCCCTGCGGTTCCTGGTTCCGAAGGGAAGGTTCTCTCCTCTGACTCTCAGATCCCATGCTTCCTGTAGGAAGCAGTCACCACCTGCCCCTTAGAATCAAGCGGGTTTGGCCCCCACCCCAGGGGCTCCCTGCTTCGTCCCCCGCCCTCCCACTCCCTCACTCCTTCGGGGAGGGCGTGCAGACAGGTGATGATGGGTCCACAACTGGGGCACGGGCTGGAGGAGTGGGACCAGGAGCCCAGGGCAGCCCAGAGGCTCTGGCGGAGACATGGCCCCAGAGCAGGGAGACAGGAAAGGGGTGATGAAGGCAAGCTGGCGTCACCGTGGAAGCCTAGCTGGGAGAGGAGATTGCTGCCTGCGGCCCGGGCCTGGCCCTCACCTCCTGCTCCCCCTCTGACCCTGTTGCTCACATCAAAGTGGACACCCGTCCCCTCGCTCGCTCCCTGAATGGTCCAGGTCATGGCTCCTGGCTCCTTGAAGCTGCTGATGGACAGATGGTAATAGCTCCCAGAGTGTTGAGAGACGGGCTCCGCGTTAGCACAACCCCCACCCACAATCAGAGCTGGTGCTCAGGGCTCCCTGCCCCCCACTCCTGCATCCACTCTTGCCCCGGGACAGACGGGTCAGCAGGTGCTGGGGAAAGGGGGTGCACGGTCTGGTCTGATGTTGAGGTTCAGGGCCCATGGATGTAGGTGGGAGGTGTGGAAGAGGCAGGAGCCTGAGGACTCTGAAACCCATTTCAGAAAGGCTGTGGGGAGTAGTGGGGGGCAGGGAAGAAAGGAGGGGCAGCTCCCTGCCATCTTTATTTCCCCCCATCATTTATCAAATTGCATTTTATCAGCCTGCTTTTATTAGTCAAAATCATACATATCACTCAGTGCTTCCGATCAACAAAGAGATTGCAGTTTTTTACTACGATGTACTGGGTCAAAATAAAAGCAGCCAACTGCTAAGCATGTTTGACATTTCAGCTGAGCTCTGCAACCACGTGGTGGGTAAATGAATATTTCCATTAGGCTTTTTATTTTAAACAGTGAAAAACTGAGAGCAGCCATGTCTTATAAATGAAGGGAGCACGCCTAATATGGAAGGGGTCCCGTTAACAGAATCCACAGGTAAATTCAGCTGTCTCTAGGCGATCCGGGAGGCAGACAAAGGTGGCCCTTCAGCCCTGGTACAGTTGGGAAGCCTGGGGGTGGTGGGGTGCGGAAGGAGCAAGACCCCTCCCGGGCAGGTTTAGGGAACTCAGAACTGCTCATACTTTGAGAGGCCAGTGAGTCAGAGCAGAACGTGTTTATTCCCAAAAGGAAGGTGGGCCTTTCAGATTCCTACTCTTCCACTTCTCTCTCTCGCCTTTCCCCTGGTGCTGCAGGAGGGGCCCCATAACACAGACCTGGGACTGATAAGGCAGTGCTCCCACTGGAGGGCTGGGAGTCACTGTGTGTCCCACCTAAGATGTTCTTCTATCTGAGTGTAGTCGTTAGGCTTTTCCATAACTGAGAGCAGCTTGATTATACTTTCCGCATGTCTGTAATGAACTTGTAGTCCTCTTATAACTGAGTGTTTTTGGGTCTCATTCTAGGACTCACATAGGGAGCCTAAACCATGACCTCCCTTCACTATCTCACTCTATACCTGAAAACAGAAAAATTTAAATTTGAAACTAACTTAAAAAATAAAAGGCCCGAGATTTACAACGCTGGGGGAGCCAATGTCAAGAGTATCTGGAGGTTAGAGGAAAACAGGGAAACACTGTTGTGGAAGATGCTTGATTAAAACCTGTTCCCGCTTTCAGGCCAGAGAGAGAGAATAAATCTGGGAGACTGCTGCCATCTGGTGGTAGAACGAGAAATTGCAATTACTTCTCATTTTGCTTCTAAAAAAATCTTATGCAACAAAATTAACTATAAATCCTAAAGGAAATCAGTAATTAATATTCATTTGAAGGACTGATGCTGAAGCTGAAACTCCAATACTTTGGCCACGTGATGCGAAGAACTGACTCATTTGAAAAGACCCTGATGCTGGGAAAGACTGAAGGTGGGAGAAGGGGACGACAGGATGAGATGGTTGGATGATATCACCAGCTCAATGGACATGAGTCTAAGTAAGCTCCGGGAGTTGGTGATGAACAGGGAAGCCTAGATGTGCTGCAGTCCATCGGGTCTCACAGAGTCAGACACGTCTGAGTGACTGAACTGAACTGAACTGATAGTCCCAAAATGTAAGAGCTAAACCTAGAAAACTATTAAGAGGGAAAAATAGGTAAATCTCTGTGAATTTGGATTAGGCAATTTTTAAATATATGACATCAAAAGCACAACAAACAAAAGGAAATATATTAATTAAAAATGGATATTGAGTTTCTTTTTTGTGAGAATTAAAATATTCTGAAATTAGATTGGGGTGCTAATTGTCCAATTCTAGGAATATACTAAAGCCACTGAATTCTACACTTTAAAAGGGTGAATTTTATAGCATGTGAATACCATCTCAATAAAAATGGCAAACTTAACCTGCTTTAACAGATGATTCCAGGAACAGGAGTGCAAGGAGCAAAGGTGTTGTGTAGTAAGGAATTTACCTGGCTTTTGTCCCTGCCTCCTGGGAGGAAGCCTCTAAATCTTTGGAATGATAGGAGTGTCTTTGTTACTTAGGATGGGTCCTGACACTTTGTATAACCCCTGGGGAGTGTCAGGGTGCAGGTCTGTCAATGGTATGTCAATAGACCAACCATGTGATTGGACTGAATTCAATAACCAGTGATCTAATCAATCCTGCTATGATGAAGCCCCAATAAAGACTCTAGGCTTTGAAGCTTATGTGACCTTTGTGGTTGGCAATATACATCTGTGCTCCTGGAGGGTGGTGTTCCTGAGTCCTCAGGAGGGGCCAGGGTAGCTTCATGTCTGGGACCCTCGCAGACCTCCACCCCATGAGCCTCCTCTTTTATTGCCCTAATAAAAACTGCAACAGCAAGTATAGCTGAGTTTTGAGAGTTGTTCTAGTGGATTATCAACCCTGAGAAGGTAATGGGAACCCCTGACTTTGTAGCTATTTGGTGATGGGGTTGGGAACATGCTACCCCAAAACCTGGCACCCTGAATATTTTTTAAAAAACACTATGTTTTAAAATAACTTTTAATTAACTTATTTTTAGATGCACTGTGTTTTGGTTGCTGTGCAAGGGTTTTCTCTAGTTGCAGCGAGTGAGGGCCCCTCATTACGGTGGCTTCTCTTGCTGTGGAGCACACACACAGTGACCTCATCTGTGCTTCTGAAGTTAAGTCCATGGTGCAGGGTAACAAGTATTGTGGAAACAGGAAAGTGGGTTTAGAAAGGTTTTTTCAACATAGAGAGAGCACCTAATGGGGTCTCTCCCCAGCTCTGCCGTCATTCCGAGTTTTCTCAGCTCAGCCAAGGTAGCATGAGGTATATGTTTGCAAGATTGTACTGTTGCAAAAAATCAGACAGGAGTGAGCCAGACCACTATGCGGGGCAGTTAGAATCATTTCGCCCCAAGTGGTGCTTGGCTCAGCCTCCTGAGACCCAAGGACAGGCTTGCTTCTGAAACAACAAATATTCGAGAAATGGCAGCTCCCTTACACCACCAACTACAGTGTTTACAGAGTAACCAAAGCTATCCTCTAGTCTAGAAAGGATAGATGCTACGTGAAGCTAAAACGTCAACCACTGATGCAGAACTCTCAAGATGGCCCTTTCCCAAACGTCTACACCAGTCTTTAAACATAGACTGCAAACAGACAGCCTGCAGATGAAACCCAACCTGCAAATGTGATCTGCTAGCCTACCCAAGCTAACTAAATCCTGACGTAGCTAGCGAGATGCTGGCAGATTTCACATGAACGGCTGGGTTTCCTCACTCTCGGAAAAAAGTTATGAAACCTGTCCCCCTGGGGTGACACTCAGCTGGGGCTGACGGCCGCCCTCGTCAGGTATGCGGGTGCTCCCATCACAGCTCCCGCCACGCCCAACACCCTGCCTGCTCCACCTGCTTTTGTTACCGGCCCGTCCCTTAAGCCTGCTTTCCTGGCTCACTGAACACCCCGTCTCAGGCGCCACCATCACCTGCCCAGCGAGGCTCCTGGGCTGAGCCAGGCGAGAACCCTTGTTGTCTATGACCACTGTTTACAGAATCTACGACTGATCCATCAACAGATGAATGGATAATGATGTGTACATATACACAATGGAATATCACACATAAAAATGAAAGAAACTGGGTTATTTGTAATGATGTGGATGGACCTAGAGACCGTCACACAGAATGAAATCAGAAAGGGAAAGACAAATACCGTGTGTTAATGCATATAGATGGAATCTAGAAAGATGGCATAGCTGAACCTATTTGCCGGGCAGGAATGGAGACGAAGATGTAGAGAGCGGACATGTAGAAATGGGGTGGGAAGGAGAGGGTGGGATGAGCTGGGCAGTGGCACTGACACATGTCACCACCATCTGGAAAACCTAGACGGCTAGTGGGAGGCAGCTGTAGAGCGCGGGGAGCTCACTGGTGCTGCGGTGACCTAAGGGGTGGGATGGGAGGGTGGGAGGCTCAAGAGGGAGGGGATACATGTATACGTAGAGCTCATTCACTTGGTGCAGCAGAAACGAACACAGCGTTGCAGAGCAGTCAAACTCCAATAATAATATTTAAAAAAATCTGGGACTGAACAAATCAAGCAGAAAGGCTTTGCTGAGCGATCCTGTGACTCCATGAGGAGGACAAAATCTGCTCCCGAATCCCTCTCTGAGCTAGATGACCACCACGTTCTCTCCAACCACAGGAACTGTCCTGATAGATCAGGTGTCCATTGCTGGGTAAACACCACGCCTGATCAGCGATCCTGGGCTTCAGCTCTCCTGGTCCTGGGCTCCTGTCGGCTCGGAGGCGGGGAGCTGCCCGCCGGCTTTCCCAGAGTGTGGCCAGAGTGGTGGCAAACAGATGCTAGCCTGCAGTAAAAGCCCCGAAGCAGCGGTTTCTCCAACTCTTCACACCTGGCTCTTCTGGAGTCTGGCCCCGGCGAGAAGTCGGCAGAGTCCCTTAAACAAAGTGAAGAGCTCAGGGCAGACTGCCCGACCGTCTTCACTGGGCTCCTGGCTGTGTGGCTTCCTCGTCCGCACCGTGGTCCCGACTCGGCATCTTTAAGCCCAGACGGCGCAGGGAGTTGACGAAGTAGCGAGGAGGCTTGCAGAGCAAGGTGAGCTCTTCCGTCCGGGGCTGCAGGGCCGGCAGGGTCAGCTGGCAGGCGTGCAGGTGCAGGGGGAGGTGGCGGGCCTTGGACTGCTGCAGCCCCAGCTTCTTCAGGATCCCGGCGGACAGCTTCTGCACAAAGGAAAGAGCTCGTGAGAGCCAGGCTGGCGGCCTCTCTGACCAGCAGCCAGGGGCAGAAGACGTCTACTTCCAGGGCCCCATCACTGATCCCCCAGATGATACAGTGAGGGACAGCCTGCTTCGGGGTCTCTAGGAAGGGTTCAGAACCCACGTGACAGAAAACCCACCACACTGGGAAAGCTCTCTTTGGTCAGTTCTCTGGCTTTCCAAGAGAATGAGCTGTAACAGTAAGAAACAAGTTTCCACCAAGGCTCTTTGGCAATAGCATGAAAGGCTGCTTTGAGCCTTCAGAAAGTCTCCTGTCTGCTTCTGAATTTCTCCCTAACCTAAAGAGCTAGCAGGAGGATTATTGTTGTTTAGTTGTTTAGTCGTGTCAAACTCTTTGTGACCTCATGGACTGTAGCCCGCCAGGCTTCTCTGTCCATGGGATTCTCCAGGGAAGAATACTGGAGTGGGTTGCCATGCCCTCCTCCAGGGGATCTTTCCGAACCAGGGATTGAACCGGCGAGCCCCCCGTCTCCTGCATTGCAGGTGGATTCTTTGCTGCTGAGCCACGGGAAGCCCAGCTGGCAGGGTGCTGTGTCTGAAAACAATCAACACACCTTTGCTGCAACTGACTTTAGGGATTTAACAAGGGGAAAGCATAAGTTTTCTCCCTTATTCTGTTGCATCATGGGTCAAAAAGATATTACCTGGGGGGCCAGCCTGTTCCAGTCTGAGTACTTGTGATCACCAAGGATTGGGCAATCCAACCCAAAAGACAGGTGAACGCGAAGCTGATGTTTTATTCCTTTAGAAAGAGAGAGGGAGGAGACTTATGAGTAGCTATAGAAACGATACCACTGGCGGCATCTGCTTCTAATCATATTAAATCAAAGCACAGAAAAACTGGCAAAATCCCAACTACAATGCAGTGTAAAGGATAATATAACAAATGATAAGCTGTTAGGAAATAATGCCGTTAAGCCTCTAAGTACCCCTCCCCATCACAGCTCCCTTTCCACTACACATAACCACTACAATCAACTTGAGGTCTATCGCCGCCATGCTTTTTTAAAAAATAACTTTACCGTATAACATTAAATAGTACTGCTTGGCACATTTATTTTTATATTATGGCAAAATATACATAACATTTGAACTTCTTTTAAAAACAGAATTTGAAAGTAGTCCATTAGGAATTCTCTCTTTTTTAAAAGGCGGCACAGCACGGCATGCAGGACCCAAGTTCCCCAATCAGGCGTGGAATCCGTGCTCCTGCACTGGAAGCTCGAAGTCCTCACCACCGGACCACCAGGGCAGTCCCAAGGTTTACCATTTTAATCCTTTTTAAGCGTTCAGTTCAGGGGCATTAAGGACATTCACATGGTTGTGCAACCATCACCACTGTCCATCTCCAGAACCCTTCCGCCCCAAACTGAAACCCTGTCCCCGTAAACCATAACTCCCCATCCCCTCCTCCCTCCAGCCCCTGTAACCACCACTCTGCTATCTGTCTCTGTGAACCTGACGACTCTAGGTATCTCACATAAGTGGAATCACACAGTGTGTGCCCTTTTGTGCTGGGCTTATTTAATTTAGCGTAATGTCTGTAAGGTTTGATCCAGCTGAAGCACATGTCAGAATCTCCTTCCTATGGCTGGGTAATATTTCACTGCATAAAGTACCACTGTGTCTTTCCAATCGTCTGCTGATGGACATGTGGGTTGTGTTCACCTTTTGGCTATTGTGTATGGCGCCGCTATGAACAGCGGTGGACAGACATCTTTTTGAGGAACCCGTTTGCAAATGTTTAAATAAACATAAGCAAACTGTTCATATCCTTATGCCACTGTTTTTCACAATCATCCCCGTGGGAGCTCCCAGCCGTGGATCAGCACTGGCAGCCCACTCTGGTACAAGCTCAGCGCCCCCGTGATACTGGGGGCTCGGAGGAAGGGCGGGGCCCAGCACGGGGCCCTGGGTGAAGCCCTGAGGGGCCCTGGGGCTCTGCCACCCGCCGCAGAGCAGCGGCGCCCACACCGGTAACAGGCTGGAGCTCCAAGAGGGCGGCGGACGGGCTGCTGCTCAGCGCCCGGTACTGAGTCAGGGCCAGCTGCGCGTTCCGGCTGCTCCGCACCCGCACCATCTTCCCGTCGTCCATGCGGTAGCTCGGGGACAGCGTCATCTGCAGCCAAAGAAATCGAGGCGTGACTTCAGAGGACGAGCAGAAAACCCGTCCCTCCAGAGGGGCTCGCCCGCCCACCTTGTGGTGACGCTGCTGGCCCTGCGCCTCCTTCTCCACGATGGGGATGTCCACGACTCCCGCTTCAGGCACCGGGACACGCACGGTGACGGCCCTGGGGGGACACACAAACCCTGGCCTGAGCCGCAAAGGTGAGGGAAGCGCTCCCTGGTTATTTGGCTGCTTAGAGGTTTTCATGCTGGCCTTTCTGCACTGCTACAGTGAGTGCTGAGGGTCAGAGGGTCCCAGACAATCTCTTGGTATATAGTGCTTAGCCTGATGGCTATCACTAGTTTTACAAACCTATCTTTTTTGCTACGAAAGTAAATATGCTGATTGTAGAATACTGGGGGGAAAAAACAGGAAAACAAACAAACAAAATTATAGTAATAACATGGTCTTTGATCCAGCCTTTAAAAGTGAGTATGGGCAGTTTCATTTTAAAGGAGGGTAACACAGTTTTGTATCTTTTCTTTTTTAAGGGATAAAAAATGATAAGTTCAAGTTGCATAGGAAACAAATGAATAAATAAAATGAACTGAATGAAAAATTCATAGGACTGCAGCTGCTCTATTTGCCAGGTAGACAAAACAGGTAGGAAATGTGCTCCAAAAATCACAGGAACCCCAAACACAGCTCAGTAACTCACTCCCAACCTCTCTTGGAGGTCCATCACACCGCAGATAGGTAGAAGACTCTGATTTGTCCTTACGTTTAAACCTCCTCCAGGTCAATCAGCCTAACACAGAATCGCTGGCTCAGGAGTCAAAGCCCTCTCAGATATAACGACATCTCACACTCTGGACACCCAGCTGCAGGTTGGTAGCAGTTTAGACTGCTATCTGATGCATTTTATCATACTTACACTGATTTATAACCACTAGATGACCCTTCCTAATGACCTAACACTCTTGCTCAAAAACATTCAGCCAATAAATATTCACTGAACGTAAACAGGCACTGATTTAGGCAGGCACTGGTTTTATACGGATGAATAAGACAAAAATCCCTATTGGTCAGACTTTCCTGGACACCCAGTGGTTAAGACTCCGTGCTTCCACTGCAGGGGGCATGGGTTCAAACCCTGGTTGGGAAAATTCCCTACGCCACACTGTGTACACCGCATGCCCCAGCCAAAAAAAGGGGAAGAAAAAAAAATTCCTGCTCGCAAAGAATCCCAAATATAGTAAGAGAGGTTCAATAATTTACCTAAAGTCTCACACTGGTAAATAACATAGGTGAGAGCTGAACACAGATCTTTCTGAGCATTTAGCTACCATGCTAAACTCGTTTCACTACCTGTCATCTCTCATTGAGGTGATTCTTAAAACTTGATTCCTCATCAGAGTCATTTGTGGAGCTTTTTAAAGATACAGATACCTAAACCTCACACCCACTAGACTTATGAATCAGAACCTCTGTGGGTGGATCTCAAGCATATAGATTTTTTTTAAGGTTCCCAAGATAGCAAAGCAACTTCAAAATCTATAATACAAAAAGGACTGACATCCAAAATATGAAAAGAATGCTCACCAATCAAAAAGAAACACAGGCAAAAGAAAAAGTCTGTTCACAGAAAGGAAAACTCAAACCCCTGATTTTGTTTTGTTTACACACAAAACCAGCCAACATCACTAGTTAACAGGGAAACAGAAAATAAAATATATATATTTTTTACCCATCAGAGTGGCAAACCTTTTAAAAATGAATTGGTCAGGCACAATGGGAAGCGGATACTCATCACTGCTAGTGGGGATAAACACTGACATCATCATTTTGGAGAGCAACTTGGGTAGTAACTATTCAAATTTTAAAAAGTGTGCACCCTTCAACCCAGCAATTCCATTTCTGGGCATGTGTCCTAAGGATATACTCACATATTCTTTGCAAGAGGCTTTGAAAAATGGAAAGCTACCTAAACATCAGTAAGGAAGCTATGATATATCCACACAACAAATACATACAATAGAGCCACTGAAAAGGAGACAGCTCTAACCGTACAACACAAAAGGCCTCCAAGATATGCCGTCCAAGTGAAAAAAAGAGGCTGCAAAGCAATGCAAAATATGCTGCCACACAATCATCTGCTCATACATAGCCCACATAACTCTACAAGTTTACACAAGACACTAGCAACAGTAACTGCTTCAGGAGCAGGAAACTGAGTAGATGGGGGATAGGAGTGGTTTCGTTTTTGCTCATGCACCTTTCTTCTATTAAAAAACTAAGGATGGCAAAATTGAAAAAGACACATGTATCCCACTGTTCACTGCAGCACTGTTTACAACAGCTAGAACATGGAAGCAACCTAGAGGTCCATCGACAGATGAATGGATAAAGAAGCTGTGGTACATATACACAATGGAGTGTTACTCGGCTACAAAAAGGAATGCATTTGAGTCAGTTTTAATGAGGTGGATGAACCTAGAGCCTATTATACAGAGTGAAGTAAGTCAGAAAGGGAAAGATAAATATCACACACTAACGCATATATACGGAATCTAAGAAGATGGCACGGAAGCATTTATTTGCAGGACAGCAATGGAGAAACAGACATAGAGAACAGACTTATGGATATCAGGAGAGGGGAGGAGAGGGTGAGATGGAAAGAGTAACATGGAAACTTACACTACCATATGTAAAAGAGAGAGCCAACGGGAATTTGCTGTGTGGCTCAGGAAACTCAAACAGGGGCTCGGTATCAACCCAGAGGGGTGGATGGGGAGGGAGGTGGGAGGGAGGGGATATACGTATACCTGTGGCTGATTCATGTTGAGGTTTGACAGAAAACAACAAAATTCTGTAAAGCAATTATCCTTCAATTAAAAAATAAATAACTTATATATATTAAAAAAACTAAGATTGGGACTTCCCTGGTGGTCCAATGACAGGGGCCTGGGTTCGATCCCTGGTTAGGGCACTAGATCCCACATGCCACAATTCAGAGTTCGTATGCTGCAACTGAAGATTCCACATGCCACAGTGAAGAACAAAGATCCCGCATACTGCAACTAAGACCCAGCACAACCAAATAAATAAAAACTGAGGTAAATCTACATGCACCAACGTGGAAAGAGCCTACAGACGAAGAGTTAAGTCGGAAAAGTACAGTGTACTGTACAATGTAACACACACACACACACACACACACACACACAGTGTCCATATCCGTGCGCTCAGTCACTCCATCGTGCCCTGCTCTTTGCAACCCTGAGGACTGTAGCCCACCAGGCTCCTCTGTCCACGGGATTTCCTAGGCAAGAATACTGGAGTGGGTTGTTACGCCCTCCTCCAGTGGATCTTCCCAACTCAGGGATGGAACCTGCATCAGACATGTATGTAAATAGGATGAGTAAGCTCCACAGGAATAAAAACCAAACTACCCCAAGGGAAGGAACGAGAATAATAGAATGAGTGAATTCTCCAGGACTTTTTTTTTTTGCTTTATCCTTGTTGTCTGACATTTTACCACAAGAATCAAACCATATTACTTGCATAATTAATTTTTAATAATTTTTATGTACAGCCATAATTAGGAACCACTCTACTATCAGACTCTAAGCACTAAATCTATTTCCTATAATTTTTATATGTCTAGAGATCCTAATACCAATCCCAAAGAAAGGTAATGCCAAAGAATGCTCAAACTACCACACAATTGCACTCATCTCACATGCTAGTAAAGTAATGCTCAAAATTCACCAAGCCAGGCTTCAGCAATACATGAACCGTGAACTTCCAGATGTTCAAGCTGGTTTTAGAAAAGGCAGAGGAACCAGAGATCAAATTGCCAACATCCACTGGATCATCAAAAAAGCAAAAGGGTTCCAGAAAAACATCTATTTCTGCTTTATTGACTATGCCAAAGCCTTTGACTCTGTGGATCACAATAAACTGTGGAAAATTCTGAAAGAGATGGGAATACCAGACCACCTGACCTGCCTATTGAGAAACCTGTATGCAGGTCAGGAAGCAACAGTTAGAACTGGACATGGAACAGACTGGTTCCAAATAGGAAAAGGAGTAAGTCAAGGCTGTATATTGTCACCCTGCTTATTTAACTTACATGCAGAGTACATCATGAGAAACGCTGGGCTGGAGGAAGCACAAGCTAGAATCAAAACTGCCAGGAGAAATATCAATAACTTCAGATATGCAGATGACACCACCCTTATGGCAGAAAGTGAAGAGGAACTAAAAAGCCTCTTGATGAAAGTGAAAGAGAGTGAAAAAGTTGGCTTAAAGCTCAACATTCAGAAAACTAATATCATGGCATCTGGTCCCATCACTTCATGGCAAATAGATGGGGAAACAGTGAAAACAGTGGCTGACTTTATTTTTCTGGACTCCAAAATCACTGCAGATGGTGACTGCAGCCACGAGATTAAAAGACACTTACTCCTTGGGTGGAAAGTTATGACCAACCTAGACAGTACATTAAAAAGCAGAGACATCACTTTGTCAACAAAGGTCCATCTAGTCAAGGCTACGGTTTTTAGAGTGGTCATGTATGGATGTGAGAGTTGGACTATAAAGAAAACTGAGCACCGAAGAATTGATGCTTTTGAACTGTGGTGTTGGAGAAGACTCTTGAGAGTCCCGTGGACTGCAAGGAGATCCAACCAGTCCATCCTAAAGGAGATCAGTCCTGGGTGTTCATTGGAAGGACTGATGCTGAAGCTGAAACTCCAGTACTTTGGCCACCTGATGTTAAGAGCTGACTCATTTGAAAAGACCCTGATGCTGGGAAAGATTGAGGGCGGGAGGAGAAGGGGACGACAGAGGATGAGACGGTTGGATGGCATTACCGACTCAATGGACATGGGTTTGGGTGGACTCCAGGAGTTGGTGATGGACAGGGAGGCCTGGCGTGCTGTAGTTCATGGGGTCGCAAAGAGTCGGACACGAGTGAGTGACTGAACTGAACTGATCCTAAGACAGTGCCTTCTGTCAGCAGGGATTCCTGATGTAAGAACAGCTAAATAAATGAAAGAGGGCCTACACCACCTCGACCGCTATTAACAGGTTTCATACCAGTACTTCTTTGTCACCTGACGGGTTCTAAACAGCTCTTGGACTTGATGGGCCACTTCTTTTTCCCAAGCCAACACCATCACACCTGTGGTTTCCTTGTCCAGCCGATGGCACAGGTGCAGCGGTTTTGCCTTGTGGCCGTGGAGTATCTTTGCCAGGATGGGCAGTACATCACTGATGCAGAGCTGGACCCCAGGGCCACCTGAGAAGGAAAGACCCAGCATCTGAGTGGCCGTGGAAAGATCCCACCAAAGACCTCTATGTGGGAAAAGCACATACTGGATTAACAGCAGATGCTCTTGAGGGCAGCAAAACTGAAGTGTGGTTCAGGGACTAGCAACATGTCGGTACACCCAGGGAATCTGCCAGATAGGAATCTCAGGTCCCCCAACCCAGATAATGAATCAAACTCTGCATTTAACAAAATGCCCAAGTGACTCACATGCATAATAAAATTTAAGAAACACGATCCCAGGGTATGTGGCTTTCTCCTCAGACATATACAATTTTTTAAAGGTACTTATGTACTCAAACTAAAATTAGCAACCAAAATGAGGAGGTCTGATATTTCACTATACAAACACAGGCTTGAGAATCTGCCAAGTAAACCCTAGTGAGAAATGCGAGACCATAAGGCCCTCCTGAGGCATTACTGAGGAGATGAAAGGATGGGCTTTGGGGTGACGCATTCCTGGGTCCCACTTTATGAAGCCTCCTAACTAGCCATTGATCTTAGATAGATTACTTGCCCTTTTCAACTTTTAGTTTTCTCATCTACAAAATGTAAATATCGGGATAATAATTATTTCTTGGGGAATGAAAAGGCAAGAAACTAATGGAAGGATCAAAAGACAAAAATATACACAAAGCACTAGGCAATGTCTAACTTAATTCCTTGTTTTCATGTACAACCATCTCCATATCTCCCCCTAAAGCATTTGTACTTCTAGCTAAAACATGCCTTTTCCTCCAGCAAAACCCCTTCCACAAATGCATTTTTCCCATCAATCTTTCCTGACTCACTCTAGCTATCTCTGACAACTACATTTAACATTTATTAAAAAAAAAAATCAGGGTGTCCATTAAGGTCGAGGTGCCTTGGGGTTTTGCTAGGTATACACCAACACAGGTTATGTCCTTCTTCCCAATTTTGATGGAAAATAATTTGAAGACATGAACTACACAGCCTTGGTCCTCTATAGCAACCCCTGGTGGAGGTTGGCACACAGCAAATTCCATACTGCTGGCTGCCAGATGCCGGGAAGATGGGGACCGTCTTCTTTATTTCTGTGTCGTCTCTGGTGCCTTACATAGGTCAGTACCCTTACAAAAGTCTAATTACTTTGAAAGCAAAGCTTCAGAAAGCCCCAGGAGTAATGCCAGAGTTGCCCCTCCTTGTAACAGAGAGCAGCAGCGCCCCTCCCCCCTCCCCGCCACGTGCTCCTCACCATGCACAGGGAGACCGTAGGGCTTATTGATGACCACAAGGTCCTTGTCCTGATGGACAATTCCCCGGCTCAGCGCCTTTGCCAGCACGTTGGGGTGGACGCGCTGTAGCTGCTCTGTGAACCGCACTAGTTCTCGCACTCTCCGCTGAACAGGGTTTGTGGGCGCCTACGGGGAGAGGAGAGACAGGAAATGCCCGGTGAGGAGGTCTTTCACTAAATCTGGGTGAGAATTTGGGAAGGGAAAGCCTGTATCTCTGCACTAGACGCGCGCCTTCCTCGAGTAATTTGAGAGCAGGGGAGCGTGTTTGTCTCACTGGTATCCAAGTAGGGCTTAAGACGGGGGTCGGCAGAAGCCAAAGACCCAGCCCACAGGAAGATCCCGCACCCTGCTGAGCTGTCCCCTTCGCTTTCTCCTAGTTCTCCCACCACAAGCCCTCGACATTTACCTGACAGGTGTCAGAGGACCCGCCTCCCTCCCTCCCTCACCCCCAGTGAGCGCACTGCCTCTTGGGAGTTGTGGTCCTTCTGGACTCACCGGCTCCTTCGTCTTTTGTTGCTGTTTCTGGGCCCGGAGTCTCTCTGCTAATCTCTGAGCATCCAGGGGTGGAGAGGCAGCAGCAGCAGCGGAACAAAGTGGCTTTGAGAAGAGGGTGAAGAGACTCCCGAGACACTGGCCGGAGCCCCGGACCCAGAGGCCAGGCGCGCTACAGCCGGACGCCGCCATGTTGCCGAGAAGGGAGGGACGAGACAAGGCCACGCCCAGAGGAGAGCAACGAAAGGGCCAGCGGGAGGACGGGTGGGGCGGGCCCTGCAAGTCACGTGGGCTGGTGGGGCGGGGCCCTGGGCGCGTCACGTGGGGGCGGGTGCGTGCTGAGTGCGGCTGCGCCGGCCGGTAGCTGCAGCTGGAGCGGTGGCGTTTGGAGGAGACGCGGTGAGTGTGTGCGAAAGCCGGGTTGGGGCTGCGGAATGCCGGTGCCTCAAAGCTTTAACGTTGCTGCGGACCCAGGGTTTCCGTTCTCGGAGATCCCTGTCTCGAGAAACCGTTTTTCCCTTTGAGAGACGACCCCACTCAAAACCACCTCCCCGCCCCCGCGCCCGGTAGAGAGATGCCCCATGAACGCTCGCCCCAGAGCCGTCTTGAGGCGCCCACCCCGTCTGTCTTGCTCCGAGGGACGCGTTGCGTCCCTTCTCCTTTCGTTATGGCTCGACCTTCGGAGATGCGGGATCAGTGAAACCTCTCCACCCCTCACCTCCTGACTCCCAGCCTCTTTGTTTCACGTTATAACTAGTCCTTCTCTCCCAGGGGTGACGGGGAGCCCCTTCGGTTACCCAGGGGCCTATATTTCCTTCCTAGCGACCACCTTGAGTTTCTTCTGCCTTCTTCAAGAATTCATTTCTTGGAGTCTCCTCCTTCAACTCCCCTCCCCCCCGCCACACACACACACACACACACACACGGCTTCCAAAGAGAAGACAAAGTACAGAGCAGGAACCTTCCCTTCCCTTTTCTCCTTCCTTCATTTCCCCCTCCGCCGTTTGCAGTCTCTCCCGACCCTCTCCTTCTCTTACACGGTGCAGCGTTGGGACCCCCATGCCCAAACTGCCTGCGACTTGGCGAAGTCAAGACTTTCTGACTTCTCTAAGGGGTGGCAGGGAAGAGGAGCGTCTGGTTGGGATGGTTATAAAAGTAGCTTGGGACACACCTGCCGTTTGTTAAGGATGATGCCCTAGCCCTAAAGGGTTGTCAGAAAGCGAATGAGTCTGCGCTGACGATAGAGGAACCAGTTACTGCCGAGCATGAAGGCTGCCAGACGAGTTGGTGGAATTAGGCTTGTATCCTACCCCTCTAAAACGGATTGCATAAAACAGAGTTGAACAGGTAACTGGAGCTAGCCTGCAGAAGACTTTCACCTGAAGAAGAGTTTGATCTAGATGTCAGTCTGTGATCTAAGGAGTCTGTGAAGTTTCTGGAGCAGGAGGGAGACTCCTTGAAAGGTAGAAACGAATCTGGCAGTTGAGCGCAGGACTCATTGAAAAGGAGGGAGCTCTGAGAGCAGGGAGATCAGCCAGGATGCTGCAGTCTAGGTGGGCAGTTGTAAGGCTGTGCTTGGTTCAGTGGTCGTCTTCCCTACACCGTCCTGTCCTTTGAGTTTAAATTGATTTTGAGTTGTGCAGGTCAAGATGTATCAGTTGGCAGCTGCTGTTGAAGGGTTCATTCATTCATTTTTTTTTTTTAAATCCCCCCCATGTGGTGCAGTGCAGAGTAAACTCACAAATATCCCTGGACTGGGTGAGGTGCATCGTAGGTTTGTATTAGGTGTGTCTGAACATTTTGAATCATCTAATTTCTGTCCATTTTTAATCTAAAGAGTGGAGGAAGGAGTAGATGTATTTGTAAAGAGGGGAAAAGAAAGCCTGTGCGTGTTTCTGTTATGAGAGATGATGGTTATAAATATGAAGAATTTCAAGGGAGACTGGGGAAACACCCTCTGTCTCTCCTACTGTTTTTCCCCCACAGATTCACGGGAAAGACACAGATGTATAGAAGTTGAGAATTACCACCTTTTACTGATAATGCCCCAGCCTCAGTTTCTAATTTCAATAAACAGTCCCACATCACATGTCACGGAGGTACTTGAAGCCTCCTTTCCAGGGACTCTAAAATTTGGACATCAGGACTTAAGTTTGTGTCGTTATGTTAATTACAAGCCTGTTTTAGGTGAAGGACTTCTATGTCTTTGTGTGGAGGCCGGGGAACCTATTTCTGCCTTAACCTGTCCTTAATAGTGTTCAAAACGTGACTCCTGTTCCTGCAGAATTTTCTTTGTGGCAGGAAACAAAATGAAGAACCAACTCAGATGTCATTGCCAGTGACTCAGACCTTGTGTTCTTGGGTTTCACGTTAACCCAAGCCATACACTATGGTGCCTAGGAATAAAAAACACTGGTCCCCCCCCCCCCCCTTTTTTTTTTTTCTGGAGAAGGAACTTTTAGATTTTTCTTGTTGAACCTTTGTGAGAGAAATTTGAAGAGTTTTGTTTGCTTGATATCACAGTAAAGCTTTAGCCAATATGGATACAGAAGTTTCTTTTCCCTAATGTTTATCCTATGAGCCTAGGCACTTGCTGGTTATTGAAATAAAGTTGCTCTCAGGACACAAGAATTTATGCAGAGATACATATTGTCTTTTTCCTCTTTCTCATTCAGTTGATCCTGTCTTGGTAGCTCATTTTTCTGCTTCTCCACCAATCTCACATTCTCTTTTCGGTTGGGGCGTCTTTTGTCTGGACTGTTTTCTCGGTGCAAGGAGGGAAATTTTATTAGTGATGTCTTCATTCTTACAGAGTACAAATATGGCTTCTATACATAGATCTTGATATACATATCATATGTGCCCCCCCCATAACTATATAAAGAAGACAATGATAATTTGCTTATAAAAATATTTTCTATCCTGTGCAAGAATAACAAAGCCTCCTTTTTAATTCATAAATATAAACAGGAACTGACTAATAAAGGAGATTGTGTTTAAATATCACAAATTTAAGGTTAATTAGTGGCATGAGGTTAACTTCTGGTTCCTTGAACAGCGTTTTGCTAGTTGCAGATTAACCAGCGATTCAGTTTCCCAGCAAAGCAGGAAGTACTTGGAGATTGTTTTATGGTTTTAGAGAGATTCAAAGAGGCAATTAGGAAGAGGTCTCTGGAGGTGTCCTGGGAAGTGCAGTTGCTGGCAGCTGGGGACTGGCCCCAGTTCAGCTGCTTGTGAACATAAGTGAGTAATTTGAGCTTCAATTTATTGTCTTTTCGGAGTTCCCTGGTGGTCCAGTGGTTAAGACTCCACACTTCCAAGGCAGGGCTCCAGGTTTGATCCCTGGTCAGGGAACTGAGATCCCACTTGCCTTGAGGTGCGATAAAAAATTTAAATAATAATAAAAGAAGATCCTTACCAGCTCTAAGCTCCTACTCTGTGAAGACTTTCCATCCACTGACACTTAAGTATGTCTCTTTCTCATCAAGTGGAATTTATGTCAGACTTACCTTGAATACGTTTAGCATTGGCACAGGGATTCAGGATTTTGCTCCTGTTCCCACAGTTTAACCTTACGCTCCTGAGCTAGCATTTATGTTCGGAGGTTTGCTTCATTGAATACTGTTGGAATGTACCTTCAGATTTCACGGGTTGGGTGTGGGAGGGAGTGCAGATAGGGAAAAAAAAGAACGGAAACAATGGTATTGACCTATAACATGGTGTGTTAGTTCTTTTTTCTGTGCCAGCATTTCAAAAAGAGATTACAGTGTACCGTTGCCCCTTGTTACACGTTTATTCAGCTTTTGAGCAATGATCAGGACAGTTCCAGCTTAAACCAGTACTTCCCAAACTTTATTTTCATATTGGCAACCCACTCCAATACTCTTGCCTGGAAAATCCCATGGACGGAGGAGCCTGGTGGGCTGCAGTCCATGGGGTCGCAAAGAGTCGGACACGACTGAGCGACTTCACTTTTACTTTTCACTTTCATGCATTGGAGAAGGAAATGGCAACCCACTCCAGTGTTCTAGCCTGGAGAATCTCAGGGACAGGGGAGCCTGGTGGGCTGCCGTCTATGGGGTTGCACAGAGTTGGATGCGACTGAAGCGACTTAGCAGCAGCAGCAGTGACATGTGGAAATTACTGTTGTGTCACTGAGGAAGAAGACAGCTGTCCTGGGAGCTGTGGCTGTCCTGTCCCCAGCCGGCCATACACAGGCGAGGAGGAGCTCCCTGTTCTAAGGTCCATGCGAAGGGCAGCCTCACACGTTCAAGGTCTTCATCCCAAACTCTGCCTAACTCTCGAGTAATGGTGTCACTAGTTAGTTTTGTTCTGTTTTTAAACCAAAGCATGTTATATATTATCCCTCGAATCATCACCATTTTTACCTGACCATATCTGTTTTGGGGGTTTGCATTCTCTTTACTATTATTATTATGTAAGTTTCAGTTGTACAGCATCATAATTCAATGTGTGTACACGCTACCAAGTGATCACCGCCATTAGTCTGATGACCATCGTTATTTTTTTAAATCTGTCTGTAATATGTTCTGCGTTCATGTGCCTTTGTGCTCTTGGCCCGTTTAAAGGCCATATTTGGGGACTTCCCTGGTGGTCCAGTGGCTAAGACTCTGTGCTCCTAATGCAGGGGGCTGGGGTTCTGGCCTTGGTTGGGGAACTAGATCCCACATGCTTCAGCTAAAGATCCTGCTTGTTGCCATGAAGATCGAAGATCCCACATGCTTCAAATAAGACTTAGCACAGCCAAATAAATAATAAATATTAAAAAAAAAATAGACCATAGTTGTCCTCAGAAAGTGGCCTGTTTTAAAGTGTATGAACGGGGAGGTGGGAGGGGGGATCGGGATGGGGAATACGTGTAAATCTATGGCTGATTCATATCAATGTATGACAAAAAAATAAATAAATAAAAATTAAAAAAAAAATTAAGTGTATGAACGGGCAGTTAACTGATTGAGAGGTGGGAAATGCTTTTGTCATGATACTTTAACCTCATTAGATTATGGGTGGACTTGCTCTGGCTCTTTTGAGAAAATAGGGAATTTCTTTAAGTAGCTTATTTTATGTTTTCCATTATAAAAGTTTTATAGAAAATTGAAAATAAAGTAGAGGAGGGAAAATCATTCATACTTCTGTTTTCCAAATACTGTTAATATCATGGTTTTTCTTGCCTTTAAAAAAAAATCATGCATTCTTTCTTAATTGTGGAAATTTTCAAACATTTGCATGATAGAAAAAAACTAATAAACCTCATGTACCCATTACTAGCTTCTGGAGCCAACCAATACCAGGACAGTCTTGTTCTCCATCCCACCCTTAACTCCCAGATGGTTTTGAATCAGATCCCAGAAATAATCATTTCATCTGTAAACACTTGGGTATGTATCCGTGAAAGATAAGGACTAGTTTTCAACATAACCACAATCCTGTCATCACACCTTAAAAAATATGTTCCTGGGTATTGCTGAGCAACGAGCCAGTGCACAGATTTTCCTGTTGGTTTCACTTTCTAACAGTTCATTTGTTTGAATCATCTGGATTCAAGAAGGGTCCACCCATCGTGTGTACACTTTTAATTAGAAGACTAAAACCATATGGGCATTCAGAAGAGATAATGTGGACTGTCAACCTTGCGGATGCTAAGAGCTTGCACTTCGCAGTCAGACAGACTGGGTTTCAGACCAGCTCTGCTGCTTGCTAGCTGTGTAACCGTGTGCACGTTACTTAACCTCTCTCACTTTAGTTTCTTATTCCTGTCAAATGGAATTAATATATACCCTAAGACTGCCGTGAGGATTGAGTGCGTCAGTGCAGGGTAAAGCACCGAGCCCCGAACAGAGTTAATAATAAATGCTAGCTCTGGGGAAAAAAGCTAGCTCTGTCCAGCACCTAGTATTGCACCAGGTGCATAGATTTGTGGAATAAAAATAGAATGGGAGTCAAGAGCCGAGGAACTTGGTCCAATTCTGCCATTTAGGGGAATCACTTTGAAGTTTTGGACCCTAAATTTCTCATTAGAAAAGGGGACAGAGTGAACAGCTAGATGATCACTGAAATTCCAGAACTTGCAGGAAATAAGGCAGACGTGATATTTTAGAAACAACATGAGCTTCTAAAACAGACTGGGGTTTGCATCTTGTACTTTATTATTTACAAGCATTTAATCTCAACCTCAGTTTCTTCATATGTGTAATGGAATTAATAATACTAACTTAGTAAAATTGTTGCGATGAGCAAGAAGATAAATATGTCTGGTTCCTAGTGTGTAGTGGGTACTCAGAGTATTAGCATTTTATGATTGTAAAACAGGAATGTTACATTGGAGCATTTTCAGCATCTTAAGAGCTGTGTGTTTTGTGGCATTTGTATAAAGAGGACCAAGTGTCTTATGGCAGAAGGAATGTACACTGGAAGGGTGAACCTGGAAACTGTTTCCAGTACATGGATGATGGAAAATTAAGGGACTATTCAATGCTGTTGAGAAAAGCCAAAGGATATGAGGATCACTGGAGAAATTCAGGAATGTCTTTGCAACAGATGATTACTTAAGTTGGATAAACCTGTTTGCTGTTATCATTTGAAAATTTCACGGTGAGTCAAAAATGGCTTTTTAAATTGCAATATATGCAAGCATTATGTTAGTTTCAGGTGTGCTACATGGTGGTTTGATATTTGCATGTTTTATGAAATCACCATAATAAGTCTAGTACCCATCTGTCCCCCTACAAAGTTACTGGACTGTTATTGACCATATTCCTTATGCTGTATAGTAATTACATCCCTGTGCTTGATTCATTTTTGTTTTTGTTTTTTTTTTAATTGCATGTATCAGTGAAATCATATGGTATTTGTCTTTCTCTGATTTATTTCACTTAGCATAATATGCCCTCTAGATGTTGTCATAGGTGGCATGATTTCATTTTTGTTTGGTCTGAGTAATATTCCATTCACCTATCAATGAACTCTTAGGTTGCTTCCATATTTTGGCTATTGTAAAGAACGCTGCAGTGAATATTTGTGTGCGTGTTATCTTTTTGAATTCATGTTTTTGTTTTCTTTGGGTGAATACCCAGAACTGAAATCTCTGGATTATTTGGCAGTTCTATTTTTAGGTTTTTGAGGAACTTCCATACAGTTTTCTGTAGTTTACAGTCCTATCAGCAGTGCATGAAGGTTCCCTTTTCTCCATGTTCTCAACAAAATTTGTCATTTCTTGTCTTTATGATACAGCCATTCTGAGAGGTACAAGATGGTATCCCATTGTGGTTTTGATTTGCATTTCTCTGATATTGATGTTGAGAATCTTTTCATGTGCCTGTTGGCCATCTGTACATCTTGGAAGAATGTCTGTTCAGGTCCTCTGCTCATTTTTTAGTTAGGTTGTTTGTTTTTTTTGATGTTGTGGGAATTCTTGTATATTTTGGGTATTAACCTTTATCTGATGTGTTTACAAATACAGTATCTTTTTTTAAGGAACTATACTTGACTTTAATTCTGATTGAAGCAAATGCAGTATCTTCTCCCACTCAGGGGGCTGCCTTTTTGTTTTGTTGATCATTTCTTTCACTGTGCAAAGACTTTTTTAAGATTGATGTCGTCCCATTTGTTTATTTAGCTTTTGTTTCCCTTGCCTGAGGAGACAGATCCAAAAAAAATTGCTAAGATCAAGGTCAAAGATCTGCCTGTGTTTTCTTCTAGAAGCTTTTGGTTTCAGATCTTACATTTAAGTCTTTAATCCATTTTGAGTTTATTTTTGTCTGCAGTGTAAGAAAGTGGTTCGGTTTCAGTCATTTGCTAGTTGCTGTCCCCTTTTCTCAACACCATTTATTGACAAGAATATCTTTTCCCCATTGTGTATTCTTATCTTCTTTGTCACAGGTTCATTGACTATATAAAAAGATGTCGACTGGGGGTGTGTGTGTGTGTATCTTTGACATTTGAAACATGCTGCATTTGCCCTAATGATATTTTTGGTTTAATGAAAATAACTTTCATTAGCTGTTAAAAGGAGGGCTGCACTATTCACTGACTTAGAAAAGCAAATCAATTCTGAGTTTACTGATCCCAGTGTACTGGTCAGCGTTTCCCCAACATGCTTGATAAGAGTCCCGTGAGTTACTCTAAAGCTACACCAGGTCCCTCCTCTCGGAATTTCTGCTCAGTGGAGGCTGGGTCGGGGCCCAGGAAGCTCCCCGGTGCCTGCACCTCTGCCCGGCGTCCTTCACCGCTGAGCAAGTGCTCCTGGTCTGCTCATCCACGTGTAGGTTCTCCTTTGCCTGGCTTTTCACTTGCCTGTGTTAACTTTTTTCCAGATGCTCCAAGGTAGGAAACACAGTCTTATCAGTAACATCATCTGTGTGCTCACTTCCATTTTTTTGTTGGAGTCTGCAGTCTTCTTCCTCCTGGGCTGGCTCCCATGACCTCGCATTTCTTGGTTACATCCTTAGGCCCTAAAAAGTATCTGAAGGACTTTATTTTGCCCACAAACTTGTTTGGTAGTTTGGAAGTGGAGTAGAGTCCCAAGCTAGAAGTGATTTTCTCTCGGAGTTTTGAAGGTGTCCTTATACTTCCCAGGGTCTGTAAGTGCTTTTGAGGCGTGGAGGTTCACACCCTTTATGCATACCCTTGTTCTGCTGGTTCAGTTTTCTTTTCCCTCTCACTGGGAGTTTGAGGACAGCCCCTCCATCCCTGGTGGTCTGGAGTTCCATGATGGTGTACCCTGGTGTGGGTCTTTCCTCTTCTGCTATTCTTGGTCCACAGTGGATCCTTTTATTCTGAAAGCTCATGTCCTGCAATCCTGGGACATTTTCTTCTATCATTTCTGTGACTTTTCTCCCCATCTTTTCTTTTCCTTTGATCTTTTTTCATCCTATCCATTCTTGTCATATTGGATACAATAGCTACAAAGAGGGCCCATAATTTTCTATAAGACATTAAGGTAAACAAAGGAAAAAAAATTGAAAACAAAACAAAACCACGAAGGGGACTTGGATATAAGAAAATGTATCCTGTAGAAGCAGGGGCAGGCTCTTAAGAATACTGTTTTTTGGATTGATGTCAACATGAAACCAGGATGCTTTAACTTGCCCCAGAAGTTCCTCCTGAAAACTGCTTTTCTCCTTATAAACGAAAATATCCACAGCAGTTCTCTGCAGGTGGGATCACTTGCTCTTTCTACTTCACTGTCCCTTTCGTATTCCCCGGGTGCCTACATGCGACCTGCCCTTTTCTCAGAAAGGAAACGTGCTATCCACCCCCACCCCACTCCTGTGCAGTGTCCCCCTGGCACCCAGGCCGCCCAGCCCTCTGTTGGCGCTCCCTCTGACTCCTCGGTCTTGCATTGACCTCCTTCGCTCTTGATGAAAGTATGTTTTTAGGTCTTCCGAGCCTGTTTTGTTCTCAGCTTTTCTCCTCAATTATTTTCACTGGCGACTTTCTAAGACTGACGCCACCTACTCTGCAACGCAGTGCTCTTCAGGCTATTTCTTCTAAGTCAGTCTAGTCTTTCTAGCTCCAGTGGCCCTTGTAGCAGATAATAGCCTCTTTCTGGAGCTTTCAGATTCTAGTTTCAGGTATAAACAATGTTTTTATCTCTCAGTTCATTTGCAGATCAAAGAGAATATTTTTTAGTTAATTTTTATTAAGAGAAAAAATCCTGAAAAGAATATCGGCTAATTTACAGTCATAATGGAGTAGGACATGGCAATCCACTCCAGTATTATTGCCTGGAAAATCCCATGGACAGAGGAGCCTGGTGGGTTACAGTCCACAGGCTCACAGGGTTGGACATGACTGAGCATGCACACGCAGTCATAAGCTTAGCCACTTCCCTATGTTCTGGCTGGTCTGTCTTTCTCTTGCTCTTAAGGAATTACTGGAATTGATCCAGGGAAGATACTCGCAAAAACTTTGCTAAAGTAGAGGACAGTTCTTTCAAAATCAATAAATACTTGCGTTAGTGCTTGAGACAGAGAGGAGGAAATAATCATCAATAATCCTATCACCCAGAGCTTATTTCTGCCACTCAGAGACCTCCAACACAGGTTAAGGAACAGGGTGCCAAATGATGCTTTGATCTTTAAGGTTGAAATAGGACTGTCTAAAAGTGTGTTTGTGTTTTGAAGGGCTGTGTAATGAAACTCTTGAGTAGGTACCTCATGGGTCTGAAACACAAGCAAGATCTGGGCTGAAGACACAGATTTGGGAGACATTAGCATTTAGTTGGCATGGTGAGCCACTGGACTATATGCGGTGGGGATAGGAGGGAATGGGTAAAGTGGTTGGACTGGAGAGCCTCAGATGGTGCCCTAAGGACAGTCCTCATTCAGGGAATGGGCAGAGTAAGAAGAGCTTCCCCTACAGGAGTGGGCGGAAGGCCGGGAAAACACGGCATCCAGAGGAGATGAGAGTGGAATTCAGTGTTAGATTCCAAAAGGTAAAGGAGGATGAGTCCTAATGATGTCATTGAATTTTACCACAGTGATATCTATTTACCATAAAGTTTTTCTTGATGTTACTCAAACACAATTGTTAATTTCCTCATACATGCATGCTAAACTTAGCACAAATGTATTTTATTGGGTTGGCCAAAAAGTTCATTTGGGTTTTCCCGTACCAAGAAAAACCTGAATGAACTTTTTGACCAAGCCAGTGTGTGTGTGTGTGTGTGTGTGTGTGTGTGTGTGTGTTCACAGCTCCACTTCCCCTGTGTGTGTGTGTGTGTGTGTTCACAGCTCCACTTCCCGTGTGTGTGTGTGTGTGTGTGTGTGTGTGTTCACAGCTCCACTTCCCCTAAAAGGTGGAGACTTCTCAAAGGTATGGCCCAAGCCTGTGTGTGTGTGTGTGTGTGTGTGTTCGTGTGTGTTCATGTGTGTTCACAGCTCCACTTCCCCTAAAAGGTGGAGACTTCTCAAAGGTATGGCCCAAGCCAAGCCTGTGTGTGTGTGTGTGTGTGTGTGTGTGTGTTCGTGTGTGTTCACAGCTCCACTTCCCCTAAAAGGTGGAGACTTCTCAAAGGTATGGCCCTTAAGGGCATGATGTTAGTCATCTTTGGTCAGACAGTACTGACTTGTGTCTCCACAACATGGGCGCTGCAGTCAGCATCCCTTGTCTACTGTGTAACTGCCATGTGAGTACTAGCAAGCTATTTAATGTCTCTGTTATCTGTGACATCCACGACGTGTAAGGATGATGGTGGTGTCTCCTTCATATGGGAGTGAACATTCCTAAAGTGCAGAAAACCATGCCTGGCTCACTGTAAATGCTACATGGTGTTTGTTGGAGGTGAACTGGATGTTGTAATAATTGTATCAGTTTTAGTGCAGTGCCTGGCATTTAACAGGTATTAACATGAAAATTCAACACCTTATAATTAATACAATTCCTGTCATTTTAAACGCTACCAGCATATACAGGATATATTTGGTCCAGGCCAGAGGGAAACCTCAGTGGACTGAGAATTCTGTGCATGTAACTTTGTTTTATAAAACAATCTGTAGACTTTTTGCAAAGGTTCTGTGTAATCTTTGTGTTTTTTTCATGAAGTTGGGAAAAAGAAAGCTGAAAGGTAAAGAAGACTCCTGCAGAGCAGGTGAGCATGTTCATATGTGGGAGCGAACATAGCCTGAAACAGCTGAGTGATGTACAGCCCTCACAGAGTGAATTTGGGGTGAAAGAAACAATACTGCACTGTACCTAATCACCCTGGTTTTTTTGTTTTGTTTTGTTTTTTACAGCTCATAAAATTAAAAGTATCAGTTGATCTTTTAGACTTTGAATTAACTTCTGGTGGGTACACACTCATTCATTCAGCAAATATTTAAATATTTACTCCACTGTGTAAACACGTACTGTATGACAGAAACTGTGCTGAGGGCAAGTGTTAAGAAAGGTGAATAAGGCGCTGACATAGAAACGAGGCCTCCTCGGGAAGGGGAGACTTCAGGGATGGGGTGGCGGGGGCAGAGGTGCCCATAGAGGACAAGGAGCACCTGCCCTTCTAAGGGAAGCCTGTGTGAGCCGGAGTGTGGGTGATGTGTCCTGTGTGGGCAAGGCAGGGGGCTGGAAGGGAGATTGTCGAGAAGACTGCAGCGGCCAGGCCAGGTCTTTCCGGCAGGATGAGGAGTTTCCTATTATTAAATACAGAGAAGCCATTGAGTGATTTTTGAACCATGACTTAATCCAGTTTGTGTTTTGAAATCCATTCTGCTGCTTCAAAAGCCTTTCTTCTCTATTTGTAAAATACTTTAGATTTAATATAGTAAATAAAAGTAAGTGATTTATTTTAGAATTTTATTATTTAAGTGGCTGGGTCAGGTCTCAGTTGCGGCACGTGGGGTCTTAGTTGCGACATGTGGGTTCAACTCCCACCCAGGAATCCAGCCTGCCCCCCCTGCACGGCAAGGTGGACTCCCAACATCCACCGGGGAAGTTCACAAAGAAACAGGTATTTTTAGCCCTGAATATTGACGTCTTTGAGTTGTTTACCAGAAAGAGTTCTTGCATTAAGAATCCACACTTAAAAATCAGTCTAGGGACTTCTCTGGTGGTCCAGTGGTTAAGATTCTGCAAGCTCAATGCAGGGGACCTGGGTTCAACCCCTGGTCAGGGAACTAGATCTCACATACCACAGCTAAGACTCGGCACAGCCAAGTAAATAAATAGTTTACATCTTAGATATCAGAAACTTGAGTTAGAAAAATAAGATGATATATATCTAAAAATGTTCAGTTAGTGTTGGAGAGTGTTCTTAAAACTTGAGGTCTGAAATCCTTTTGCCTGCTGGAATCAGATTCCCTTCAACCCCTGTTCTGATTGTTAGGGTATCTGAAAAGCGATATAGTCTGAATGTTAATTTACCGTGCACACAATTTTCACAGGAATTTGTCTTTTCCCACTTGTTCCATTTTAAAAAGAAGTCAGCCTTTTATGGTCCTGACTGCCTTAAAAGCAGTAATAGGATGTTTCTTTTAATTAGAAATGCTTTGTCTGTTGCACAATAAATTTCTTTCTTGTAATTGTGATCATGAACAACATCTTACATTTCAGTTAGTTCATTCAGGAAGTATTTGCTCACCTGCCCTGTGCCAGGCACTGGTCTGGGATCTGAGGATGCTTGTGAACTAAACTGAGATCCCTACGTTTGAGGAGTTTGTATTCCAGTGGGAGGAGGCAGATGGCAATTAATAAGCATAATTAGTATCTTTATTATACTACTAATAAATATAATAAGTGTGCTGGGGGTAGTACATGCTATGAAATTGTAGAGCAGCTGGTGCAGGGAGTGAGGAGGCTGCAGCTTTAAATACAGGGTCAGGGTAGCATCATTGAGAAGGTCTGAGTGGAGCAAAGGATTGGAAACTTGTACCGATGGGGGATGGGGGTGAGCAGATCCAGCAAAAGAACAGTCAGCACCAAGAAAGGCCCCAGGCCAGGGTGCTCCAGACCTGTGTGCGGAGGAGTGGAGAAACCTGCAGGTCTAGAGGGAGGGAGGGAGTTCCTCTGCCTTTTAGGAACAGGCTTCTCAGTCAAATTCAAGAAGTTCATAAGCCAAAATAAATGAGTAAATTAGGGAAAGAATTTTCATCCTGTGAACGCTCTGCAGGTGGTAATCTATAAATACCCCAACTCATGTCTTAACTTGAATTAGGTAATTCCTAAGTAACACAAAAGTTTCTTAAATTCATTTCATAGGGCAGCTAAGCAAACAAAAAAATCCCTTTTTCTTCAAATAAGAAACTGATGTTGGATCACAAGCTCATATGAACTAGCATTTAGTAAAAGGTGAAAATTTACCCTTCCAGTGAATAGATTTCCAAAGCCAAAGGCTTTGTTTTATAGCAGAGATTGGCAAAGGTACCTAGCGCACTTGTCTCAGAGAGGGGCGGTGATGGAGGTGAAGATTGGGCCGAGTCTGGGGGACTGCACTTTTAGAGCAGATTCGGTTACCTCCCTTCTTTCTTTCAAGCTCAGTAGCTCCAGATTCTTTTATCATGTTTATTTGGTGATCTGTGTTTTCTGTTCTATAACTCAGTGAGATTTTCTTTGTGTTTCTTAAGTTTGCATCCTAAATCGGTACACTGCTTTTCATAAGGTCCTGTTTCCAAGTCAGGGCCAGCTGCTGGCTGCTCAGAAATCAGTACTTGAGAGAGAGACAGATGTTAGTCGAAAGGAAAATTACTACTAATCAGAGTGCTGGCAATATGCAGATATGGTAGGCTCAGAGTCCCTCCAAAAACCATTTCCCAAGGTTCTGCTTGGCCATGGATGTTTTTAAAGGGAAAAAGGAAGTAATCTCAGTTAATCCTTGAGATAGAGGATCAGGAGTCCTCCTCCTACTGTGTGCAGTCTTGTCTCCCCCCACCCTCACCCCTACCCCACCCCACGTCCGGCTCTGCACCTTGAAAGATCTTAGTTCCCTGACCAGGAATTGAACCTGGGCCACAGCAGAGAAAGCACCAAATCCTAACCACTGGACCAGGGAATTCCTGTGGTTTTTCTTCAGATGCTGTCCTGTTCACAGTTGGTTCCTGGGAACGCTGAAGGAGAAGCTCAGGAGGAGATCTGGTCATCTGTTAAGTTACTTATTCTTAATTTCTACTCCTTTGATCTACAGAAAGATCCAAGAGATCAGAATTAGGTAAGGTGTCCTGTGGTCAGAAGATTTGAAAGGCATGCTGGGGCCAGAGATGAGTAGAGCATGGGGATGCCTGGCTTAAGAGGGGCCTCCTGCAGAGAGCTCTTTCCTGCCAAAAGCTGCTTCCAAATCCCTACTTGTGAGAACATCATTCTGTTTCTGTGGGATCATGGGTGAAGGTCTGACTTCCCACTAACATGCAGTGTTGTATCCTTAGAGCAGAAGATGTCCACATGGGTCCCTTGCTGACAGTTGCTGGTACCCGTTTACATAAACAAGCAGAACAAGCTTATGAGCAGTAGAGTTAATCCCATTTTCTTAAGGTCATTCCTTGGAGCTGTTTGCCATAGGCTCAGTACTGCTCACGATGGAGCAGTCTGCAGTCTGGTGTGTACAACACAACAGGAGTGTGCAGCCCACACTGCCCCTGTGGCTCTATGTCCCCATCTCTAGCTGTCTGAGCCTGCTGCTTTGTGACTCAGGGAGGCCTGGGAGACTTCAGCTTCTCTACAGACAGGAGGCAGGGACCTTTATCCTTGGGTAGGTGGGGGCAGGGGATTAGGCACAGGGTTCTGCTCCTTTCCAGTCCTAATCAACAACTGATACAGTAGAATATTGTCAAAGTCACGTGCGTATCAAGTGTATTATATTGGTGTGTATATTCAGCATCACCTTTGTTTCGGATGCACGGGACTAATTATAAAGAGTCAGCCTTAGTTTATCCAGTGAGATACTTGAGGTGTTCCAGCTATGTGTGTGTGCTAAGTCAGTCGTGTCCAACTCTTTGCAACCCCATGGACTGTGGCCCGCCAGACCTCCATGTCCATGGGGTTCTTCAGGCAAGTATACTGGAGTGGGTTGCCATACCCTCCTCCAGGGAATCTTCCCGACCCAGGGATTGAACCCGAGTTCTTTTGTCTCCTGCATTGGCAGGCGGGTTCTTTACCACTGGCTCCACCTGGGAAGACAGAACTGATCTTTTCTCGTGTTTCTGAATTTTATTTTTCAGAGTATCCTTTTGTGATTTCTTAAACTTTTTTCTTACCGATTCCTTTCCCCATTTGTCATGGTTGTTTCATACATGAGTCCCCTCTGCAAAATTGCTGTTCATTGTTTCTAGCTTAGTTTCCCATGAGGTTGAAGCCGAGGTATGATCACTAAAGAAAATGCTAAGACGCACAGGTCTTTGACTTTCTGAAGCAAAACATTCTACGTTCATCTCGCAGTAAAAAAGGAAAATGATCCAGGTTAATATAACTGAGACTTAGAAGGGCCCTTAAAAAATTGTCAAGGCCTTTTCTCCCTTTTTAAAAAATAGAACTGTGTTTGCATCACCCCCAAATGTAATTGCCCACCCTCTTTTTCTTTAAAAGGAAATGCCATGACCTCTTTAGGTCTCCAGTTCCAGTGCCATCCTGAGTGGGAAGTTCAGGAGCCAGTGTTTTATAGACATTTGATGCTGTTGAATGACAGGATAAAAAGATTGAATGCACTCAAGGCAAGCTTATTCCTAAATCTCTCTTGATTGGATATTTTGATAATTGAGTTTTAAACATAAGACCCCAATTTCTTTATGCATTCTATCAATTTAAGACACCATGCAAAGACAGGTCTACTTTGTTTATCTTTCTTATATTCTGCCCTTGGTTTGGAGTGAAATGGGTTTTTTTTTTTTTTTTTAATGGGGTTTGGATTACATGGCCACAATGTGGGGACCTTTGAGGTGTCTAACCTGGTGTTGACAGTTCACTTAATCACTATTAACATCCAGCTACACTTGAGGTTTTTAAGCATAACATTTGCCAAGCTGTATGTCAAAATGCAACTTAAATTCCCCCCCACCGCCAAAATCATTGCTGTTTAAGTCATGACAGGAAAGTCTTCCCTTTAAGACTTGTCAAATTCCAGCTCCGAGAGAGATCCTCTGTAATGGTGACAACTTGTGGGCTCGCCCAGACTTGAAGGAATCTGCATCTGTTCGCTGTCCTTTTGTTCTCATGAGAAGTAAGCAGTTGAGGGCACAGTCATTCATAATTCACACTGCCTTATTTGGAGGAGTTCAGTTTTTAAGGACTGGCTAGAGTGTCCAATCTTACCCTTGAAGATTTATTTACTCTCATTTTTAATGAATTGCCTAGGTCATTTGTGAGAAATTTGTTTGCACGGTCATACTACTTGGACGTGGAAAATTTTTTCATTAAATATTTTTAAAGCCTCCTTGTTTAGCATCATGTGTCATTGTTTTCAGCATGTACCTTCTCAAAAACTTAACGGGAGGGAAAGCAGTGACACAGAAGGAATTTATCAGTTATCCTTCTTTGCACAGTAAAACCGTCGACATCCATCACCAGCTTCTACTTCAGATCAGATTTTAATTTGGATGTTCCATTACTCCTTCTTGAAACAGTTTTGTTCCCTGTACATGCTGTGTTACTTTGGTTTTATAATAGAAAATAACTGATATAAACAACATCTGAGCTCTTGAGCCTGGAATATCAGTGTAGTTTATTTTGGGACTTGAGTTAAAAGGCTTTCTAGAATTTGTGATTATACCTCTCAATCCTGAAAATCTTTCCAGAAACCCTATATCTTATGAGTTCCTTCTCATATTTTTCATTGATAGGTCATTGTTTGCTGGTGAAATCCCAAGAATTAGTAGTATCGATCTGGCATTTTATCAGTGACTGTATTAAAGCAAATTTCCCGGAAATGAGTGTGATACAGGTCTCATCTGACAGAAGGAAGGGGGCATTGGTCACATGCAATTTAGGGATAAAAGTAGGAGCAAACTAAGTTAACCAGAGGTAGAGGAAGGACTTCAAGACTGGGGTACACAGAGGAATCACATTGGAGGCACAGCTAAATACAGTTCATATATATGTGTGTGTGTGTGTGTGTATAATTGGAGTACAGTTGCTTTACACTGTTGTGTTAGTATCTGCTCTGTGACACTATCAGCCATATGTATACATATATCCTCTCCATCCTGCACCTCCCTCCCAGCCCCACCCCCATCCCACCCCCAGGGGTCACGGGGTCACAGAGCCGAGCTCCCTGCGCTAAGCAGAGGCTCCCACTAGCTCCCTGCTTTAAACTGGGCAGAGTATGTATGTCAGTCCCAACCCCCCACTTCATCTCCCCCCACCTCCCACGTCCACGTGTCCTCTCTGTGTCTGCGTCTCTGTCTCTATGCCTGCCCTGAGAATAGGTTCCTCTATGCCATTTGTCTAGATTCCTCGTACGGTTCTTATATATCAGTTCCTTTTCTTTGTGTGAATGAGGATGAGAATGGCAACTTTGTTCTACACAAAACAGATAGGATAGGCTGCAGTCTCCAACAGAACTGAATTCATCAACTGCCTTAACCTGTTTTAGGGAATTGTTAATTGTCCGCAAGCTTGTTGGGTGCCCTCTTGTAGTACCTTACGCTGCCTGTCTCTTCCTTCCTTCCTCTCCCCATAGTTTCTAATAAACAGATGTGTTGGAATTAGTCCAAAAGCCACAATCAGAGGGGCTTGGGTTCTTCCAAGTCAGAGGATGACTGTCTTTTCCCTTAGAAAACAGAGTTAACCCTTTTCTGTGTTTATGCTGGAGAAATAAACCAGTCTATTCCAGTCACTGTTTTATTTATTTATATTTTTAAATAGAAAAGGGTAAGGCTTGCTATAAATATAACTGATCTTTTAGACCAAGCAAGGACCTCCTTCCCTAGCTAGTCATTTGTACATCTTTTGTTTTTAGGCAAAAATGTCATGATTAGAACTTTTCTCTTTGTTTATTCCATCCATTTGTATCTGAAAATGTATTATTCTGAGTTCATTGTGCATGTCAGTGGTTCGTTAGAGCCGAAGACCACACACTAGAAGCAGAGGGAGACCCCCAGATCAGCATGAGGAGAGCAGGTGAGAGACCCCACTCTCATCCCTCTGTGGACAAAGAAGCCATACTTTGCCATCTTTGTAGAACCAAGATGCTGTGAAAACAGGGACTTCTGGAATTCTTTCATGCTTTCAAATCTGTAATTGCTATCTTATGTAATCTTAATTTCATTTGTATAGCCAATTCTTTTTCTTTTATCCTTTTTCCATATCTCTTACTGGATTTTTCCTAGAACACTGGCCTCAATTTTTCCCTTTTTCATCCACCAGATATAAGCATCCTATTGCTTGCCAAGCTGACATATTTTGAAGTAAAAGTATCCTATCTGATATGAGGCTTTAGGCCTTAAAATTTTGGCTAATAAGGTTACTTGTCTTGGCATTTGGTGAGTGTCTTTTATTTTGTTGAACTCTGTTGGCCTTGAAGGATTTCTCAGTAGCATAGCAGTAATTGGGGTAATGAAGACACTGGCCTTTGTTTTCTTATGGCAGAAAAGCTTTTCCCAACCTCTGTTAAGTCCCACTGAAATGAAAACTCCAGTGGTGATCACTTAAAGAAATTAATGTGTGAACTAGTTGATGCATGTTAGGAATTCTGTGCAAGATTTTCACAATTAGAAGTTCTTTAGCAGTAGCTGCACATTGTTTTAGGGTAAATGCTAAACCAGAGTTATTTTTTCTGAAAGTGCACTCTAGAAGGAATAAGATATGGCTTATGCTTAGATGTCACTGGGGTGTGTATGTAATAATGTATCATATGAGACATCTTTCAGACTGAAGAAAAAATGTTAGAAGACAGAATGAGTATGTGATCAAATATAATATGGGCATATTGAATTACTTCGCATTTAGTTCCTAAGTAAAAGGACCCAGAACATTCCAGTAACAACTTGTCAAGAGCTGTTGGCCGTATTTAATTCTCGTAAACTATGTAGATGGAATGGACCTTAGGGATAGTCGACTCTGTGAAGAAAAAAATGGGAAAGCTTAGTATTCAGGTGTCAACACCAAGAATCGACCATCTGTCAGAAAAGAGAATCCAGCAGAACGAGTGCGTTTTCCAGGGGAAAATGATGGGCTGAGCTGGGGTTCTGGTTACTTGGTAGTGCTGGGAGATTTGTAACATGTAATGCTTATCACCTGAAAAAAATGATTTCCTTCAGCTCCTAAATTTAACTGAGTGCTTTAACTGTATCAGCAGAACACCTAGTCATGTAGCAGCTCTAAAGCATCACAGTTGCTTCACCTAAATCTGAATGTAGGTTTCGGTTTTTAGATTTCTAGAATGTGGGAGCTCCCTTCTTTGATGGTTTTGAGCTGCATATTAAAAACGGGGTGGGGGAGGGAGAAGATAATACTTGGACAACGTTTTTAGGTTGTAATAGTGCAGCTAAGGGCGCGGGCCTGGGAGGCAGACTGCCTTGGTTTGAATTATGGTACCGAGAGTCAGACACAGCTTAGTGACTGAACACACACATGGTGAGCTTTCTGTGCCTCAGTTTTCTCATCACTAAAATGGGGCGATAGTAGTACTTCATAAGATAATGGGGATAACATGAGTTAATATTTGTAAATTGTGTTTGGCACGTGGTAAGCATTATTATAGAGTTTGTTAAAACTCTGATTTAGTAGCTGAATTAATCATTGGACTTAATTTAATAAACATTACTGCCCTCTGTATTTTCATCTTCTCAAGTCATCTTTCTCAGTTTTTCATGTGAGTGTACTTTGTCCAGATTACAGATGTTTATAGAACCATTGTTAAGGAAAGAGAGTAAGCACATGCTTAGCTTGAGAGTCATGCTTCCCCGCCGTGAGGAACCAGTTGTTCAGAGACAAGGAATGTCCAGCAGTCAGCAAATTAGTATTGATTATCCTATTGTTGATCCAGTGATTTCTTTAGGTGATAGTAAAGGATATTAATAATTGGGGGTGTGTAGCACAATCACCCATGGGTTTTCCAGGGGAAAACCTGTCTTCCCCAGACCTGTCTCAAGGTAGAATAGCAGGTATTTCTTAGGCTTCACAAAGTGATGGCCAACGATTGACATGAGTTGATGATGGTTTGGTTCTGTTCTGTTTGTTTCTGGAGCGGGGTGGGGGAGTGTGGGGGAGCCTTCAGAACATATATTTAGCTATATATATCAGATAACAGTATAGAGCTTCAAAACCCTAATTTCAAGGTCACTTTCTTTTGGATGAATTTAATCCCATAAGTTTGGGACACTCATTGATTAACGAGTTTCTGTCAAGCCAGTCATACCTCTAAATTGCTTTCGGGATGTACAGCTTATTAAAAACTATTTAATGCATGTGCTCTTTTGAATAATGTACTTTACACATCTAATTGTGGTCCATGGTGTTTAATCTATTTTAGAAACTGGATGGCTTCCACAGGGAGCCAGGCCTCGGATATAGACAAGATTTTGGGGTTCTTCAGTGATGGCGCACCCCCCACCAAGAAGCCCAGGTAAGCAAGGGGAAGGAGCCTGTGGAGCAGAGCCGGTCACCGTTGGTGGCGGCTGACGAAAGTAGTGAGCTTCCCTACCTTCCAGTCGGCTTCACTAATTACTACTGGCCTTCAAGAAGGAAAAAGAAAACACTGGCCTTTGTATAAAAGTCCAACTGTTTTATTTTGCATTCAATTTTTATTTTTATCAAGGTCACAAATGTATATGATTTTAAGTCAGTTCTTCAAGGCTTGCAGTGCCTCAGCCCTCCTTGGAGCTAATCACTTTCAGCTTTGTCTATTTCTTCTAATGTTTGCTTCCAGATTTGTAATACTCTGTTTACTGCTGCTTTTTTTAGTTTTTGGTTTTATCTATTTCTAATTATGGAAAATAAGGATTAGGTTTGTTGTCATGAATCCTCCCCTCATAGCTCCCAACACACACAGACACACACAGACACACACACACACACACCCTCTCCCCACAACCTCCTCATATGTTTTATATCACAATTTTTGGTTAGATATTTATGTTGTATGACTGTATACATAGTATTCATAGCTGAGCCTAATATGTGATGATTACATTTCTTGTCTTTTTTTCCTTCTGTTTATTAAGAGTGTCCTTTTTTTTTTTTTTTGGCTTGCTTTGTTTTCTTTGAGCCTGTTAATTTAAACTCAGACTGTGATGGAAGAGTAAGCCTCCTAATCCACTGACCCACGCCAGGGACGTACCAGCTTAAAACGGTTCTATGGACTCTTCCCTCTGACAGTTGGGTGCCCGGCCTGCCGCCTTGCAGCTCTGCCATTCCCTTTCCCGTCTCCCCGAGAACTCCTTTCACATCCTCCTGTGTTGCATCCTCTGTTTCCTGGATCGTCCTTTTCAGTGTACACCTTCATTTTGCTGAAAAATGTCTCATCAGCTTCTTTAGTAAGACTGAGAGGAAAAAAGTTTGGGGAGACATTTGACAATGTCTCATTGTACTCTTACCATTGATTTGATGATTTGGCTGAGTAGAAAACTTTAGGTACAGAATCATTTTCCTTAGAGTTGTGAGATCATTGTCCATCCTCTGCTAACGTCTAAGTGCTCCTGCCAAAATAGCCACTCTGATCTAATTCCCAGTCCTTTGTAACATATGACCTCTTTTTCTTTTCTCATTAGACGCTCATAAGGATGGTTATTTTTTCTCAGTAGTCTGAAATTTCACCGCAACGTATCTTCATATGAATCTAAGTATCAGGTAGCTCTTTTAAGCAGACTACTGGTGATTTCACTTTGGAGACATTTTCCTGTTTTACTTATTTGATAATTTCCTTTACAGTTCTTTTCTGTTTTCTGTCTTGATAGAACTCTGGTATTTAGACCCTGGACCTTCTGGATAAGGCTCTAATTTTCTTGCAGTTTTCTGTCACTTTTGTTTTTATCAGTCTACTTTCTCAAAGATTTTCTCAGTTGTATCTCCCACCTTATGAATTTTTATTTCTGTTATGTTTTTAATTTCTAAGAAATCTTTTTGTTTGCCCAGTTTTTTTTTCTCTTTTATAGCATCCTGCTCTGTTTCACAGATGCCATGTTTTAAAAAACCTTTGTGAGAATGTCCCTTTTCCCTTTTCAGTTTTTCTTCTCTTTCCTGTGTTGTCCCTTGTTTTCCCCAGTTCCTCCCTATCTGATGACTTGCTTGGATGTAACTCTCATGCTGGGAGTTTGTTCAAGGTAAGGCGACCGTTTCTGCTCCTGTTTAAGAGAAAATACTAAGAAGCCCATTGGAGACTCTGATGAGGGGCTTGGTCGCTGGCAGGCCCCTGTGGGCCTTGTCTCTCCTGTGGGCCATTTTCCCCAAAGGGGACTCCTCCCACCCCCTGACCCAGTGGGGTTGGGGCACAGGTCTGAGGCTGACTGCCCACGCCTGGGAGTCATCTTTTAGGAAGGGAGGGCAAGGGAAAGTCTCATATTTCTTGTACAGAATTTACACAGCCACCTCCTCAAGCTGGGCCCTGTGTTCTCAGATACAGAAGCCTCTGGTCAAACCTCCCTAGGAGATAGGCCTCCCTTCCTAGAGTTCTAACCACGTCTGACACAGCCTTGCAGTGAGTTGACCCTCTGCCTTCTGTTGTACCTGAGCATCCCCAAGCTTCTACCCAGGGACTCGGCTCTTACTTGACAGGTTCTAAGCTCTGTTGACCTAGTTTGTCTACTTCTCCTATTTCCGTTATCTTTTCTGATTTGACTTTTTATGAACATATGCCTTCTTTAAAAATTACTCTTACTTAGTGTTTTAGGAAGAGCTGAAAATGAAACAACTGTTACATTTTACTTTTGTAACTGGAAATCTTAAATTTGGAAAAATCATACCTCACATCTATAATGTCTGAGGTAAACAATTCAAATAGTACAGCACATTCAAGTTCAAAGCAAAAGTCCTTGTTCTCCCCAACCCCCAGAGTTAACCACTATGTACAGTTCTTATAAATCCTTCTAGAAATTTTCTTAAGTATATGTTTCTGTCTGCTTCACTTCCTTGAGCCCCTTGAACTGAAGCACACTTTTCATTGTTTGCTTCTAACCTCTATTATCAGTCTTCCCCAACAGACAAAGCTTTTGCAGTCAAGGACTCCATTGTGTGTGGTGCTTGATGAGTTTTTCATGAAGTTGGGAGTAGGGAAGGCAGTTCTAGAGGTAGAAAACCAGGTTTCAAAACCAGGTTTCTCAAGGCTAAAAGCCCTGTTCCTTTCTTGCGTTAATGCCAGCATACAGATCCTTTTTCTATTCATTTTATCATTTGGACAAAAGGCTGAGAAGGGCAGTTTCTTAAGAAAACACATGCCATCAGCAAAAACTAAAGTGCATAAACATATTTCAAACAGGTTTTATTAATAATACAGTTTCAGGATGAAGGGGCGTGGAGAAACAAAACATAAAACCTTGCACCCGTGCTGTCTCACACAGAAGTCAGGATAGAACGCAGTGCTTATCACGGGAAGAAAGGAATGTTTTCCACCTTGCGTCATGTCCGTTGAATAGTTATTTCTTTATTTAGGTCTGTAAGGCTCTTGTGTTTTCAGAATTCTGTTGGCCACTATTTCATTTTTTGCCTGAGGATGTCTAGAACAAAACCAAAGGCAAATTTGTTCCCATATTTGACTATCTCATGCTCAACTTTAGTCATGCCCATTTTCATCTTAATGTTCTCAAATTTGAGGCTTAAATTTGTATTGGCTTTTCTTTTGTCTCCTGTTTTACATTTCTCAACGGTAGGAATTTCATGTTGGAGAGGGTTCTTTTCTCTCTGGAGTCCAAATCAAACATGTCTTTTTGAAATGTATGCTGATTTAAAATATAGTTTAGTTATCAGAACTCAGCTGAGCTGTGATAATCAGACCGTTAGTGGGTTTTCTTAGGTTGTGGGGATTACAAAAGAGAAGATTGATCTCATCAGGCTCTTTAGGATTCCCACAGTAGGATTTTTACTCTGTTTTTCAGCAAACACTGGCCTGGTACTCTAGTCTTTTTGTTCACTCTACTTTGTAAAGGCGTTAGACCTATGCTTGTCATCTTGCGTCTGCAAGAGGGGAGCTGAAAACCGTGGCTTAAGGTGGTCCTGCTCTGTGCCTCGTGTCTTTGGGTGTTCCCAGTTGTCTCAATCGTTTGACCCTTTCAGGAAGCTGCTCCCAAGCCTGAAAACTAAGAAGCCTCGGGAGCTGGTGCTGGTGATTGGGACAGGCATCAGTGCTGCGGTCGCGCCCCAGGTCCCAGCCCTGAAGTCCTGGAAGGGGTTGATTCAGGCCTTACTGGATGCAGCCATAGATTTTGATCTTCTAGAAGATGAGGAGAGCAAAAAATTTCAGAAGTGTCTCCATGAAGACAAGAACCTTGTCCATGTTGCCCATGACCTCATCCAGAAACTATCTCCCGTGAGTACTCTGTGTGCCTTGGTATTTGATCTTCCCTAAAATAGGACACGTGTGCTAAATGCAATAAGGATGTTCATTTCTGGTTTGTAAATTTGTTTAACATTTGGCTCTTCTCCAAAGTGTCTGTCCACGGACCTGATTAGGGTAGTTACCTTGACCCCATTTCAGTGTGGGGATGGGAGTGGTAATGATGATAATGTTGTTGTTGAAGCCTTTATATATACAAAGTGAGGCCACTGTCCCATTATTGCTGTTTTAAATTTACTTCTTCTATAGTAGTAGTATACTCACTACTATAAAAGCTGTGTTCCCTGGCATCCATGTCTTTTAGAGAACCGCAGGACGATCAGAGGTAGTTCTTGTTTTGTGGATGAAGCCCTGCCAGTTTTTAATGTTTCTTTTAAAGGCAGTCATTCATTCATTCATTCATTCATATATATATATATATAGAGAGAGAGAGAGAGAGACAGACAGAGACAGAGAGACAGAGAGAGAGAGAGAGAGGCAGAGAGACAGAGAGAGAGAGACAGAGAGAGAGAGAGGCAGAGAGAGAGAGACAGAGAGAGAGAGACAGACAGAGAGACAGAGAGAGAGAGAGACAGAGAGAGAGAGAGAGAGTCAGAGACAGAGAGAGAGACAGAGAGACAGAGACAGAGACAGAGAGAGTCATGGTTTGTCAGACGGAGCTGGAAATCAGTTCCTGAATGATATAAGGGCCTTCTTGTCTTGCTTTGTTTTAAAAATGCTTTAAGAATCAGGATTCACTTAAGATATATTTGGATATAATAGAGTAGCATTTAAAAGCATTTAAAGCTTTTAAAAGCATTTAAAAAGCATGTTTTAAAGCTTAGTAAATTAAGTGCACCTTGGAAAAAAATATAATTCTTAACTCCTTTAAAAGTCAGTTATCACCATTGCTTTTTGCCCTTACACCCTAGGGCCTATAGAAAAGAAGTGCCATCAGGTGTTAGCCTAAAAGGCATTTAAAAGTCATTCCCTTCTGGTTCCTGACTCATTCAGAAACTTAGGGCCTGTTACTTCCTCTTTCCATTTCATTGTCCTTAATTGAGATAAAATGTTACTTACCTAGAACAGTATAAAGAATTAATAGACTTTAAGAGTTCTTGGTACCTCTACCTCATACCATATACAAAAATTAACTCAGTAGATTAAAGACCTAAATGTTAAGAGCTAAAAGATATAAAACTTTTAGAAGAAATAGTTTTAAAGCATCACGACCTTGGATCTGGCAGTAGTTTTTTAATTGTGACACCAAAAGCCTAAGAAACAAAAGAAAAAATAGGTAAACTGCACTTCGTCAAAGTTACAAAAGCTGTTAGGCTCACCAAACATTATCAGGAAAGTGAGAAGACAGCCCTCAGAATGGGAGACAATGTAAACAACTCATGTGTCTGGTAACAGTGTGGTATCCAGAATATATAGAGAACTTAATAATGCAAAGAATCCAATTTAAAAAAAAATTGTTTTAAATACAGTTTATTTACAGTGTTCTATACAGTTTCTGGTGTATAACAAAATGATTCAGTTGTACATATATTCTTTTTCATATTCTTTTCCATTATAGTTTATTACAAGAATATTGAATATAGTTCCCTCTACTATACAGTAGGATCTTATTTGTCTGTCTTATATGTACTAACTTGTATCTGGTAATGCCAAACTCCCATAACGGTAAGTTTGCTTTCTATGTCTGTGAGCCTGTTTCTGTTTTATAAATAAATTCATTTGTATAATTTTTTAGATTGCATCTGTGTTACCATATGATATTTGTCTTGTATATGATATTTGTCTTTATCGTATGATATTTGTCTAAGTAAGTCTGACTTACTTAGTATGATAATCTCTATATCCATGTTGCTGCAAACGACATTATTTCATTCTTTTTTATGGCTGGATAGTATTCCATTGTATGTATGTATATACTGTATCTTCTTTACCCATTCATCTGTCGCTGGACATTTAGGTTGCTTCCATGTCTTGGCTATTGTAAATTGTGCCACTGTGAACGTAGAGGTGTGTGTAATTTTTTGAATTAGAGTTTTCTCCAGATATATACCCAGGAGTAGGATTGCTGGATCACATGGTAACTCTATTTAAGGAACCTCTATACTGTTTTCCATAGTGGCTGTACCAATTTAAATTTCCACCAACAGTGTAGGAAGGCTCCCTTTTCTCCACACCCTCTTTGGCATTTAAAATCAGTTTTTAAATGGCAAAGGATTTGAATAGACATTTCTTCAAGGAAGATATACAAATAGCCAATAAGTACATGAAAAGATGCTTGACATCATTAGTCATTGGAAAAACACAGATCAAAAACCAAGTCAGGGGCTTCCGTGACATGGTCCAGTGGTTAAGAATCCACCTTCCAATGCAGGGGACGTGGGTTCAATCCCTGGTCAGGGTACTAAGATCCCATGTGCCATGGGGCAGCTGAGCCCTCACACCACAACTAGAGAAGCCCCCATGCACCTCAGTGGAGACCCAGTGCAGTCAAAAAAACCCGTGTCAGATACCCCTTCATACTGGGATAGCTAGAATCAGTTGGATCGTAAGTGTTGGCGAGGCTGTGGAGAAATTGGCACCCTCATTGCTGGGATTGTGAAACTGTACAGACGAGGTGGGAAACAGTCTGGCCATTTCTCAAATAAATACAGAGTTGTCATGTGACCCAGTGGGTCCATTTGCATATGCCTACATATCTACCCACCCAAGAGGAATGAAAGCATCTGTCCATGCAAAAACCTTATAAACAAATGTTTATAGCATTATTCATAATGGACAGAAGGTGAAAATAGTGCAGCTGTCCACCTGCTGTCAAATAAACAAAATGTGACATTCATGCAGTGGAATATTACTTGCTAGTAAAAAGGAATCAAATTACTGATACATGGTGCAATGTGAGTGAACCTTTAAAATATTATGCTGAGACAAATGGATAAGAAAGCTTTGGTACATATACACAATGGAATATTACTCAGCCATTAAAAAGAATACATTTGAATCAATTCTAATGAGATGGATGAAACTGGAGCCCATTATACAGAGTGAAGTAAGCCAGAAAGATAAATACCAATACAGTATACTAATGCATATATATGGAATTTTAAAAGATGGTAACAATAACCCTATATGCAGGACAGAAAAAGACACAGATGTATAGAACAGACTTTTGGACTCTCTGGGAGAAGGCGAGGGTGGGATGATCTGAGAGAATAGCATTGAAACATGTATATTTTCAAGGGTGAAACAGATTGCCAGTCCAGGTTGGATGCATGAAACAAGTGTTCGGGGCTGGTGCACTGGGAAGACCCAGAGGGATGGGATGGGGAGGGAGGTGGGAGGGGGGTTCAGGATGGGGAACACATGTAAATCCATGGCTGATTCATGTCAGTGTATGGCAAAAACCACTACAATATTGTACAGTAATTAGCCTCCAACTAATAAAAATAAATGGAAAAAAAAACCTAAAAATAAATAAGTAAAATATTATGCTGAGTGGAAGACAGTCACAGAAGACCACATATTAGAAGACTCCAATCATATGAAGTGTCCAGACCAGGGGAATTTGTAAGGGCAGAAAGCAGCCTAGTAGTGGCTTGGGGCTGGAGCAAGTAGCAGGGGTTGGTGGCAGGAGGCGAGAGTCCCGGGTACAGGCTTTCTTCTTGAGGTGGTGACGATCTCCTAAAATTGACTGTGGTAGGGAGTTCCCTGGCGGCCTGGTGCTTAGATTTCGGGCTTTCACCGCTGCAGCTGGGTTCAGTCCCTGATTGGGGAACTGAGAATCCCGCAAGCCACATGATATATGGCCAAAAAAAAAAATGACTGTGATGACAGTTGCACATGTTTGTGGATCTAGAGATAACCACTCAGCTGTGCACTTCAAATAAGTGAATTGTATGTGAACTGTATCTCCATAGAACCGTTAAAGGTAAAAGGATGAGAAAATTATGATTTGAACACTAGTCAATGAAAGTGAGAGTGACTGTGTTAATACCTGACAAGTGCACTTGAGACAGAAGAAAGCATACATAATTTTTTAATGTTAAAAAAATATGAACTTTTCATATAAAATGGTAATTAAAAATTATACAGCCCCCAAATATAAGGGAAAAGTATTAAAGAAGTATGTCAGCCAGTCAATAAAAATGTTGTCAGTGAGAACCTACTGTGTAGCTGAGAGAACCCTGCTCGGTGCTCTGTGGTGACCGAAGTGAAGTGTCAGTCGCTCAGTCGTGTCTGACTGTGACCCCACAGACTAGCCCGCCAGGCTCCTCTGTCCATGGGATTCTCCAGGCAAGAATACTGGAGTGGATTGCCATTTCCTTCTCCAGAGGATTGTCCCAGCCCAGAGATGGAACCTGGGTCTCCTGCATCGCAGGCAGATTCTTTACTATCTGAGCCACCTGGAAAGCCCTAAATGGGAAGGAAGTCCAAAAAAAGAGGGGATATGTGTGTACATATAACTGATTGACTTTACTATACAGTAGAACCTAACACAGCATTGTAAAGCAACTGTACTGCCAATAAAAATTAAATAGATAACAATAAAAATGTTGTCTCTCTAGGGGGAAAAGAAAGAGCTCATGAGGACAAAGAATGCTGTATTATGTATTAGTCCAGGAAGACTTGGTAGCATGGACTTGTCTGCCATGACACTTGTCTCTTGGAGTGGTCTTCAGAGAGTAGAAGTATGACCTTGTTAGTTGGGTTAGTTACGACTGAAAGTAATGAGAGAACTTAAAGTCAGCATCAGTATATACTAACCAAGTCACGAACTGGATTCAATGATTATCTCTGGATGAAGATTTATGACTCACCTTAAAGTGTAATTGTCAGTTCCAACAGAGCAGCAATTTTCAAACTTTTTGGTCTCAAGACCCTGTTATACTCCTAAAAATAATTGAGAATCTCAAACAGCTTTTGTTTCTGTGGGTTATATCTCTTTCATATTCACTATTAGAAATTAAAACTGAGAAATTGAAAAAATAGTAAATTCTCTTAAAAATAATAAACCCGTTACATGCTAACATAAATAACATGTTTATGAAACACAACTATATTTTTCAAAACCAAAATAAATTAGTGAAAAAGAATAATAAATTAGTGAGAATAGTGGTATTGTTTCATGTTTTGCAAATCTCTTCAGTGTTTGGCCTAATAGAAAACAGACCCTCACATCTGCTTTATGTAGTCAATTTGGTGTGTTTGTGGGGTTTTGGTATAACTGTATGAAAAAAGTGAGGTCTCACAGGTACACACTTGGAAAATAGGAAAGTATTTTAATACGCTTTTTGGATAACCATAGATATTCGCTGTTGATACTACACCAAAATTTTGTAAGTGATGGCTTCCTGGAGATAAGTAGCCATAAGGAATCTGAAAGTCAGATTATAGCCATGTCAGTGGTGATATAGAATCTGAACTTCCCTTACTCCGATGTGTTAATGATCCATCTTGCATTTAGAAGAATCTTCTTATTCTAGAGTTTGACCCATTTCATTATAACATACAAAAAAATGCATCCTTTAAAATCACTGCCAGTCCCATCACAAAGATATTTGGAAGCTGTCATGCTCATGGTGGCAGGTAAACATTTTTTAGAAATCTGATTCTCACTGGAAAGCTCAGCTTTTGTGTTTGGCAGCAATAGCAGCAATCATTGGGTTGTTTCTCCTCGAAATGACAAGCTCACTTCATTTATTTTTGCAAAAATGGCCAGAATACTCAAATCTGAATAATCATAGTTTGTCTACCAGTCATTCTTTTAGGTAAAAATGCGATTTGATGACAAAAGGTGGCTAGTTCAGCTTAAAACTCAAAATAGTCACCAACGTTTTGCCTCAAGACCCACATCAGACTCCAGTCTGCAAGTGAAGTGCTTCATGTGTATTTCTGTTCTTTACACAGAATATTAGGAGGACATGTACTCAAGGGTCCGTGTTTAATACAATTAATAGTGTTTACTGATTTATTAAGGGGTTCTTAAGTGAAACTGGCATTCTTCTCTTACTGTAAGTCTTTGGTAATGAAGAACACTGTGATGACTGGCAAGCTGGGTGCCCTGAGTCCTGAGTCACACCACGACACCAGCCATTCTTCCTTTCATTGCTTTTGTGAAAGTGAAAGTCGCTCAGTCGCGTCCGACTCTTTGCCGCCCGTCCATGGAATTCTCCAGGCCAGAATACTGGAGTGGGTATTTCCCTTCTCCAGGGGATCATCCCAACCCAGGGATTGAACCCAGGTCTCCCGCATTGCAGGTGGATTCTTTACCAGCTGAGCCACAAGGGAAGCCCGTTGCTTTTGTACCATCAGTGCAAATATCAACATGCTCTTAAAAGACAAATATCGCCTTCATGTTGTTATGAAAATAATTTTGACTTCACAGACTTCTTAAGGAATCTTAGGGATCCACAGGATCCATGGGCCGTATCTTGAAAACCAATCCAATAGGAGATATGTACGAAACACACACACAACGCATTTGGGGAAATATGAACATGAGTACTTGCTATTCAGGAATTGGTATTATTGCATTTTTTAAGTTGTGATAGTGGTATTGCAGACTTTTTTATATGTCAGCAGAAATCCTTATCTTTTAGGAAACTGTTGAAGTATCTGAATGATATGATGCTTGGAAAAATTTCAGTGAAGGGGACTAGGTTATGGTGAAGGGAGTTTAGGTTAAGCAGGATTGGCCATGGGTGATGATTGTTGAAATTGGATGATGGTTATGGCGGAGGTGTATTGTACTCTCTCTCTTTTTTTTTTACTTTTGTGTGTCTTTGAGAATGTCCTTTTTTGGATTTTGGAGTTTTTTGTTTGTTTGTTTTTTTAAGAATCTTAACAAACAGTAGTAATATGACAAGGCAAAACAGCCCATCCACTGAGCCAGTTTCTTACAGTAGGGAAATGACATTGCAAAGACCTTGGATTTCAGGAGCAGAAAGACTGTCATTTAAAGGCACCGGGACCCCGGGCACATCATTTAACGTCTCAGAATCTATTTTTGCTCCTGTAAAACTGGAATGATGTTACTTATCCCACTTGAAAAATAAGAACATTTTCTGTATGTGAAGTGTCTGGTACATAGTATAATGCACAGTAAATGTTAATAACCTTTTTGTGTTGTTTTTTTACTGTCTGGGATCGGAAGGATGAGAGTTACAGGGTAGGAGGAAATGAAGCAACCTTGGATGCAGTCCATTGTCTTAAATGAGTGAGAAAATGTCCATAAATGTGTGTGGGAGTTCGGCATTTCCTTTTGACCAGGGAACCTCCTTATTTGTTTTCATTCCTTGGTCTTTACTTAGGCCACTGGTGGGAAATTGAGTTCTAGGGTCACCTGTTTGAAGAGAGAAGAGATTGACGGCAAGTCTGAGGGAATTGATGCTGCTCCAATAGCTGCTTCCTTCCTCTCTGTGTTGAGATGCAAAATGTAATAACCGAAAGAAGTAGGACCCGAAGATAGTCAGCTAAGATATGTGACTCATGCTTTTTATTTCCAGGCTTTACCCTTCTGTATTTATTTTCTTAGAAGCAAGGAAGTATATCCATGCCCATGCTTACCTGATTGTATACCCAGGTGTTTCTGTCTGTGTGCATAATGATTAAATTGGTGCTGGATGACCTTGTTGTTTAACCGTGTGTGTGTGTGTGTGTGTGTGCGTGTGCGTGCGCACGCACGCACATGCATCAGAGTACAAAATGAAGGTATAAGAGACGACAAGGCAGTTCTTAAAGTCACTGTATTTACTTTTAAACATAATCTGGTTTTCTGAATGGGTACTGTTTACACAGATTGCAGAAATCAAAATGACGAAAAAGGTTTAACATCCATCATGGCATCTCACTCGCATCCACAGCTTTGTCCAGTTCCTCTCCCCAAACTTGCCTTCTGTGGGTCACCACTGTCTTGAGGATCATTCCAGTGTTTCTTTCTGTGAAAATATGCAAATAGGATTCTATTTATTCTTACCTCACTGCTTCCACCCCCATGTCAACAGGTAGCACTCTAGACATACAGATCTGCACTTGTTTGTTCTACCTAACAGTATATCCTGGGTCTTTCCACACCAGTTTCCTGTATATGGATACTTGGCTTGTTTCCAGTCTTTTACTGTCACAGATAACAGAGCAGTGATAATGTTGCATAAGTCATTTTATTTGTTTGTAATTACATCTGTGGGATATATTCCCAGAAATGAGATTGCAAGATTGTAGGATAAATGGATTGCAATTTTGATAGACATTAAAGGGGCATTGTATTTTTGATAACAAATTGAGAAAAGTGCATGACATTCATTAGTAGTTGACTTGGGACTTCCCTGGTGGTTCAGACGGTAAAGAATCTGCCTGCAATGCAGGAGATCCCCATTCTGTCCCCTGGAGAAGGGAATGGCTACCTGCTCCAGTATTCTTGTCTGGAGAATTCCATGGACAGAGGAGCCTCGCAGGCTACAGACCATGGGGTCACAGAGTCAGACATGACTGAGCGACTAATGCTTTCACTTTCCCTTGTACATAGTAGAATTCAGTAACTAGAGTTTATTTCTGATCAGGTCATTAATTCTTATTAAGTATTAGAGTTCCCAGTTGGTTTTTCATGGGCTGCTAATATGTAATACTTTATGCCATGATATAAAAGAATGAACAAAAGCTGAAAAACGTGACACATAAAGAGAATGAGCACAAGTTGAAAAATGTGACACACGTCCTTAGCCGCATAAATTGTGGGCTCTACCATCCAGTTAGCCCTGGAAAGGAGGCTGAGCCTCTGACAACAGGGTCAGGGTAGATGCAACATAGAACAGTGATCAGCAGAACCAGATAAACTCCTGGGTGTGTCATCACCAGGCAGAGGTGCAGTTCACTTCTGTGCTCTCATTTTTCTCCTGTGAAAGTAATTTACCCTGTATTTGGCAGATACAATGAAAAAATGGGTGATTTTTATAAAACACTTTGAAAAATAAGAGGTACATTTGACAAATTGAAGTATGTTTTATGAATCTGTTTACCTGGTTCCACGGAACCAGATCTTTATTGGAGCACAGTGCTATTGGGACAGTATACAGGTGAAGCCAGGAAGGTCAGGGGGCTGCTTTGAGGATTAGCAGAAGGGTATTGCTGTCTGCTATCTAGCAGCTAGCTGCAGTTACTTGGAGTTTGAAGGGGGAATAATGGGGCCTTTAAGAACTTATTCTCTGTTTAGATATTATCTAAGGAATGGTGTTGCAGGAATAAGATACAGATCAGATATTTATTATAGCATATTACATAGCTACTTCCCTGTTTCAGATTCCTTTGGCCCCGGGGATTACTTGGTCTTTTAAGTTAGAAAGCCAGCTTCTCACTTGAGATTGATACTGTTTCCTCACTAGTCCTCAGAGATTTTACATGTATTCAAAACAAAGCTGGGAAAGCAGTTATTTAAATGAGCCATATGTTAAGAAATAAGGAATCTGTTCAGAACTGATTAGTGTTTGGTATTTTTACCAGTTGCAAAATGCAGGATTTTGGAAACCTTTTATCGTATAATAAATATTCTTCCTGGAAGACTTGTAAACAAGCTGCTGGATTATACCAGGGAAAAACAGGCGTGGAGAAGTTAAACCACTTGTCCTGTATCCATCAGCATCTGTAAAAAGCACCTGGGGTTAGAAAAAGACACATTAAGCCACTTGGAGAGCTTCTAGTGGTTATTCCCCAGGAAAGGGAAGTTTAACAGAGAGTGTTGTCTTCTGACCTGAGGCCTGTTTAAAGGGTGGTTGGTGCTCTGTCTTCCACCTCCGCTTTCCTCTAGTCTGTTCGCAGTCACCTCTCCTAGCCATGCCCACTGTCTTCATTCATAAATATGCCTATTTACAGAGTGTATGCTTCTTGGCATATGATGTAATAGTCTGGGTCACTTGACAGAGACTGAGTGTTGTGTTGGCACTTGGCATGTATCCTATCCACCCTGTAAGGGAGACAAGTATTTTACCTGTAAGTGCAAAGTACTTGTCAAAAAGTTGCTATTATTTAATGAAAACAAATGACCTACCAAAACGCCTGGAACTAACTTTTCCCTTTTATATCCCTCCCCAGCGTACTAGTAATGTCCGATCCACATTTTTCAAGGACTGTTTATATGAAGTATTTGATGACTTGGAGTCAAAGATGGAAGATTCTGGAAAGCAGCTACTTCAGTCAGTTCTCCACCTGATGGAAAACGGAGCCCTGGTGTTAACTACAAACTTTGACAATCTCCTGGAGCTGTATGCGGCAGATCAGGGCAAACAGCTGGAATCCCTTGACCTTACTGATGAGAAGAAGGTAAACAGGAAAGGGTTAGCTTGTCTCTCCTTCAGGCCAGCAGATTGAATCCTCATCAGAAGTAACTGTGTTCTGGTTGGGATGTTGTATAGCACTCTGTTCATGGAAAGGTAGAGAGGGAGACTCTTATCCCTGTTTGGATTTGTGCTTTTTGAGATTAAATCAGTGTACAGTAAAAAGCACAGATCTTAAAAGTATTCAGTTCTGTGAGTTTAGACAGTTTCACCCAATTTTAAAGCAGGATTATAAGAAGCCATTTGAACTGTAAGATGTAAATTGTTAACACTTGATAATATCAGGTGGGTGTGGTATTGATTTAGTTTCTCTGTTAGGACAGATTCTTCTTGGCATCTGTTGGAAATGTACAAAAACTACTTTCTGATGTCTGACAATCAAGTTTCAGGCCAAGTGACAGCTGGATGAGGTTAATATTTAAAGGATACGTCAGCAGACTTTTCTTTTATGTAGCCCCTATTATATCTAAGTCATCTCTCATAGTAATGAAATTATAGATGTCCACTTATGTCATCTAATGAGAGAAGGCTTATATTACAATGGTCGCCAAAGCTTGCAATTGGAAATCTAGCACGAATAGGAGAGCCTATAGATGACATCATTAAATTGATTGATGAAATACACTGAAGCCATGAAAAGGAAAATGTTTTCATTGCCGTAAAAAGATGTCAGAGATTTAATGACTGAAGGGGAGGAAAAAAAAAGGACTATAAATGTCCACGGGGTCTCATTTGTCCTGCCCTGCAGTTTTTGTAATTTTACTTGTATACTTTGTTTTCCTGGGAACCTGCCTTTGTGTCCCACTTAGAGCCCATCTGGGTAGAGTTGGGAGAAACCAATGATTTCCCCCACTGGCACTCATCGTCATAGCACTGCCCTGGCCAGAGCAGTGGCTGTAATACCAGTCTTGTGGATTTGCTGGCCTTGAAGTCAGGTTGTAAAAGGAAATCCAATTCAGAGAAATGGTGCTGTGAGGACTGGTTTTGTTTGGCTGGAGTGTTTTCCTCCTGCCGCTCCCATGCTTTGTATGGCCTGCTCCTTCTTCACCTTCTAAGACTCCACTTGTGAATCACTTCCTCCGAGAAGTCTTCTCTGATCACCCTGATTTAAAAGGGACCCACCCTTATTTTTGGATTCAGTTTTTCAATGGAGTATGTGTTGTAACTTTCCATTTTCATCTTGGTTTGTTGTCTGCCCTAGAAGAATAGCACCTTTATTTGGACAGGGACCATGTCAGCCCTTCTTACCCTGATGCCTAAAAAAGTATTTGGCACATACTAGTAGGTGGTCAGTAAATATCTTGTGAATGAATAAACGATTGAATGAAATTTAAAAATGAATGGCAAGAAACAACTTCCATCCTGTTTCTGACATAATCTCTGAAGATCATGACCAGCATCAGACACATAAGGGTCTTTTTTAAGTTAAGGATTTCCTGGACTTCCCTGGTGGTCCAGTGGTTAAGAACCCACGCTTTCATCATAGAGAGCGCAGGTTCAATCCCTGGTAAGGGGACTAAGATCCCGCATGCTGCGAGGTGCAGCCAAAAAATAAAGTTAAGGATATCTATCAGACCTGAAATTTTCCTTCTCATTTTCATCCCGGAGTCGCAAGCTTTGCTTTTGTTTAGTCCACATTAGAGGCAGTATTGAAGTTAAAGGGTTAAAGCCACTGACTGGTAGTCAGAATAGAGCCTAGTAATACTTGTGATTCTAAATCTCTATGCCTCTTTCTTCCCTAATCCATACCTTATTTCTCTAGAGTGTTATAAAAACAAATTTATAGTGTCTCAAGTCCTTGGGAAAATGGAAACCATGGGACGCGGTTGGTTCTTACCATTGGAATCTAAGGGGTCGTTCTTCCTTGGTGGCCTCTTAGGTAACTCACAGGTGACTGAAGTGATTCTTTTACTACTTATCAATTGCTGCACAAGAAATCACCCTGAAAACTTTGGGGTTTAAAACACCACTTTATTTGCCCTTGATAATGTGAAGTTGCCACCTGAGCTGGACTAATGGGCTCCACTGGGCCATTCTGCTGGTTTTGCAGGCTACCCACATGACTGTGGTCGTCTGGTGGCCAGACTGGGTGGTGTGAGAGAACCTTGCTTGTGTGTCTGTTGGTGCGGGCTGTTGGCTGGGCCGTCAGACTTCTTCACATGGTAGCTGCGTTCCAAAAGCAGCAAAAGGGAAAGAAGGCACATGTGCCAATGTTTCCCAGCTGCTTCTCCTGTTTGCTCATGCCCCGTTCTCTAAAGCCAACCACATGGTCCCTCCTGGAGTAAGTGTGAGAGGGGACTAGACCAGGCAGTCGTTACAAGGCTTGACGTCTTGGGGGTCCTTACTGAAAGGGCCGTCCGTGGCTGTCACGTGGGTCACCAGTGGAAAGAGCCCCTGTGGTTTCTGCAGATGATGACAAACTCTGATTTTTGACTGTTTCTTTGCAAGAGAAATTACCAGACTTGCCATCCTTCCTGACTGTCATGCCTGAAGTACAGAGGCCACATCGAGTGGCCACACTCTTGCCCTTGCCCTGTGATATCCTGGAGCTGGAGAGTGGTGTCAGAAGCCTGGTCGTCAAAAGACTGTTTTGCCCACTGGGGCCTTGAAGCAGGTGCTCGGCCCTGCCCCCCGTGTTAAGCTGTGTTTATGTTGTGCAGGTCCTTGAGTGGGCTCAGGAGAAGCGGAAGCTGAGCGTCTTACACATCCATGGGGTCTACACCAACCCGAGTGGCATTGTCCTTCACCCAGCTGGTTATCAGAATGTGCTCAGGAACACTGAAGTTATGGTAAGTGGTGCTGACCTAACTGCTCTCGGGAAAGCCTTCCTGGGAGCCTTCGGAACACACCACTGAGCTTCCAGGCTTAACAGTTTCTTTTCATCAGTTAAAATTGGAAGGCCAAGCATCCTTTCCTGTGCTTCTTAGCTTTTGGATGTGTATGCCATCTTGGGAAATGTCAAACATCTCTTCAGGTGTCGGGCCCTGTGGTTTTACTTTGTTCTTGATTGACAGCCTGCAGATGGTACTGTTCACTGGCGTCAGCTTCACATACAAAGAATGTACATTTGTGTTCATCATTTGGTGTATATGGTAATATCTTCCCAGCGACACAGCGGTAAAGAATCTGCCAGTGCAAGGAACACAGGAGACACGGGTTCGATCCCTGGGTCGGGAAAATCCCCTGGAGTAGGAAATGGCAACCCACTCCAGTATTCTTGCCTGGGAAACCCCATGGAGAGAGGAGCCTGGGTTCCCCAAGAGTCGGCACGATTGAGCCGCTGAGCACTCACAGACATACATACACGGTGTCAGTAACCAGGGCTACGCCAGGGCTAACTTGTGCAGTTTTTCACTGACCAATTACTACTAAGAGCATACATTCTAAAGAGTTTTTATATAAATGGTGGTGGCTTTGTATTGAATCACCATACTTATTCACTTATCGAGCACTGGAAAAAATTTTTTAAAATTTGAATAGGGTAATAAAATGGAGGCTTTGTGAAAAAAGACCCAGAAAATGTGATGTTTTCTAAAGCACAAGGGGACTTTTTGTCACCTGTTCTTTCTCTGACATCTGTTACAGCTTTATCTATAACTGACACTGAGTGATCCCTTAAGCAAAATAATTTCTAATACTTTATACATACGTAGTGTGTGTGATTTATATGTACATACATGTGTGTATAAATGTGTACACACAGGAACGTCCCTGGCAGTTCAGTGGTTAAGACTTTGCCTTCCAATGCAGGGGTTCAGGTTCCATCCCTGGTGGAGAATCTAAGATCCCACATCCCTTGTGGCTAAAAACACAAAACATAAAACAGAAACAATGTTGTAACAAATTCAATACAAGACTTTAAAAATGGTCCATATCAAAACAATCTTTAAAAAATGTCTTAAAAGTATATACACACATGTACATGAAAAAATACATACACAGATGTACATTAGTGTTCTAAGGGTCAGGTTTTCTTTGAGCAGCTCTGGTGATGGAATTCTCTGGTTATTCTTGGCTCAGTCTATAAAGCCGAAAAAGTAGATATGGTCAAGAAAATGGAAAGAGTAAGATACATTGAAGACTACTGATTGCCTTAATGGCCTCTGGGCACACAGATCTAAAAAATAAACTGTGAGATATAGACCAGTGAGACCCTGAATAGAGACCCTGCAGGAGAATGCCAGGTAAAGAGAGAATTTTAGAATAGTCACCAAGTTACAGCAGTAAACAGTGAGAAGATCGTACTCCTTCATGGGAGTGTCTCTCCTCTGACTCTTAACCCTGGTTCATTGGTCATCACAGTCTGCTAGATGCAGTAGTTATGACCCTGCTGATTCTTCTGTTTCAGACTTGTCTTCACAGTGTGATTCACATGTTGTTTCTGTTCCCACCAGAGAGAGATTCAAAAACTCTATGAAAACAAGTCGTTCCTCTTTCTGGGCTGTGGCTGGACTGTGGATGACACCACTTTCCAAGCCCTTTTCCTGGAGGCCGTCAAGCATAAATCTGACTTAGAACATTTCATGCTAGTTCGGAGAGGAGATGTGGATGAATTCAAGAAGCTTCGAGAAAACATGCTGGACAAAGGGATTAAGGTCATCTCCTATGGAAATGACTATGCTGACCTTCCAGAATATTTCAAACGACTGACATGTGAGATCTCCACGAGGGGAAGGTCAGGTAAGTTGCATTTGGAGACAAAGAGGGGTCGGAGGGCAGCTGTTCTTCAGCCTCTTAGGTGTTTGTGGTGGGTCAGGTCATCACCAAGATGCAGAATATAATCCTAACCAGATTATGAAGGGAGATCATGGTTAGTTTTCAGGTTAGACTAATCAGTGAAATGCAATTGAAATTTAGATTTCAGGAACTTCCCTGGTAGTCCAGTGGTTAAGAATGCACCTTCCAGTGCAGGGGATGTGGGTTTGATGTCTGGTTAGAGAACTAAGATCCCACATGCTGAGGGGCAACTAAGCCTGGAGCCTGTGCACCGCAACAAAGACCCAGGGCAGTTCAGTTCAGTCGCTCAGTCGTGTCTGACTCTTTGTGACCCCATGAACCGCAGCACGCCAGGCCTCCTTGTCCATCACCAACTTCCGGAGTTTACCCAAACTCATGTCCATTGATGCCATCTAACCATCTCATCCTCTGTTGTCCCCTTCTCCTCCTGTCTTTAATCTTTCCCAACATCAGGGCCTTTTCAAATGAGTCAGCTCTTAACATCAGGTGGCCAAAATATTGGAGTTTCAGCTTCAACATCAGTCCTACCAATGAACACCCTGGACTGATTGGATCTCCTTGCAGTCCACGGGACTCTCAAGAGTCTTCTCCAACACCCCAGTTCAAAGGCATCAATTCTTCTGTGCTTAGCTTTCTTTATAGTCCAACTCTCACATCCATACATGACTACTGGAAAAACCATAGCCTTGACTAGACAGACCTTTGTTGACAAAGCAATGTCTCTGCTTTTTAATATGCTGTCTAGGTTGGTCATAACTTTCCTTCCAAGGAGTAAGCATCTTTTAATTTCATGGCTACAGTAACCATCTGCAGTGATTGTGAAGCCCAGAAAAATAAAATCAGCCACTGTTTCCCCATCTATTTGCCATGAAGTGATGGGACTGGATGCCATGATCTTAGTTTTCTGAATGTTGAGTTTTCAGCCAACTTTTTCACTCTCCTCTTTCACTTTCATCAAGAGGCTCTTTAGTTCTTCTTCACTTCCTGCCATAAGGGTGGTGTCATATGCATATCTGAAGTTACTGATATTTCTCCCCCCCAAAATAGTAAATTTTAAAAAAGAAAGAATTTAGATTTCAAAAATAGGGAAGAATGGTGACTCCCTTTTGGCTAAGGCTGTGAGGAAAAAAATATATTTGTGCAATTTTGGTGGGAAGGTAAAGTTAGTACAACTTTTCTGAAGGGTAAATTTGGAATATGTTGAAAATTTTAAAACCTTTGACCCAGAAATCCCTTTTGATAAAATCTATCTTGGAAATTTTTTCTCCTAAAAGAGATCACTGGACACTTATACAATTATATGACACAGTTGCACAAAGATATAGGTGTGGGGATGTAATCAGGGTTGTAGATAAATGGCGAAAATTGGAAGCAATCTAAAATGTTCCAGAAAATAGGTGATTCTATAAATACACCATTTATTAGTTAATGAAATATTAAATACGTATGAATCCATAAAATAAAAAATGCTTTTACTGCCCAAAATAATGTCAGAGATATAATATTCTGAGTGGAAAAAGTAAAATGCAGGTTGTAAAATGTGTTTTTGCATCCCAGTCCCTGGCATACAAGATTGTAGATGTTTTCTGTTTTTGTTTGGTGTGCTTTATGGCTTCTCTGGTGCCATAAAGAATCTACCTGCCAATGCAGGGGATGCTGGTTCGACCCTTGGGTAGGGAACATCCCTTGGAGGAGGAAATGGCAACCCACTCCAGTATCCTTGCCTGGGAGATCTCGTGGACAGAGGCACCTGGCGGGCTACAGTCCATGAGGTTACAAAGAGTTGGACATGACTGAGCGACTAAACAATAACATAGAGAAATGTCTGGCATGATGCTTAGAAAATTAACCGTGATTATCTCTATGCAGAAGGAGTTAATGTTTTTTTTAAAAATATTTTTTCCTATGTTATGAAATATGAAAATCCTATTTTTTATGATTATGCTTTGTCTTTATAAACAGGAAAAAAAAACCACTTCAAAAATGTTATGTGGAAACTGTTGTGGTGGCATTAAAGTCATGTTAGGGGTACCATTCACTTGACGTTTTACCTCTCAATTCTACTGAGAAAGCCAAATGCGGTTAAAAGTTTCCATTTACTAATGGTTCCAGGCAAGCTTCCATCAGCCTACCAAATGCAAAGCTTTTTGGTATAGCTAAATTGGAAAATGCTTTTTAAAAGTGTAGTTTGAATAAAGCCGGGCCCCACGGTCTGCCCATTTTGACTCAGCACACAGTTCCAAGAAACTTTGCTGTTGTTATGTAGAATATGTTCTTGAAAAGTTATTTGCTAATATGCATTTTCATGGGCAATCTGAATGCATCTTAGGGGCCTCTTAAAGGACGGGTGGGGGGGGGTAGTTTAATATAGAGAGAACTTGTCCTATGCAGTGGGATTCTCCTGTGATGAGAAATTCCACAAACTGTGATTATTCATGGCTCTTGTTTTGATGGAACAAGATTTGTAGAAGGCATCACCGTAACTAAACATTTTGAAAACTAAGTCTACCCTTTTTCCGAAGACTTTAAAAGCCCTTAAAAAAGGAAATTTTCCAATTTATCTTCTTTGTGAAAGCAGTTTGCTAATCTTTCTTGGGGATGTTTTCTGCTGTCCTGCAGTATTCCAGATTCTCTTCTACTGTTTGCCCATAGGCAGGACTCAGTAGGCTTTCCCACCAGGCGAGGAGTACACACTTCGTTCTTTTGATCTGCATTCTTGAGATCTAGCCAGGGAAGATGCTAACGGGGAAGAGAACAAGATCCCGCCGGGGAAGAGAACAAGATCCCGCCGGACAGCTCTTCCTACACTAAGTCTTTTATTGACAAAAGTCATCAGAAGTATTGCGAAGCCGCACAGACTGTCCTTAGTGGCATGGGCTTCCTGGCAGAGCGACTCCCCATGAAGTCACCACTCTTTAGGGTATTGTGAATTGTTAAACATCGAGGATGTTCCGTGTGGCCAGGGGCTTTAATTAGAATGGTCAGCTGAAGTTTGTGATCTGAAACCTAGCAGAGCAGTTTTAGGTTAAAAGCACTTCAAGTCAAATTTACCTTCCATCCACAATTATGTTTTGAGTCTATAGATAAATACCAATGAGAGGTCAGAGGTCTTTTCACTGCTGCTGTTTTATAACCCTGAGCTCTTGCTCTCTACCGGGCATTGTGCTGTGTCCAGACTTTTGCATAGTGAGAATTACTTAGGTTGAAAAATTCTGTAGGCTGCAAGTACATTTATTTCAGGAAAATCAAGTAATGGGGGAAAGAAGGTAATTCTTTTATAATTCACTATTACAAAAGCAGTTACTTTGGTATATTTCAGTTAACTTTTCCTTGTGCATTTCCTCATGGTTGTAAACAAAATCTACATTCAGTCCTGGTACTTTTTAAATTCAGTGATACATATCATACATTTCCACACATGGCTGCAATCTTCATAGCCAGTAAAAGATTGTTATAATCCACTGTGTCACAGTTACCTAATTATTCCCCTGTATTAGGCAGTATCTAGTTTTTTTCCTACTGTAAGCACTGTTGCAGTGAACATATCTTCATCCCTGCAGTTTTTACTTTTGCCAGTAATTTCCATAGGCTGGATTCTCAGTATAATTACTAGGTCAAAGGTAACATTTTAGTGACTGATAAATACTGCTCTAGTGTTTTCCAAGAGGGGAATCCCAGTTTGTGTGTTTGAGCGCTGTCTTTCTTATTTTTACTCCAGCTGTCCATGTTTCTGTCCGCTATTATTTCCTTCTGTGTACTGTTTTAAACTTCTTCCTACACGTTATTTGTTCCAGTGCTGTCCAACAGAATTTTCTGCACTGACTGAAGTATTCTGTCATCTCTGTCCAGTACTGTAACCATGAGCCACACGTGGCCATTGAGTTTTGAATTGTCGTAAGTGTGACTGAGGAACAGACTTTTTGTTTTGGCCACATCATGTTGCTTGTGGAATCTCAGTTCCCCAACCAGAGATCGAACCCATCCCCACCGCCCCCCAACATCTGCCGCGCCCCCCCCCCACCCGCCCCGGTGTGGAGTCCTAACCACTGGATTGCCAGGGACGTCCCTGAGAAACACAGTTTTTAATTTAAAACTAAATAGCACATGTGGCCAGTGGCACTGTATCAGACAGCAAGGCTCTAAGCCCATTCTGTACCTTGGGGGTGTTAGCTCAGCTATTAGTCACTCTTCTGCTTGGTTGAATTTGCCCCCTTGCATGCTGCTTCCTGCCCCCAGCTGGAGTAGTTTTATTTACCTAAACTTGGCCTTCTGGACTAGTTAGGGACACACTTGTTTTTTCTTAAGGAGTGTTAGTACACTCAGGGACCTCAGTGCTTCTCTATCATCTAGTGCAACAGTGTGAAGACTAACCTGGTTTATGCCCCTGCCTAACTGTGCATTAGTAAATAATTTCATCCTTAGTCAGACCATGTGCTCCCACCTCCCTTTAGTTGGCTGCTTTCCTGTTACTAAGTTTTAGCTGTTTGGTCATATTATCTGATACTGATGTGTGTTGTTTAGCAGGGATTGTGAGAGAAGGCCAGCTGAATGGCTCGTCTGCAGCACACAGTGAAATAAGAGGTAAGCTGTTTCCTGTTCTACCGTTTGTCAGCAGAAAACATTTTCCCAGAACTCAGTTAAGACCTTGGAGAAGAATGACTTAGCTCGCCTTCCTGTGGAGTCTGGATTTTCCTACCAAGTCCATTCACAGGCTTCCTAGTATTTGGTGTCTTGTCTTCAGAAGGATTAAGCTTGAGTTCAGTTTCTGCAGCTTTAGATGGACAAACCTGATACGTGAAACTTCACTTACCATCTTTTTTCTCTCTGCAGACCATAGTACCTGAGAGGGCTAGAGGAACCGCCACCATTAGATCAAGCTGTAAGGGCCTACCGTGGAGTGTTTTAACAAGTGAACTTAGAAGAACCCGAAGCAGCTCCTAGGAAGTACCGATACCCAGAGGCTGAAGGCTGGGGGTTAGCGGAGATGTCCAACTTAATCCTTCGCGCCGGCTGGTTCCTCTGCAGCCTGTTCCAGTTCAATACCCAAGTGGCCCAGATGGAGCCCCCGCCCCAGCCCAGGCTGGACAGGCTGTGTCCACACAGCGGGCCAGCAGGACACTTCCGCCGACCGTGGCTGCGCGGGGGGCTCGGGCTCAATGCCGCGGGTTCTCCGTGGCCCTCGTGGCAGTTTTGTACTCTATACTTGGTTTTTCAATTAAGCTTAATGGCTTTTTTAAAACGTGACTTGAAGCTCTAGTTTTCTAGACCTTTTACAGTGTACAGTATTTTACATAATTGAGCTGTAATATTAAAAGCTTCTTCATTTACTTCCCAGGGCCCCAGCTCTACTTTGAGTCACTTTAGAAAACTCCTGACCTGCAAAGGTACAGGCCGAATTTAAATTTTAAAAGTTCTATTCTTGTACCCTGTGGGGAAGGTGATCTCATTCTTGGGACAAGTGCTGATTTTCACCTGATTCCTCAACATTATCAATTCCCGTTTCCCTTCCTGCCATGTTCCCAACTCTAGTTAGTGTGCTGTAGGATTTTAGCTTTGAATCCCCTGTAAAATGACTCCAAGACCTAAAAGGCAGTTTACTTATGAAATTTATTTTTTCATATAAATTATGTATTTCTCTGGGCAGACAGCCTTCACCTTATTGCACTAATAGCACATCTGTAATACCAAGCTACAGGACAAATCTTAACAAGGTCTGTATTCTTCCACGTAGCACTTGTCTACCAGGCACTGTAGAGGAGGAGGAGGAGCCAGGATCCGCTCAGGAGCAGGAGGGGAGGGGGCAACATGTACCCCTTCGGACAGTTGGTTTTCTCCCGGGAGGGGGAACATGCAGAGTTACGTGTGGATTCTGGAAGTGGGAGGAGGTCCTGGAGGCTGAGAAGCCCAATGCAACACTGCAGCGTGGCTCCCTTCCCTTCTGGGGGAGGCGGGGACCCCTCTCACTCATCTGTAACACATCACCCTGGCCTCGCTGAGGCTTTGGGGAAAAGGGGAAGGGATCATTGAATTAGCAGCAATTAAGAAGAGGCCATACACTGCCACAGTGTGGGGGTGTCATCCTGGCCCTGCAGACCTGAATGCTGTGTATCCTACGGAGAGGGGCCATTCAAGACCCAGAGCAGGCTCTCAAGCCTCTTCTCTAATGGAGCGGGGGACGGTGCTCAGACGTCCGTGACCACACTAACTAGCAGAGCTCTGGTGCTGGGTCTACTAAGCACTGGTCAAAGCTGTAAGGAGACCGAGTCTGTAGGCGGAGTGAGGGCTGCCGAGTTAGGGGGGGTCAAGAGCACGGGGGGTGGGGCGGGGCGGGGGTGGGTAGTGGGCAGTGACTGTAACATGATTAGGCCCTCCTTGCAGGTGGGGGCTGGGCTGAACAGAGTGGGGTTAGGAGGGGCTGCAGGCCCCGGGGCACCCCTCACTCTGCCTTTGAACTACACTGAAGACAAGTTGCTCACATACTCTAAAGCACATTCTTGATACAGGGATGGGGACTTTGGGGGAAGCGGTGATTTGGTATCAGGCGAGAGCCACATTAAGCCTTCATGAGGGCAGCCACGACAGCCTTGGCGTTTAGACTGCGTAGGTCACAGTAGGTCTGGCCAGTGCCCACGAAGACGATGGGTTTGCTTGTGATGTAGGTCATAGAAATCGCAGCTCCCACCTGAAGCAGAGACAGGATACCCAGTCATCTCTGGACCCTGCCTTCTCACGCCCTCAGCAACAGGCGGCTCTGGAACCTGTGTGCCCTTAGAGCCTCCGCTCCCCTGTGAAGGACGGCCATTCCCCCTCCTGGTCCCACTCTGCCCTGTGTCGTCCATGTTTACCTTGTCATCAATGGTATCAAACTTGGTAAGGACAATGCCATCAATGAGCCGAGGTGTCTGGGCCATAGAATGGTCAGCCAAGGCTCTGTTGAACTTGACCTGAAAGGAGAAACATTATCACACACAACTGGCCAGAGCTGAGGTTGGGAAGAGAACCAGGCCCAAGCCCTCACCAGCTGGTCCACGGCCTCGTTGCCTACTAAGGCCTCCCCCACAAACAGCACCAGGTCGGGTGTGTTGACAGTGATGAGCTTGGCCAGGGCAGTCATCAGGGGAGCGTTGTCTTGCATGCGGCCAGCTGTGTCCACCAGCACCACATCAAAGCCTTGGTTACGTGCTAGAAAGAAAAAAGTGATCAACTCAAAACTCCTGGATTGTTACACTCCTTTACAGCTTCCTCTCAACAGGTCCTAAACTGGCCCTATTAAAAGTCTGCCTGTTTGTTTCCTTAGGTTCTGAATCAGGTTACAAGGTAATGTAAGGAACAATTTCCACACACTGTCATCAAGTGTATTTAGGGAAAGGCAGGCAGGCGGGTGTGCCTGTGTGTGCACTCAGCCGTGTCTGACTCTGCAACCCTGTAGCCCGCCAGGCTCCTCTATCCATGCAATTTCCCAGGCAAGGATACTGGAGTGGGTTGCATTTCCTCCTGCAGGGGATCTTCCCGACCCAGGGCTGGAACCTGCATCTCTTGTGTCTCCTGCATTGGCAGGCAGATTTTTTACCACTGAGCCACACCTGGGAAACCCTAGCAGGAGGATAAAGGTGACCAAATATTAAGGTAACGAAACAAATGTATGAGGTTTGCCTGCAACTACACATGTTACCCCAAAGCACAGCATGGCATGGCACATCTCTAATTCTGAGCTGTTATTGAGCAGAAAGTTGGTGGTAGGGTAACCCTGGTCCTCTGCAAGTTTCAAGACAACCCCTGGAGCAGAGAGGCCACAGAAGCTCCCCGCTTCCTGTGCACTGTACCAAAGGCGATGGCCTCCATGGCAATGCCAGCAGCATCCTTGCCGTAGCCCTTCTCAAACAGCTGCACCATGGTGCGGCCGCCATGGTTCTCAGGGGGGTGCAGGGCACTCAAACGCCGGGTGTGCGTCCGCAGCTGTTCTACGGCCCCGGCACGAAATGTGTCACAGGCAGCGATGAGGACACTGAAGCCGTTCTCTAACAGCCAGAAGGAGATCTGCAAAAGAGGCAAAACTGTCAGCCAGCCCCAGAGCAGCAGAGAAGTAAAAAGTGGAAGAAACAACGTCAAAGACAGGCTGGGGAACCGCACCGACCTTGGCAAGGTTGGTAGACTTCCCCACGCCGTTCACACCACAGAAAGTGACCACGTACGGGCGCTGATGACGCTGGGCATCCATGATGTCCCGGAGCATGTCTACACGGCGCTGCGGCTGTAGAATCTGCACCAAGGACTCCTGCAGAGCTTGCTTTACCGTGGAAGTCACGGCTGGGGGGCGGGGGGGCAGGGAGGTATACCCATGAAGCCCAAGTCAGGTGCTCTGAACACCTGGCATCTGGCCAAGTTAAAGGGAACTAGGATCCTGCCCAGGAATCCACACCGTATCTGACAGCCCTAAGCACCTGACAGGTAATTTATTCAAACCCTCTTAAGTTAGGTGTCACGAACACCTGAAGTCTAAGTGAAATGACGGAGATTTAGAGATTATAGTTTGTCAAAAGTCACGCATGTAATAAGAATGGTGGTGACTTCATAACCTCCACCCCAGCACTTCGGGATCTGGGGAGATACTTACTGCTGAACGTCCCCATCACCTTCCCTTCCAACTTGTTGGCCACGGATTCACAGAGCTGGACTGCAATGTCTGCTGCCACGTTCTTAGCTAAGGAGGTGGACAAGCGTGGGGTGAGTGCCCCTGCAGGACTGAACGACGCCCATGGTACAGCCCTTCCACCCCACCATCCTTACCCCAAAAACACGAGTCTACCCTGTCCTGACTCACCAATGAGATGGTCACGCATCTTGTCCAGCACAGATTCCATGTCTTCACGAGTCAAGCTCTTGGAACCCACAAGGCCCTTCAGCATCCCGAACATGCCACCCAGAGTCCCCTTGGTAGCACTGCAGGCACAGAAAACCACAGATGCCCAGAAAGCCAGCAGGCAGCCAGCAAGTCCTGTCCCTTCTGGAGGCACAGCCACCACCCGCCACCTGGAATCCCGTACCTAGGTTTGGTGGAGTTCTGAGCAGCTCCTTCATCATCTGAGCTGCTGCAGTCCAGATCCTGAAGCTGCCTCCCAGACCCAGTCCCTCGAATCTGGAGGGTATGGGGAGAGGAAGAGCGGGTCAGCAAACTATAAGCTGGCAGAGAGGGAAGCCTGGAGTGACCCTGTCTTACACTGCTCCGCCCATTGACTCCAGAAGCTCCAAATGTAACCCACCCTCTGGCTCCAAGGAATCAAGGGGACTGCCCTCCTCAGCTCTCCTTCCTCCCCTGCTTCTTATTACCAGTAACCCTCACCCTGGCCCCTGCTACCTCTTACCAAGTTGATATCCTCGGGTGGGGCCACTTCGGGGGCTCCGTTGGTGGTGGGAGTGCTGTAGTCCAAAACTTCCTTGTTAGCAGAGCCTCCCAGTGCCCATACCCGGGGTGCCTTTTTGCCCTTCTCCTTGGGAGCATCTGACTTACTGGACTTGCTGTGAAGGGTTACAGTAGAGAGTTACAGTGGAGAAGCAGGACAGGCAGCATCCACCTCAGAGACAAGGACTCCCTCGCCCCCAGTGTGTCTGGATAGCAAAAGCTTAGGGCAAAGCTGGGCTGCTCACCCGGACTTCTCCATACCCCTCCCATGCTTCTGAATGAACTCTTCCCGCTTCCTGCGGATCTGCTCCTCTTTGGAAAGTTCCTCCCCGTTCTCAGGTCCTACTGGGAGACCTGACTTTTCTGCGGGGGCTGCCTTGCTAGTAGCCAGAGGGCCATCAGAACCTGTCAAGGAGAAAACTCACTGAAAAAAAAAAAAAAAAAAAAGACCAAATTCCAACAAAATAGACAAATGGGGAAAAGCCTCCGAGATCATTCAGAGAAAACCATGAAGAAACACCTGGGGGATCACCAAGACTGGGGACAATGATGAGGGTGGTGGGCACCTGCACCAGGGAGGCAAACGATGGCAAAGGGAAGGACAGGGAATCACTTCAGTGCCACCTTAACAACGTCTCATGCCCCTGGATGTCCAAGTTCAAACTCACCTTCCTTCTTGGCCCCCTTGTTTTTCTTGTTATTCTTGGCTTTTTCCTTAGGTTTTTCACCCCGTGTCTCAATCATGGATCTCACAGGTTTCTTGGCCTTTTCAGAATCTTCAAATTTCTTCATGGTAGTGGGAGCACGGAGCTTACTGCTCTCCTCTGCTTCACTAAAGAGAAAAGTTCGTGCTAAGTCGCTTCAGTCGTGCCTGACTCTGATCCTATGGACAGAGGAGCCTGGTGGGCTAGGCTCCTCTGTCCATGAGATTCTCCAGTCAAGAATTCTAGAGTGGGTTGCCATTTCTGTCTCCAGGGGATCTTCCCAAGCCAGTGATCAAACCTGGGTCTCCCACATTGCAGGTATTCTTTACCATCTGAGCCACCAGGGAAGCCCAGAGAGAAAAAGTGGACAGTCTAAATCCAGGGGAAGGGCCCTCACACCAAGAAGGCAATCAGAACCGGGAAGCCAACTCAGGAGCCCCTGTCAACCCACAGCATACTACCCACCCTTGGGAAGGAAGGGAATTCATCAAATCTCAGAAACTGATTTTGGAGAGGGGAGGCCTCTCACCGAAGGAGCCGCAGAAAGTCATTCTGGAAATCGAAGGTGCCATTCAATAGACTCAAGGCACTCTGCTGTTGGATCTCAGTGCGGTACTTGTCTCGGAACAGCCGGTGAACGTCGTCTATCAACTTGTCCACATATGTCAGTGTTAGGATCTTCTGAAAACCTACCTGTTCAGGGGAAGGAAGAGAGCCAGCAGATCTGCTTACACGCCGGCCCAGAACAGAGGGAAGCCAACTGGACCCAGGCCTCCAGGGACTGGCTCAGCACCCTGGCCGGCTTCCCTGACCTGAGGAGCAGCCAAGCCCTCTGACTGGGCCCAAGAGCGGCTTCCCTTTCCCCCTCCACCCTCCTTGTTTTCTCAGTTACTTCATCGTAGACACTGGGTGTAATTAATCAGGATCTTCTGAATCATCAGGACTGCCTGTCAATGTAATCGTTATCCCTCTAAAATACCCTCACTTACCACAAACACCAACTCAAACTGGTTGTCCAGTTTATACTTGAGAGTGAGTGCCTCATGGGTGAAGGAGTTGTTACCTCCTCTCTCCTGGAAAAAGAGTATATCTCAGAGCTCAGACTGTCCCCTCAAACACCTGGAGTTGGGCCCCTCCAGGACTGCCTTTGGGAAGGAACCAGACATTCCCCTAAACTCAAACCTGTCCCCCAGAGCCAAAGATTCAGGGGCACTGCTCTCCAGCATGCACCTGGGAGAAAAGTGTAGACACCCAGCTGGGGGGAAGGAGGGGAAAGGTGGGAGGGACCGACATGGGCGAGCGAGAAGGGAGTCCTCATGTAAACAATCAGGTTTACCGGCAGCCGGACACTACCTACACTTCTTAAAAGACGTTCTTTCATCCTTTATCTCATCCAGCCTTTGCGACAACAGAAAATCAAGCCGCTGGCAGCGAAAGGGGAGAACGAAGGGAGGTCTCAATAGACTACGGAATCCGGCCAGAGTCCCAGAAAGCGGGAGGGGGGGGAGGGGACATAGCAAAGTTGCGGGACGGTCTGATGGGGGCGGGAGAAAGAAGTGGAGTCCCGGCTACGAGCGAGCGACCAGTTTGAGGTGGGCCGACAGGGTGAGAGGGAGGCCCGAGATCAGTCGAGGGGGATTAGGGGTCGGGTCAGGGTGAGGGGGATGAGCCCGGAATTCTGATCCCGCGGGGGCGGTACCTGCAGCAGCACGGAACGAATTAACGCGTTAACGGGCCCGGTGCATGAGTCGCTCACTCCCTGAAAGCACCAGAGAACGAGCCCGCCTTTGGAAAAAATGGTGAAGAAGTCGAGCATGGCGGCAGCGGGAAAGGAGCCGGGGCCGGCGCCGGGAACTCAGGCCTCGATCGCCGCCGCTTCCTGCTGCGCCAAGCGCGGGACACGTCACACCAGCGGCCCCGGAAACCAGCGCAGCCGCACTTCCGCTCAACGCCGCCGGGATCCCTCCCCGGCTCCGCCCACGGGCGCGCAGGACTGACGTAGACGCCAGGCTGGCCAATGGAGGGTGGGGGCGGGCCTGGGCGGGGCTCTCAGCATGTCACGGGAGGGGCCAACCGCCTATAGGGTGGGGGGGCGGAGCCCGGAGGCGTCGCTGGCCAATGTGCTCGAATGAACGACTGGCGGCGCGTAGCAGTGACTGCAGGCTGAGACTATACAGGGGGAGGGTGTAGCTCTCGTAGCGGCCAGGAGCAGCAGGGCCATGCTTCAGAGGGCGCTGCGGCTCCGCCTGGGCCCGTACCTCTCCGGACGGGGGCTAGGCACATACAGAGGAGGCTCTACTCTGGGTAAAGTTGAGGGCAGCGGAGGGTATCATGGTTCTGGGGTGTCCCCAGTCTCCAGCCTTGTGACCTTCAGGACTCAGAATCCCTGCCCATGCTGGGAAGACAGTGGGTCGCTCGGAATAGGGAGTAACCTTGTCTGCTGGAGCTTGTAGAGCCTGGACAGGGGTATGGATCCCAGAGCTGCCCTTCTCAGGTGACGCATCCCAGATCATATTATGCCTGAGTTTGCCACCAGAATAGCAGCCAGGCTGATTCATTGGTTGCACAGAAATTAATGAAGTCCTGCTCGCATGCAGGATTCTGTTTTGAGGCCGTGAGGAGGAAAGAAGAGAAAGAGAGGATTTGATACATGTCCTGGAGGTGTCTGAGGTGTAGCTGGAGAGGGAAGGCTTTGTAGACCAGTTGAAAACTGAAGAGAAGCCAACTGGGACGATGTCCTGCACTGCCAGTACATAGTGTTGGTAGCCATACATGGAACAGGTGGGAACTGAGATCAGCCTTGAAAGATGATGTTTACTGGCTCAAAGAAAGTGTGAGTTCCAGGTTCTGGAGAACTGAGCAAAGGGTAGGAAAAAGTATTGTTTTTGTGCAAGTAATTAGCAAAGACCATCTGGATAGAGAGTTGAGTAGTAACATGAAATGATGGGTAAGGTTAAGTCCAGATCAAAGAAAGACTCGAATGCTGAGAAGAGTTTGAACTTGGAACTGGAGACAGTGACAGAAGACTTGGAGATTTATGAGCTTGGTGTGCAAGACAAAATGATTCATGTATTCAAGGCACTTATTGGGCACTTAGGATGTGCCAGGCACTGTGCTAGGCTGGAGATTTGGTGGAGAAGGTAGACATAGCACAGTATGAAGCAATCACAAATGAGTTCAAAGTTGCAAGTGTGCTGCATGTTGCAAAAGAACAGTTCACTGAGCTATGAGATAGTAATAGGAGAACTTGACATAGGTTAGGGGAGGTCAGGAAAGGCATCCCTGAGAAAATGATAACTGGGCTGAGATCTAAAGGAACCAAGGAGTTAACTGGGCAAAGAAGTGGGCACAGTTTCAAAGCAGAGAACACCTGTGTGGGTCCTCTGTGGCAGAAATGAAGGGGTGAGGTTGGAGGGTTCTGGGAAGACAAGGTGAACAAGAGCTAGATCGGGCAGTGTCTCACAGGCCACATGAAGGATTTCGAACTCTTTATCCTCAGAGTGATGGGAAGCCATGGAAAGTTGTAAGCAAAAGAGTGTTTGATTAGATTAATGTTCAGAAGAGGTCATTCTAGCTGTGATAGACTCATTGGAAAAGACCCTGATGCTGGGAAAGATTGAAAGGCAGGAGCAGAAGGGGGCGACAGGATTAGATGGTTGGATAGCATCATCGACTCAGTGGACATGAGTTTGAGCATGCTCTGGGAGTTGGCGATGGACAGGGAGGCCTGGCATGCTTCAGTCCATGGGGTCGCAGAGTCGGACATGACTTAGCTATTGAACAACAACAACAAAGCTGTGATAGAGGAAAGAAGTTGGGGGGGGTAGGACAAAAGGGGAATGAGTGGAAATGGGGGCTCTTAACAGCCTTCGCGGGAAAGACATCGTTGTGGTTTGGTCCAGGGCAGTGGTGGTAGAGATGGGGAAAAAAGGGGGACAGATCGGAGAGATATTTAAGAGGCAAAGTCATAAGAACTTGATAACAGACAGGACGTGAGTGTAGATTTGCTGGTGGTGATGAATATCCAGGAGAAGGTGCCACTCAGAGGTCCATGCTTCTGAGGGCCCTATGGCTCTAGATGTGCCGGGACCTATTGGTCCAGAAGCCCAGGAGAGAAATGTGTAAGTCCCCTGGCCTAGGGAGAGTAGAGAGTGTTCATTTCAGGAAGCTGAATCTTGCAGTGCTAGGTATGATGCACTCAAAGGAAGTGAGACTCGGGCGCAGAGACCGTGAGGCAAAGCTGTGGAATGCTGCTGGGTGCCAGCTGACCTTGTGAGGACTAAAAACTCAGTGTCAGTTTAGCCCACCTTCTCCTATGCCCATCCTCCAACCTCGGCACACACACACCCCACCCCGCATTTTGGAAAGGAGATGCATGGCCCTCTCTGACCATAACTGCGTCCCACAGACTGGGATGGAAAGGTGTCGGAGATCAAGAAGAAGATCCAGTCCATCTTCCCTGGCGGGGCTTGGAGCCCTCTGTATGACACCAGCCACCTGCCCCCGGAACGCTCAGATGTGGTGATTGTAGGGGGTGGAGTGCTTGGCCTGTCGGTGGCCTACTGGCTGAAGAGGCTGGAGAAGCAGCGAGGTGCCATTCGGGTGCTGGTGGTGGAGCGGGACCACACGGTGAGGTCTGGGGTGGGGCAGGTCAGGCGACTCAGAGTCAGGGGCAGGGGAGGAGAAGAAAGGCCGAAATCTCTGAAGGGACAGGACTTTGGCCCTTGTTGTGAAACAGCCCCAGGTTCTTCCTCAAACTAGTGACCTTGACAGTAAGGTTTTTGCTTTTGAAAGCAAATTTCACAACGTTGTGTGTTTTGAGATTGCAGAGGTCTGGCCTGCATTCTAGCTGTAATCAGCTCAAAAAGTTATTACAACCCCCTTGCAGGCGTCATTGTTTCTGAGGTTTTTGTGCTTTAATTGTTCCTGTTTACCACTGCTGGCTAGTCACAGGTCTTGCTCCATTGGCCATGTCTGTCTATTTTCCAGTTAGTAGAACCAAATGTCAGTCTCCAGCCTTGGACTTCAGAGCCATTACCATCTTGTAACATTTCGTATGAGGGTGTCCTGCCCTTTGATACTGACCCTTTGCTCTGTACCTATCCTAATAAGGATTTTAATGACCATTGTCGTCACTGCCTTCATTTGGGTTTGTTCACTTCAGCTCCTCTTAGATTATAAAATAATCTGAAATAATCTGAAGGTAGGACTCCCCTTCAGTTTTGGGCATGTGACTCTCACCCTGCACAAGAGTATTCTGCTCGCGTGGGACAGGGCCCGCCTCACCTTCTCTCTTCTCTGCAGTATGCCCGGGCCTCCACCGTGCTCTCCGTGGGCGGGATTCGCCAGCAGTTCTCATTGCCTGAGAACGTCCAGCTCTCCCTCTTTTCGGCCGAATTTCTCCGGAACATCAATGTGAGATTGGGGGGTGGGGGTGGCGACCCCTCCTTTAGCCCAGAGAGGGGGGCAGTCCTGCTGGCGGGGGAGACAGGGCAGCTAGGAGTTGGAAACGCCAGTTTTCTTCTCAGTGGCTGTGCCTGGAGGGGGCTTTTCTCTGGGTCAGGGCACTGAGCTGAGGGTTGTGGTAGGAAAGCCAGAAAAGCTCCCTCTCCTTTCTTTCTTTTCTTTTTTTTTAATTAATTTATTTGGCTGCACTGGGTCTTAGTTGCAGCATGCAGAATCTTTGATCTTTGTTGCATTATGCAGGATCTCTAGTTACAGCTTGTGGGATCTCTAGATGTGGCATGTGGAATCTAATTCCGTGACCAGGAATTGAACCTGGGCCCCCTGCATTGGGAGCTCAGAGTCTTAGCCTTTGGACACCAGGGAAGTCCCACTGCCTCCCTTCTTGAAGTCAGTTTCTTGGACGAGCTTTTCTTTGCACACAGGAGTACCTGGCGGTGGTGGATGACCCTCCCCTGGACCTCCAGTTCAACCCCTCCGGTTACCTCCTTCTGGCTTCTGAGGAGGGGGCTGCGATCATGGAACGCAATGTGAAAATGCAGAGGTGGGCGCCTGGCGCAGCCTCCGCGCTGCATCTCAGCTGGCCTCTGACTCACTTTAGAAGCCGGGGTGACAGAGCCAATGAGACGGGCCCTGCTCCCTACGAGCTCAGTCTGGCAGGAAGATGGACACGGGCAAACCCCCAGTGTCCCGTGCTAAGTGCTGTGTCCAGACATGGACAGTAGCTGTCACGGTGGTTCCTAAATTCCCAGGCGATGAGAACCCCCCAGTACACATCCCTCCTACCACATCCCACGAATCCACACGTGTTTTCTCTAACAGCCAGAGAGTAGAGCTTGTAGGCTTTACAGGGCACTTGTGTCAAAGGCTATGGGGGTCTCATGACCAGCCAGTCAAGAGTGGGCACCTTCCCCAGACCGTTCTGACTTTCACTAGTGACATCAAGTCACGTCCTCAATGCATTATAAATATTAACTCGTTTAGTTGTCAGAACATCCCCATTTCCCACACGGGGAACCTGAGGTACCCGGAGCTAGTAGGTGGTGGCGCCAGGATTTGAACCAGACTGCCTCGTCCGGCTTGTGTGTCCTTTGGGCACCTGTGATGCTGCCTTTGGGCATCAGGGTCGCAGAGGGGACAGTTGTGTGGTGAGCAGGACTGTACTGGACGGTGGACGGGGAGGGCCCCCTGAGTAGAACAGAGTGAAGCACAGGGTATAGTTAGGGGGGTGGCAGGGGGCTTGGTGTGGCCAAAGGGAGTCTAGGGTGTCAGACTGGAAAGGGAGGGCAGAGGCTGAAGAGTCTTGACCAGGCAGCAAGGAGCAGTGACGTGGGTGAGGTGACCGTGGAGCCAGGCCCACTCTTGTCTCCCCCCTGCCTCCCCCCCATACACACCCTCATCGAGCACACGCGCGCAGACCCACACATTTCTCCAGGCAGGAAGGAGCCAAAGTCTGTCTGATGTCTCCAGAGCAGCTTCAGAAAAAGTTTCCCTGGATCAACACAGAGGGAGTGGCCTTGGCATCATACGGTGAGCCTTGCTTGGAGAGAGGGTCAGAGGTTGAGGGGCGCCTCAGGTTAGAAGTCTCAGCACCCCGAAGCCAAGGAAGGCATCCTCCTGGCCGGCAGGACCTCCCCCGGGCCAGGCCAGCTCTCTGTCCTTTCATAGGATCTAGCTCTGATGCAGTCGGTCAACATGACATTCCGCAGCTTACGATTCCTGAAGAAGAGTCAAGGGGTGTGGGGAAGACAACAGGAGAGGAGGGTCCTAGGCCCCCTTCACGAGTCTTCTTTCTCCTCACAGGGCTGGAGAACGAGGGTTGGTTTGACCCCTGGTGTCTGCTCCAGGGGCTTCGGCGAAAGTTACAGTCCATGGGGGTCCTTTTCTGCCAAGGAGAGGTGACACGTGAGTCTGCGGCCCGGTGCCCACGGCTTGTGTCGTCTGCCGGCGGGGAGGCCAGCCCACACCGGATCTCGCCTGCACACACAGGCTGAGCAAGGGGAGTGGGGGCTTCTCCCCAGGTCTGGCCCTGAGCATCCTGACTCCAGCTCCTAAGCAGATTTTTCCATGACTCGTGAGCTGCTTGAAGTTCCGGCATCCTCCTGTCCTCTGTGGCCAAGTTCGTCCCGGCTGCCCTGTCCCTGCTGGCTTCTATGTCTGTGGGACAGCCCCAGCCTTCAGCTTTCTGTCCTTAGGGAACCAGTGGAAGCTCCATTTCCTTCCTCTTCGAGGCCTCAAGGACTTATCTTCTCCCCTTTTTCCTGCAGGTTTCATCTCTTCTTCCAGCCACATGGAGACTGGCAGCGGGGAGCAGGTGACTTTGAAAAGGATCCATGAGGTCCATGTAAGTTCCCAGCCCAGGGGCCTCCTTTAGCAGAGTGCAGGGTGAGGAAGGTCATGACTGCCCTTGTGTGTATGCATTTTGATTAAATTGTTATAATTATAGAGGAAAATTGCTTTACCATATTGTGTTGGTTTCTGGTATACCACAACGCGAATCAGTCATAACTACATACATCCCTGCTTTCTTGATCCTCCCTCCCCCCTCCCATCCCACTCCTCTGATAGTCACAAGACGCCAGGCTGGGCCCCCTGTGTTATATAGTCCCATCCCACTCGCTAGCTATTTTACACACGCCTGTCCTGATCTTCCTCTACCCACTCCCGGTGTGGGTAAACCAAGGCTGGGGAAGAAATGGACAGCTCCCTCCCCTCCCTCTCTGGCGCCCGCAGGTGAAGATGGACCGCAGCCAGGAGTTCCAGCCGGTGGAGTGTGCCATCGTGGTCAATGCAGCGGGGGCCTGGTCTGGGCAAATCGCAGAGCTGGCTGGCGTTGGGAACGGGCCACCGGGCACCATGCAGGGCACCAGGCTGCCCGTGGAGCCGAGGAAAAGGTGACTCCCCCAGGGCTCTGCGGGGGTGGTGACAGGAGGGTCGGGGCCGAGGGGTCACTGTTCGCGCCACTTCTCATGCTGCTGGTCACGGCAGGTATGTGTACCTGTGGCACTGCCCCCAGGGACCAGGCCTGGAGGCACCGCTCGTCGCAGACCCCAGTGGAGCCTATTTCCGTCGGGAAGGATTAGGCAACAACTACCTGGGCGGCTGTAGCCCCACAGAGGTAAGCTCCGTGGGGTCAGGGTGCCGGCGAGGAGACGGAGAGCGGGTGTCACTCAGGAGTCAGGCTTCCTTGGAGGGCCCCATGCGGGTACTGATGCCACAGTCCCCTCTGGCTTTGAACTGGGGTCTCTTTCCCCCAAGCCCCCGCTCACCAAGGGGTCCGACTAAAGAGGTTGGTGACGTCTGGATCTGCCCTTGTTTCCTGGACAACGTCAGCCCTGTCCCCACCTCTCCCTACCAGGAGGAGGAGCCAGACCCAGGGAACCTGGAAGTAGACTACGATTTCTTCCAGGAGAAGGTGTGGCCCCGTTTGGCCCGGAGGGTACCAGCTTTTGAGGCTCTAAAGGTAACTGGACAGATGACCCTGGAACGTCTGGGCCCGCTCCCAGAGCCTGCCGGCCACCCCACGCAACAGGGGCCTCCACTTCACAAGGGCTGAGGACCATTCCGTGGGCCCGCTCAGCGGTGGTAGTGGGTACCGGGAGTGAGGTGGGGTGCACGGGCAGCCCTCCCAGGAGCCCCATGTCTCGTGCCCCCACAGGTCCGGAGCGCCTGGGCTGGTTATTATGACTACAACACTTTTGACCAGAATGGCGTGGTGGGCCCCCACCCCCTTGTCGTCAACATGTACTTTGCGACAGGCTTCAGCGGCCACGGGCTCCAGCAGGCCCCCGCCGTGGGGCGGGCTGTGGCTGAGATGGTGCTAGAGGGCCACTTCCAGACCATCAACCTGAGCCCCTTCCTCTTCAGCCGCTTTTACTTTGGAGAGAAGGCCCAGGAACACTGTATCCTCTGAGCTCAGGAGCGCCTCACGGGCCCGCCCCCTACTATTACCCTGGGCTCTGACCCTGGGCATGCTCATACTCCTCACCGCTTGGGCACTCCCCAGCACCAAGCCAGGATCTCCTCCACCCGCCTCTCATCCAGGGCACCCTGCCCCATATGGGTCCAGGCCCAGGCCCAGGCTGACTGAGAACGATGGGGTGGGACCCCAGGACTGATCACAGCTCAGGTTGATGCCTCTCACCAGTAGCCCAGCGGGACACAACACCTCAGGGGACCTGAGCACCAGGACCCAGGACTGGCTCCTTCCTGGTACCAACCTGAGAGACTGCCTCTGCCTTTCTCCACAAAGCCCAGACCAGAAGCAACCTGGGGCAGCTTGGCCTAGGTCTGTTGACTTTTCTGTTTACCCTACTCATTGATCAATAAATGTGATTAACTCCTTCCTTTTAGCTGTCCTCTGTCCCGTTGTCTTTTCACCTAATGGCAGTCGCCTTTGAAACACCACCCTAGCGGGGGAAAAAAAAAAAGATGGAGGTGGCCCTCCCAGATCATCCACTGGGAGAGGGAGGGAGGAGAGGGCGGTCGTGCTGCCAGGGGGGACAGTGGGACCCTTGAGTAGAGGGTGGGTGAGTGCCAGGACTTATCAGGTGAGCAGAAGAGGAACAGCCACCTGAATGTGGAATGAATGCAACAAACTCGCCGAAACACAGGAAGGAAGTTGCCAGGGGCAGGGGGCAGGGATGGGGCAGGCTGAACCCAGTATCTGTCTTAACCCTATGAGGCTGCCTCCTTCAGTGTCCAGTATCCACTCACCCTTCCTTCTGTACAGACACCCCCACCTACGGTCAGAGGGAAAAGGCCTTCATCTGGCTCCTCCTCCAGCAGCTACTTCCTCCAGGACTACAAATGCTGCACTTGTTAGGAAGGCAGGAATGAAACCTCTGTGGCTCAGATGGTAAAGAATCCACCTGCAATGCAGGAGACATAAGAGACAAGGGTTTGATCCCTAGGTTGGGAAGATCCACTGGAGGAAGTGGGATTTTCCTGGGAAATCCCACGGACAGAAGACTGCTGGGCTACAGTCTATTTCAGTTCAGTTCAGTCGCTCAGTCATGTCCGACTCCCTGCGACCCCATGGACTGTAGCACGCCAGGCCTCCCTGTCCATCACAAACTCCTGGAGTTTACTCAAACTCATGCCCATCGAGTCGGTGATGCCATCCAACCATCTCATCCTCTGTCATCCCCTTCTCCTCCCACCTTCAGGCTTTCCCAGCATCAGGGTCTTTTCCAATGAATCAGTTCTTTGAATCAGGTGGCCAAAGTATTGGAGCTTCAGCTTCAGCATCAGTCCTTCCAATGAATATTCAGGACTGATTTCCTTTAGGATTGACTGCTTTGATCTCCTTGCAGTCCAAGGCACTCTCAAGAGTCTTCTCTCCCTTGGCCCTATTCAACCACCTCCACCCTCCAGCATTTGAGGTGCACAGCAGTAGGAGGGTTTCCCACACAGACGAGCCAAGGAACCCTGTTCAGGAAGATACTGACATTCCCTCCAGGGGGAAACAAGCTCAGAAAATGTCACTCCCTATATCCCCCGCGGCTGCTTCACACGACCATCAACATCCCAAAGCGATGTCCCTTCACTCTGTTTAACCCAGGACTCGCCACCGTTTGCCCATCTCACTTGGCCTGGCTTTAGTGCCTGCAGGGCAGCGCCTGACCAGTGCGCTTGGACTTGAACGTGAACTTCAGGGGAGCTGGCCAGGCCTGGCCGCCCCAGGGGCTTGCCTGCCTCTCCGCTGTTACCACCGAACCGACTGTGCCTGGACCTTGGAAAAGTCTGGCATCATTTCCCTCACTTGCCTGAAAAGAAAAAAAGGTATAAACGCTTCCCTGGCAGGGTGTTGGGGCTTCCCTGATGGCTCAGTTGGTAAAGAACACGCCTGCAATGCAGGAGACCCCGATTCCATTCCTGGGTCGGGAAGATCCGCTGGAGAAGGGATAGGCTACCCACCCCAGTATTCTTGGGCTTCCCTTGTGCTCAGCTGGTACGGTGTTGAGAGGACTCAAAAGTGAATCAAAGGTACTTTCCTTGTCTGACAGAGAACAGCCCCGAGGCTGCAAGTTCCGCTGCTGGTTTCGGGGAATCGGAAGGAAAGAGTTCGCCAAGCTTCCGCCGGCTCAGTGGCTGCGCGGATGCCCGCGAGCCTCCCCGCGGGCCCGAGGACGCGGCCGCGGAGGACGTGGCCCGGCTCCCGGCGCGGGAGCGGCGGGCGGAGGAGGGGCCGCGGGGCCTGGCGCCTCCGCGCTTCCGGGGCAGCGGGCGGCCGAAGGCACTTCCCCCGGACGGGCGGGCGGCCCCGCGCCGGAGTCCGCGCTCGGCACCGGTGGCATCGAGGCGGCGCCCGGCGCACCCGGGCGCAGGTGAGCGCTCAGGCCCCGCGGGCCGGGGTGGGCGGGGAGAGCAGGGGGCGGGGCCGGCAGGACCCCCGCGGGCAGTGGAAACCCCTCCAGGCCCGCGTCCGACCCCGGTGGCGGCCGATGCCCGGTCCCCGCTCCCGGACTTGCCCGTCCCCTCCCTGGGGCACCTCTGCCGGGTTCGCCGTCATTCCCTCTCCGCCCCTTCAGCTGGCCGCCCGTAGCACCCACAAGGCTGAAACGGGGTGAAAAGGCCCTCGGAGGGCGCTGTCACCTTCTCTGTCGCCAAGAAGCTTGTGCAGAGTCCTTGGTCCTGGGCAGCCGGGCTCGCTCAGGTGGCTTCCGTTTTGAACCGTAGATTCTTTTCCCTCCAGTCTCCTCGCCTCTTTTCTCTGCTCGCAGCCTCTCTCTCCTCTGATGGCCTTTGTGACAGTGTCTCCACAAGAGCAGGGCTTTACTTAAGGGTAAAGGGTCTATGAGGGGGGATCCCTTCCACAGTCATTTCGTGAACCTAGGCCATGGGCTGGGCATCGCTTGGCAGTACTGAGCGAGACAGAGTCAGCCCCCTGTCCTCCTCCTGGAGACACTAGGAAACACACACACCCAGCCAAGTGCAGCTAAGAGAGGGGAGGATGGGGCACACACTCATTGAGCTGACCCAGGGGCAACGGAGAGTCAGAAATGACCCACCATCAGAGGAAGTCACGGCCTAGTTAATTTTAAAACCTTTTGTAAAAATTGAAGTACAACCTACATACAGAAAAGTGCCCAGATCTTAAGTGTACAGCGTACCCAGTGTCACTGCAGGATAAATAAAACATCACTCACACTCCAGATGCCCTTTTGGGGGAGGTGTCTTCCAGTCACTTTCACCCAAGGGTGACTGCTACCCTGGCTTTAACATCATAAATAATTTTATTTGGTTTTGAACTTTGGAAACTTGGGGTCATACTTCTGTACTTTTGTGTGTGGTGTTTTGTACTCAATATGTTGATTAACTCTTGTTGCATTTAGCAGTGGGGCTTCCTGGGTAGCTTAGCAGTGAAGAATCTGCCTGCAATGCAGGAAACGCGGGTTCGATCCCTGGGTCAGGAAGATCCCCTGGAGGAGGGCATGGCAACCCACTCTAGTATTCTTGGCTGGGAAATGCCATGGACAGAGGAGACTGGCAGGCTACAGTCCATGGGGTCGCAGAGTCAGATATGACTGAAGCGACTTAGTGCACATGCGTGCATTTATTGGTAGTTCATTTATTCTCATTGATGTGTAATTTTGCACTGTATGGATAGACACCAGTTTATTTCTACATTCTACTGGATACATAAATTGATGGATACGGACTGTTTCCAGCGTGGGGTTGTTATGAATAGTGCCGCTGAGGCCTTCTAATGGTTGTCTTTTGGTGAGCATATGTAAGCGCTTCTGCTGAGTATATTCCTAGAAGTGGAATATAGGCCAAACAGGTTTTCAAAGTCCCTGAACCAATTTACAGTCCTACAGGCGGTGTATGAGTCCCCGTTTCTTCACGTGCTTACCAGTACTTGATACTGTCTGTCTTCTTCATTGTAGCCATCCTGCTGAGTGAGGGGAAAGTCAGTTGCACTGAGGTTTAATTTGCATTTTTCTGATGACTGACGAACTGTGCATCTTTTCATGTCTGCTGGGCACTTGGATATCCTTTTGTGAAGCGTCTGTTCAGTTCTTCTGCCTGTCTTTCCAACAGGTTCTTTCTTTTTTCCTTACCAGTTTGTAAGAGTTCCTAAATATTATGGATATGAGACATATTGGATATGTAATATTTTCTGTCTCAGGAGATTGATTTTTCACTCTCCTGATGATGTCTTTTGAAGAACAGAAGTTCTTCAATTTAACGTTGTCCAATTTATCATTTTTTCCCTTATGGTTCTATTACTTAAGTTTTTTTCTTTTTTTTTTTTAATCGTTACCTACTGGGGACATAGGGAGTGTGCAAAATGGGTGAAGGTGGTCAAAAGGTATAAACTTCCAGTTATAAAATAAAGAAGTTCTGGGGATGTAGTGAACAGCATGGTGACTATAGTTAATAATACTATATTGTATATTTGAAAGTTGCTAAGGGAATAGTACTTAAAAGTTTTGAGGACAAGAAAAAAAAATTGTAAGTATATAGTAAAAGATGCTAACTAGACATGTTGTGATGATCATTTCTAAATATATACATAAATTGAATCATTATGTTGTTCACCTAAACTAGTACAATGTTAGATGTCAATTATATCTCAATTTTTAAAAATCGGGAAAATAATCACAGTCAGGAAGATAATCGCCTATATTTTCTTCTAAAAGCTTTGTTGGGATTCTCATGTATATCTACTATCCATTTGAAATTACTTTTTTAGTATGTTCGGGTATGTGGGTCAAGATTCATTTGGTCCTACAATGCGGTCTAAATCGACCCAGACCACCTTTCCCACTGCACTGAAGTGTCAGCTTTGTTATAAACCAGGAGACTGTATAGATGTGGGTCTGTTTCTGAACACCCTATTCTTCCATTAGTCTGTCCTTGTACGTGAATATCATTGTGCCTTAATTCAGTTCAGTCACTCAGTCGTGTCCGACTCTTTGTGACCCCATGAATTGCAGCACGCCAGGCCTCCCTGTCCATCACCAACTCCTGGAGTTTACTCAAACTCATGCCTATTGAGTCGGTGATGCCATCCAGACATCTTATCCTCTGTCGTCCCCTTCTCCTCCTGCCCCCAATCCCTCCCAGCATCAGGGTCTTTTCCAATAAGTCAACTCTTCGCATGAGGTGGCCAAACTACTGGCCAGTCAGCTTCAGCATCAGTCCTTCCAAGGAACACCCAGGACTGATCTCCTTTAGGATGGACTGGTTGATCTCCTTGCAGTCCAAGGGACTCTCAAGAGTCTCCTCCAACACCACAGTTCAAAAGCATCAATTTCTCGGTGCTCAGCTTTCTTCACAGTCCAACTCTCACATCCATACATGACCACTGGAAAAACCATAGCCTTAATTACTGTTGTTTTATACTGTCTTTATTATGCTGGTAGTGGAAGTCCTCTCGAAGTTTATCTTTAAAAATTTTAGGTTTTTTTTTTTAATATCTGACCTCCCCACCCCCAAGCCTTTTTCAAAAATATATAAAAAGCAATCATTTTGAAAGCTCAAAAGGAAACTAATGTATAAAGGCATAATTTATAAAATGTATCCATCGTTAAATTCATTGCTACCACAATCTATATTACATTCAATGCCTGTATATTTACATGAGACCTACGGAAAAGCATATAAAAAGTAAGTTCACACCATTTTAGTTTAAAATGACCTTTAGTACATACAGGATATAGTTTTAAAACAAAGGGAGTTTTTTAAAACATAGGAACTGTTTTCCAAAGACCAGTTTGCTACATTTGACAAAATATAGCAACACATTAAAATACTTCCCATTCATGTTTAGTCAGTAAGCTATATTCCTATGTGACTGAAATACAGCTAAGATTTTAGATTTTAACAACCAAAGTCACCATGCTTTTGATTTATAATTCAGGGAGTTCCCTGGTACATGGACTAGTGGTTAGGATTCATCGCTGTCACTGCTATGGCCCAGATTCCATCCCTGGTCTGGGAACTGAGATCTCACAGGCTGTACAGTCAAAATATAAAAAAATAAAATAGTGGGTGCTTCTACACACACACGCACACACACACACACATGAAAATTTTGACTTGCTATTTATTTATTTTTGGCTATGCTGGGTCTTCATTGCTGTGCAGGCCTTCTCTAGTTGTGACAAGCAAGGGCTCCTCTCTAGTTGCAGTGCGTGGGCTTCTCATTGCCGTAGCTTCTCCCCTTATGGAGTATGGGCTCTAGGTGCTTCGGCTTCAGTAGTTGTGGCATGTGGGCTTGGTAGTTGTAGCTCTGGGGCTCTAGGGCACAGGCTCAGTAGTTGTGGCGAATAGGCTTAGCTGCTCCTTGGCTTGTGGTATCTTCCCAGACCAGGGGTTGAACCCGTGTCTCCTGCATTGGCAGGCAGATTCTTTACCACTGAGCCACCAGGGAAGCCCTTGACATGTTTGGTGGTGGTTTAGTCGCTAAGTTGTGTCCAACTCTTGTGACCCCCACAGACTGTAGCCCACCAGGCTCCTCTGTCCATGGGATTTTCTAGGCAAGAATACTGGAGTGGGTTGCCATTTCCTTCTCCAGGGCATCTTCCCAACCCAAGAATCAAACCCCGGTCTCCTGCACTGCAGGCAGATTCTTTACCGACTGAGCTATGTTTAAAAGTCTTCAAAATTTACAAAATGTAGTGCTGAGAGCATTTTTACTTTGTTATATATTCAGCAAGAAGATTTAGCTTAATATAAATTATAAGACTTCAGTTAATTACCCAGAGTTCTATGACTATTTTCTGCCTGCTAGAGTCCCATCTTAAATTTGACTTTATAGCAAAATCAGTGGTTTGAAATTTATTTCACAAAATCAATCCCAAGAGTTGCTGGGCACTTTTCAATTATTCCACTGCTTATATACATCGAGACAAGTGGTTCCTTGTGTCAGAATTACCTGTAGAGCTCTTAAGAAATACAGATTTTCGGGCCCCACTTTATTGAATAAGAATTTCCAGAGGTAGCTATTTTTTAATTAATCAATTATTTCTTATTTTTGGCTGCGCTGGGTCTTCATTTGTGCATGCAGGCTTTCTCTAGTTGCGGCGTCTGGGGACTACTCTCCAATTGCGGTGTGTGGGCTTCTCTTTTCTGTGGCTTCTCTTGTTGCCAAACACCAGCTTTAGGGTGCACAGCCTTCAGTGTTGGGGCATATGGACTCAGCTGCCCCGAAGCATGTGAGATCTTCCTGGAGAGGAAATTGAACCCATGTCCCCCCTGCATTGGCAGGCAGATTCTTAATCACCGGACCGCCGGAGAAGTCCAGTAGCTATATATTTTTTTGTTTTCTCCGTGATAATGATATGCACCTTCATTTGGGAACCATTGGTGCAGCCCACTAGACCAGTCTTTAGGTGCATCAGAATCCTGGAGTATTTGTTTGTTGTTGTTGTTAGTATTTTTCGGTGTGTGTGTTTTGTTTTTTGGCTTTTTTGTGTGTGATTTTGTTTTTTTTGCTTGGTTGGTTTTGTTTGTTTTGCCGCAATATGCGGCTTGCGGGATCTTAGTTCTCCAACCAGGAATTGAAACCAAGGTCCAAGCCTTGAGAGCACCGAGTCCCAACCACTGGACCGCCAGGAATTCCTTTTTGAAAACCGGCTTCCCAAGTCTTCCTCCCAGAGAGGTGATTCAGTGGATTTGGGGTGGGGCATAGGAACTGGCATTTTTAAACTCTTCATTGTCATTGGGCCCTGTGTTCGCTTCCTGTGATGCATGATGAATTACTACAAATTACTACAAATTTGAGGTAACAAATTTGTTACCTCAGAGTTTCTGTGGGTCAAGGGCCGGGGAAAGGCTTGGCTGAGTCTTCTGCTGGGGTCTTACCCGGCCGCGGTCCAGGTGTTAGCTAGGGCTGTGGTGCCATCAGAGACGCAAATGGGAAAAGAATCACTAATAAGTCCCCTCAGGTTATTTGTTGGCAGAATTCATCTCCTTGAAGTTGTAGGACTGAGGTCAGTTTCTTGCTGGCCGTTAGCAGGACACCACTCTGGGCTTCTCACGGCTGCCCGAGGTTCCTTGACACCTGACTCTCTCATGACATAGGAAATTCTTCCAAGTTAGCAAAGGAGTCTCTTTCCAGTTTGCTAAGATGGACTTTTACACCCACTCCCATGCATACACATACATCTGTTTTAATACACAATACCCATATATTGTGTATTATCTATTCATCAATAGGTATTCATTATACCTATTGATACATACATATAGTATGTATATTTGCTATATAAGATGTATATATAAATATTTAGATATTTATATTATATTGTATGTGAATAATATTTATATAAATACACAAATAATATATGTTTATATTATGTATAATTTATATAAATTTATAAATATTTATATATACATGTATAGCAAATATACATACTGTATGTATGTATCAATAGGTATAAACATATATACACACATGATTATGTTACTGTGTATATGATATGTATATGTGTATATACATTTATAAACATGTGCACACACACAAACACACCATACAAATAGTAACATAGTATGTGAGTGACATACCACACCTTCACCATACCCTGTTGTAAGAAGTTACGTGTCCTGTCCATGCTTACAGTTGTGAACATTGGGGCCACTGTAGTGTCCATAACTGTATTGTGCCTATCAAGGTATTAACAGTTAATTTCAGCACTTTAAAAAAAACACTTATTTTGACTGCACCAGGTCTTAAGTTGCAGCATGCGGGATCTTTAGCTGTAGCATTCAACAAACTTTTATGTGGGATCTAGTTCCCTGACCATGGATCAAACCTGGGCCCTTTTCATTGGCAGCGGGAAGTCTTAGCCACTGGACCACCAAGAAAGTCCCATAATTTCAGTACTTTAAGGGACATTGTCCTGTAAGTTCTAATGAATCCTGTCCTGACAAGTGTTTCAGCAAGTGTTTGAGCCTTTGAAACCAATGTTCTTAATTTTGAAGTCAAAGATCAAATGAAGTGTAGATGATACTATATCCATCAAAGAAGTGAAAAACTCCCTCAAACAGTTTAGACCTGTAAGCAGACCAGTTTTTAGCACTTAGAGTCAATGCTTTCTCTATTCAGTAGCCTCATATACAATCAAAGATTGTGTATTACTTTCCCATTGCTTCTGTAACAAAGTACCACAAATTTAGTGGATTCATACTGAACACATTTATTATCTTATAGATGCTATGCATCCCTTCTGGAGTTTCTAGGGAGGATTCCAGGTCTTTGCCTTTTCTGACTTCTGGAGGGTGCCGCATTCCTACTGATAGCCCCATGTTGGCAGAGTTCATCTCCTTGAAGAGGAGCCCCACATTACCCCGACCTCTGCTTCTGCTGTCCCATCTCCTCTCACTCTGACCCTTCTAACTCTCCTAAGACCTTTGTGATTACATTGGCCCACCTAGATAATCCAAGCTAATCTTCCTATCTCCAGACCCTTAATCACATCTGCAAAATCTGCTTCTTCCAAGTAAGGTAGCTTATTTTCACCCAGGATTAGGATGTGGACATCTTTGGGGGACCACTGTGCTGTCTTCCACAGATAATATTTCCTGTTTAACAGAAATGGAATTTGAATTAGGTTAGATACATAACCATATATCTTCATAGGTTTCAGTACATTCCCTATACAATAGATACTGGAGACCAGTTAGATATTGAATAATACTTAATACACTTTGGGTTTTATTCAGTGAAGCTTTATAGTATTTACCTCACATACTAAGTTCCTTCTTTTTTTTTTTTTTTTTTAAGTTCCTTCTTATAATATTGAAAAAGTATTCTAAAAACACTGACAGTAACATGCCACTGGTTTTTTTGTTTTTGGTTTTGTTTTGAAGAAGCTCTTTTCTAATTTTCTATCAAGTTTTTGTAATTATCTACAAAGTAGGTATTTAGGTCTACATCCTTCTACTTGATGAACTGTTTAAAGGAACAGGGAAAGTGACTACAGAACAAATCACAGAATAGACAAAGCGAGTGATGAGAACTTCCAGTTGGAGATTTGCGTTCATTAGCTTCTTGTCTGCCTGACAAGTATGTCTCCTACATCTAATACACGACTATTACTAAAGCTTGTCAAGATTAAAGCCTATCTGCGTGTGATCGCTTCACAACCTCAGCTGCACAAGAACTGAAAAGAAACAAGGAAAATGCAGTAGGGTTTTAGATTCTAGGAAACAGTGTACACAGTTAATGGAACTGATCTTCATTCTTGCTCAATTTTCCTTTGTCAAAGATGCTATTTCCTGTGTTTGAACTTTTCCGTAACGTCAGTCACTAGGGCTTATACCAGTCCACTTCCAGTGGCTATTGGGCATTTGGATTTCTTCTTAAACAAACAATGAAAAAACACAGCTACCAAAAATCAGCCTGCAGTGTCAAAAGGGTAAGTCATTTGATACACTGAGAAACTGAACCTTAAATCTACATTGGTTAAGTAGACTAAAGTTTTATGTTAATTTTGAACTTTTAAGCTGTCATAAAAATATCAAATCAGTCTCCAGTTTGTGTGTCAAAGCCAAATAATGAATTTTCAAATTAAAACACAATTGAAAAAACGTTTAAGATAAAAAGTAAGTAGCATTGTGTCTACTACTGCGGGGGCTGGGGGTGGGGGGGTGGGCAGCGAGGGGAAGGACATCTTGAATGGTTGAAATGAAGATGTCAAGAGATAGCAACTGCTAGACTTCCTTGGTGGTCCAGTGGTTAAGACTCCGTGCTCCCAATGTAGGGGGCCTGGGTTCGATCCCTGGTCAGGGAACAAGACCTGGCACAGCCAAATTAAAGCAAAAAAAAAAAAACAACTCCTCCCAAATCTAACAGTGGTTACTAGGCACTGCCTCAGCCTCTCCACTTAGGGGGTCTGAAATATTAGGTAGGAAAAGAAACACACATCTTTGCTAATGTTCCCATTTTCGTGTCCCTTTGACTGGCTTAGCAGCTGTCTGCTTTGCTCTTTCAAACATGCCTCTTCCCAAGCCCATCCCAACTCCTTCTGCCCCCGAACACCTGCCCCACCCTCTGCTGCTGTAGTTCAACTTCTCCTTTTTTTGAACTTTTATATGTTTTCATGAATCATCAGTACCTCTTGTCTTCTCTCCATTGGCTTGGCAGAAGGGTGATCAGCATTTAGCTGAATGAAGCATGTTTGTCCAACACTGAAAGACTTTCTTCAGCTTTCGAAAACTCTTTATCTCAGTGTGTTTATTCAGACGTGTCCTTTCTCTCTGGCTTCCGGGGGCGGTGGGCAGGGAGGGGACGGGCAGGGTTGTCTTGACCTCTGCAGATCCATCACATAGTGACAGAGCAGCCCTTGCTCTAGTGCCAAGTTCTCTGCCCACCCTTCACCTCCAGAAGCCACTAGATCTCAGCGACTCTGTCTCAGATCAGGGTGGGCTCTGCTCCACACAGTATGCTCCCAGAAACCTCAGCAAAACGAGTCTCCGCCGTCAGGGACATTAGGTCATTGTGGTGCGAAGGGAACACAGTGAGTTGCCATCTGCGGTAGTCTTGGTCCTCTGCATTTCCATATAAATGTTGATGCCTTTTGACAATCCCTTCCCTCCACCTCCAAAAAGCAAACCAAAAACCTTCTGGAATTTGGAAGAACATTGAATATATCCCTCCAGTGTCTGGCTTGTTTTAATTTTTAAAATATTTATTTGCTGCATTGGGTCTTAGTTGCATCATACAGGGTCTTTCACTGTGGCGTGTGGACTCTCTAATTGCGGCTCTTGGGCTTATTAAGTCTGTGGCATGTGGAATCTAAGTTCTTCCTCCAGGGATTGAACCCAGGTCCCCGGCATTGCAAGGTGGATTCTTAACCACTGGACCACCAGGGAAGTCCCTGGATTATTTTATTTTTTCATATGTATTTATTATTTTCTCTATTTGTGAAGAGCAGGTGCTGAGGCTTCTCACATCGGAGGCTTCTCTTGTTGTGGAGCACTGGCAGGCTCTAGAGTGTGCAGCTTTAGTGGTTGCAATTTGCGGGTTCTAGAACACAAGCTCAACAGCTGTGGCAAATGGGCTTAATTACCCCAGGCATATGGAATCTTCCTGGACCAGGGATCGAACCCGTGTCTCCTGCATTGGCAGGCAGATTCTTTACCACTGAGCTACCAGGGTAATTTTTTTCTGAGCATTCTATGCCATGCACTTTACGTAAATAATCTTGTGTGGTCTTCACAATAATGCTGAGCAGGTTGTAGTATTATTCCCATTTCACAGATGGAAAAACTAAAGTTTTGCAAGAGTAAGCAGTTTACCAGAGGCCACAGTTCATAAGAGATCTAGGAACTCTGCCTGCATAGTCTGTAAACTTAACCATTTTGTGCAGCTGAGGGAGAGAGGGAGGGAGAAAGAGTTGGATGGCTGGGGGGTGGATGGAAGGAGTTATTTGGGGAAAGGCAGGCTTGGAGGAAAAGTCCACCAAGGTTTCTTACATGTGCTGGCTCTCAAACTGCAAAATATCTGTTTACCTTGATACATAATTATTTGTTCAAATAGCAACGGACCTTCTTCTCTGATTTCAGCATTTACACAGGAAGTTCCTACAACGAGGTGCTTGCCAGTCGCCCTTCCCCAGATCCTGAATGCACCCCTGGCCAGGTGGCGCAGAGGACAGTCACTCTGCTGGTCATGCTGAGCTCATACTCTGTAAGTTTCATCATTACACAGATTGGGGTTTTGCTAGAAACAAGCCTTAATCCCAGTGGTGGCTGATCCTAATCCCATAAGGGACCCATTTAGAGACTGAGCCTCTGTCAGGCACCCAGAGAAGAATAACTCCCAGAGCCCATGCCCTGGGACTGGGAGTAAGTTAGATCCAGCTTTTGTGACCCTCTCTCTCTGTCTTTTGTAGGATGGCTGTTCCATGAGGTCAAGACTGGGGCCCCTCCCTTCTCCCACTTTACCAATGCCTGGTCTCATGGGGTTAGTTTGGAGCCCACCACGATGGCATCATCAACCTCCTCCCCGGCTCCTGGCTCCAGGTCCAAGAAGCCTCTGGGCAAGATGGCTGGTGAGTGGACACAGTCTCCTAATTCCAGGAGGCTGCCTGGCCCCCAAACACAGGCCCTGGAGAGATTCAAAGGAGGCTGATGGTGTGGGGGGAGTGGTCCTGTCTTGACCTCAGTGCCCAGGGCTCTGTGGGGAGTGAGGCGGTGTGCCTCTGGGAGCCTTCAATCATTTTGGCTCACTGGTCTCTCAGGTGTGCTCAGCTAATCTTCCCAGCCTGGAAACCACCGTGCTGAGTACTTGACTTGTCTCTTGTCCTCTAAATCGCTCAGAACCATTCAGAGGAAGGAGACAAGCAGAGCAGAGAGAGAGGACACCTCCGGAACACCAAACTTTCTATCCTGATCAAAAGCTAGAGAAGCTGAGTTGAAATCATTTGCAGTACTCAACAATATGCCAGATAAGGCATTATTTCCTCTAACCTTCAACAACAGCTGAAATGAACCCATTTTCCAGATAAGGAAGTGGAAACATAGACTGTCTTGTTTAAGGTCATCCAGAAAGCAAGCAGTCCACAATCAAATCTGTGCGGCCCTCCAAAGTGTGGTTTGGAATCAATCAAGTGCTAAGGTCTTCAGGAGCTCTGGACAGTGACCTCCTTCCACATTCCCATTTTACCCATTTGGCAGGAAGCTAGGATTTCTCAGGGCTTCCCAAGTGGTGCTCGTGGTAAAGAACCTGCCTGCCAATGCAGGAGACATAAGAGATGTGGGTTCAATCCCTGGGTTGGGAAGATTCCCCTGGAGGAGGATATGGCCACCTACTCCAGTATTCTTGTCTGGAGAATCCCATGGAAAGAGGAGCTAGTGGGCTACAGTCCACAGGGTCGTGGAGTCGGACATGATTGAGGAGACTTAGCATTCACGTACGTAGCACGTAGGATTTCTCATCGCCAAACAGGTGCCAATCCCTGCCTCTCTTTTGCTCCCCGTGATCTAAATCCACCTCCCCTCAGTGCTAAAAATGGGTTTGGGGACTAACTGACATTTACCAGCTTAACATAATTCTGCGTACAGGCTCACAGATGGTTGATTAGTCATCTTTTGGGAAGTTCTGGTTAGGCTGGGGGTATCAGAAACAAAAGGGCGTGGAGCAGGCGAATCTGTCTTTCCTAATCATGCTGGTAAACAGCTAGAGTTGTTGTTGTTTTTTCTCATATTGTTGCTATACCAAAGATTTTTTTTTTAATTTTTGAGGTATAATTGACATACGCTATTCCATTAGTTTCAGATGTACAACATAATGATCCAGCATTTGTATATATTGTGAGATAATCATCGCACTAAGTCTAGTTAACATCCATCACCTTACAGTTCCTTCTTGTGATGAGAACTTCTATGATCTACTCTTAGTAACTTTCGAATATGCAATACAGTAGGACAAGCTGGTATCACATCTCTGCTGACTTATAAAACTGCCAGGCTTCTTTATTTATTTTGGCTGCTCAAGGTCTTTGTTGCTGTGCGTGGGCTTTCTCTAGTTGCAGTGCACGGGCTCCTCATTGTGGTGACTTCCCTTGTTGAGGAGCTTGGGCTCTAGGGCATGTGGGCACCAGTAATTTCTGCTCATGGGCTCTAGAGTGAGGGCTGGAGCTTAGTTGCCCGGAGGCATGTGGAATCTTCCTGGACCAGGGATGAAACCCATGTCCCCTGCATTGGCAGGTGGATTCTCAACCATTGGGCCACCCGGGAAGTGCAAACAACCAGCTTTTACGTATTCCCCAAACCTTTAAAGATAAGGGGAAGTTTGGGGCAAGTCCCAAGAGATGGACACAGTACACAGAATAGCTGGTGTGAGAAGGTGGGCAGGGGAGACGGACTGGGGTCCATCCCGAGGTGACTCTTCTCTGGTGGGGTCGGGAGGAAGCCCCTGCTGAGAACTCCAGGCCTAAGCAATGCCTCTCCCCCCTGCAGGCTGGTTCAGGCAGGCCCTGTCGAGGAAGCCCACGAAGAAGCCCGTCTCCCCAGAAAGCGCCCCCAGCGCCGTTTCACAGCCGAGCTCACCGCACAGCCCCCCATCCCTGGGCCGCAGCTCAGAGGTGTCTCCCGTCCCTACACCGTCGCGCGGGGGCGCCGGCGGCGGCGGCGGCGGCGGCGGCGGCGGCGGCGGCGGCGGCGGCGGCGGCGGCGGCGGCGGCGGCGGCGGCGGCCGCTGGAGCAAGGACTACGATGTGTGCGTGTGCCACAGCGAGGAGGACCTGGCGGCCGCCCAGGAGCTGGTTTCCTACCTGGAGGGCGGCGCCGCCAGCCTGCGCTGCTTCTTGCAGCTCCGCGACGCCACCCCCGGCGGCGCCATCGTGTCCGAGCTCTGCCACGCGCTGAGCAGCAGCCACTGCCGCGTGCTGCTGATTACCCCGGGCTTCCTCCGGGACCCGTGGTGCAGGTACCAGATGCTGCAGGCGCTGAGCGAGGCCCCCGGGGCCGAGGGGCGCACCATCCCGCTGATGTCCGGCCTCAGCCGAGCCGCCTATCCCGCCGAGCTCCGATACATGTACTTCGTGGACGGCCGCGGTCCCGAACGCGGCTTCCGCCAAGTCAAGGAGGCTGTCATGCGGTGTAAGCTTTGGGGAAGGGCTTGCTCTCTCTACCTGGGCTTTTAGGAGACACCCAGTGTGGCCTAGTATGGGCTTCACTCTATTTTATCTTTTTAGGAAAATATTTGTCTGCCCAGCATCTTTTAGCTGGCGGGGATCTTCCTTGAAGCATTAAGGCTCTTTCAGTTGCCACCTGAGAACTCTTAGTTGCAGGGAGGCAGGATCTAGTTCTCTGACCAGCGATGTTCCCAGTTCCCCCTCCACCCCGCACTGGGAGCACTGAGTCTTAACCACTGGATCACCAGGAAGGTTCCTAGGCTTCACTTGATTGCACTTGGCAAATGCTGCGTTTTGGTTGTTTTATTTTTATTTTTTTACAAACAGAAGGTTTGTGGCAACCTTTCCTGGTCAGGTGATAATTAGCTTTTTTTTTTTTTTCTTTTTTGGCACTATGTATTTTTAAATTAGGGCTTCCCTGGTGGCTCAGTTGGTAAAGAATCTGCCTGCAATGCAGGAGACCCGGATTTAATCCCTGGGTGGGGAAGATCCCCTGGAGAAGGAAATGGCAACCCACTGCAGTCTTCTTGTCTGGAGAATTCCATGGACAGAGGAGCCTGGTGGACTATAGTCCACGGGGTCACAAAGAGTCGGATATGACTGAGCAGTTGTTCCTATTCCTATTTTTTAATTAAGGCATGTACATTTTTTTAATCAACTTTTTATTGAAGTATATTTGATTTACAATGTTATGTTAATTTCTGCTCTATAGCAAAGTGATTCAGTTATACATATATTTTTAATCTTTTCCATTATGGTTAATCATAGAATATTGAATATAGTTCTCTGTGAAGGGATGTACATTGTTTTAAAAACATCATGCTTTTGAACACTTAATAGACTACAGGAGAGTATAAACATAACTTTTACATGCACTAGGAAGCCAAAGAATTTGTGACTCACTTGACTGCAATATTCACTTTATTATGGTGGTCTGTAACTGAACCTGCCGTGTTTCTGAGGTCTGCGTGTAGTTCAGAATGCAGGCTCTGGAAAATACCATGTTACCTGGGTAAGTTACTTAACTGCTCTGTGCCTGGGTTTTCTCATTGGTTGAATGAGAATTATATTATATACCTAAATAAGTATGTACACTAAGTAGGTATTCAGGACATTGCCTGCCACATGTAAAGTACTCGTAACAGGCAAGGCCTAGCACATGTCAAGTCCTCAATAAATATTAGCCATTATCATCATTATTGGGACTTCCCAGGGGGCTCAGTGGGTAAAGAATTAGCCTGTAATGCAGGAGACACCAGTTGGATCCCCAGGTCAGAAAGATCCTCTGGAGGAGAAAATGGCAACCCATTCCAGTATTATTGCCTGGGAAATCCCATGGACAGAGGAGTCTGGTGGGCTACCATCCATGAGGTTGCAAAGAGTTGGACACGACTGAGCGACTGAACATACACACACATATACACATCATCATTACTAGTATTAATAGTATTAGATTTCTCTCATTGAGGTCAGGTTGGCAATGTCCACCAAGAGCTAAGAACATGCCAGGAGGGACCCTGGTTTAGTATTGGTTTAGTAAAGCCAACAGGTGCAAAATAATAGGGAAGAAGTGCCCATGATAAGCATATCCAGGGAGGGGCAATATATAACAGTGGGTTTGGAAGGTAAAATAGATTAAAAGGCAGCGGAGGCGGGGAGCTGTTGGGGGGAAACAGAGATGCTGGGATCTGAGGATGGTGACAAGCCCTGTGCCTCTTGGATCTCTTTCAGACCTGCAGACCCTTGGCTGATGCTCGATCCATCACCACTGCGCCCAGACAGTTGGAGAAAAGTGGGAAATGGGGTTAGAGGGCCCAGGCCCTGGGATTCCAGCAGACACAGAGTTGTAAGGAGTGAGTTTGCAGGACACTGTATGTGACCCAGGGATCAGACTGTCTGTGGCCTCCATATCCTTGGGCTCTCAGGAAGGACCCAGGGAAGTTGGGGAGCCCCTCCAGGAAGGCCTGGCGAGGCTGGGGACTCCCCCAGGAAGGCCTGGGGAGACTGGGGACTTCCCCAAGAAGGCCTGGGGAAACTGGGGATCCCCCAGGAAGGCCTGGAAGAGCCAGAAAGCGGAGGTGGGAGGAAGTGCTGATACCAAGATATGGCCCACGTGATGCCGCCTGCGTGACTGGACATGAAGCCTGGCAGGTCATATCTATGTCTCCATTCCCTGGAATCAGGCACTGGTGTTGAGGTGCATTCCTCTTGAAGAGGTGGCTCCCCTGAGTAAGGAGCTGGAATCCTGGACCACTTGCCTCAGCTGCATGGTTTTCCCAGGTGCCGGGGAAGCCCTGAGCAGGCGTCAGGACAAAGCAACAGGTATGCTGTCTTTCACACTCACACTCCTGCCGGGGTCTCCCTGTGATGTTGTTCACATCTACAAGGTATGTGGAAGATGCCCTCAGCACTGTTGTTTGTTTCCACTGCACGCCTGTCATTCAAGACCCACACCTAGAGACCATTCAGAAGAGATAGGAGAGAGCGGGGAGCAGGTGGGGCAAAGAGAAGGGAAACTCAGACCTTTTAGCTGGGATCAAAAGCCCTCTCACCGATCACTGACATGTGGGGGCTTCATCAGGGGTCTGGCCAGAACTCAGGCTTTCTCATGCAGAGAGCCCCTCACCTCTGCACTCAGAGGAATCAGTGTATTTCCTCTGGAGGATGGTATGTTTTCAATAAAACTTGTTGTTGAGCTGAAATGAACTTATTATTTCCCTGATGTATACTTTGTGTCTCTTCATCCACTCCCCCGCCCCCGCCACATCTCCTTTTACTGAAAAAAATACACACATATATATTTTTCTAAAAACTGAGAGATAATTGACATATATTAGTTTCAAGTGTACATGATGTGCTATCTGCATATATGAAAAAACCTTTAATTACAAATTATCTTATTACATATGAAAGGACTAAAGAATAATGTAGTACACTCACCTACTCTACACCCAGCTTATTTTTTTTTTATACAATACATTGTAATTTTTACTTTATATTTTTTTCCAGTTTAGGATTTTTATTTTTTTTTTCCATTTATTTTTATTAGTTGGAGGCTAATTACTTTACAATATTGTAGTGGTTTTTGTCATACATTGAATCAGCCATGGATTTACATTACACCCAGCTTAGAAGCAAACCCTCACAAGCCCCATGTTGCTCCCTATCTGTCCTTAATTATATTCTCCTTCCTTCTCCCACTAGAAGTAACCACTATCCTAAATTTTGAATGTTATCACTCTTAGCTTTTCTCTAGAAATTTATTACATATGTATGCATCCCTGACAGCATACTTTTACATGGTTTTGTATTGTAAATAAGTGGTGTTATGTTTACAGATTATGCAAATTCCTTCCTTGGGCCATATGTTTGTAAGATGTATCCACGATGATGTATGGAGCTCCAGTACATTCACTTTCATTCCATTATGTAAATATATCACTGTTTAGCTGCACATTCTTTTACAAATGGACACTAGGTTTCCAGTTTTTTGGTTTTTTTTTTTTTTTTGCTATTGAAAACAATAAGCCTGTGAGCATTTTTATTCTTGTATATGTTTTCCAGGGCAAGATCTTCGCAGAAGATATGAAATTTTCCTCCAAGTTGATTCTGCCAATTTCTATTCCTACCCTGTGTGTAGAAGAGTTGCCACTTTTTCATCTTCTTGCTAACAATTAGAATTATCAGATTTTTTTATTTGTATTTTTTGTTGCACTGCACAGCTGTTGGGATCTTACTTCCCTGACCAGGGATTGAACCCAGGCCCTGGCAGTGAAAGCGCTGAGTCCTAAACACTGGACTGCTAGGGAATTACTTAGAATGATCAGTTTTTTAGGGCTTCTCCAGTAGCTCAGAAGGTAAAGCATACGCCTGTAATGCAGGAGACCAGGGTTCAATCCCTGGGTTGGAAAGATCCCCCTGGAGAAGGCAATAGCAACCCACTCCAGTATTCTTGCCTGAAGAATTCCATGGACAGAGGAGCCTGGTGGGCTACAGTCCACGGAGTCACAAAGAGTCAGACACAACTGAGTGACTCACACATACACACACGTCAGTTTTTTAAGTGTGTGTTAATTTGGTGGGTGAATACTGGTATCCTATTGTCATAATATTCTTTCTTCTCTTTTGCCTTTATTATAAAAAATATACACTAAAAGGAAGGAGGCAGTTTGACAAATCCCTGTATACCTATATCACCCAGTTTCAACAATTACCAACTCAGAGATAAGCTTTTATCAACAATAACCCGACCCATAAGTCCCCTCCAGATCCTTTGAAGCAAAACCCAGGTGTTATTTTATTTCTAAATATTTAAGTATGTCTCTCTAAATTATTAGAAGTTTAAGAAAAAATATGACCACAATATAACAGTATCTTTTAAAGAAAGTTTTTATTTTTTAATGTAAACACTTTTATCTATTTGTAGTTTGTGCTCTTTGTGTCTTCTTTGGGAAATCTTGTGTACTCTTGTATTTTCTTATGGAAGTATTTTACATTTGGTTCTTTAATCCAACTGGATGTGCTGTTTGGGTTTGTTTTTTTGCTCTCGATTTGTAAGTCAGAGATCCATTTGCCCCCCATTTGAATTGCCGTTCTTTGCTGCCTAGTCCATCCTCCCCCACTGACTATGCTGTCACCGGTGTCATGTTTTGTCATATGTCATACGCCTAGGTTCTCCAGGCTTCTTCCTTCATCTGTTCACGTACCTGTCAGTGGCACCCTGGCTTACTGACTGTGATTGTTAGCAAACCTTGGTAATTTACAGTCCGCTCTTCCCACTTCTTTTATTCCTCAGAATCACTTCAAGCCTTCCCGTTCCTTTATTCTTTCATATAAATTGTTTATTCACTGTGTCAGATTCCAGGAATGGGCCAATTAGTATTTTTATTGGACTTACATTGAGTTGAGAGATTAATTTGGAAAGAATGGATGTTTTAATACTTTACAAAAATGTTATGACTCCATTTCTTTGTCTTTAAATGTATTTCAATAAACTTTACAAATCTTTTCCATATTGGTCAGTCACATTTTTTATGAGATTTATTCCTTAGCATGTCATATTTCTGTTGCTAGTGTAAAAGTTATTTTTATTTATTTTCTGCTGCGAAAAGCTTTACTTTTTCCATTTGGTTCAAAGCTTGAGAGAGGGCTCCACGCAGAAGCCCTGGTGTTAGCAGGGCTCCAAATAGGCCCCTGGGCTCTAGAGGCTCCTAGTCTTGCTTGAGGGTGAGCCTTTTGAAGAGATATTAGTCCAGTCGTGCCTGGGGACCAGCCAGCCTGCAAAGGTTGGTCAGATGGTCCCCTGTCTTTTTGATGAGTTTCACCTCCTTAACTAGGAAGTGGTTCTCCAGGAAGTCACAGATGTGGGGACTTGTGACAGAACCCAGACCATGCAGATCCAAAATGGCCTGCTCTAGGTTCTTCTCCAGGAGAAGGGCGGCTTCAATAGTGTCCTGGGTTTTACCCACCTCGTCTTGAGACAGCTTCTGCACCTCCAGGAAGAGGGCGCGGCCACTGCGCTGGCTTGGCATTTTCAAGAAATGCTCGAGGGTCCTCGCGCTTCTCCTTGGCCAATTTGCGAAAGAAATGGCCCACACCCTCCAGAGCCACAATGCTGCGGTCCAAATAGAAGCCCAGAGAGAGGAAGGTGTACAAGGCCTGCAGTGTAAGTGACTGACAGCGACCACTACCTCGGTGTAATAATTCTGACCAATCTGGGAGCTCATGGTTGATCGGTAATAAGGAATTAAGCTCCAAAAATGGAGATGGCTGGTCCTGGTGATTGTGGACAGCTGAGTGACTGATTCTGAAGGCTGCCACTGAAAAAAATATTGGAGGGTGGTGGGAGGCTGGAGCAAGGGGCATCCTTGGGTCTGTTCTGTCCAAGCACTGTTGAAGCAAGAGACGGATCCGCGAAACAGTCGAGGGAACTACAAATTATTTTTAAATTATATTTTTTATCTGTCACTGGTGAGCTTCCCTGGTGATTCTGCCTGCCGATGCAGGAGACACGGGTTTGATCCCTCGGTGGGAAAGATCCCCTGGAGAAGGGAATGGCTACCCACTCCAGTATTCTTGCCTAGAAAATCCCATGGACAGAGGAGCCTGGAGGGCTACAGTCAGACACAACGGAGCGACTAAACAACAACAACAAGAGGTGAAGACTACAAAACTGGCTGAAATAGATTTTTCAGTTTGAATTCCTGAATCATGTAGGCAGTATCAATCTGAATTCTAAACCTGAATGGAAATTGACCTGTGATTACAAGTTTTCAGGATTTTTCTTCCCCCTTCTCTCCAGAGCCAGATGTTGAGGCAGATAAGTTTCCTAAACATCTTGTTTCCTCCAGTGGGACAGCTTTTAAAAAAAATTTTAGGTAGTTGGCCTTTCATTGAGGCGGTGGCCCTTTAGAGATGTTGCAGAGAAATTATAATTTTTACATAGCAGTCTCTCTAGCCCTCCTGTTTAGAGACCTGTTGCTTTCTCTCTTCACTCAGCAGCGGCCTCCACGAGGGCGGGCCAGCACAAGGGGATCAAGAACACGGAAACTCGAATTACGAGGGCGGGCCAGCACAAGGGGATCAAGAACACGGAAACTCGAATTAAAACGCTGGATGGGAGCAGGTCCCACGAGTCTGAGCTCCTAGGCTCCTTAGCGCCGGAAGAGCCCCCGGCTCTGGGCGCGAAGCACGTCGGGAGTTGCAGTCGCCACCCTTGGTGGAGGTGGGAGGAGCTTGTGAGGAGGGGTGGGGCCGCGGCAGGGCTTGCGCAGGCGCACACCTTCCGCCCGGCAGCATGGCGGAGCTAGCGCATCAGCAGAGCAAGAGAAAGCGCGAACTGGACGCCGATGAGGCGGAGACATCCAGCACAGAGGGAAAGGAGGAGGGCGTTGGGAATGGTACCTCTGCCCCTGTCCGCTTACCTTTCTCCGGCTTTAGGGTGAAAAAAGTGCTGAGGGAGTCTGCGCGGGACAAAATCATTTTCCTGCACGGGAAGGTACCAATAGGCAGTTCTGGGGAGGGGATATGGAAGGGGATGACCCAATCGTCGCCTCGGAGGCGGATTTTTTTTTTTTTTTTTTTTAATAGCTTCTTCGGAAAATACCAATCGCATTCCTGGGACGGGGGAGGCAGAGTGCACTAAAATGCATCCGCGGGTTGGTTCGTGGAGGAGACAAGACTATCCGTGAAATTAACTAAGGGAATTAACACGCGTAGGGCTAAATTTCCTAATTCCTCTTTTACTAAAATAAAGAACTAACACCAGTGGAGTGTATTGCCGATTAAAAATCACATGTTGAAGTCCCTAAGCATTCATTGTTAATTCATTAAACCTGTAAGATGCTAGTGAAAGTGAAAGTGTTAGTCGTTCAGTCCTGTCCGACTCTTTGCTACCCCATGGGCTGTATCCCACTAGGCTCCTCTCTCCATGGGGTTCTCCAGGCAAGAATACTGGAGTGGGTTGCCATTCCCTTCTCCAGGGGATCTTCCCAATCCAGGGATGGAACCCACCTCTCCTACATTGCAGGCGGATTCTTTACTGTAAGATGGTAGTTCAGTTCAGTCGCTCAGTGGTGTCAGACTCTTTGCGACCCCATGGACTGCAGCTCACCAGGCTTCCCTGTCCATCACCAACTCCCAGAGCTTGCTCAAACTCATGTTCATGGAGTGGGTGATGCCATCGAACCATCTCATCCTCTGTCAGAAGCTAGTAAATGTTGCTGGGTGGTCTTGTTCATCCAGGTCCCAGGCAGTGACATAGAGACTGTGGGAGGTTTGATCCTTGTTCTACAGGACTCCACCCCAACAGGGGAGACAGTTTATTCAAATGCTGGTCCAGTTATACATGTTATGAGCTGACAGGCCAGCACTGATCTAGGTACAGGAGACCTGATGAAAATTACTATCATTGATCTAAAGGAGTGTGCAGTATCTTCCAGTAGACAGACACCGCTGGCTCAAATACTGTGTGCTCAGCTTTCTAGCAGGGGCTGAGGAGAGACTGAAGACCACCCCAAGAACTAGTGAGGAGGCCGTCTGAGGGTTCTCCAGAACTCCTGGCAAGAGCTTTCACTTTTGGGAGCTTGGGGGAACCTGTCTGAGGCATCTGAGCCTGTCTCTGTGTCTCATTTTTTTGGCCATGCGGGATCCTAGTTCCCTGACCAGGGATGGAACCCACACCTCCTGCATTGGAGGTGCGGAGTCTTAACTACTCGACCACCAGGGAAATCACTGCATCTCTTGTTTTTTAGCGAGGTTCTGTCTGGTTCTCTAAGCCCACCTGTCTTTAGTCTGCGATGCCTGCTGAAGATTTTAGCCAAGAGAACCTTTGAGCTTGAAGCTAGTTGGGATACCCAAGAGATTCTACTTTCTGTTTCAACATTGACTATTTGTGTCGCTTCAGGCAAGTCACTTAATCTTCTCTAGACCTCAGATTCTTCATCTGTAAAATGGGGAGAATTTGACAGGCCTTGTGAGCCTAGAAGAGAAGATAGCAGAGAAGCTTTGCATCTTTCTGAAGAAGGATGCCACAAGGATTTGGGCTGATGAGATGTTTTCTCTGGGAGAGGAAACATGGGCACCTTTGGCTAGACTTCCCCAGAGGGAAGACTGCAGGGAAGGAAATCCCGAGTATTGGGATTGCAGAGTCCCTGGGAGCGTTTACATTTGCTCTCCGGGCCTCCCCTGTGATTCTGCCCCTGGGCCCACTGATGGTGTCTCCCCCGCAGGTGAACGAGGCATCTGGGGACGGGGATGGGGAGGATGCTGTTGTGATCCTGGAGAAGACGCCATTCCAGGTGGACCAGGTGGCCCAGGTCCTGAAGGGCAGTCCTGAGCTGCAGCTGCAGTTCTCCAATGATATCTACAGCACCTATCACCTGTTCCCTCCAAGGCAACTCAGTGGTAAGCTGGGGGTGGAGGTGGCTGCCTGCAGGGGGAATGTGATGGTGGGGAAATAGGGGAACAGTGGCCACTCCATTACAGATTTGCATGTTCAGTTGCAGTGGTTCCCTCTGAAAGGAGGCGGGAACGCTTGGCATTCTATGAAGACATTTTTGGTTGTCAGAACTGGGGAGTTAGGGTGTTGCTGGTTCCTAGAGGATGGAGGCCAGAGATGCTGCTAAATATCCTACAAAGCACCAGATGGGCCCCCATGACAAAGAAATGGCAGTAGTGTCAAGGCTGAGAAACCAGGCTCTAGCATGGTGTGCTTTGGGGCCGGAGTGTGATTCATAGGAATAATAGTAATTGTCCATACTTCTTAAACCCTTTCTGTTGTACTGGCCACCAGTCTTAAGTATTCTATATGTGTCATTGTATTTAATCTTCAGAGCAGCCCTGTCGTGGTAGGGCTTTACAGAGGCGGAAACTGAGGTTTGAGAAGGTTAAGAAAGCTGTCCAAGATCACACAGCAAATAAGTAGCAGAAAAACTCAGATCTTTAGTTGACCAAGGAGTTGCTTTCACCACGTGGCTATGGAATGAGCAGTGTGCTGGGTGCTGTAAGATCAGTTAGTTTCTGGAAGGAACTCACTGTCTAGGGTGGGGAGACAGGGAGTGTAATCGAGGAGGGACTTGAGAAGGGGAGGATTTCGTGAGTTAAGAAGCAGAGATTTTTGATCGTTTATGGTTGCCTGAAACACAAGACCTTGTAGTCAGCTGAAATGTGACGTGAGACCAGGCAGGCCTTTCCTGAAGAGGTTGGGGAGGCCAGCCTTTCTTCTGGAGGGAATGGCCTGAGCTGTGTTATGGGCAGGCCAACTGATGTGTACAGAGGTAGGGTATCACTTTTGATCTTTTGTAGTTTTATTACACTTGAACTGAGGGGGTAAAAAAGCAGACATTTGGGGTTTTTTTAACGATTTTTTTTTTGGCTGCCCTGGTTGGCATGTGGGAGATCTTAGTTACGCAACCAGGGATTGAAGTGGTGCCTCCTGCAGTATAAATGTAGATGCTTAACCACTGGATCATTGGGAAAGTCCCAGAGATTTGGTTTTGATCACAGTATTAATACTTTTTAATTTATTAAGAAGAAGAACTGATTCATTCTAAAAGACCCTGACGCTGGGAAAGATTGAAGGCAAAAGGAGAAGGGGGCGACAGAGGATGAGATGGTGAGATAACATCACCAACTCAATGGACATAAATTTGAGCAAATTCTGGGAGATAGTGGAGGATAGAGGAGCCTGACGTGTTACAGTCCGTGGGGTCACAAAGAGTCCAGCATGACTTAGTGACTGAACAAGAAGAGGAAGAATATTCCATGCCAAAAGCTAGACATGCTGTGAACTCTTTTCCTTTCGATGATGAGATTCAGGAGGCAGCTTTGTGGAAAGCCTGAGGGAGGCTAGTTGGCCTTGAAGGTTCCTTCCAGCCAGGAAATCCTGGGATCTGCTTTGCAACACAGGGCAGTCTTCTAATGTCCTTCTGCCTTTTTTTTGCCCTCCAGCATTTAGGAACAGCTTGGCTTTACAGATATCCTGCCACAGTCTTTTGGATAGGCGTAGTCTTTTCTGTATCCCCAAGAAAGGGTGCTGTTGTCCTTCGGAAATATATATGAACACTTGATGTGAGAGAAGCCAACCTTTCATGGCTGAAAGCAAAAACAGCCTGATCTTTTACTGAAAGAGGGTCAGGTTGATCTGTTCCCCTTGACGGAAATGGACAACTTTATTTGCTTTCTCAGGTGCTGACGTTTAAGCAAAGGTAGTGCTCAAGGTGAGATGGCAGAAGCGTGCCAGGGGACACTGTAGCTACCCAGGACTTGGGACAGCCACCACCTACAGGCTCTGGGGTCACCACTCTGCTGCGAGCCCTTCCTTCTCCTTCCCCTCTTCTCTCCCCATCCTCTGCCCAAATTCAGAAGGTTCTGCTCCACAGGTATACCTTGTAGAATTTGCAGCCTCTCCTTTTCATTTTATTTTTCCAACACATGTTCTTCTGTGGTGCTATACACAGTTGGTGGTGGCCGCTGCCCCTTCTTTCTGTTTTTGTCATTTTTCCCCCAAGATAAGCACTGAAAGAGACAGTGGGTTGTCAAGGTCACAGGTGTCTGTCCCCACTCAGCCCTCTGCATGTCACACTTCTTCCCCAGTGGTGTATGCTCTCAACTGTGAGCCTCAGGTTTTAGCTCCTCTTTTCTAGGGCTCACTCTCTTCAATTTCTATTTATTTTAATTTTTGTTTACTTGGCTGCACCAGATCTTAGTTGTGGCATATGAACTCTTAGTGGCGGCATGTGGGATCTAGTTGCTTGACCAGGGATCGAACTCAGGCCCCCTGCATTGGGAGTCTGGAGTCTCAGCCACTGGACCACTGGGGAAGTCCCTCATTGTCTTTTTAGCATAAACACAGAGACAGTGTGTTACACTTTTATCTTTCTGACTGAAACTATGCATGGTGACTTGGAAGTGGTAGCAGTCTGGCTCAGGGCTCCACCTACACCCCTCTCTCATTTCCTTGTGTACCTTATCCCTGGATAACATCCAGATCAGGGGTTGGCAGACCTTTTCTGTCAAGGACCAGAGGTAAGTATTTGAGGCTTCATGTGTCACTGTCACATGTTATTTTCTTCTTTTAACCTTTTTAAAAATAAAAATGCCGCTCTTATCTCACTGGATGCAGGAAAACAGGCCACAGGCCAGATTTGACGTTCTGGCCATAGTTTGCCAACTTCTGTTCCAGATTTTTCCCACCCACAGTGTGGTCTGTAGACTAGGAACGTTGGTACCACCTAGGAGCTTGTTAGAAACGCAGCATCTCAGAGCCTGCTCCAGACGGCAGAATTAAAATTTGCATTTTAGCAAAAACCCTAGGTGAGTCACACACACATGAAAATTGTTGAGAGGCACTGGTCTGTAAACACCATCTGTGTGGGGGTGATGTTCACATTTATTCCTCCATCTCTGACCTCTCCAAGAACCCCAGGCTCATACTGAAATAATCACCTACTTAGCATCTCCATTCGGTGGGCTCATGGGTACCTCAGAGGTGAATCGTGAGGATCCGATGGACTGTTTTTAGAGGCACCTGTGTGCGTGCTCAGCAGTGTCTGACTCTTTGTGACCCCATGAACTGCAGCCCGCCAGGCTCCTCTGTCCATGGGATTTCCCAGGCAAGAAAACGAGTGAGTTGCCATTTCCTTCTCCAGAGGATCTTCCCGACCCAGGGATCGAACCTGTGTCTCCTGCATCTTTTGCATTGGCAGGTGGATTCTTGACCTCTGAGCCACCTGGGAAACCCCCCCTCCCCTCCACCACTTAGCAAACAGCAACAATTAGAGGCACTCAGCACATGTGAAATAGTAGCCGCTATGACTGTCCTGACGTGCTGGGCCCTGTCCTGGTGCTGGGGCTCCAGAGATGAGTGACATACCATCTCTGCCCTCTCAGGCCCATTTGAGGGAGGTGTCCCCCCTCAAGTTAGTTGAAAAGGGGGAAGTAAAGCTGTCGGGGGGGTCACTGCCTGGATGTAGGGGACAGCGGTCCTTGTTGGTTGGAGCCTTGTCAGCCTCATTTCCAGTCCCCAGCAACCAGGCCTACATCAAACACTCAGTAAATGACCCCTGAAGAGTGGATCCCACAGACCAGCCCATTCTTTCTTTCCCACCCTCTGGGGGCCACGCATTCCACAGCCACCAGGGGGCAGCAAGGCCACAGTGTCCTGCGGCCGGCTCCTCTGGCCTTGGTCCTCAGGCTTCTTGGCCCCGCCTCTTGAATCCTAGTCACCAGCTTATTTCTGAGCTGGCTGCCCTCATGATCTTTTCTGGTATTTCTCCATTCTCTGTCCAGTTTCTTCTAGCCTGAGGATTTGCTATTTCCTCACTTATCTCTTCCAGGTTCTCAGCTGACCACAAGAGCCCACCATGGGCCCCCCCACCCTGTTGCCCTAGGAGAGCACTGGGGGTCGGAGTCCCACCCAGCCAAGCGCCCAGACTTCCCCGTGATGAGGCCAGGGGCAGTACGTGCTGTCTGAGTTTTCCTATGTAGTGCAGGGGTCAAGGGCGCAGGCACAACCAGGCTGGGATCCTGGCTTTGCTCTTTACCAACCATGAGGACTTGAGAGTGTCTGTATTCATCCAACAAATTGGGAAGTTGTTGGCCACGTGACATGAAGAGCTGACTTATTAGAAAAGAGCCCGGTGCTGGGAAAGATTGAAGGCAAAAGGAGAAGGGGGTGAGGATGAGACGGTCGGATGGCATCACCAACTCAACGGACATGAATGTGAGCAAACCCGGGGAGATAGTGAAGGTCAGGGAAGCCTGTTGTGCTGCGGTCCACGGGGTCGCAAAGAGTCGGAGACGACTCAGCGACTCAACAAGAACTGCGCCTGGTGCCAGGGGTGCGCCTGCGGGGATCAGATAGTGTCTCCTTTGGGCTCACGGGGGGAAGGCAGACGGCAACAGGGAGACGCACGTCCACACAGCCCAAGAACAGGAAAGGGGCTGCTCGGGCCGCAGGCCAGGAACTCTGCGGACATGACCCCCATGCTGGGGCCTGAGCGATGGAAAGAAACCAGCTGTGCAGAGAGCTGCTGAGGGGGTGGGGAGAATGTTCTGGGCTGAGGCCGCAGCACGTGGTCTGGGGGAGGAAAGAGGAAGGGAGAGGAGGCCCCTGTTTCAGGAGCCTGGTGGGCGGGTGCTGACCAAGGTGTCTGAACCCAGATGAGGCTGAGGAAGTCGCTGCAGTTATTTTCTTGTTAAATTAGGTTAGCGCCTGAACCTACGTCAGGATAAGACAGAAAAGGGCATTGTAAAGTTTTTTAACCTTTACCCACAGTGAGAGGATGTATTTTACATTTTGACCCAGAACTGGGAAATAAATATACGTGAATCCAAGGGAAAGAAAAAGTTCACAAAACAATGCCTTTACATTGTGCGACACTCTCTAGTATACTCATCTTCATTCCAGTCTTGTCTGTTTCCTTTTTTAAAAAAAAAAAAAATACTGGTCTTAACCTCCTAAATTAATTTCATCACCACTATTGTGGTTTATGACTCACTGGGATAAGGTATATTAAGCCCTTGGCACAGTGGCATATGGTGTGTATTCACAAACGTTTGTCATCTTTTATTGTTCTTTTCCCACCTCTAAAATTATATGAGCCTTAAGTGGAACAATATACGTAACATATGGAGAAATGCCTGGCTCTGACCGTAGGTGTGTTTCCTTTGTTCTCCCGTGGCCATGTGGCCGGTGTGAGGACCGAGCGGGCCAGGTGGCTGGGTCCAGGCAGGTGGAGGCGGGGTCCCCTCCTGCTCTCGCTCTCAGGCTCCATCCGTGGCCGTCAATGGAGCCCTTTCATCGAGAGCTGTGTTTCCTGTCCTGGGGAAGAAGGGGCAGACAGTAGGGAGAAGGGTGTGACTCAGTAATCCAGACTGCCTCAAAGAAGGCCATTGTTTTTCTGCTGCTGTGGGGCAGGGGGGGTGCGTGGATCTCACGTTCAGGGCAAAAGGCTTCTGTGAGTGAGTGAGGCCGGGCCACGGAGAGAGGGATCCCGGGAATCGCAGCATCTCGTGGCTGTAGGGAGCTCCCGGAACTCTAGCCCGTATGTTCCGTCGTGTCCAATTCTTTGCGACCCCGTGGACTGTAGTCTGCCAGACTTCTCTGTCCATGGGATTTCCCAGGCAAGAAGACTGGAGTGGGTTGCCATGTCCTCCTCCAGGGGATCTTCCCCACCCAGGGGTTGAACCTGCGTCTCTTGCATCTCCTGTATTGGTGGGTGGATTCTTTACCACTGGCTCTACCTGGGAAGCCCCAGGAACTCTTAGCTACTGGCCTGGTGTTCCTCCTGTGCCCTGTGCAGAGGCAAAACCCAGGCTCTGGAGAAGGAGCACTTTAAAGGGCCAACGACTCCTGGAAGAGTTTTCCTGGCAGCATAGAAGAAAACTAGGAAACAGTCCGGATAGCAACTGACAATAGAGTCTGTAAGTAAATCCTGCATGGACTACTTCTCCATCCAGTGAACGCTGAGGAGCTGCGGCTCCATACACTCTTCCTGAAGGATGACTTCCCTGCTCCTGCCTCCACCCCCACCCCCCTCCACCCCTCCCACCCCCCTGCCACCCAGAGGGCAAGACAGAAAGTTTGAGTTGCAAGATTCCGATTAGATAAGGTTGAAAAACAGAACTAAACAATACACTGCTTAGGATGCACACAGGCCTCATTAAACTAGGAAGATAAAAAAAGAAATGATCAACCCCTAATTCAGCAAAATGATTATCCCTATTGGGGGTGACACAGAGGTCAGGTATTATTTGTTTCTAGGGCTGTGTGCTCCATACACGGATGTTCCTTTAGGTCTTTAAACGGAATATATTTTGTCTTTATGGACATATATACGTAAAATATTTGTGTACTTAGCGACTGAATAACTCTCAACATCCGTACATGTGAGAGTTGGACTATAAAGAAGGTTGGGCACCGAAGAGTTGATACTCTTGAATTGTGGTGCTGGAGGAGACTCTTGAGGGTCCCTTGAGAACAAAGAGATCAAACCAGTCAATCCTAAAGGAAATCAACACTGAATATTCATTGGAAGGACTGATGATGAGGTTGATACTCCAGTTCTTTGGCCACCTGATGCAAAGAGCTGACTCATCGGAAAAGACCCTAATGCTGGGGAAGATTGAGGGCAGGAGGAGAAGGGGACGACAGAGGAAGAGATGGCTAGGTAGCATCACTGACTCAGTGGACATGAGTTTGAGCAAACTCCAGGAGATAGTGAAGAACAGGGAAGCCTGGCATGCTGTAGTCCATGGGGTCTCAAAGAGTTGGACACCACTTAGCGTGACTGAACAACAACATATATATGTGTGTGTGTATATATGTATACATATATGTGAACATAAAATGTTTGTATATGTGCATATACACATGTGTTAATATGTGCTGTATATTTCCCAATTAATTAAAAGCTGGCAGGTCCTTAGAAGAACTAAGAATATACCCTGCTACATTGTAGGCCTCTGCCCTCGTCCTCCAGTTTGGTTTCTAGTCAGTCTTGCTGAAAGTGAAAGTGTTTGACTAAGGCCCCTTCCTCCCTCCGGGTTTGGGGCACCAGAAGACTTTTGGTTCTGCTTCCCTTCTTCCCCTGTGGACGAGGGAGCCCCGTGGTGTGCGGTGCCCACTCGGGGCCGACGCGAGCGGGCAGAGGGGGATCGCGTGTGGTCCTCCTGCCAGGAGGACAGAGCTGGCACCAGGCTCTGTGGCTCCACTCCAGCACAGACTGGCACTGGCCTCTCACCCATCCCTTTGGGTGTCCTTGGCGGCCCTCCCAGCCTAGCTGAGCCAAAGGACAAGCGCTATCTGAACAGTGACCAGCAGAGGAAGCCTGGCCAGACAGGTCTCGGCTGGCCAGCCCGGAGCAGGGTGTGGAAGGGCGCCGGCGTCATCAACACAAGACATAGTCCAGGCTCAGGGCCAGTGGGCACCACCAGGCCAGGTCTTGTAATTGCTCTGAGACTTAGTTTCTCTGAATGAAAGTCCACATCAGGGGGCTTCTATGTCACAGGAGCTTGGAGAACCATCATTTCTCAGCTTTGAATGGGACGCAGAGGAGATTTTATTTCTGTGGTTCTTAAAAGCGCCTCGGGGCTTCCCTGGTGGCGCTAGTGGTAAAGAATCTGCCTGCCAATGCAGGAGACGTAAGAGATATGGGTTTGATCCCTGGGAAGATCCCCTGGAGAAGAAAATGGCAACCCACTCCAGTATTCTTGCCTAGAGAATCCCATGGACAGAGGAGCCTGGAGGGCTGTAATCCATGGGGTCACAAAGAGTCAGACATGACTGAAGCGATTTAGCACAGATGGTTGTTAAAGTAGCCCAAATCATCAGAATTTCGAATTTCGAATGCAGAGTCTGGACCTACTAAATAAGAACGTCAGGAGTAGGCTGGGGCATTTAACAAAGTCACGCAGTCACATGGTCAGATAATCAAATGGTGCTGAGGCTTATCTGGACAGACAGGCTCTAATACCACTCTCCCCCACCCTGGTTCTGCCTTCCGGAAGTGACTACCATTAAGACAATTTCTTGGATTTAGTGCTTCTAGTGATTTCTTCCAGACACATAATTGAATAATATGCTTATGCAACTCTTCCTTGATTTATCAGATTTTGATGTTGTTAGTTTCCCACAGTGGAAGATGGAAGCCTCCTTTATATTTTCCTCACCCTCCTCTCCCTCCTTCTCCCAGTTTTTGATATTTATATTATTATTTCAAGTTATTGTTGTTGTTGTTTAATTGCCTTTGGAATCCTAAATGTATTGAAATCTTTAGTCCTTATTCCACATACTCTGGGCTTCCTTGGTAGCTCAGCTGGTTAAGAATCCTCCTGCAATGCAGGAGACCCCAGTTTGATTCCTGGGTTGGGAAGTTCCCCTGGAGAACGGATTGGCTGCCCACTCCAGTATTCTTGGGCTTCCCTGGTGGCTCAGCTGGAAAAGAGTTCGCCTCCAATGTGGGAGACCTGAGTTTTATCCCTGGGTTGGGAAGATCCCTTGGAGAAGGGAAAGGCTACCCACTGCAGTATTCTGGCCTGGAGAATGCCATGGACTATATATAGTCCATGGGTCACAAAGAGTCAGACAGAACTGAGCGACTTTCACTTCCACATACTCTTTAAGTTGTATCACTCTGTCGGGAAATATTGAAAAGCCTTCCCTTCCCTTCCCGGCACTTCTATACTTTGCTGTCCGTCAACTTGTCTGTCAGCCGTACTTGTATTTTCCAGGCGGTCCCAAGACACGGGGGCAAACCACTTATAGCCATCCGGTTTTTAACTTTCAGTTTAGTATTCAGTTGGGCTTTCCTGGTGGCTCAGACAGTAAAGAATCTGCCTACAATTTGGGAGACCTGGGTTTGATCCCTGAATGGGGAAGATCCCCTGGAGAAGGAAATGTATTCTTGCCTGAAGAATTCTACAGATAGAGGAGCCTGGTGAGCTACATGGAGAAGGGAATGGCAACCCATTCCAGTATTCTTGCCTGGAAAATCCCATGGATAGAGGAGCCTGGCGGGCTATAGTCCATGGGGTCGCAAAGAGTTGGACACGACTGAGCGACTAACACTTTCACTTTCATAGTATTCATTTATGTGAGATTCGTGACACTTTATAATAAAAAAGACTCTATGTTAGATGGTGGTGCCCAGCTGTAGACTAAGATAAATGTTCTGAGCGTGTTTGGGGTAAGTTAGACTGAGCACGAAGCTCGGTAGGTTAGGTGTTGCAAATGCATTTTCGACTTAACGATGGGTTTATCTGCATGTAACCCCATCGTAGGGTGAGGAGGATCTGTACTCTGTTTTTGAAAGTACCTAGTCATTTAATAATTTGTTGAATGGTATTTCCTTTTTTCCTTCTGGAAGTTTTGTTTCCGGAATGCTTTTTCCTGGCTTCAGTCTGGAGACCTGGTTCTTGAGGCATGCCTCAGACTCATAACAGACTTCCCTCCACAGCTTTCCTGGGTTAGAGCCACTGTCTGTCTGCTGGGAGTTTTGTCTTTTTCATTTTGGTTTTACCCTGGTTTAGCTGAAGTGCAGTCCTTGTTTACTTAAAAAAAAATTTTTTTTTTTTGGAGTATAGTTGATTTACAATGTTGTGTTGGTTTCAGGTGTACGGCAAAGGGAAATCAGTTGTGCATATCCATATCTCCACTCTTTTTTAGATTCTTTTCCTATGTAGGTCATTCCAGAGTGTGGAGTAGAGTTCCCTGTACTATACAACGGGTCCTTAGTAGTTAGCTCTTTATATATAGTAGTGGGTATTCGTCAGTCCCAGTCTTCCAATTTATCCCTCCCTACCCTCACGCCCTGGTTGGTTGTTCCCTGCATCTGTGACTCTGTTTCTGTTTTGTAGGTAAGTTCATTTGTACCCTTTTTTAAGATTCCACATATAAGTGATGTCATCTGTGACTTAACTTCACTCAATATGATCATTTCTAGGTCCATTCATGTTGCTGCAAATTATATTATTTTGTTCTTTTTTATAAAATGCATTCTTAAGTACGTTCTCACAAAGAATAAACAGGAGGAAAACTTTGAGTCTTTTGTTTTGCCCTCACTTTTAATTGATGATTCGACTGGGTACAGAATTTGAGTTTATTTCCCCTGCAAACATCAGATGCATTCATCTCTTGTCTTGTGGCATCCATCGTTGCTCGTAAGATACCCCATGGATTGTTGCCCGCCAGGCTCCTCTCCGTGGGATTCTCCAGGCAAGAATAATGGAGTGGGTTGCCACGCCCTCCTTCAGGGGATCTTCCCGACCCAGGGATTGAACCCGTGTCTCCGGCATTGGCAGGTGGATTCTTTACCACTGAGCCACCAGGGAAGCCCAATAAGATATCGAGCACCAGTTTAATTCTCATTTCTCTGTAGTGAACTTCATTTATTTGTTGTTGGATTTTTCTGTTTTGTTTTGCTTTATTAGTTTCCTTCTTTGGAAGCGTATAAGATGGCCTCTGTCTTTTGTGTACTGGGGTTTTGTAAGGCTGTGTTCGGTGAGACCTTTCTTTTTTCATTGATTCTGCTGGGTACTTTTGGACCCTTTCAGTTTAAAGTGTTATGTCAGCCTTTCACTCTGAACATTTTTTCCTGTTATTTCTTTGATAATTTCCTTCTCTCCGTTTCCTTCATTTCCTCTTACTTGAAATCCTGTTAGTTGTTAGACATCCTAGATCGGTCCTACGTGCTGCTTCTGTCCTGCCCCCGTTCCCATCTATGTCTTTCCTTTCTGGAGTCTCGTGGATGGTCTTAACATTGTCCTCCAGACCTCCTAGTAAAGGAGCCTCATTTGGGCTCCTTTTAATTTTTCTCCCTCTGGTCCTCTGAGTCTTTCATTTTCATAGCATCTTGCTTTTGCTTCACAGAGGCCAAGTTGGGTTGACATTCTCTGACATACTAATTAGAATTGTTTTAAAAATTATCTCCTGACCCTCAAATGTTCCCGTTTCCTCTGGGATCTGGTTCTGGTTGTTTATTTTGGTCATTCTTTTTCAGACGGCTGGCTTTCCCTTAGTGTCTGGTGAATGTTAGTTCAGTTATATTTATTTTTTTTAGGTTTTAAATTTTTTTTTGGCCATGCAGTACAGCTTGTGGGATCTTAGTTCCCTCAGTAGGGATTGAACCTGGGCCCTCAGCCGCAGAAGTGCAGAGTCCTATCTGCTGGGCTGCCAGGAAAGTCCCAGTTCATTTGTGTTTAAAAATGAAGAACCAGGCTGATAGTCTGGCAAACTGAGTTAGGTCTATTGCCACCATAGGTCTCTCTTGGACGGCTAGCTGTGTAGACAGAGAGCAGGGCTTGCTGGCCTTGCCTGAGTTTGGAGGTACCAGCCCACTCTGCAGCCTGTATACTCTCTAGTCCACCGTAGCTCATGGACCACATCTGGCCTGCTTCCTTTTGTGAGGTCTGTGAGATAATTGTGGTATTTACATTTTTAAAGGGTTAGTTAAAAAGAAAACAAAGAAGAATGTGCCAAAGAAGCTGTATGTAACCAGCAATGCCCCGCAAATTGACTGTCGCTCTTTGTACAGAGAATTCGTCTACCCCTGCTCCAGTCAGTTCAGTTACTCAGTCGTGTCCGACTCTTTGTGAGCCCAGGGACTGCAGCACGCCAGGCTTCCTTGTCCATCACCAACTCCCGGAGCTTGCTCAAACTCATGTCCAACGAGTCGGTGATGCCATCTAACCATCTCATCCTCTGTCGTCCCCTTCTCCTCCTGCCTTCAATCTTTCCTAGCATCAGGGTCTTTTCCAGTGAGTCAGTTCTTTGAATCAGGGGGCCAAAGTACTGGAGCTTCAGTTTCAGCATCAGTTCTTCCAATGAATATTTAGGACTGGTTTCCTTTAGGATGGACTGCTTTGATCTCCTTGCAGTTCAAGGGACTCTCAAGAGTGTTCTCCAACACCGCAGTTCAAAAGCATCAATTATTCAGCGCTCAGCTTTCTTTATGGTCCAACTCTCACATCCATTCATGACTGGAAAAACCATAGCTTTGACTATATGGACCTTTGTCACTAAAGTAGTATCTCTGCTTTTTAGTATGCTGTCTAGGTTGGTCATAGCTTTTCTTCCAAGGAGCAAGCATCTTTTAATTTCATGGCTGCAGTCACCATCTGCAGTGATTTTGGAGCCCAAGAAAATAAAGTCTGTCACTGTTTCCATTGTTTTCCCATCTGTTTGCCATGAAGTGTTGGGACCAGATGCCATGATCTTAGTTTTTTGAATGTTGAGTTTTCAGCCAGCTTTTTCATTCTCCTCTTTCATTTTCATCAAGAGGCTCTTTAGTTCCTCTTTTATTTCTGCTATAAAGGCGGTGTCATCTGCATGTTTGAGGTTATTGATATTTCTCCCAGCAATCTTGATTCCAGCTTGTGCTTCATCCAGCCAGGCATTTCGCATGATGTACTCTGCCTATAAGTTAAATAACCGAGGTGACAACATACAGCCTTGACGTATACCTTTCCCAATTTGGAACCAGTCCGTTGTTCCATGTCTGGTTCTAACTGTTGCTTCTTGACCTGAATACAGGTTTCTCAGGAGGCAGGTAAGGTGGCCTGGTATTCCCATCTCTTTAAGAATTTTCCACATTCTTTAAGAATTACCCTTGCTCCAGTCCGAGGGTTAATATCTTTGGAGCATAATCCTCTGTTTTCACCTGCATTAACTGCCTGCCCCTACCATGAAAGTAGGCAATGGATGAAGGTAGCTGATACAGCTCTTCTGTAGAGGGGCTCTTTATTATTTTTCTTTTTAAAGAAATATTTATTTACTTAGCTGCACCAGATATTTGCTGTGGTCTGTGGGATCTTTACTGAGGCATGTGGGATCCTTATTTGTGGTCTGTGGGACCTAGTTCCCTGACCAGGGGTCGAACTCAGGTGCCCTTGCATTGGGAGCATGGAGTCTTAACCCCTGGGCCACCAGGGGAGTCCCTAGAGGGGCCCTTAGTTGGTCCTGGTTTCCAGCTCTGATTCCTGTCCAGCCCTCTGTCCCTGCTTGTTCAGAGCCCACATCCTCTTCCGGGTTCGCGTGGGGAGGCTGGCGATGCCCTGCTTGTGGCCCTGATGGTGGTCCAGGCTGCAGCTTCCTTCCCTGTGGTCTCATCCACTCACACCCTGCCCCCCACTTCCTAACCTTGGGACATGAATGGCAGTCTCTCGTTTTCTGCTGCTTTCCCCTTCTTGTTCCCTCTTGTGGGCTTGTTCCTATTTGTATTTCATCATTGCATTGCAGTGGGTTTTTGAAACTGTCTGAGGATCACTGTTAAATAGGAAATGGGGGCCCTCCTCACATGTGTCCGTATGCCGGGTGGGGCTTAGGCCACAGAGATGTTAGCCCACTGAGGCCACAGCCAGATGGAGCCCGTGTTGGTGAGCTGAGACAGACGCTGCATTTCTCCCGCACTCTCTTGCACACACAGTGTCCTCCATGCTCGTGCACAGAGGGCGGGATGCCGGCTCGACATGGCCGGATCCGTAAGGTTGTGAGACCTGGGTCCCTCTGACCTTGCGTTTCTGCCTCCAGGGGCCTGACTTAGACAGTCACTCGTACACGTCAGGAAGAGCGGGCCAGGGTGTCCATTGTAGCACTGTTTGTGATCGAAAAATGAAAAATAAGAGCAAAAACAATCTAAATGGCCCTGTATGTATGAAGGGGTTAATAAGGTGTGGTGTGTGCATACTGATTGTTACAACGGAGGAAGATGATCTCTCTGGACTAACGAGGGAGGGTTCTGAGGTCACAGGTAACATAAAGGGTCATCCCTTTTGTGCTTAAAAAACACCTTTATATATATGTTCATATATATCTACATTCATTAAATGTCTACATTTATTCTACAAGAATATCTACATTCATCCATCAAAAGGCTGGAATAATGAGCACCCTCCTAATATTGGTGATTTCCTCAAGGCAAAGGATTGGGGGCTAGACTTCTGAATTATTTGAGACTGTACTCCTGTGATGTTCTGATAGAGATTGTTTAGGACGTTAACCTCATCCCCAGACAAACTAAACAAAGAAGCAGAGCAAAAGTTTCGCCTGGGGACGCCTCTGGTGATCCAGTGGTTAAGACTCTGCACTTCCACTGCAGGAGCTGCAGGTTCAGTTCCTGGTTGGGGAAGAAAGATCCCACATGCCGCGTGGTGTGGGCAAACAATAGTAAAAATTATTTTTAAAAATAAATCAACCCCAAAGATGAGGTGGAACTGGGGCCTCTGGCTGTGTCTTTACTTCACAGCCTGGATGCTTGTCAGTTCATCAACAAGTGCTCTGTCCTCCCAAATACACTCACTCCAAACTCTGGAGGTTCTTCGTACCTGCCTACAGTGCCGTACCTGGGAGATGATGGTGAGGAGCAGGTGGCCATGGAGGGGTGATGCTGGGATGGTATGGACTGTGCCGAGGCAGCGCCTCCCACACTTGGAGACGGGGAGGCAGGTGGGGGCAGCAGTGTGGACAGGGCAGCAGAGTGGGCTCCTGGCATTAGCTGGGCTTTGAAATGGGGCTGCTACTTCTCTTTTTTGTTAAAAAAAAAAAATTTTGTTTGGCTGCGCTATGCCTTATTTGCAGCGTGAAAACTCTTAGGTATAGCATATGGGATCGAGTCTCCTGACCAAGGATCGAACCCAGGGCGCCCCCACCCCACCCTCCGCTGCATTGGGAGCGTGGAGTCTTAGCCTCTGGGCACCTGGGAAATCCAGAAAGGGGCTTCATTTTTTTAAAAAATATTTACTTTTTATTTGCCTGCTGCTGCTAAGTCACTTCAGTCGTGTCCAACTCTGCAACCCCATAGACAGCAGCCCACAAGGCTCCCCCATCCCTGGGATTCTCCAGGCAAGAACACTGGAGTGGGTTTGCCACTTCCTTCCCCAATGCATGAAAGTGAAAAGTGAAAGTGAAGTCGCTCAGTCGTGTCCGACTCCTAGCGACCCCATGGACTGCAGCCTACCAGGCTCCTCCGTCCATGGGATTTTCCAGGCAAGAATACTAGAGTGGGGTGCCATTGCCTTCTCCACCGGGTCTTAATTGCAGCATGCAGGATCTTTAGTTGCAGCTTGCAAATTCTTGGATGTAGCATGTGGGATCTAATTCCCTGACCAGGGATTGAACCTGAGTCTCCTGCATTGGGAGCACAGAGTCTTAGCTAATGGACACCTGGCAAGTCCTGAAAGAGGGCTTCTTTAATGGAGCTGGGGAAAGGTGAGTGAGCCACAGGAGTCTCTCTTGGTCAGTAGAGGCCACCGAAAGATGGCCGAGTTCTGCTTTTCTCCCTGGGTGCTTCAGGGCTTCCGACACCAGCGAGCCAGGGCCCCCTCTAGGGCTTGGAGGGACAGTGGGATCAGAGCAAACAGAAACTCGAAGATGGGAAGTCTACCACCCGAGTAGAGTTCTTGACCCGGAACGGGCTCTGCCTTCCTCTCGGCTGTCTCACTGGCCTGTACTCATCCCCTCTGCCAGCTCCGCTCCGAGAGCCCGTGAGTGCAGCCTCCTGTGTGCCCCCGTCTCCTCCCCGCACAGGCTGGAGCAGAAGCCTCTGTTCAGTTCTCTGTTTAGGCTTACGGCTTCCATGAGGCTGGGAAAAGCTGTTGTGTTCAGAGCCTGTGTAGAAGCAAATAGAGCCCAAGCGCCTGAAATGTGGCCACCACCAGGAGGCCTGTGTGTTCTTGTTCCCTCTCTCTCAGAGGGGGCAGGGCGCCAAGACTGTGGCCGTCTTCAGACTCGAGTCAGCAGAAAGTCCGCTCTCTCGGGGCCAGTGGGCGAGGGTGGATTACCCATGGGATGGCTGCTCCACTTCAGACTGGGCGGCCCGGTTCTGATCCCTGCTTCTCCGTGCGTGATGGCCTGGAGTTGCGGTAGCCCCGACTCCCAGGAAGGCCTGTGCCCGTGGCCTTCTCCTCCCTTCACGCCAGCACTCAGGCTGCCCTGAGGCTTGGCACCCTTGCGCCTCTCAGAGTGAAGCCGGGTGATGCCTTTAGACGGGAAGTGGAGATCGAGGCCGTGTTTTGGGACTCCTGAATAGTCAGTCTAATAGCTCTTATAGGGCTAGTCTGCTGGACTGCAGAACGGTTTCTTCCTGCCTGTGGGGGAGGGGGTCTCGCAGCTCTAAGACCAGGACTGCTGGTTGGCAGTTCCGTTACCTCGTTACATAGCAGGTCTCTCCCTTCTGTACAGAGGGACCTTTGTGGTGTACCATCCTGCTGCAGCCGCCCCATCCCCGAAGGATGTAACCCCTGGGGCTGCATCTAGAGTCACTGAGTTTGTGGCCTGGGCCTTCCGGTCTCATCAGAGCCCCCTCACGACCCTCCCGGGCCTGGGAGGACCCAGGAGGGGGCAGGGAAGGAAGTTGCCAGAGCCAGGATCTTGCTACCATCAGCATCTGCGTCTTCCCCGTCTCCAGCGGCATCTCTGTGCTTTTCGCTGAGACGGATAATAAGCAGTTTGGAGGTTTGCTGTGGGGTGGTTGGAGCTTCCAGTTAGATCCCGACCACGCCCTTCGGCCCTGTTTATCCTTGATCCGGACGGAGGTCTTTTCAGGCCTCACTTGAGTACTTCCAGCATCCCCCAGTGGGGGACAGTGCACACCCCGCCCCAGGCCTCCTCTGGCCGGCTCTCTGCTCACCATGATGCCAGGACTGAGGAACGCGTCGTCCAGCTGGGGGAGGTCCCTAAGAGGAGGAATGAAGCTGGCAGGTCCTATGAGACCCCCTTGCCGGCCTTCTCTTGGGGTGCTCCAGCGCGGGGGAGCCCTGCCGGCCCAGGCCTGCAGCCCATGGCCCGTGAGGCTCTGTGTGGCTCCTGTGCAGGGAGGGGCAGGGTGGGCTTCACACCCCACTCACGCTTCGTCCTTGCCTCTCCCCTGCTCCCTTGGGCCTGCACATCTGGGTCAAATAAGTTGAAACTGGCCCACGATAATGCAGGGGGAGCCGAAGCCACAGGCCTGGCCGTAGCAGTGACCTCATCGTGGAGAAGCCGGCAGCCGTGCTGGAGAGCAGGCTTGTCTGAACATGTGTGTGGGAAGGCGGGCAGACTGTCTGTGGTTTGCATTTTCATGTTTCATGTGCAGCAGCATTTTCCTGGGGATTTGGCTAAGCCCGCTCTGGCAGAGAGCAGGAAGGACAGCTGCAGTCTCCTTCCCAGAGCCCTGCCTGCCTCCCGTCTCCGAAAGAGATGGCCTTCATGTCTGGGCTGGGTGGCAGGGCTGGCTTCAGTCAACAGAGAAGGGCATTCAGAAGACCCTCACCAAGGTGTGCCAGCGACGGGCACGCCGGCCCGCTCCTCAGGCTGTGGCGAGAGGGAGCGGGTGTGGACAGGGCTGGCTGCTGTCACTGGGGGCATGTTGCTGTGGCCCTTTCCACCGCCACAGCATCCCTGCAGAGAAGGAACGGCTGCCCTGAGTCCCACAGGGGCTGCGACCACCCCGCCCCAGGCCTCCTTCCCCACCGTCCAACGCCGTCAGCCTGGGAGGGGGCCAGGGCGCTTGGTACCACCCTTGGAAGTTGAATGAGTCATGGATCCCTGTTGTGAGTGGGGACATCCTCGCTGGTCCGTGCTCCCCTCTGGAGCCCGTTCCAGCCCCGCCTCTGGCTGCACACCCTGTGGGGGCCGCTCAGACAGCCCCCCAACCCTGGAGGGGAGCGTGCCCCCACGTCCTGCCCTCCCGGGGGCACTGTGGCCAGCAGCCCGTGGCCGGCCTCTGCTCGCACCGACGTCCTCCCAGACCTCCCAGTCTGCAGCTCCCATCGCTCTGGCTCCTTGCTGAGCTCTTCCGTTTTGCTGACAGCTCTTCCTGTGTCTCTGGGAGGGGCTGGAAGGAATCTTGTTTCTCCCACCTGACAGGGCTGCTTTTGGGGGAAAGTGGCGGCACCACAAGTTTCTCAGGAAAGGGCCTGAAAGAGGCTGGCCCTGGGGCAGGGAAAACCATCTTGCACAGAGGAGTCGGACTGCTTGGGTTCAGGTCTCAGCTCCACCCCTTGCCGGCTGTGTGGCCTTGGGCAACTTACTTAACCTCTCTGGGCTTCAGTTTTCAGGGGCAGCTTATTTTTCTGTTCTTAATAAATGTGTTATAAAGTGATCCATAATTGTTGTAGAAAATGGAAACAAAGTTGCTCAGTCGTGTCCGACACTTTGCGACCCCACAGACTGTAGCCTGCCAGGCTCCTCTGTCAATGAGTACCCTGAAAAACTAATTTTAAAAATTACAGTTACATTCAACTCGACTGCCCAGAGATAGGTCACATCTCAGAATATGTCCTGACTCTTTTGGACGGTTCTCTGGGTCCACTTGTGTGCAGTGGTGCACGCACACACTCTTGTAACAGTAGCTTGGCATAGTATATATCCTGTCGTGTAGACCGTGTTACAGTTCATGTTGGGTCTGTTTCAGGCACGGTACACCCAGTGCACAGAACAGCGTTTCTGCTCTCAGGGAGCTGATGTGCATGCAGTTGCAGGAGGGGAACATAAAGAACAAATAAATAGGCCAAGTGGCAGTAAATGGCCAAGAAGAAAAAATAAAGTATGAGGAGGGAGACGGAGGACAGGGACCTGGGCTTCCAGTTAAAAGCGGGCAGTTCAGGTGCCCAGCTGCTTCCTTTAAAACCCTCACTCAAAATGGCTTCAAAGGAATTGCCTTTAAATAAAATTAACCCATAAAGACTTGAAGGAGAGGAGACAAACCAAGGAAGCGAATGGAGGAGGAACTGGCTTGGCAGGCTGGAGAGGGGAAACCTGAGCCAGCCAAGTCCGCTTCACAGGACTGGTCATCGCTGGGGAGGTTAAAATGGAGGGCCTAGAGATTTTTGGTGTCAGTGGGGTCGTGGCACGGAAATGTAGAAGGTTAAGTAGAAGTCTGCAGATTTGGTGAACCCTGAGAGGAACCCTGCCCGCCCTCCCTCCGCCCACCTGCTTCTCTTCCTCCTCATTCAGTGCTGTCTGCCAGACCCCTACCTCCATCTGTGAAATTGGAAGAATCTTCTGGGGAATCTGAGCAGCCCAAGAGAAGAGACTTCAGCTCTCAGGGGCTCCATCACGTGCAAAGGAATAGCCTGATGGTCATGAAGCTCTCCCGTGTCAGCAGGCTTCCCTCCAGCATCTTCACACTCTAAAATATGAGTGAGCGGATAGGCCGGTTGGCCAGACTTTTGAGTAATGCCTCAGTTGAAAAAGAAGGAGCAAGGAAAAGGAAGCAAAGACAAGAAAGAGACTTGGAGGAGATAGAAGCTGTTCAGGGAGAAGAAATTTTCAAAGATATCATTTATCTCAGAGAGAAATTATAAAAGCAAAGAAAGCAAAAGATAAGGTTAAACTCACTGTCGAGGTAGGAAACTTTATTTAAGTGTAGCTCATTATGTTTCCACATAGTCCAGGCCTGAGTCATGAAGTCTTCCAGACATGGAGATTAAAACATCATGGCAGGGGGGAAAAAAAAAGCAAAAGAACAAAATACTATCAAAAAGGAAGTTTTTTAAAGCTCTTAGGAATAAAAATATGATGGAAATGAAAACAGAAGATGAACACTCTCTGAACAATAGAGCAGAAAGACTTAGAGCTGGAAAATGGGAGAGAAAGGAAAACTACAAGATGAATCAAAGAAGTTAAATATCTAAATAGTGTTCCAGAAAGATAGGGCTTGAGAAAATGGGGAAGAAAATGATCGAAGAAACAGGTCCCAGATATGTATACCTCTGGCTGATCCATGTTGATGTATGGCAGGAACTAATCACAATATTGTTAGTTCATTATCCTCCAATTAAAAATAAAATTTAAAAAAGGAAGGAATGAGTTCCAGAACTGAAGAACATGATTTTCAAGACTGAAAAGGCCTGACACTTGACCCAGCTTGATAGATGGAAATAAACCTGCTTTAAAACCCATCAGTACAATCAGGACACAAGGGACAGAGAGGAAAAAAACAGGTTAGTACAGAGGCTTGGGATCAGAGTACCTCAGACTTCTTAGTAGCAGCAGCACAATCTGGAAGGTCACAGATTGCTTCCAGACGTGGAGGGTCATTGCTATCCTAGAATTTTCTAGCCAAGCTCTTCATTAAGCATGACAGTAGAATAAAGACCTTTTCAGATGTTCCAAGCCTCTCAGTGTATCTTCTTTGTGCCATATCGCTGGACACATCTGGAGTTTGTACTTTCGTTCTTGGTGCATGGTCCCCAGACCAGTGGTTGCATCTTCTGGGCACTTGTTAGACATGCAGGGCTTCCCTAGTGGCTCAGTGGTAATAAATCCACCTGCCAATGCAGGAGACGCAGGTTCGATCCCTGGTCCGGGAAGATCCCACGTGCCTGTCTGCCCCAGCTACTGAGCCTGTGCTCTAGAGCCCAGGAGCCTCAACTGCTGAGCCCACGTGTTGCAACGACTGAAGCCTGTGTTCATTTGCCACGACTAGAGAAAGGCCCACACAGCAACAAAGACCAAGCGCAGGCAAAAATAAATATAAAATTTAAAAAAGGAAATGCCCCGCCCCAGGCCTCCTGATACACGCTGAAGCTTGAGAAGCACTGCTTCAGCAAAATGAGGACAAACATGTGACAGAGGAAGATAGTGGATCCGGGAAACAAGGTACCCAGCACAGCAAGGGGGAGGGCCCCCCAGGATGGCAGTGCTCGGAGTTCCCAGGCCCAGCTCTGCAGGCTCAGGCCACGGGCTCCGTGAACACACTGTCGTTCTTGTGTCTGATGAATTTTAACATCAAGAGGAGACATTATAAAAAGGGAAGTGGTGGTGGGTATAAAACTTGTGTGACAAGTTTATAGAAAAGTAAACGAGTAAATGTTAACTCTGTATAACAGAAGTTGTGCTGAAAGGAAAAATAGGAAAAATACTCATGGTGTATTCTTTAGCAGTGGGCAGCATTTACATCATCATAATGGTGTTGATAATGCTGAGCACTGATTTATCCAACATTGTGATCTGGTTGTGTTGTGAGAATAGGGTAAAGAAGAGCATGTGTGTGCATGTACATGTGCGCTCACACTGTTTTGTTAGAGAGCTGGTGGTTGTTGTTCAGTTGCTAAGTTATGCCCAACTCTGTGACCCTGTGGACTGTAGCACACCAGGCTCCTCTGTCCTCCACCATCTCCTGGAGTTTGCTCTGATTCACATCCGTTGAGTCAGTGATGCTAACTAACCATCTCATCCTCTGTCACCCTCTTCTCCTTCCCTCAATCTTCCCCAGTATCAGGGTCTTTTCCAATGAGCTGGCTCTTCCCATCAGGTGGCCAAAGTATTGGAGCTTCAGCTTCAGCATCAGTCCTTTCAATGAATATTCAGGACTGATTTCCTTTAGGATTGACTGAGAGCTGATTAAAAAAAAAAAAAAAAAAAAGCTAAATCCTTATCTTCCCTAATGGGAGGTTAATAAGTAATAAAACTGAAAAATCAAAGTGAAACAAGATATAAAAATATTTGTAATTTGGAACTGTGGAAGTATGAGACCAAAGAAATGGCCGGAAGATTTGACACTGGTGCTCAGGAAGAAGCAGAAGACATTTAAAAACAAGCTTTGTTTGAATTTTATGTGCAAGATACACCTTAAAACTAAAACTAAAGCCAAATTTGAAAAAGCATGGCCGGAAGGGAGGCTTTGTCAGGGAAGCTCTCTTAATAAACTGGTTATTTTTGAGAAATGAGCTTTAGAGGTTTTTTTTGTTTGTTTTTGTTTTTTAAGAATGTCAGCAGGAGGGCAGGGTCAGGAGATTCCTTGTTGCTTCTCTAGCCACTAGGAAATGCTTCTGGGCTGGGAGGTGCCAGGAACCTCTCATCCTGGGCAGGGGGCCCCTTAAGTCATTTTGCTGGATGGGGTTGGCAGAGAGGGTGCCAGGCAGGTGGTGAAGCACCGTCTGCTGACCTTCGGGGGCCAGCATGTGGTGCCAAGGCCAAAGCCCAGCCCTGGCCTCAGCTTCCCTGTGAGTGGCCCAGGTACCAGAGTGAGACCCGCCTCACACTGGCTGTGGGGAGTGAGTGCGTTAATGTGCATACAGGGGTCAGAACACTGGCTGGCCCTTCTGCTGGCAGTTAGCGCCCAGGGAGTAGAGGGTACCCACATCTTTTTATTTATGTTTTGAAAAAAAATTTCAACCTTATAGAAGCATTGTAGAAATAGTACAAAGAACTCCCTTAGTAAAAGCTCTTCAGGGGACTTCCCTGGTGGTCCAGTGATTAAGAATCTGCCTTCCAATGCAGGGGACTCAGCTTCGTTACCTGGTTGGGGAACTAAGATCCCATATGCTGCAGGGCAGCTAAGCCCACACGTTGCAACTAGAAAGGAAGACCCAGTGAAGCCAAAAAAAAAAAAAAAGGCTTTTTTTTTTTTATCACCTTTTGATAACGTGGCCACATTTCCTTTTTCTCTCTCCACATACACATACAATAATATCTTGTCACCGTTACCTCTGTTATTGAAAAGTAAGTTGCAGACATGTTAGCCCCTCATCGCTAAGCATGTCAGTGTGTGTCTCCTAGGAACCAGAGTAAAATGCTCAATTTGGGGAACTTTCACATTTATACAAAACCGTGGTGTGATGTGGAAACCGTTATTAATCTTACTGTTGTTTCAATGCCATTTTCAAGCAGGAAGCTTCCCTTGCCCCATCCTCCGCAGTCCACGATCCAGTCCAGTCTCCAGTGTCCTTTAATCTGGAGCAGTCCCTCAGCCCTAACTTTGACACTGTGGAAGAGCTGGGAAGCCACTTGTCTTGTCGGGCGTCCCTGGGTTTGGGAGGTGATGTCACCTTGCGATGGGATACAGGTTATTCTGGCAGGCACCCCATGGCACGGGCTTCCCAGGTGACCTCAGTGGTAAAGAACCTGCCTGCCAGTGTGGGACACTTGGGTGTGATCTCTGGGTCAGAAAGATCCCGTGGGGGAGGAAATGGCAACCCACTCCAGTATTCTTGCCTGGAAAATTCTACAGACAGAGGAGCCTGGTGGGCTGCAGTCCATGGGGTCACAAAGAGTCAGACATGACTGAGCAGCTGAGCATGCACCACGGCACAGCCCAGGAGGTCTGTGCGGCCAGTTCATCTCACAGGGGTGATGCTCTGGTCACTGTGTGTCCCTGTCTGCAATTAATGAGTAATCTCAGGGGAGTTGTTTTTGAGGCCCTGGGTCAATATCCTGTTCCCCTACATATTTTCATCTGATTGTTTGAGTGTTTATCAGGCCTTGACTCTTGACCAGATTCCTCATGAAGCTCAGTTGCAGGTCATTTAGATAAACACCAGAGCTTGCTTTTGGCTGCCAGTGAAAAACTTAGCATTGGGAAATATATTGACTTTTTTTTTTTCCCCCCAGAGAGGTATTATTCCATTTAGAATAAGAAGTGCACTTCCTGGCTTTAAAGTCTAAAAAGGTCAGATTCATTCTTTTGTTTGTTTGGTATTTGCTGAGTGCCTAGAGTATACTGGACACTCTTCCGGGTGCCGGGGATAATGCGGTAAAACACAGGTAGACAGACGTCCCTGGGGGGGATCAGACAGGAAACCTGTCCTCGGTGGCCAGGTAGTGCAGGGCGAACCCCAGGGTATGGTGAGGTCGGGGGTGCCTTGCTTGGATGGAGACCTGAGCGGGTGAAGCAGGGGAACAGGTTCGAGGCCTGGAGATGGGAGTCAGTGCGGGTGTGAGGAGGTCGCTAGGAGGTCGCTAGGGCTGGAGCTGAGACGGCCCGGGGAAGGAGGACGGTCAGCGGGGTTGCAGGGAGGCCTGGGCGAGACTGGGGGGCAACGTCCATTCGGATGTCGGCAGTGAGGGCCTGAATGAGACCCGGCTGGGAGTGGTGGCTCCTTGGGGCTCAGAGCACAGCGAGGAGGGTCTCCTCCGGGCAGAAAGGGGGCAGTTGGATGGGGCCTTTTCATTCTACCCTGCTGCTCTGGAAAGGACAGGAGGGGCCGGCCTGGCGAGGGGCCCGTCTCCCCACCTTCCCAGCGGCTTGGACAGTCTCTGGCAAGCCTTGGCAGGCGGGCATGCCTGCAGGCCCTGTGGCTTTCCGGCCTGGAATGGCCGGGGAGTCCTGGGCTGGGAGCCCAAGGTGGTGCATTGCCAGTGGGGCACAGCTCTTATCCAGGTCATCCCTGCCCATCTCCCCGTGGGAGGGAGCGCCAGGGCTCACAGCCTTGGTCCCCACGCCCCACTCAGGCAGCCCGGGGGAGTAAGCTGAGGACATTCGAGGAGGACTTTTCCGTGGGGGTGCAGGAGGGATGCAGTTCTGGAGACTTCCCACCCTCTGCTCTTTGGCATCTCGGGTGCCCGAGGTTACAGAGTCAGGATTTGAACCTGGCTAATGGATGTCACAATCTGGCCCTTCTCCACCAGGCTACACTGCAAGGGGCCAAGGGGGTGATATCACATCTATTTCAGGCAGTCCCCTGCCTCCTGAGATCTTGTTTGTGCTTGATATTTGACCTCTGGCCTGTGACCCCGGGGCTATTAGAGGGTGATGGGCGTGAGAAGGGCGCCGAGGGTGGTGAAGAGGCCTCTGTGCCTCCCTTTCGGGGTCAGATCAGAGATTCCCAGGAAGCGGGGTGACATTTACTTAGCCCTCCTGTGGTTTTGAGGACACACCTTGCTTAATGTTCACAGCTACACTGAAGGCTCGATTTTAGGACCATCCTTAACAGATGAGGAAGTTGAGACTCCGGGTTAATGACACAGCCAAGGTGGCGCAGCCGGGAAGGGGAGTCGTGTGTCAGCCCACGGCCCCACACGGTGATGCTTTGCTTGCTACACCTGATGGGCCGGTGCCTTTGGTCCTTCTGGAAGTCACGTGCTTGGCATGGCACCTCTGGATGCCTGCACTGGGCTGGCCTGCCGCACGGCGATGCTGGGCCTGCGGGCAGGGGTGGAAAGAGCACGGACCTCAGGGCGGGAAGACGGTGGCCCCAGCCTTCCTCTGCCCCACGGCCCCAGCCCCGAGTCCCTGTGATCTCTTCCCTCACCTGTGGAATGAGCTTCACCTGCATCCTCAGACCAGACGTGCACGTGTAGGTTGTGGTTCTCAGCTGGGTCTCGAGGTGTGTAGGCGAGCCCGAGAATCTTCTGGAGCGTGCGGTGCCCGCGCTGGGCGGCCCCCTCTCAGGGGCCCCTCCAGGCAAACAAACACATATGAATCTGGTGTCGGGGAGGATGTCAGTCTTTTGAGAAACATCCCAACTGATTTTTAAGACACTGTTTCCTTTCCTGCTTTTAGGATCTACGTTCAAGCTGTTGCGGCAGATGTTAATAGAAATAGGGAAAAGGACTTAACCAAACCCAGGTGGTGCTGGACAAGAATCCTACCCTGGAGTCTCTTTAGGAAAATGACCAGGTTTCCTTGCGATGGACACAGTGGTTCTCAACTGGGGGGCGGGGGCAGTTCCCCCCGCCCCGGTGGGGGGCATTTGGCAATATCTGAGGCACTTATTTTAGTTGTCACAACTGGAGAGAGGGTTTAACTAGCACCTCGGAAGCCTGAAGTGCTGCTCAATAGCCTGCAAGGCATGGACAGCCCCCACAGCAAAGGATTACCTAGGCTGAAACGTTGATGGTGCCAAGGTCAAGGATGAGTAACCCCGAGTTGAGAATAGCCAGTACTTAAATAGTGTTTATTATGTGTCAGACGTTGTTGGTTTAAGAGCTCCACAGGTATTGACTTGCTAATCCTCCCAACCCTCTGACGTGAGCTGTTATTATCCTGAGCTGACAGATGGGGAAGTAGGGGCCCTGGGAGCTTAAACACCTGGACCCAGGTAGGGGTCCCGAGGAAGGAGTAGGCAGGACCAGGACTTGGCTTCCCTGGAGTCTGTGCCTTCACCCCCCGCATTAAGGGAGTCTGTTTGACTTTAAACCAGATTTTCAGCTTTGGGTTCAGAAGGCCACACTGGAACATTTGCTATCTGAGAAGAGTCAGAAACCTTTCATTCCTGTGCCCAGAAAGTAAGAGAGAAGGGCTGGAGTTAAGGATGACGGGGGGCCCTGTGATCCATCCATGAACATCTTATGTTTTCCATATTCTGGGAGTGATTCACCTTCATGAATTTAATGGCATGAGACACCTCATGGGAGTGGAACACAGGTGAATCATGACTTCTTAGCCTTCGGCTCCCATCACTGGGGAATCAGAGACAAGACGGGGGCCACCTCCTCCCCGTGGTGCCGTGGGGGCCGGAGGGTGGCAGGACTGGGTGGAGAGCGTGGCTGACGGCGGCTGGGGCTGCACTGTGTCTTTGCAGAAGTGAAGACAACCGTGGTTTACCCCGCCACAGAGAAGCACCTACAGAAGTATCTGCGCCAGGACCTCCACCTGGTCCGAGAGACGGGCAGCGACTACAGGAACGTCACCTTGCCCCACCTGGAGTCCCAGAGCTTGAGCATCCAGGTACCGGCCACCACAGCTCAGGCAGGCCCCACGGGTTGGACGCGGAGTGCTGTCCCCGGGGCCAGCGTTTATCTTCTCAGGCATCGGTCGAGATGGTCCCAGGGGCCAGCGGTGTCCCTGCCTTCACGCCGCTTACGTCATGTGCAGGCGTCAGATAGCACGCGAATGTACACGTAACCACACAAGGCGTGAGACTGTGAGTGCTGTGGAGAGGAATAAGCAGGATAAGTGGCAAAGAAAGTGCTGGGTGAGGTGGTCGTGTTTCATGGACGACAGTCACCTGCATGGATAAGGGAATTGACGCTGGTCTCAGGCACACCACCGAGGCAATCTGGGATCTCAGAGCAGTCCATTCCCTGGGAAGAACTTCTGGCTACTCTGTAGTAGCACTGATGCGATCTCAAGAATGGCTTACCCAGACCAGAGGTCTATAAATGGGTAAACAAATGCTGGTTAGGCCTTCCCCATCCCGATGCCCATTCCTGGTTTCACCTGCAGCTAACCAGTCTCCAGGAGTTGAGTCCCAGGGGAGAAACTTCCCCTCCCCTTATGCCCCCTGCATCCATTCTGAGGGACAGGATCAGGAGGGAGGGGCTGGTGCACGGCCTCTTCTTCCAGGGCTGTGTTCACAGGTTGGAAGCATCTTCAGAGTGTATTCAGTCCCTGGGCCAGACGCAAGGCCATTTCGCTAACAGGTCTGATTCTATTTGGGTCTATGCCCAGCATCAACCAGATCCTTTTCTGAAATTGGCCCCATGTGCATGCTCAGAGTTAATGTGATGGATGAGTTGTTTTCCTACCCTGTCTGTTTATCACTCACTCCTGTTCCCTGAGCATTTGAATGTAGACAGTGTGGCCACGGCGGGGCAGGGTGTCCTGATGTGTATGGGAAGCTCATGGCCATTTCTCCCAGGCGCAGAGGAAGGGGGGGTGTCCTGGGTGTGGGGTCCTTCGAGGTGGACTGTCCTTGGGAGGAGGAAGGACAGGAGGCAGACAGGGGCAGAGGGAGGTCCCACGGGGAAGACCCGGCCAGGCTGTTAGCCATGGTCCCCACACAGGATTTGCACAAGGCTTCTCTAGCTCACTCCGGCTTGATTTTTTTTCCCCCTTTTTTAACAAGGACATCTCAGCACTTGCTATGTCTTCTAAGTAGGAAGGAAATTGGTCTCCATCTTCCTAGAAAGCATCTTGGATCGTGAAACGGATGTCCTGGAATGTGTGTTTTGCTGCACTAGTTGCACATATATGTGATTCAAGAGAGGAAGTCCTTAATACAGTTTCGGCGTGAGTCATATATGCACCTTCTTAAAGACCACTGTACACAGCCTCTGGGGAAATAGCTCCGCTACTCTACCCACTTCTGTGTGACACGAGTGTTCATGTGTTCTTTATTATTTTAAATTGGCCGAGCTGTGTGGCTTGTGGGATCTTAGTTTCTTGACCAAAGATTGAACCCAGGCCCTCAGCAGTGAAAGCACCGAGTCCTAACCACTGGAGCACCAGGGAGTTTCCCCATGTATTCTTTTTCGACTATTTCTAGCAAGTTTACAAGCACTCGCCTTAATTGGCAATCAGTTCAGTTCAGTTGCTCAGTCGTGTCCGACTCTTTGCGACCCCATGGACTGCAGCACGCCAGGCCTCTGTGTCCATCACCAACTCCCGGAGTTTACTCAAACTCATGTCCATTGAGTCGGTGATGCCATCCAACCATCTCATCCTCTGTCGTCCCCCTTCTCCTCCCGCCTTCAATCTTTCCCAGCCTCAGGGTCTTTTCAAATGAGTCAGTTCTTCACATCAGGTGGCCAAAGTATTGGAGTTTCTGCTTCAACATCAGTCCTTTCAATGAATATTGAGGACTGATTTGTTTTAGGATGGACTGGTTGGATCTCCTTGCAGTCCAAGGGACCCTCAATAGTCTTCTCCAACACCACAGTTCAAAAGCATCAATTCTTCAGTGCTCAGCTTTCTTTATAGTCCAACTCTCACATCCATACATGACTACTGGAAAAACCATAGCTTTGACTAGACAGACCTTTGTTGTCAAAGTAATGTCTCTGCTTTTTAATATGCTGCCTAAGTTGGTCATAACTTTTCTTCCAAGGAGCAAGCGTCTTTTAATTTCATGGCTGCAGTCACCATCTGCAGTGATTTTGGAGCCCCCCAAAATAAAGTCTGTCACTGTTTCCATTGTTTCCCTATCTATTTGCCATGAAGTGATGGGATCAGATGCAATATATATTGTAATGAAAACTGACCTATTTCAGTCCTGTGGCCACTGCTGAGTTTTCCAAGTTTGCTGGCTTATTGAGTGCAGCACTGTCACAGCATCATCTTCTAGGATTTGAAATAGCTCAACTGGAATTCCATCACCTCCACTAGCTTTGTTTGTAGTGATGCTTCCTAAGGCCCACTTGACTTCACATTCCAGGATGTTTGGCTCTAAGTGAGTGATCACACCATCGTGGTTCATGAAGTTTTTTTTTTTGTTTAGTTCTTCTGTGTATTGTTGCCACCTCTTCTTAAAGTCTTCTGCTTCTGTTAGGTCCCTACCATTTCTGTCCTTTATTGAGCCCATCTTTGTGTGAAATGTTCCCTTGGTATGTCTAATTTTCTTGAAGAGATGTCTAGTCTTTCCCATTCTATTGTTTTCCTCTATTTCTTTGCATTGATCACTGAGGAACTCTTTCTTATCTCTCCTTGCTATTCTTTGGAACTCTGCAGAGTGAATTGGCAATAGCTATTATATTTATTGAGCATCCCCTAGGTCCCAGACCCTGTGCTAGGGTCTGGAGGGTCACCAGATAAGCACTGATAATGTCCCCACAGTCTTGTATGGAAGGTGGGCATGCAGTATAGTGGGATGAGCACTTCGGTGGTTAATACACCAGGTACAACTGTGACACAAAGGGAAGTTGTCAGCCCAGATGCTGGGGGGCTTCACTGGGGAGAGGATCCTCCAGTTGGACCTTAAAGGACAAAGAGAAGTTTGCCAGGTGGACAGAACAAACAGGGCACTGCAGCCAGAGCAGAGAGAAACTCCAGGCCTCGGAGGGCTGGACTCTGATGCGTTTGGGGAGCTAGCCAGAGAAGACAGGCAGGGCCCAGGAAGAGGTGTGTGCACCTTACCCAGGAGACCAGGAGTTCCCAAACCTGGCCAGTCGTCAGCATGGCCTCTTGAGGTTTTATAAAATTCAGAGCACAGGGCGCTCCTCGGTATCTCCTGACTCAGGATGGACCTGGGAAATCTGGATTAGGAAAAAATCTCTTGTCAGATTTGAGGATGAGTGCCATAGGCAGTGAGGGTCCTGTAAATAGTTTTAAGCACGTGGGTAATGTGACGAGATTTAAAGAAGCAGTTGGAAGTGGTGAGAGTGGAAGGAGAAGAGGCAGAGGGGCACTTTTTCGATTAAGAGTCTGGGCCTAGATGAGGGCTGGCTTGGAGCAGCAAGGGGAGGGCCTGGGGTGACTCCAGGGGTACCTTGGGCAGTGAGTGGCAGATGGGAGGATGGTTAACCAGCACAGGGGCATGGACGGCAGAGTGGGTTTCCGTGGAGGACAGTGAGTTAGCTTGGGATGTCTCGGCACTCACGAGGTGACTTAGAACAGCAACGGCCCGGAGCATTTTTCGGGCGCCATATCTTCAGCAACAAGCTTTTGGAGACTAGCTTCAGAGCCAGGCGGCCTGGCCCCAGTGTCTGTGCTCTTAGCCATTGACGCTACTTGGATACTCAAATCTGAGGTGCTTGTAATTTCCCAGTTAAAAAAAAGGATGCAATGGGATGTCTGGATCCAGAGTCTTAGAGATCCATTTGTGAGCCCAGGGTTTGGCCTCTCGTCCTGACACCTTAGCGCCTCGAGAGCTTGTACTTCGTTTAAAAATAATTTTTGTTTTATTTGTTTATTTTTGACTGCGCTTTGTTGCTGAGCGGGCTTCTCTCCAGTAGTGCATGGGCTTCTCATTGCCACGGCTCCCTCTTGTTGTGGAGGACGGGCCCTAGGCACGCACATGGGATCCGTAGTTGCAGCTGATGGTAGTTGCAGCTCACGCAGCTTTAGTTGCCTCACAGCATGTGGGATCTTCCCAGACCAGGGATCGAACCTGTGTCTGCTGCTTTGGCAGGCAGATTCTTATCCGCCACACCACCAGGAAAGTCCTCGTCTTTCACTTTTGAGTCCCAGTTTCCCCGTCTGGAAAATGTGATGGACAGCACCTCCCTCCTGGGGTCCTGGCGGAGGCTGAGAGCCACGCCACATACCACGTGCCTGCTGCTGTTCCCCGCACAGAAGAGGTGCCAGAGGGGTGGCCACTGTTGTCCACACGGGGGGGCAGTTGCGAGGAGGAACAGGAGGGCTGAGACACGGCGGGGGAGGGGCGGCCGGAGGAGAGGGGCCAGAGCCAAGGAGCAGGAGGACAGGGAAGAAGGAGGAGAGAGGCTCCTGGGGCAGTTGCCAGCATCACCCACAGGGAGAACGTCACACCCAGATGGGTCCAGAAGCTGCCAGTGTCCCCAGAGCTCCGTCATCCGTGGGGCCGAGGCTCCAGGGCTTGCTTTCCCAGGGTGTCCCTCCCTGTGATGTCACCCTGTGATTCGTGTGAGTGGCATCCCCCAGTTCTCCTCCCACGTCTGTGCTGAGATGTCCTGTGAGTCCAGGCCCCTCCCGCTCTCCCAGGGGCCGTCCCCACATGGATGGCATGGAGCTTGGTGGGCTCTGGGGCCGGACGCTGGGTCGGGACTGTGTGAACTTGGGTGCACATCCTCGCACCTGCGGGCTTGCCTGGACCCCAAGATGCTGTCATCATAACACGCCTTCATCACACCACACCCTCCCAGCCCTCGGGCGCCCCTCCAGTCTCACACGTGGTTCTCTCGCCCCAGAATCAACGCACTTCCTTTGCTCTCATCCACTCTTCTTTTTCCCTTCCCACAGCTGGTCTTGCAGCCTCAGGCACGCCCAGCCTGACCTTTCCCAGCAACTTCTCTGTTTTCCGCTGCCTCCCTGGGCAGAGCTCTGTGTTGGACGCCTTTCTGAGCATTTTCTCGCTTAGTCCTCACCACAGCCCTAACCTGTGGGTATAATTAGCACCTCTTGACGAAGGAGGAAGCCACGGCTTAGATGAAATCAATCACTTTGCAGCGTGCAGCCAGTTAGTTAGTGTTGGAGGTGAGAGATGAGCCCCATGTTGTTGGGCTCCAGAGCCCATTCATCCTCCCCCAGATGATATGTTGTTTTCTAGGCGGAGGCAGGAGCTGTGGGGGAAGGCAGGGCCCTGGGGTGGCCTGGCCTGCTGTGGGCTGGGCAACCCAAGGGCTGTCTACGCAGAACCACCATCCCCTCCCTCCCATTTATTTTTGGGAGACTTCCGATCAGGATCCGACTGACTTTTTTTTTCTCAAGTGGCACATTCCTAGAGAGATGTCCAGTTAGAGAGGCGATGCTTCCCCTGGGAAATTCTCAATTTGCTGGGCTGTGCATTGCTCTGGCCCCAGGGTTGCACAAAGAAGCCACTGCAGGATGGCTTCCAGGCCTCACCAGGAAGTGGCATGGCCAGGCTTTCCTTGGGAAAGCCGCTCTTTTCTAGTGGGTTGACCTTACTGTGACTGGCCTGTGGGTCTCACTGGGGGGCCTGGGAGGCCCAGATCGTCCCCGGCAGGTTCCCTCTGCCTCTTCCCCCTCTGTATCAGACGGTTGCACTTGGCCTTGGCTGTGCTGGCCGAGAGTGCAGGATGCGGACTTGGGGGGCGGTGGGAAGGGAGCCCGCAGGAGGTTGGGGGGACAGCCCTGGCTCTCGCTGACCCTGCTGCGCCAGCACTCCTGGTGGTGGGCTAAGGAGCCCCGTGTTGGCTGGCCGTGTCGGTGCCCTGTCCTCCCCTCCAGCCCTCGTCAGCTCGAGTGCCTTCCCGACCGTGGGGCAGAAGGGGCAGCTGGGTGAGCCCAACTCCGGCCCCCTCTCTGGCTGTGCAGCCCGGTTCACTGTTAGAGTTTGGGCAGGAAGGAAGTCACGTTGGCAAAGGGTTCTCAGTGCTCAGGGGCAGTGGGGTAGAATGGGCTCCAGGGGTTGGAGCCCCATGAGAACAGGGCCTTCATATCTTGACCTCCAGGCTGCAGGCTGGCTTCCTCAGAGAGGCCGCCAGGACCTTCATGGTAAAGTGATGCCCTTGGGGTCCATGCAGTGCTCAAGGAAGAGTCCTTGAAGATGGTGGACAGCAGCTGATCAAAGGGCATGAGAGAGCTGGCAGCCCAGGGTTGACAGGAAGGCAGGAAGGGTCTGTGTCATTGCCTCTTGTGTGGCATTTCTTCTGCTTTGTCGTGAAGGGTCCATGTCAGGGGGGGTAGAGGTGCTAACCCCACTCTCACAAGAATCCCAGGGGGGCTGGGAAACCCAGCACAGTTACTTCCAGAACACAAGCTGTTCCTTGCCCTGGCGTGTGGCAAGCTCACTCTGCAAAAGGAACTCCCAGCAGACTCTCTGCCCCATGGTCCTGTCGGGGTGCCGGGACACTTCACCAGAGTCCCGTGGGCAGTGGAAGGGGATGAAGACCAGGCCTGTGAAGCCACAGCAGAGGATGTACACGGGGGTGGCCAGGACGGGTCTAAAGAGTGAGCTCCGTGTGGACCCTTGTGGGGGCAGCTGTAGTGACCCCCGTGGGGATGGCCATGGTGTCCCCCACTGGGTGGCCGTGGTGGGAGAGGGGAGGTCTCTTCTGGACCCAAGAGCTGATCCCTGGGACAGGATGGCCTGAGTGTGGATCCCCTGAGCTTCATGCCCCTTTAATATTGGGTGTCCTTCCCTGAGCCTGCCTCTCCCAGCATGGGGTGTCTCTTGGGGAAAGGACTGGCCTGTGAGCCCCATCTCTCTGCCCTCCTTCCAGTGGGTGTACAACATTCTCGACAAGAAAGCTGAAGCTGACCGGATTGTCTTTGAGAACCCGGATCCATCCGACGGCTTTGTCCTGATCCCCGACCTCAAGTGGAACCAACAGCAGGTAAAGGATTTCGCGCGGCGCCTCTCTGGTCTCTGAGTGCCCCACTCCAGCTGCCGCTCCTTAATCCTGCCCTTCTTCCTCCTGCTGGTCTCTTCTCTCTAAGCAGATTATAATTAACCGACAGGGGAGGCTGAGCTGTCTGCAGTGGGAGCAGCTACACAAATGTTTACCCTTCAGTGGGCCAGTTAAAGCCCCTTCTGGCTTACCTCCCACGCTAGGGGTGAGGATGGGCAGTGTTTGCGTCATGACGTCACAGGCTACTCCTTCATCAGCCAAGTGCGAGGCTTCCACCCTCCCTTCCAGGGGCGCCCAGAGCCCTGAGATGGACAGTTTACCCCTCTCCACGCCCTGGACACCAGCACATCCAGGCAGGCCTGTAGCACTGGCTGGCAGAAACCATGGGGACCAGCCGGAGGAGTCCCCTGCACTGCCCGAGCCACAGAGGGGGCCTCCCCTCCCTCATCTCACACTGAGAGGCCCATCCCTAGGCTCACTAGCTATCGCCTCTTTGGGTGGACTGTCATGCCCCGAGAGTAACAGGAACCAGCAGGGCACCGGGTCCAGGAAGCGCTGCGCCCACACAGACTGGAGCTGGGCCCGGATAAAGCCAGGCTCTGGGTTCTGTGTTCCTCACATCATTGTTAGGTCTCCCGGGGACGCTAATCTGGAGTGGCGGCCCTTCCCGCCTGGGCATACACCTCCCGTCTCACTCTGCACCCTCCGCCGAGCTCATCTGCATTCTTTTGGCTGGATGGGGTGGGTTTCCCCGACCAGCCACACCACTCCAGTTGCCAAGAGATGGGGGAGCCGAGAGCCTGTGGCTGGGGTGAAGGGCACAGAATTCGGGCTCAGAGGCACAGGCAAGCCCGTGCCAGCTGTCTCCCGTGGCGGCTCATAGGACTTCCTGGATGTGGCTGGCGGGGGAAGGAGGAGGCAGGTAGGGAATCTGAAGGGAGTTTCCAGAGGTCTCAGTGCTGAGCTGGGAAGGTCAGAGGAGCCCGCCCTCCCCTCGGTGATGATGTGCAGAGGCCGCCCCCCCCCCCCACAGCTGATCCCCATTCAGGCCATAAAGGAAGGCAGCGGACCAGAGAAGGACGAAGCCAGAGCCCCCGTGGGGTAGGGACGCTGGGGGGCTCTGACAATCCCGTCCGCTCCCTCGGGCAGCCCTGCGCTGGCCGTTGTGCATCACACACGCGGTGCAGGGAGGTGGGGGCAGGTGGGGGGCGCCGGTAGGAGGAATTTGGACTCACGAGGTTCCTGAAGAAGACCTTGTGATTTGCAGGAGGTGGTGGTCCGAGAGCCACGTGGGGCCAGCCGCAACCTCCCCATTCAAGGAGCCGTAATGCTCTGGCGCCCGCGGCACTGGGACCGGGAGTCCATGCTCCTGTTTACCTGGCACCGGCAGGCGTCCTGCTGGGCCTGCCCGGGGCACTGCCCACTGCCTGCCCCCTTAAGAGAGGACAGGCTTCAGGCGCCGCAGCAGGGTCCCAGCCGCACCATGGCGGGGTGACTCACCCTCGGGCTGTGAAGGGACCAGCTTGCACATCAGGCTTTTAACTTGCTGAGTGGACAGGTGTGACCGTCCCTGACCTTTGCTTCATTACCACTTATCTCCTTGTGGTGCCACAATTAAGGGCCTTACATCCCTGACTGTGACAGAACACTGAGACCCACAGCTCCCTAGAATTAGGCAGTGTGTCCAGCAGGGAGATGGGCCAGGCCCGGACTTCTGTCCTTCATCCCCATCCACCAAAGGAGGGCAGAGGAGAGGGCGGTCTGGCATGTGCGCTGAGGGGACTTCTAGCCACCCTGGCGTCCCCTCGTGCCGCTGCTCTGCCCAGAAGCGTGTCTTTTTCCCCTCACTGATGGCCCAGGGTTAAAAAACGTCCATCCATCCATTCGTCTGTCCGTCCGTCTCACAAACATTTTGCTGCTGTTGTTTAGTCACTAAGTCGTGCCTGACTCCTCTGGTAGCCCACCAGGCTCCTCTGTCCATGGGATTCTCCAGGCAGGAATGTTGGAGCAGGTTGCTGTTCCCTTCTCCAGGGGATCTTCCTGACCCAGGGATCGAACTCACGTCTCCTGATTGCAGGTGGCTTCTTTATCACTGAGCCACCAGGGAAGCCCCACAAATATTGATCAGGTCCCTAATGTCTGCTGGAGATTCTGGCTCCCTGGAGACTAGAGAATCCCTTCTTCAATTCTCTTTAGAGAGAACCTGTATATTCCTTTTCATTGTCTTATTTGAGGGTGTAGGGATTGGTCTGGTTAATACCCGTGCATGTGTGTTAGAAATTCGTTCATGTCCAACTCTTTGCAACCCCATAGACTGTAGCCCGCCAGGTTCCTCTGTCCATGGAATTCCCCAGGCAGGAATACTAGAGTGGGTTGCCGTTTCCTTCTCCAGGGGATCTTCCCAACCCAGGGATCAAACCCACATCTTCTGCATTGCGGGCAGATTCTTGACCATCTGAGCCTCCATGGAAGCCAACACCAACATGTACATGGTAATAGTACAACCTGCACACAGAGTGGGCAGTGAAAGTCCATTCCCCCACCCGACATTCCTCCATGTCCCTGCCCCAGAAGAGATGGTTTGTCCCTCCTCCATGGTCTCTACATTATACATGTCAGCATGTATGTGCATGTTCATGTAGACGCACAGACACCTTCAGCTCATGGAATGTAGATCCTTGTGTCTAAGGCACGCAGGCAGGAGCCTCGATCTCCGCGTCTCTCCTGAGGTGGGGCCATGGCTGTCCGGAGCTCCAGCCGTTCTCCATTTTGCCCCTCGCTATGAGGCTGTTGCTTTGACTTTGCTGCCCTGCCTTAGAGTAGACAAGGTTGATGGCCTCTGTCTCCCCAGAGGGATTGATGTGCTGCCTTCTGGGATGCCAGTCTGAGACCTCGCCAGCCCCTCACCTGTTTTTTCTTTCCAGATCATTTTTCTGGGCATCCGGGGCCCTTTGGGGAAAATCCGGGGTCATGTCTGCTGTCAGAGGACAGGTTTGTTTTCCTTCCCTCACTCAGCCTGTGAGCTGGCACCCAGCGCAGGCTTCATGCTTCATTCCATGCCAGTGGAGCAGAGAGCTGTGACTTAATGTCATCCTTAGGATTTGTCAACAGATATCATCTAAACAAATGTTACTATTGTTTGGAGGGCCCGTGACACTGACGACGTGGAACTGCTGAAGACACCCACACACACACACACTCCTAGTTCAAACAGCTTCGTTTTCTGCTGCTCCTTGGGTCTCAGCTTGTACAAGAGTCCTGGACACAGGCCATGAGAAAAAAGAGTCCAGAAGGGACTTGCAGAGCTGAGGCCCAGGTGGGCACCGCTTAGCCGTCTGCTGGCAGGTTCCCACCGTGCTTGTGTGTGGCCTGTCTGGGGCAGAAAGCCTGGCTCTTAGGGCTCTGGTGGAGATGAGTGCATGTGGCATGAGAGACTGTTGGCATGAAGAAGCACAGCTGGACATCAGGCACCATCTGGAAAGTCTCATTCCCAGTTTTTTAATTTGGGGCCCTTGGGGACCTGGCCTGGTGACTCATGGTCCCCAAATTATCTCATTGAGGAATCTAGCAGCTTGGCCTGCAGAGCTGAGGGCCGCTGGATCCGCACCAGGCCCTGGCCCTTGGAGCCCTGGTGTCTGAGGCTTGCTTTGCACGAGGATGTGAAACTGGCCAAGGCCAGGGTTTGGGCAAGGGGAGACTGGGACAGGAAGGGTTTTCTGGGCAAGAGGAAGAGTCCGTTTGCTCTCTGGCTCAAGGTTCTGGCTCAAGGTCTTGTTGGCCTCGGGTCTTTGTACTGTTGTGACCCCCAGGTCTTCGGCCAGCCGCTGTTTTCAGGAAGGACAGCAGGAAGGGCTGTGAATGAGCCCTGTGAGATACGGGAAGGGAGACAGGGGTGAAGCGAGGTGGAGCTCACTGCCCCCCGCACTTGCCTCTCCACTCCTCATCTGCCTGACTCCAGGCACATGGAGTCCCCCTCCCTCCACCAATGCCTCTGAGCCTTTTTCACTGTTCCTCTTGCTCAGTGCCCTTTCCCCAAACCTTCCCTCTTCTTGGGGACCCAGGTCCCCTGTGTCCTGTCCCAGGACGCCTCTCTGATCACCCTCACTAGTCTTCCCTTGTTTCTCCTGCACTCTTCTCCCCTTCTGTCTTACAGCACTTACTTCAGTACATGTGATTAGACCATAAAAGTGGTTCATGGCATTTTCTTGAGCTCCCCCCCCACTTCTGCCCCCCTACTTCCCCATCAGCTGTGAGTATGTAAATACTCTCATGTGATATTTTTGAGCGGGAAGAATAAACACAGGCTTCTTCCCTTACACTACCCTCGCTCACCCGGGGCAGGTGGACGCCCACCTTGCCTGGGGTTGGGTCTGGCCACAGTGTCCCTGGGATTGGCGGCGGCTGGCCCTGCAGGCCTTGGGGAGGGGGTGCTTCCTGACTTCCGGGGGGGCAGTTCCAGGATGGGCAATCTCCGAGGTTGGCCCCCTGCTGAGCCCAGTTCACCCCGCCTGTGTCTGCACAGCTCGATGACCTGTACCTGATCGCCATCTGCCATCGCCGGGGCATCAAGTCGCTTCGGGACCTCACCCCAGAGCACCTGCCGCTGCTCAGGAACATTCTGCAGGAGGGGCAGGTGAGGTTCCCGGGGCTGAGTCCACACCAGGGCCCAGAGGGGTTATGCTCCGATTCCCGTGTGTTCCTGGGCCCCTTTCCTCACCCCACCCTTCTGTAACACGGCTTCTCTCTAGGTGCCCTGCAGGGGCCTGTGAAGTCTCATAGATGGCCTCAGGAAGCCCCTGGTCCTGGTCCCACCCTGCCTTCCTGCTCTGCACTGAGCCCCCCTGCCTCACCCCACACAGGCTTCCTCAGTTCGGGTCCTCGATTCTGCTCCTTGACGTTGTGCTGCAGGTCACATCTGGGATGCCCTCCCATCCCAGGGTTACCCCTGATAGCTGCATCACGCCACACGTGTTTCTTGGGTAGATGGTCCACGACCTAATATGGATCTTCATGTGTCCCCTCGTGTACCCCAAGGACAGAGACTGAACGCTCTAGCACCTGGCGTTCTGGGACACCTTCCCTCTGGGAGATTTGCTGAATCGGATGAAAAGGCTGCTAAAAGGAGCCCTGGGGACGAGGGCAGATGGTGGGGGAGAGGAGAGTCTCAAATCTGGGGCTGTGATCCTGGTTCTGACACTTTGACCTTAGCCCACTGGGTGGCCTCGGGCAGATCATTTCACCTCTCTGGGCCTGAGTATCTGGAGGGGTCCTTCTGTAGGGTTTGGTCTCAGCCTTGTTTCCACTTGTTTCCACTCTGAGACATTGGATGGTGCAACCTCCATGCCAGGCCTGCTGTCACCAAGGTTTCCAGCAGGGGAGAGGCTCCCCCTGGTTGAGGTTCAACAAGCCCTGCTCCGAGGCTCTGCCAGCACCTGGGGGCAGGGCTCTGCCTGGGGCCACTCTCCTTCCCCTCTGGCCCCCTCCCCACTGTGCCCACCTGCCTTCCCACCCACCTGCTCACCCCACATGTCCCTGGCTGTCTTTCTCTTTTCTCTGGATGCGGGGCCCCTGGGAGGTGTCAGGCCAGCACTTGCATCTGCCCTGGCAACTCCAGCGCCCTTTCTCAGGTGGGCCAGCCCTCCAGGAAGCCTGGATGCCCAGATCCCTAGGGGCGCACCGATCAGCAGAGCACAATACAATCCCAGCATGTGTTCTGAGCCCACGGGGCCCTGTCTTTCTTCACCCCTGCCGCCTCAGGGATTGGCCTACATTGGAAATTAAATCTTCTCTTAATTCCGAGAGGCTTGGAGGCTTCTGTAGGCGGTTGGAGGAGAAAAAGCTCTACCACTGCGCAAGGTTGGGGTGGGCCAAGGGAGCTGGGGCCAAGGGTGATGCTTTCCTCTTCCCCGGGAAGTCCAGCGAGAATCCTGCGTCCCCTCCCCTGACCTTTCTCTGCCACCAAGCCCTTAGCTCTGCCGCAGCCCCGCTCCACTCTGTTCTGTGCTGAGCGGGAGAAAAAGGCTTCCTGCCACCCACTTGATGATTTAAGTCTGGTAACTCCTCCAGGGCAGGCAAGTCCCCCAGGCTTGGGAATCCGGGCCCGGTCCTTAGCACTGAGACTTCCTAGAGACCCAGCAGCGACAGAGGAAGCGGGTGTTCTACCAGGTTGGAGCGGGGAGCCCTGATCGAGGCCACCGTCCCCTTCCTTGGGAAGAAAACCTCCACCGCGCTGCTTGTCACCTGCACCTGCTGGCTCCCTAGAATGGAAGACAGGGGTCCCGAAGCCACCCGTGGGGCGACGGAGAGGCAGGTGGGGGCTGTGGGCAGCGGGCGGTTCTGGCTGACGCTCCCGCCCCCGCTTCTCGCCAGGAGGCCATCCTGCGGCGCTACCGGGTGGCGGCGGACCGGCTCCGCGTGTACCTGCATTACCTGCCCTCCTACTACCACCTCCACGTGCACTTCACTGCCCTGGGCTTCGAGGCGCCGGGCGCGGGCGTGGAGCGCGCCCACCTGCTGGCGGAGGTGATCGACAACCTGGAGCAGGATCCCGAGCACTACCAGCGTCGCACGCTCACCTTTGCGCTCCGGGCTGACGACCCGCTCCTGGCGCTCCTGCAGGAGGCCCAGAGAAGCTGAGACGAGACCACCCTTGGGCGGGGGGGGGGGGGGCACCAGGGTTTTTAGCACCAAGGGAATTTTTTTTTTTTTTAATGTATTTTGTACTGGCTTCTTCCCAGCATGAGAATAAACCATCAGTCTCATTCAGTATGGACCCACAGCGTGGCCTGGGGAGGTGGAGAGGGCAGACCCTAGCGGGGTGAAGGGGGGTGGGCACGGCCAACCTGGAGGGCTCGGGGCTTTCTGCGGGTCCCCTCCTGGCTGACTTCACTCCTTGCTGTCCTGCTACCACCTTCCTCTTCCTTCTTCCCACTCAGTGTTTCTTCCTGATGGTCCACATGTCTGGGAGGTCCCCGCTGCCCCCCCCCCCCCCCCAAGAAAAAACCACATAGGAAGTTTTTTTGGAAATAATGTATAGTCTTTCTGACTGCACTTCCTCTTTCCCGCCCCAGCACTTAACTCACACTTCCCATGTGGGAGCCGGTCCTGTTGATAAACTCTTGTTGACAGGGCTGGAGGCTGGCCTCCTGGAAGTGGGAGGCCCTAATCAGAATCAGATGATGCAAGCTCAAGACTCCGGCCTTTGCCTCTGTTCCTTGGTCAGTGAAACTGTGGCCTTGAGTTTGTTGTCTGGACAGGAAGACAAAACACACTGCCGGAGAGCAACCAGAAGATAAATCCAGTGTCTCAGCAGGGCACAGTGGCATGGCTGCAGTGAAGTCCAAAACCCCTGAGTCCTGGGGTCCAGGTGTGACCGCTCTCCTAGGGCCCTGACCGCAGAATTGTCAGGCCAGGAAGGGACTTCAAAGCACCCAAGGCTGATAGCCTGTAGGAAGCCATCAAGGGCTTATCTGGGAAAGTGAGATCTCCCACTGCTCCAGCCGGGCAGGGACACGGGTGCAGACATTGGCGACATGTAGTTAAACACATGAGGCCCTCTTTCCAGCCCAGGGGACAGACGAATCATGCTGCCCGAGAGGGGCTGGCATTTGCTCTTTGGTCAACATGGGGCTCTGAGTTACCACATCTTGCTCCCGCAGGACACACTGCCAGGGGAGGTAGGATGTGGGTCTTGCAGAGTGAAAGGAGGATGAAAACGGAGACACAGGACTCGGGGTGGCCCTTACTCTGCGTACCCTGGACCGAGAACCAGGAGACCCGATTCACAGCCAAGCTCCAGTCACTTGTTCCTCATATTGCTACTTAAACACGTACTGCACCAGACCCAAGGCCTCCTGAGCCTGTTTCTTTGTCAAGGGGCACGGGGATGAGGATCTACCACAGAGCGATCTGCTGGTGATCGTACACGCAGCGGGCCAAAGTGGCACGGTTGCAATGGAGTCCAAAGCGTTGACTCACTGCATGCCTTTTGAGCCAGACGATGTCCTAAGGGCTGGGAATCCAGAGACGACTATAAAGAAGCTCCCAGGCTAGGGGGCAGACCGACAGTCCTCAGCCGGAGGGATGCAGAATGAGAACCGTCTTCTCCTCTGCCTTAGCTTTCCTCCTGCCTTCACTTAGCAGAACCCACCCAGCTCCCCACCTCCCCTGAGACAGCATCCTGAGCAAAAAGTGCTTAAGCCTCAGCACCGCTTGACTGATGAGCCACCGCCAGGCCTCTGGGACGGCATGGACGGTCCCTGTGCGTTTAGCTGCGTGTCCTCGGTGAGTGTCTCCTCTCCTGCAGCGGAGGTGGGTGTCACCTCGTAAACTTCGGAGGGCTCCCCACCGGCGCCAGGCCCCCGTCCTTGGCTGACTTTCTTCCTGGCTGGGTTGGGGAGGGAGGAGAGAGGTTGGAGATGTGACTGCTTTTCCTCGGCTCCTCTAGTTTGCCCAAAAGTTTCCTCATAGGGCAAAATTGCTGAGTGTTCTATATTTGTCAACATTCCTTCATGAAAATGAGAAAAATAACATTTCAGGAGGAGTTGGACAGTTAGTTCCACGTTGCCTGGTTCTGTTGAACACAGATCCCCAGAATGGAGAAACAAATCAAGAAACAGTTGCGAACAAAGTAACACGTGAAAATGTTTCTCTTGTGATATTTGTACTTCCAAACAAGTTTAATGGATCTGTTTTATTTCTGAATACTTTGATGTGGGTCTTTTAACTCTTCCTTCTCAGAAAGGACTAAATCTTTATTCCAAACATGTATATAGAACCCTAAAAGGACCTTTCTTTTGTAAGAAGATGGTGATGATTAACAGTAGCCGTTTTCAGAAAATCCTCACATAGCAAAATAAATGTTGGCAACCCTATGTTTGCTCCATATTCTCATTGAAATTACATTGGATTCTGAAGTCTATGTAAACTTGAAGTTACCAAATTTTAGCCACTGTTAAAAAATAAACATGGACTAAATTTGTTTAAAGTGTTTAAATTCAAAGAATGAGGTTTTGAACATCTACCCTCTTTTTTTTTTTTTTTTTAAAGAAAAAGAAATCTTATTGAGCTTACAACTTAGTGAGACACATAGACATAATTGGGCTTCCCTGATGGCGCAGTGGTAAAGACTTGGGTTTGATCCCTGGGTCAGGAAGATACCCTGGAGAAGGAAATGGCAACCCACTTCAGGATTCTTGCCTGAAAAATCCCATGGACAGAGGAGACTGGCCAGCAACAACAGTCCATGGGATCACAAAGAGTTGGACACAATTTAGCAACTAGACAACAATGATAGACATAATTACAAAGTAATTCCACAAACAACTCAGTTCAGTCACTCAGTGTCTGACTCTGTGACCCCCTGGACTGCAGCATGCCCGGCTTCCCTGTCTATCACCAATTCCTGGAGCTTACTCAAACTCGTGTCCATCGAGTCGGTGATGCCATCCATCCATCTCATCCTCTGTCATCCCCTTCTCCTGCTTTCAATCTTCCTAGAATCGGGGTCTTTTCCAATGAGTCAGTTCTTTGCATCAGGCAGCCCAAGTATTGGAGTTTCAGCTTCAGCATCAGTCCTTCCAATGAATATTCTGGACTGATTTCCTTTAGGATGGACTGGTTGGATCTCCTTGTGGTCCAAGGGACTCCCAAGAGTCTTCTCCAACACCACAGTTCAAAAGCATCAATTCTTCAGCGCTCAGCTTTCTTTATAGAACAACTCTCACATCCATACCTGACTACTATGGAAAAACCAAAGCTTTGACTAGATGAACCTTTGTTGGCAAAGTAATGTCTCTGCTTTTTAATGTGCTGCCTAAGTTGGTCATAACTTTTCTTCCAAGGAGCAAGCGTCTTTTAATTTCATGGCTGCAGTCACCATATGCAGTGATTTTGGAGCCCAGAAAAATAAAGTCTCATACTGTTTCCATTGTTTCCTCATCTATTTGCCATGAAGTGATGGGAGCAGATGCCATGATCTTAGTTTTCTGAATGTTGAGCTTTAAGCCACTTTTTTCACTCTCCTCTTTCACTTTCATCAAGAGACTCTTTAGTTCTTCTTTGCTTTCTGCCATAAGGGTGGTGTCATCTGTGTATCTGAAGTTATTGATATTTCTTCCGGAAATCTTGATTCTAACTTGTGCTTCATCCAGCCCGGCATTTCGCATGATGTTTTCTGCATATAAGTTAAATAAACCAGATGACAATATACACCCTTGACGTACTCCTTTCCCGATTTGGAACCAGTCCGTTGTTCCATGTCTAACTGTTGCTTCTTGACTTGCATACAGATTTCTCAGGAGGCAGGTCAGGTGATCTGGTATTCCCATCTCTTGAAGAATTTTCCATACTTTGTTGTGATCCACACAGTCAAAGGCTTTGGCAGAGTCAGTAAAGCATAAGTAGATGCTTTTCTGGAACTCTCTTGCTTTTTCAGTGATCCAACGGATGTCGGCAATTTGATCTCTGGTTCCTCTGCCTTTTCTTTTTTTTCTTTTTTTTTTATTAGTTGGAAGCTAATTACTTCACAACATTTCAGTGGGTTTTGTCATACATTGATATGAATCAGCCATAGAGTTACATGTATTCCCCATCCCGATCCCCACTCCTACCTCCCTCTCCACCCGATTCCTCTGGGTCTTCCCAGTGCACCAGGCCTGAGCACTTGTCTCATGCATCCCACCTGGGCTGGTGATCTGTTTCACTATAGATAATATACATGCTGTTCTTTCAAAACATCCCACCCTCACCTTCTCCCACAGAGTTCAAAAGTCTGTTCTGTACTTCTGTGTCTCATTTTCTGTTTTGCATATAGGGTTATCATTACCATCTTTCTAAATTCCATATATATGTGTTAGTATGCTGTAATGTTCTTTATCTTTCTGGCTTACTTCACTGTGTATAATGGGCTCCAGTTTCATCCATCTCATTAGAACTGATTCAAATGAATTCTTTTTAACGGCTGAGTAATATTCCATGGTGTATACGTACCACAGCTTCCTTATCCATTCGTCTGCTGATGGGCATCTAGGTTGCTTCCATGTCCTGACTATTATAAACAGTGCTGCGATGAACATTGGGGTGCAGGTGTCTCTTTCAGATCTGGTTTCCTCAGTGTGTATGCCCAGAAGTGGGATTGCTGGGTCATATGGCAGTTCTATTTCCAGTTTTTTAAGAAATCTCCACACTGTTTTCCATAGCGGCTGTACTAGTTTGCATTCCCACCAACAGTGTAAGAGGGTTTCCTTTTCTCCACACCCTCTCTAGCATTTATTGCTTGTAGACTTTTGGATAGCAGCCATCATGACTGGTGTGTAATGGTACCTCATTGTGGTTTTGATTTACATTTCTCTGATAATGAGTGATTTTGAGCATCTTTTCATGTGTTTGTTAGCCATCTGTATGTGTTCTTTGGAGAAATGTCTGTTTAGTTCTTTGGCCCATTTTTTGATTGGGTCATTTATTTTTCTGGAATTGAGCTTCAGGAGTTGCTTGTATATTTTTGAGATTAATCCTTTATCTGTTGCTTCATTTGCTATTATTTTCTCCCAATCTGAGGGCTGTCTTTTCACCTTACTTATAGTTTCCTTTGTTGTGCAAAAGCTTTTAAGTTTCATTAGGTCCCATTTGTTTATTTTTGCTTTTATTTCCAATATTCTGGGAGGTGGGTCATAGAGGATCCTGCTGTGATTTATGTCGGAGAGTGTTTTGCCTATGTTCTCCTCTAGGAGTTTTATAGTTTCTGGTCTTACATTTAGATCTTTAATCCATTTTGAGTTTATTTTTGTGTATGGTGTTAGAAAGTGTTCTAGTTGCATTCTTTTACAAGTGGTTGACCAGTTTTCCCAGCACCACTTGTTAAAGAGGTTGTCTTTTTTCCATTGTATATCCTTGCCTCCTTTGTTGAAGATAAGGTGTCCACAGGTATGTGGATTTATCTCTGGGCTTTCTATTCTGTTCCATTGATCTATATTTCTGTCTTTGTGCCAGTACCATACTGTCTTGATGACTGTGGCTTTGTAGTAGAGTCTGAAGTCAGGCAGGTTGATTCCTCCAGTTCCATTCTTCTTTCTCAAGATTATTTTAGCTATTCGAGGTTTTTTGTATTTCCATACAAATTGTGAAATTATTTGTTCTAGTTCTGTGAAAAATACCGTTGGTAGTTTGATAGGGATTGCTTTGAATCTATAGATTGCTTTGGGTAGAATAGCCATTTTGACAATATTGATTCTTCCAATCCATGACCACGGTATGTTTCTCCATCTGTTTGTGTCCTCTTTGATTTCTTTCATCAGTGTTTTATAGTTTTCTATGTATAGGTCTTTTGTTTCTTTAGGTAGATACACTCCTAAGTATTTTATTCTTTTTGTTGCAATGGTGAATGGTATTGTTTCCTTAATTTCTCTTTCTGTTTTTTCATTGTTAGTGTATAGGAATGCAAGGGATTTCTGTGTGTTAATTTTATATCCTGCAACTTTACTATATTCATTGATTAGCTCTAGTAACTTTCTGGAAGAGTCTTTAGGGTTTTCTATGTAGAGGATCATGTCATCTGCAAACAGCGAGAGTTTCACTTCTTCTTTTCCTATCTGGATTCCTTTTACTTCTTCTTCTGCTCTGATTGCTGTGGCCAAAACTTCCAACACTATGTTGAATAGTAGTGGTGAGAGTGGGCACCCTTGTCTTGTTCCTGATTTCAGGGGAAATGCTTTCAATTTTTCACCATTGAGGGTGATGCTTGCTATGCGTTTGTCATATATAGCTTTTATTATGTTGAGGTATGGTCCTTCTATTCCTGCTTTCTGGAGAGTTTTAATCATAAATGAGTGTTGAATTTTGTCAAAGGCTTTCTCTGCATCTATTGAGATAATCATATGGTTTTTATCTTTCAATTTGTTAATGTGGTGTATTACATTGATTGATTTGCAGATATTAAAGAATCCTTGCATTCCTGGGATAAAGCCCACTTGGTCATGGTGTATGATTTTTTTAATATGTTGTTGGATTCTGTTTGCTAGAATTTTGTTAAGGATTTTTGCATCTATGTTCATCAGTGATATTGGCCTGTAGTTTTCTTTTTTTGTGGCATCTTTGTCTGGTTTTGGAATTAGGGTGATGGTGGCCTCATAGAATGAGTTTGGAAGTTTACCTTCCTCTGCAATTTTCTGGAAGAGTTTGAGTAAGATAGGTGTTAGCTCTTCTCTAAATTTTTGGTAGAATTCAGCTGTGAAGCCATCTGGTCCTGGGCTTTTGTTTGCTGGAAGATTTCTGATTACAGTTTCGATTTCCTTGCTTGTGATGGCTCTGTTAAGATCTTCTATTTCTTCCTGGCTCAGTTTTGGAAAGTTATACTTTTCTAAGAATTTGTCCATTTCTTCCAAGTTGTCCGTTTTATTGGCATAGAGCTGCTGGTAGTAGTCTCTTATGATCCTTTGTATTTGAGTGTTGTCTGTTGTGATCTCTCCATTTTCGTTTCTAATTTTGTTAATTTGGTTCTTCTCTCTTTGTTTTTTAATGAGTCTTGCTAATGGTTTGTCAATTTTGTTTATTTTTTCAAAAAACCAGCTTTTAGCTTTGTTGATTTTTGCTTTGGTCTCTTTAGTTTCTATTGCATTTATTTCTGCCTTAATTTTTAAGATTTCTTTCCTTCTGCTAACCCTGGGGTTCTTCATTTCTTCCTCCTCTAATTGCTTTAGGTGTAGAGTTAGGTTATTTATTTGGCTTTTTTCTTGTTTCTTGATGTAAGCCTATAATGCTATGAACCTTCCCCTTAGCACTGCTTTTACAGTGTCCCATAGGTTTTGGGTTGTTGTGTTTTCATTTTCATTCATTTCTATGCATATTTTGATTTCTTCTATGATTTGTTGGTTATTCAGAAGCGTGTTATTTAGCCTCCATGTGTTTGAATTTTTAACATTTTTTTTTCCTGTAATTGAGATCTAATCTTACTGCACTGTGGTTAGAAAAGATGACTGGAATGATTTCAATTTTTTTGAATTTTCCAAGACCAGATTTATGGCCCAGGATGTGATCTATTCTGGAGAAGGTTCCGTGTGCACTTGAGAAAAAGGTGAAGTTGATTGTTTTGGGGTGAAATGTCCTATAGATATCAATTAGGTCTAGCTGGTCCATTGTGTCATTTAAAGTTTGTGTTTCCTTGTTAATTTTCTGTTTAGTTGATCTATCCATAGTTGTGAGTGGGGTATTAAAGTCTCCCATTTTTGTGTTACTATTAGTTTCCTCTTTCATACTTGTTAGTGTTTGCCGTACATATTGCGGTGCTCCTATGTTGGGTGCATATATATTTATAATTGTTATATCTTCTTCTTGGATTGATCCTTTGATCATGATGTAGTGTCCTTCTTTGTCTCTTTTCACATCCTTTATTTGAAAGTCTATTTTATCTGATATGAGTATTGCGACACCTGCTTTCTTTTGGTCTCCGTTTGCGTGAAATATTCTTTTCCAGCCCTTCACTTTTAGTCTGTGTGTGTCTCTTGTTTTGAGGTGGGTCTCTTGTAGACAGCATATATAGGGGTCTTGTTTTTGTATCCATTCAGCCAATCTTTGTCTTTTGGTTGGGGCATTCAACCCATTTACATTTAAGGTAATTATTGATAGGTGTGGTCCTGTTGCCATTTACTTTGTTGTTTTGGGTTCACGTTTATACAACCTTTCTGCATTTCCTGTCTAGAGAAGATCCTTTAGCATTTGTTGAAGAGCTGGTTTGGTGGTGCTGAATTCTCTCAGCTTTTGCTCGTCTGTAAAGCTTTTGAGTTCTCCTTCATATCTGAATGAGATCCTTGCTGGGTACAGTAATCTAGGTTGTAGGTTATTCTCTTTCATTACTTTAAGTATGTCCTGCCATTCCCTTCTGGCCTGGAGGGTTTCTATTGATAGATCAGCTGTTATCCTTATGGGAATCCCTTTGTGTGTTATTTGTTGTTTCTCCCTTGCTGCTTTTAGTGTTTGTTCTTTGTGTTTGATCTTTGTTAATTTGATTAATATGTGTCTTGGGGTGTTTCGCCTTGGGTTTATCCTGTTTGGGACTCTCTGGGTTTCTTGGACTTGGGTGGCTATTTCCTTCCCCATTTTAGGGAAGTTTTCAGCTATTATCTCCTCGAGTATTTTCTCATGGCCTTTCTTTTTGTCTTCTTCTTCTGGGACTCCTATGATTCGAATGTTGGGGTGTTTCACATTGTCCCAGAGGTCCCTGAGGTTGTCCTCATTTCTTTTGATTCTTTTTTCTTTTTTCCTCTCTGCTTCATTTATTTCCATCATTTTACCTTCTACCTCACTTATCCTATCTTCTGTCTCCGTTATTCTGTTCTTGGTTCCCTCCAGAGTGTTTTTGATCTCATTTATTGCATTATTCATTTTTAAGTGACTCTTTTTTATTTCTTCTAGGTCTTTATTAACCATTTCTTGCATCTTTTTAATCTTTGTCTCCAGGCTATTTATCTGTAACTCCATTTTGTTTTCAAGATTTTGGATCATTTTTATTGTCATTATTCTAAATTCTTTTTCAGGTAGATTCCCTATCTCCTCTTCTTTTGTTTGACTTGGTGGGCATTTTTCATGTTCCTTTACCTGTTGGGTATTTATCTGCCTTTTCATCTGGTTTAGATTGCTGTGTCTGGAGTGGGCTTTCTGTATTCTGGAGGTCTGTGGTTCCTTTTTATTGTGGAGGTTTTACCCAGTGGGTGGGGTTGGACGATTGGCTTGTCAAGATTTCCTGGTTAGGGAAGCTTGTGTCAGTGTTCTGGTGTGTGGAACTTGATTTCTTCTCTCTGGAGAGCAATGGAATGTCCAGTAATGAGTTTTGAGATGGGTCCATGTGTTAGGTGTGACCTTGGGCAGCCTGTATGTTGACGTTCAGGGCTATGTTCCTGCGTTGCTGGAGAATTTGCGTGGTATGTCTTGCTCTAAAACTTATCGGCTCTTGGGTGGTGGTTGGTTTCAGTGTAGGTATGGAGGCGTTTGGACGGTCTCTTATTACTTAAAGTTCCATGTAGTCAGGAGTTTTCTGGTGTTCTTAGGTTTTGGGCTTAAGTCTCCTGCCTCTGGATTTCAGTTTTATTTTTCCAGTAGTCTTAGGACTTCTCCAACTATACAGCACTGATAATAAAACTTCTAGGTTAATGGCAAAAAGATTCTCCCCCGTTAGGGACACCCAGAGAGGTTCACAGAGTTACATGAAGAAGAGGAGAGGGAGGAGGGAGATAGAGATGAGCAGGAGGAGAAAAAGGGGGGCTCAAGAGGAGAGAGACAGAACTACGCAGTTGTCTGTTCCCAGAGTGTTCTCCGTAGCCCAGACACCCACAAAGATTCTCAGAATTGGATTGGGAAGAGAAGGGGAAAGGAGGAAATAGAGGTGTTCTGAGGTAGAAAATGGAGAGTCAAGATTGAGAGAGAGTAATCCACACACTCCTGAATAAAAATGGGAACTGAATATTGGATTCTTAAATATCCACAATTTATATCATATACTGAAAAACAAAGATTAAAAATCTAGAGTAGAGGTTAGACTCTTAAAAATACTATATTAAAAACAAAAACCAAAACACAAAAAAATTTTAGAAATATATATGAAGTTTGGTTTAAAAATAGGGCTTCTCTTTTTTTTGTAAGGTTATAGTGTAATGAAAATGAAAATTAAGAAGTAGTAGAGGAGTAATAGAGGACTTTAAAAGGAAATAAGAGAAAAAGAAAAATAGAAAACAGAAGAGAAAAAGAAAAAAAAGAAAAAAACAATAAAAGAAAAAAAAATTTTTTCCTAATTAAAAAAATCGTAAAAATCTATGAAAATGAATGTTAAGGAGTAATGGGGGAGTAATAGGGAATTTTAAAAGAAAACAAAAGAGAAAAAATAAAAAAGAAAAAAAAATTTTTTTTCTTACTAAAAAAAAAAAAGTAAAAATATATCTAGGAATTTCTCTGGAGTTGTTGCGGTCAGTGTGAGTTCAGTTCAGTTCAGTTTCAGATAGCGCCTCGTTCCAGCTTACACTTCTCAATATCTACAGGCCGCTTCCAGTGTAGTCGGTGTTATCTACAGGGATTTTAATCTGTTGCACTGGTCCCTTCTGAAGCGATTCCCTTTGTTTATTTGGCTTCTGTTTGCCGGTCTCTTCAGTGCCTCATTTCCGCCCTGACACAGGCGGGCGGAGGTGGTCTCTTATTCAGGTTGCTAGTTCCCTCGAGCTGCGGGGAGGGGCTGGCGCTGCTTTCCCCGTCTACGTTGCCCAGGCTCCCGGCTGTTCTAGATGGAGCGTGCCTTGCGTTGCGCGCGGTTCCAGCCCTCGGGTGTTCCACAAAAGCACGGAACAAAAAGCTGCGCCTGCGTTTTGTGCCTTCGCCGTCCCAGTGGCTCAGGCAGCCAGGAGCCTCACGGGCGCACTCTCCCCAGGTGCGGCGCACCTTCTCCCCTGCGCGATCCCAGTCAGTCTCAGTTTCCGCCGCGCCAGTCGGGTGCATGTGCCTTCTGCCCTCCGCGTCCCCAGCCCCAGTCCCCGCCCGCGCCGGTCGGGTGCGTGCGCCCTGTGTCTCGTGGCGACCCTCCCGGCAGACACTGACCATCCAGAATCTCAGGAGGTCTTTGATTAGAAACTGGAGGCCTGTTTGCAGTGCGGTAGGGGATGCGGTCCTTGGGGCCGAGCCTGCCCTTTCCCCTCCCCCCTGCCTCCAGCCTCCGGCGGGGCTGGGTCGGTCCGCAGCCTGCAAGCTCTTCTCTGGACTTGCTCGGTCCCTTTGTTCTGCGAACGGCCGGCAGTGTGTTCAGCCGGTTAATTTTCTCTCTCTCTTTTGCTGACCCACAGTTTAAGTTGGTAACTCACAGAAGCTCCCTCCGATTGTCCTCAGGGCACTCAGGCCCAGTCCTTAACCTAAGCAATGCCGCCCGCTCCTCTCCGTTCCGCCGCCACTTGCTGGTGGCGGATGCGGGTGTCTGGGGTACTTTTCTGCTGGGAGTTGCTTTTAGGCAAGTAATCTGTGGGTTTTATTTATTGTTCCCCTCCCAGTCAGGTTGCCCTCCGAGATTCAAACACTTCCCCCAGACCCGCTAGTGCGAGGGTTTCCTGGTGTCTGGAAACTTCCTCTATTAAGACTCCCTTCCTGGGACGGATCTCCGTCCTTAGCTCTTTTGTCTCTCTTTTTATTTTTATATTTTGTTCTATCTCCTTTCGAAGACAATGGGTTGCTTTTCTGGGCGCCTGATGACCTCAGCTAACGATCAGAAGTTGTTTTGTGAAGTTTGCTCTGCGTTCAGTTATTCTTTTGATGAATTTGTAGGAGAGAAAGTGGTCTACCCGTCCTATTCCTCTGCCATCTTGGCTCCCCTCTGCCTTTTCTAAATCCAGCTAGAACATCTGGAAGTTCATGGTTCACGTACTATTGAAACCTGGCTTGGAGAATTTTGAGCATTACTTTGCTAGCATGTGAGATGAGTGCAATTGTGCAGTAGTTTGAACATTGTTTGGTGTTGCCCTTCTTTGGGATTGGAATGAAAACTGACCTTTTCAGTCCTGTGGCCACTGCTGAGTTTTCTAAATTTGCTGGCATATTGAGTGCAGCACTTTTGCAACATCATCTTTTAGGATTTGAAATAGCTCAACTGGAATTCCATCACCTCCACTAGCATTGTTCGTAGTGATGCTTCCTAAGGCCCACTTGACTTCGCATTCCAGGATGTCTGACTCTAGGTGAGTGATCACACCATCATGATTATCGATGGTGAGTGTGTGTGTGGGGGTTTAACCACATCTGTGGCTATCTGGGTCATGAAGATCTTTTTTTGTATTGTTCTGTGTATTCTTGCCACTCCTTAATATCTTCTGCTTCTGTTACCATACCAATTCTGTCCTTTATTGTGCCCATCTTTGCATGATACCCTTGGTATGTCTAATTTTCTTGAAGAGATTTCTAGTCTTTCCCTTTCTATTGTTTTCCTCTATTTCTTTGCATTGATCACTGAGGAAGGCTTTCTTATCTCTCCTTGCTATTCTTTGGAGCTCTACATTCAAATGGGTATATCTTTCCTTTTTTCCTCTGCCTTTTGCTTCTCTTCTTTTCTTAGCTATTTGTAAGGCCTCCTCAGACAATCATTTTGCCTTTCTGCATTTCTTTTTCTTGGGGTTGATCTTGCTCCCTGTCTCTTGTACAATGTCACGAACCTCCATCCATAGTTCTTCAGGCCCTCTGTCTATCAGATCTAATCCCTTGAATCTATTTGTAACAACAGAGATAGACATAATTACAAATAATGCCACAAATGTGAGTACTTTGAGAAAAGCACAGGGGGCCGTGGGCGCTTATGCCAGGAGAAGCCAGACTTCCAGGCTAAAATGAGAGTTAAACGACCACCATGAGCTAAAACAGAACACCCAGGGAGACCACGGCTCAGCATGGCCAGAACCTCAAACCTGGCTCCCAGCATATCCAGTAGCACCCTGACCAGTTTTTCCTTCAGGACCAGGAAAAAATGAAAGTCAAAACTACGGAGAAATGTATTATCGTCCTGTTGTATATTCTTTTCAGAGCCAGCATGGTCTGGTGACCCCTGCACAGAAACTGCACCATATCCAGATATAATCTCGGGCAAGTTAGGTAACTGCTCATCAGCTAGGAGTGAGTGAAAGCAGTGCTTACCCCTAGGAGCTTTGTGAGGATTCAACAAGAGGATTTTGTGGACATGGTAAGAACTCATAAATGTTAGCTGCCATTTTCCTACTGCCGGAAGGGCCTAAAGGATGCAGCCAATATATTTGGGTTAGATATTAAAAAGGACTTCCGGATTAGAAGGCCATGAAATCCTAGACTGGGCACTGAAGTCATGGAAACCGAGACCTGAAGGCAGAAAGCGAGCCATAAACTCTGTGGTTCATTGATTGTGGCCCCAAAAGAGACGAGGGCTGTGTGCAATGACTTCTTAGGATTTCTTCCAGCCGACAGGTTCCTGGAATGCATTTTAGCCTTGGCCTTACGGCAGGTTTCTAAGACTACAATAGTGATGTCCGCTGCTATTGAGAACCCTGGGAACCGCACAGCTCGAGCGTCCAGCCATATAAATCTGATAAAAATAGGAGCTGAAACACCATCCCCAAGTTGCTATTTTTAAAAGCATCTGAGATGCTGGATTGGGTTTATTTCTTCTTCAAACGGCATCTCGCTGTTCCCTCCTCCCGGTGGGCAGGATGCTAACGTGGCACATGCGAGGGACAGGAGCCAGAGGCCTGGGGAGGCGCATGTGTTAAGGGCTCACACCCTGGCCTCCCAGCTCCAGATGCACCTGCCCCTCCCACAACCCTTGCTCCTCTGTCTCCTCCCTCTGCTCCCTAGAGAGAGAGAGAGGCCCCCTGGGCGCCCCAGCAGAGCTGTGTCCGCCAACTTCCTCCATAGCAGAGACAGAACCGGAGAGGTAAAGGGGGTGCTCCGGAGGTGGGAAAGGAGGCAATATGGCTCGGAAGGGGGCCAGGACCCACACCACTGATCCTCAGGGTGTCTTGACACATCCTTGGCACAGCTGGCCCCGAAAGGAACAGTTTTAGGAGCCGGAGCTGGGTCACCCCACCACACTGCCTCTTGCTAAGCAACTCCCAGCGCCCTGCGGATGGGCAAGTGGGCTGGGAGGGGCTTCAGGCGAAAAGTCCCAGAACCGTGTTCCTCCTGCCCTGCAGATGATATGGGTTCTAGGCAGCCAGCTAAGCATCTGGCTGTGTTAAAGAACTAGAGGGAAAAGATCGTGAGTGAGCACACTGCGGCCTGAGGGGAGGAGTCTAGATGACAGTTAGCTTCTGGGCACTCAGTAACCAGGCCTGGGATAAGCTGGGGGGAGGAGAAGGGAGGAGATCTGAATACAGTTTATTGGTTAGAGGAGGGGGTGCCACGTGTGTGATAAGAGCACACGCTTTTAACAGAGCCTTATACTGCTGGAGCAAATTTATATCCGTTGCCTAATTTCACATCAACAATAGCCCTTTGAATAATTTACAGTTACTTCCATTTTTTTTTCCTAACAAGAAAATTAAACCTATTTAGTGACTGAGGCAGAGTTGGAAATCAGGTCTCCAAGAGCAGAGCTGGCCCTTCAATTTGGTGTTTCCCGCAGGGTGAAGTTTACGTGGTTGAGAACAAGAACTACCAGCTGTGTTTAGATCGAGTTCATTAAGGAGTTTGCGAAGTTGCAAAGCTGGGTTGATTCTCAGCTCAGCTCTGCGATTCCAGTCGCTTCGGACAATTGCTTTACTCTCTTTGGGTCAGTGTCCCCCCTCTGACCCCCACCCCGCACACCAGGGAGGCTGGTCTCTCTCCCTTCAGCCTTGCCCCGCCCCGGCAGGGACTTGAGTCACCCTGCCAGAGCTGAAGCTGATGCCAGATAAGTATTTGTTGTGTGAATGCTTGATTGACAAAAACAAGCATTAATTACGCTTGGACACTGGTGATTTAGACACTAGTGCGATGCAGGAGTGACCTCCACCATGCACGGTGTGATTTAGAAGGGACAGCCATCTGTAGACGCGCTCAAGGCCCTTGGTCTTCACCCTGCCTCCTTCACTGTGCTGACGCAGACCGGAGTGCTTCCTCAGTTACCTCTTCTCAGACCATGAACCCTCCGGTTTCAGCTGAAATGAACTTAGAACGGGCATTTCTGTGAACCCCCCTCATCAATTACTCATGCCTTATACTTAGTCATATCCTGTGCTAACTTACTCTATTTTTCTTTTTAAGTATACCTATGGCTGATTCAAATGTTGATTGGCAAAAACCAACACAATACTATAAAGCAATTACCCTTCAATTAAAAAGAAATAAATTTAATAAAAAATAAGAAAAAACAGAAACAGATTATTTTAGGTCTTATGCAGTTTAACTGCAAGAAAAAGATAAAATGATATTATAAGTACATAAGACTGATCAAATTCTTTGACACATAAGAAGTAAACAGACCAAATATCTCTACCTAACAAACAGCTAAGGCTTCCCAAGTGGTACTAGTGGTAAAGACCCTGCGTGCCAACGCAGAAGACATAAGAGATGTGGTTTTGATCCCAGGGTCCGGAAAATCCCCTGGAGGAGGGCATGGCAACCCACTCCAGTATTCTTGCCTGGAGAATCCTATGGACAGAGGAGCCTGGTGTGCTACAGTGCATGGGGTCACAAAGAGTCAGACGTGGCTGAAGTGACTGAGCGTGAACACAAAAGACAGCTAGGAAAAGAAAGGTGAAAATAAAACCCTACATTTTTTCCCCCTTTTTAATGACTTTAAGAACACGGTAACATGGCATTTGCATCTGATTACATTTTGTATTAACATAAGTATTGAATGAAATCTTTTGGTTTAAAAAAAAAAAAGAAGTATTGGACTATATAGTTGCTTTACAATGTGTTGGTTTCTGCTGTGTAGCAAAGAGAATCAGCTCTATGTACACCTACACCCCCAGGACACTGAGTAGACTTCCCTGAACTATAAGGCAGTTCTTATTAGTCATCTATTTTATATGTAGGGCTTCCCAGGTGGATCAGTGATAAAGAACCCCCTGCACTGCAGGCTACTCTGAATGATGCTATATGGGTGAGTATGTGTCATTATGGACTCCTGTGGGGGTTCAGGGTTAAAGAATCCACCTGCAATGCAGAAGATAGGAGTTCCATCCCTGGGTCAGGAATCTCATGGACAGAGGAGCCTGGCAGGCTACGGTCCATGAGGTCTGGAGGGTCGGACACTACTTAGCAACCAAACCACCACTACCATCAATAGTGTGACCAAGTCAATCCCAGTCTCCCAGTTGGCCCCACACCCCTTTCCCCCCTGGGGGTCCATACATTTATTCTCTACCTCTGTGTCTCTATTTCTGCTTTGCAAATAGGTTCATTTGTACTAGCTTCTATCCTAACTTATCCTTGAGTGGGCGTCCACTGTGAGCCTTCTCTTTGCCACTAGCTGGTTAAGCTTTCTTGGGGGTTGGGGTCTTACGCGTTCCTTGGAGCTCTGCTACTTCCTCCCCGCTCCACCCTCCTCCCCCGGCTCTTCACACTAAGGGCTCTTCACCTCTGAGAGAGTGTCTTGGGGTCTGGGGATTGTCCTGCGGGTGGCTTCTGGACGGTTCTTCAGCCTGAGTAGTTTCCTGGCTTGATTGGAGTGGGTGGGCCCCAGGCACTAGGCTAAGGGCCTGGCGGGTTTTTCCCCTCGGGGCAGGATGCCTGGCGCCTTCAGTAAGGAACAGAAACTAAGACGCTTTCTCAAAGCCAAGAAGCGGTGTGCAAAGGAGGTGCAGAGGGAGAAGTTTGGGGGTGGCAGGGCCGGTGCAAAGGGAGGGCGCAGGTCTCCGACCACGGCACCAGGCCACTGTGCGTGGGAGGGGCGTGCCTCAGTTTCCCGAGGGGGAGAAAGACACGGTTCCACGCGTGGGAGAGCGTAGAGCGCTTTGCAGGGCTCATTGTTTCCAGGAGGGCGTGCATGGGCTGCGCTCGGCACATCCATCCTGGTGCTACTCACAGGCTGCGCCCGCCTGAACTCTGCGCCCTCACCCCACCGGTCTCCTCCTACCCGCCCCGCCAACACCCCCTCCCGCCAACACCCCCCACCGCCCCGCTCTCCGCCGCCACACACAGCCCCCGCGCCCGCCCCATCGGTCTACCCATCCGCTCCCCTCGCCCCGGGGCCCGCCGCCCCCTGGTTCCGCTGCCGCCGCCGGCGCACCTTCCCTAGTCGGCGGCCACCCGCCCCGCCCGTAAGCGGGATCGCCCCTGCCCTTCCTCCTCCTCCACCCCGCCCTTCCTCCTCCTGCCCGCCTGCTCCCCGCTCGGCTCCCCGGCCGTGTGCGCAAGCGTGTCCGGCCCCCTTCCCCGCCCCACGCCGGGGCCCGGGCCCCCGCCTCCCAGCAGGCGGACTTGCCCGCTCCCAGGCCGGCCCCGCGCCTGGGACAGGGACCGGGCCGAGCGGAGCCGCCGCGCCTCCAGCCCGTGCGCCTAGCGGATCTGAGCTGCGCGCGGAGCCATCCTGCCCCGCCCCGCGCCACCCGCGAGGGTGAGTACGCGGCGGCCGGTCTCCGTGGGGCCCGCCAGCGAGGGCGGGGAGCACCTCCGGGTCCCGGCCGCCCGGTTCCCTGCCCGGCGCCGCGAGAGGGGAGGTGGTCGGGCCGGGCACGTGGGCGCCGCGCGGGTTCGGGTCGGGGTCCCGGAGGGGCGGCCACAGCCCAGGGATTCCTTGCCCTGGATGGGATTTTCCACGGAAAGCCGATTGTCTTTGCTCTCTGGGAGTGAGCGAATGGGACGGTCCTCCTCTCTGGAAAGTTTCTAGCCCCCAGCCCTGCGCCGAGGCGGAAGAGGCCCTCCCCAACCCCGCCTCCGCGTTGGGCATCCTCTGAGCCGCGCTTGCTCCCCACAACTGACCCACCAGGTCCAGGAGGTCGGCGGGCTGGCTTGGCTGGAGTTGACAGGCTCTGCTAGGGCCGCCTGTGTGCAGGAGACCCAGGGTCGCAGAGCCCAAGCGTGGGGGTCGCTAGCTGCAGACTGGCCGTGCCCAAGACACCAGTCCACGTTCCTGGGGGTCTTCGGGCCTAGGCTACTGTGTCTGGGACCTGCCTGGCTGGTGGGCAAGGGGGAGGGATGGGGTTGGGGTGGAGTTCAGTTCGGGGTAGAATCCCTGGGCTCAGTTGTCAGTGCTGGGTGCCCCTCTGGGGCCCCTGCTGGCTGGGACCTCCCTGGCAAAACCCTCAGCTGCCAGCATGTCTGTCAGCACTCGCCCCTCCATTCCCAGTCTTGGGGGAGGCTCTGCCTGGGCCATCTGAGGCCTCATCTACTGTTGTGCCCCTGTCTCCCAGACTGGGTCCTGAGTGCCAGCATAGGGGGCTCCTGCCAGAGGGCTGGGGCTGCAGACAGTGTCCGGGGGCTCAGCTGTGCCCGTCTGACCTCCTGACCACCCACAGGCTGGCACACCCTCTCGCTTCTCAGGGCAGCCTGTGCTGTGGGGTAGGGGGGTGGAGGCACAGTGTGGAAGCCCAGTTCAGGCAGACTTATTCTTTGTGGAACCTAGGGAACGGGCCTGGCATAGCTAGGGTGGCAGAGGCGCAAACCAAAGCCACTCTCCTGAGCTATGCTCTGCCGCCCGCCCCGTCTAGATGCCCCTGGCATCTTCGGGGGTGGGGGTGGGTGTTGGGGAGGAATCGTTAAGGTGCTGACTGCCATGGAAGTTACCTGCACAGAGGCAGAGGTATGTGAGTATTTGCTCTTAGCAGCATTTCTCCCACACCCTCGAAAGAGACTCTCCAAAGGCTGCCCATAATCCTGGAGAGGTTGCCCACGAGGTGCCAGCTGCTTGGGGCCTAGAAATGAACTTCCGGGGCTTCTTCTTTTCGCCGGGAGCTAATTGGCGAATACCCCCTGCCCAAGTTGACATGGCCCAGGTCCCTCTGGCCTATACCTGGCTTGGTTTGAGTCTCCACTGTGAGGGTCTTCGTGCCTCATCCCTCAGCATCCGTGTGCTGGGCGGGCGGGAGATCTGAGGCTGTCCCCTGGGCCCTGGGCCTCCCTCCCAGCACCCGAAGGAGAGCCAGGAGTCTGGACCTTTCCCCCAGAGCCCAGGTTATCAGGGCTTCAGAGGGGAGGGTGGATGGTAGGAGGAGTTAGCAAGTAGCCTGGGGTCTCGTTCTAGACGTGGAGGCTGAGCAGCGTCCGTGGCTTGGGAGTGGACTGCTGCTTGGGGCCGTAGGGTCCCTTGCCCATGAGTGGAGGCCCAGGCCGAAGCAGTCCTCAGCGCCTTCTGAGCTGATTTCCCTTTTGTCCCTCACCCGCTTCCCTTCCCAAAGCAGTGACTCACTCCCACTCCTCAGAAACAGAGTTCTTTGGCCCCTCCACCCTCCCAGCCCTTTTAGATTCCTAGGATCCAGTTTTTGGGTTTAGAACCAAGAATCTGCTCCTCTTAGAACTGTAGCAAGTCCTAGAAAGGAAGGACTTTCCTGGTGGTTCTGCCTGCAAGAGAGGAGACAGTCAAGACTCTGCCAGCAATACAGGAGACCCGGGTTCGATCCTTGCCTTCCGAAGATCCCCTGGAGGAGGAAATGACAACCTACTCCAGTATCCTTGCCTGGAGAATTCCACGGACAGAGGAGCTTGGCAGGCTACAGTCCATGGAGTCTCAAAGAGTCGGGCACAGCTGAGTGACCGACACTTAACACTTTCTTCCCCGCTTTTCTACAGCTGGGGCCAGACCTCCATTCCTGGGCCCTGTGAACATCCGTGGTTTACCCACTCTGGCCTGGCATCTATGTTACACTGGGTGCCCACCCAGGTCCTATGTGGGTGCATTTTCTGGGTGGACTCCTCCACTCAGAGCGGCTCAACAGTTTGGCCTTTCTGTCAAAGAGAAGGGGTCCCTCCATCTTGCAATAATACATCATGGTCCCAGCCCATGAGGATGGGGTGGAGACCTCCAAGTCTCCTGCAAGGGATCCTTCAGATCAGTGTCCCAGAGGGTCCCAGAGACTGAGGACCAGACCTACAGCTTGTGACAGCCGCCAGAACCCAGCTGAGTTCCCAGGCCCTGGGGGTTGGACCGTGGGTGCTAGGGAGCAGGGCAGTCAGGTAGGGGGACACCCAGAAAGTGTACGGAGCCTGACCCTCCCCCTCCCCCTGACTCCTCAGCTGCCTGGGGGTACGCATTCTTCTGCAGGAACTAGCTAGCTTCTCATACCTCTCCACCTCAGGTCCTTCTCCACTCTTGTCCTTTTGGTTTCCTTGAGGAAGTGCCTAGGGCGGGCAGATTTGGGTGCCTGTAGTCATTAATTCCCTCTCTCATTGGTCACCCTTTCCTGGAGGCGCTCAGCACTTGTCCACGCTTGTTCGGAGTGTGCCAGGAGGGGTTGCTGGCCACGCCTGGACTCTAGTTCACTCCTGACCTGTGCTGCAATCTGTGTGTGTGTGTGTTAGTGACGCCCTTTATTCTACCGGCGGAGGAAGTGGTCAAGTGTTTGCTACAAGTGGGAGCAGCTGTAGTGATGCCTGAGCCCCAGGCAGGTGCGACGGGCCTCCGACTGGCGCCCCTGAGGCTCACAGAGGGGGAAGCTCTGCCGGGGGCTGCCTTGTGTTGATTGCTCTTCAGATGAGGAAGGCCATCTTGAGCCACAGGTTTTCTTTTCATCTTGGCCCCTTGCCTGGGACCAGTAGCCCTGCCGCCAGATGACCGCCCTATCTCTGCCACCCCTACCCCCCGCAAAGCCACCCTGCAGAGACATGATGTGATTGTTCTAGAATCTGAAGCCCTGGCTTCTGCCCTGAGCCCAGGAGGGAGGAGGGTGCTGCTGCGGGGGGTTGGAGGAGGGTGTCCACTTGGGCCTCGAGGGTGGGCAAGGCCTGGTGCCGCTTCACTCCAAAGCCTGAGTGGGTTGGGGACTCTGGAATCTTGCTCTCCTGTGGAGGGTGGGGAGCATGGTTGCTAGGAAGAGGACAGGAAGCTGTTTGCAGAGTGTTTGGCGGGCACACCGTTGTTTCTGCCGTGGGTCCAAACCCTCCACCAAGGTGCAGGCTCCAGGGACTTCGGTGATGCTGCTGCGTCCATGATCTGCCCTGTGTCCTCCGCCGAGGCAGACTTCACAAATACCTGGCCTTCTAGTAAAAAGAGAGATAGCGAATAACAAAAGTGGTTACAATTTATCTATCAAGCTATCAAGTGCTTAATAAAAGCCTGGCACAGCAAACCTCTACAAAAAAAAAAAAAAAAAAGCTGTGCTATTCACTTATTTACATCACTTCGTGAAAGCTCATGTGACTCTTTCATTAAGCCCGTTTGTAAATGAAGACAGGGAGGCGTGGGAAGATTGGACCACTTGGCCAAGGTCACACAGCTCCTAAGCAGCTGAGCTGGGACTCTGCCTGCATCCAAAATCTTGTGCTTTTCAGCCTGGTTCTTTACTGTTCCCCAAGCTCATCTTACCCTTCCCCGAGATCTATGAAGAAGGTGAGTCTTGGCGGTGTGAAAGGGTTTGCTCAAGGCTACAGGGTATTGGTGACCACGGGGAACACGGCCCTTCTGATTCGAAGTCTGGAACTCTGTGCAGCCCTCAACCCCATGTCTGACCCGGCTGGTCCTGGGCTTCCAAACCCCTGCCTCTCTCATCTGGGCAGGGCCGGGTTCCCCTTCCTCCCTCCCTGCTCCTGTGGCCCCTCCCAGCCCCTGCCAGCACCCACCTCTCCTGCTTTCCCGCCGGTAATTGCTTCCATCTGGCCTGCCTGCCGGCTCCTATTCCTTGGAAATGCGGCTCCCTGGCTGCTGCCCACAAGGCCTCATCCGGCAACAGTGGTGACGCGTGGGGACAGGGAGGGGTCCTCTGGGGTCTGAGCTCGGGGACCTACCTTGGCAGCTGCTCCTGACACCCCCAGATTCCTGCCGGGCCATGGTGCCTTTGTTCCAGGGTGCTCCTGGACCCCATCCTGGGCTGGTCAAGACCAGAGAGGATCCTCAAAGACCCACATCCTTTTTGCTTCTTAGAGGTTGCTCCGATCAGGAGGAGGGAGGCCTGGTTGGCAGGGTTGGTGGGAGAGAAGTGGGGGTGGTGGGGCCCCGCCCTGGGGACCCCTTGCTCGAAGCTTATGGGAAGGGAACAGCAGCAGGGACCCAGGGACCTGGGAGCTCTGGGCAGGTGAGCATGGAGCCGGCTCATGTCCTTGGGTTCTGAGCAAGGAACTCAGAGCCAGCAAGACTAGAGATGAAGCTTCGTCCTTTGTCGTGATGAAAAAATAAAACTGGCACGTTTAACAATGCATCCAGAGCTCTGTGGGCTTCCTTGCTTAGGGAGGGGAGGGGACCAGGTCCTCAGTGCGGCCATCTGGAGATTTCAGGAAGAAGACTCTGCCTGGGGGTGGGCAGGGAACGTGCCGTGCCCCTGATGCTGTTCAACCGTGACCCTGACAGGGATGGTCCAGAGGCGATGCAGGCATGGGAGGGGCGTGTTTGTGGGAGGGGTGTGAACGGGTTTGGAAACTTTCAGGGCGTTTTCCTTGCTGACTCAGGAGTGGTTTCGCATAAGTTCCAGAAACCTGTCGTGCTCTTTGCCGTGTTATTCTTGCCTGGAATGGTGTCTAGCATAATAAATGCTCGGTAAATATTTCTTTGCTGAGTGGATGGAGGATGTAGATCGGATATGACCTTGTCTTCACCATGTCCGGGCTCCACTTCCCCCTTTTCTTGGGGTGAGGGCTTCTCAGGTGGAGCCCGTGGTAAAGAATCCACCTGCCAGTGCAGGATATGCAGGAGACATGAGTTCGGTCCCTGGGTTGGGGAGATTCCCCTGGAGGAGGAAATGGCCACCCTCTCCAGTCTTCTTGCCTGGAGAATCCCATGGACAGAGGAGCCTGGCGGGCTGTAGTCCATGGGGTGTCAGATGTGACTGTGCACACACACACACTTTCTTGAGGTGAAGGGAGAAGAGTTCCCCCTTTGACAGGCTGTTGAGGACCTGGCCCAGCAGCCTGTTCAGACCTGGGAGAGGCAAGCAGGAGTCCCCCGAGGCGGGGATGAGCAGGAAGCTGCCCCCCAGGAGGGCCTCCCCTCTATGCCCCCATACCAGGGCCAGCTGGTCATCTTCTTGCTCCCATCCCCCTTCCTCAGCCCCGCTTTCAGGTCCTTGCACAGACTGGTCCCAACCTCCCCTCCTGCCTGACACTTTATTTGGGTCCAAGAAAAGCGCCCCTGGAATGGAACCTTCTAGGGTCTCATGTCAGGAGTAAGGGCTTGGGAGGGGGTTCGCCCCCATTCTTGCTTCAACCCAAAAAACGCCACTTCTTCCTTCTATATATTGGAGTCCCATATAAAACTGCATTTGAAAGTGGGACAGGGGGTGTCCAGTAGGACTGTTCTTACACCGCCCCCCCCAGCCACGTGTCCATGTCCTCAGCTCCAGCCTCTGCTTCTGCTGGCCCCTGACAGTGACTTGGGTGCCGGTGGCAGTCCCCTTCCTAGATAGCTGGTGTCCTTCAGGATCCAACTCGAGCCTGTCCCAAGGCTTCCCTGATGGCCCTGCACACCGCTCAACCTGTGACATCAGGGGGCCCTGTCCCCCACTGCCCGGCGAGCCCAGAGCGCCTCAGATGGCTGGGAGGGCAGGGCTGCATTAGCACTTCTGAATGAGAGCTCATTTCCATAAACGTCCCAGCGCCTGGGGTCCGGCTCTAAATGCTGGCTGCCGCGCTTTCTGTGATTCAGTAAGTGGGGCCCAGAGACCGGAGCGCACTTTCTCTGGGGACCAAGGATCTGGGCAGGTGGTGTCTGTCTTCTCTGCCTGGAAGGAGGGTCGAGTGCATGTGTGTGTGGATGTGTGCGCTGGAGTCAGTTCCTGTGTATTCCCAGCATTTATTCCGGGGTGTGCTCCTGTGTTTGAGCAGGGATTCACGTGTTTGTGCTCAGAGATGTGTTTGTAGGTTTTGACACAGAGTGGACCAGAGCAGAGATCATCTGAGAAAGAGCTCAGAGTGTTTTCTGGGTACCTCCTGGCTCTGGGGTGGGGATGGGGCTGTGGGTTCTCAGATCTGCCTCCTTGTTTCCCCATAGGGTCTTCAGGAGCCCCTGGCTAGGGAGACTCTGGGTCATATTTGATGGGCTGAGCATTAGCCCTCCTCCCAGCAGTTCCACCTGCTCTTCGCTGGTCCTACCCCAGAGGGATCACTGCTGAGACTGGGGCGGCAGAGGGTGGTCTACATGTTCCCCAGCAACACCTAGAAGTCTAACCACCCATCCCTTTCCTTGTTGGTGACCTTTACTCAGAGAGCACATATCCAGTAACATCCCAGCACCTGCGGTCCGGCTCTATAAATGCTGGCTGCTGCGCTTTCTTTGATTCCGGATCACAGACTCTGAGGTCCAGAGACTGAAGAGCGCTTTCTTTGGGGGCCAGAAAGCTGGGCAGGTGTTGGTCTGTCTTCTCTATCTGCTCCCAGCCGTATGGCCTCTGGCATGCCTGGAGCTCTGGTTATCCACCAGCACATCTGATAACTGGGCTAACAGTGCAGCGCACGGGATCGGTCACGCGGCACAGACAAGACACGTGAGCTGGGGAGACCTTGGAGGTCCAGGCTGATGTTAGACTGACTCCAGGGCAGGACCTTTGACCACCTGACTTCCCGTCACATCCCCGGCACCGGGCTGGCACACAGTAGCCTCTCGGTAACTCCTTTTCGCAAAGGTGGGAGCTGAGACTCAGAAAAGGAACTCTGTTCCAGGTCACAGAGGGACTCTTGCCCCAGGCAGGAGCTACCTCTCCTGTGCTCCCCCCCTGCCCCCATCTCTCCTTTCTCTGAGGTCCTGGTTTATCTTCTAGGTTCCAAAGATGTAGGATTGTTGAGGCTGAAATCCCTGGGGCCTGGCTGACAGTGGGGCTGGCTGGGCTGGGATCAATTGTCTGGAAAGGCTCCCACCCTGTCCTGCTTCTCCTGGACCACCTGTCTGGCTCAGAGGGTGTGTGTGGGGGCGGTGGGCTACCAGGGGGCATCCTCTAGGGCTGGAGCTTCTCCTTTATGCTAAGTCATGTCCCACTCTTGGCGACCCCATGGACGGTAGCCTGCCAGGCTCTTCTGTCCGCAAGATTTTCCAGGGCACAAATATTGGAGTGGGTTGGCGTGTCCTCTTTTCCTTTAGTCCCGTCTTTGGTCCTTTTCCTCTTTCTCTTCTTTTTCTGAGCCCCCCCACCCCGCCACCGCCTTCCTTCTCTCCTCCTTCTGATTTCTTTCCCCTTCTTCTCCAACCACCCCTCTTCCTTTGTGTCTGCCTTCCCTCCTTTCCCTTGCCCCTCTGCCCCCACCCCACCGCAGGTCTCAGCACCCACACCGTTCTGCTTAACGTGGCAGCCGGACCTTGGGTGGGCCTGGCGGGCGCCCTGCAAGCCGTGGAGACTCCGGAGGGCCTCCTCCTTGGCAGCCCCAGCGTTTTCGATTGAGATGGCTCGTCCAGCAGTTGGGTTTGGTGAAGGGACAGGGCCTGCCGCCCCCAAGTGCCGATGCTCTCATCTTACGCCTAGCTTCCTGGGCCCTCACCTGCCCGCTTGGACATCTTCCTGGGCGGGAGGGCAGGCTCTCATCGTGGACCTAGGGCCTCCCAAGAAGCACTGGCTGGTGGAGCTTCTCTGGCCTCTGACCTCTGCCCCCCACCCTCTTCTCTCCAGAGCACAAAGGCTTTTCCCCAGAGGTACCTGGGGTGGTGGAGGCTGGTCAGAGCAGAGAGGAGAGTTCTGCTCAGATGCCTTTCAAGTGAGCATAGATGAGTGTGTCCATGGGTTGTGTGCCCGACAGAACGCAGGCTTGCATCCATGAGCGGACAAGAATAGGGTGCACTGGTGTAGGTTTGGGCGCCTCTCGAGGCCTTCACGGTGCAGCCCTGTCCCAGCCCTGAGCTCCCCTCTCTGGGCTTTGGGGCCCCGGCTTTGCACCCAGGCTCTGGTCTGTCTTGGGGGGCAGCTGGTTCCCTGCTGTGATCCCACGCGATGGTGACTGATCCCTGGCCACCCGTTCAGCTGCCTGGGGGCCCTGGGGCCAGCGTTCGCCCCCCACCCTCCAAAATGGAGGCATGTGGGGGCTCCCTGCCCGGTGTCTAACCCCTGCCAAGGCGGAGGGAATGGGGAACAGCTGCGCTGGCCGTTCCCGGCTCCGTATGGATTTGGTTTGACAACAAAGCTCCCTCTGTGTGTTCCTGGGCCCCTTACATAACCAGGGCGGGGGAGGCAGGCAGGAGGAGTTGGAGATGGGGACAAGGAGACACCAGGATGGGGAGGCTGGAAAGGGGACAGGGACCGGGAGGGGAGGGGAGGGGCGCATGCGGGAGGCTGGCCCTCAAGGAGGCAGATGGGAGGGTGGAGGGAGCAGAGGCGCTTGGCTCGATCCCGCAGTTCCGTTTTCTTGCCTCCCAGGGCGGGAAGAAGATCGGTTTCCAGGTCCTCTGCCTTGTCCTGTGGATGCCTTGTCTTCCTTGCTGGAGCCCCCACCTGTCAGCCCGGGACCTGCAGAGGAGGGGAGTGGAGTGCGGGGGTGGGATGGGGCCTCGGCCTGGGAGGTGTCCTCACCCGACCCGGTCGCTGATCACATTCCCTAAAGATGGGAGTCTGTCTTCCAGGACCTGGGCCTGGGGAACCCCTCCAGCTAGTCTCTCTGTGGTGGTGCTGAGGGGCGCTGACCCTGTCGGGGGGGGGCCCAGGCCTCCCAGGTCGGGGCCCTCGATCCCTTCAGAGGCCGGTGGCCTTGCACACTGCCTCCATCAATAATCAGACCCTCTCTGCTCCCTGTGGCTGTCCCTGCAGCTATCCAAATAGAGTGAGAAGAAAATGTTCTCTTTCTAGAACAGCTGGACTGACAGGCGCGAAGGCCAGGTGTGCTAGCCACACTGGGGTGTGTCCCGGGACCCTGATCCTGACAGCTCCTAGGCAGGATGAGGGCTCTTGAAAGAGGCTGGATGGGGCCTCCCACTTGCAGACGGGGCCAGCGGAGGCTGGCCTCCTGGGCCTTCTCGGGGTTGGCGACTCCTCCGTGCCTCGGTTGCTCCGAGTCAGCTTATGGCCCCAGCTCGCTTGGAAGGACCCTCGGGTGTGAGCTGGCCCCGAGGGGATTGCTCGTGTGCAGGCCACCCTTGCAGCCTGAGAACAAGGACGGCTCTTAAAAGGGCAGAGGGCAGGCGCTGGTGGCAGAGCCCAGGGTTTTCCTGGGCCTGAGTGACGGAGCACCCAGTGGTCTGGCTTGTGGCTTGACCCTGGGCACCAGCCTCCATTAGGTTTAGGGTGCCCGCCCAGGGGCGTCCCGTGGGAGCCTGGGCCAGCAGGTCTGGGGAGAGGCACAAACCCGAGACTCCGGAACCCTCAGTCCCCAGGCCCTGGCTGCCCCAGTCTTGCCCTCCTCCACCCCCAGGACTGGGTGCCAGGTTGAGTGTGGAATTGCTGGTGCCTTGAGGCTTGAGCCCACACTTGGGCTCGAACGGGGCAGGAGGTGGGCGGGGGCGTGTCCTGGATTTCTGTGCGGGCGGATGAAGATCAGCTGCAGGTGCAGAGAGCCTGGGACAGTCCAGGAGGGTGATGAGTGAGCACGAGGGGCTGGCGGGGGCGTCCTCCTCCGGGGCAGCGGCCTCCGCCCCCGCCTGACCTTGGCCACCGGCTCCCCCGGGACACTCCCCCACCCCTGGGGACACCTTTACAAGACTGGATCCTCCTCCCTTGCTTTCCTGCAGCCTGCCTACCCCATGACTCACCTTCCCAGGTACCTCTGAGTCCGACAGGGGTGTGGGGCTCCTGGCCAGGGAGCTGGGCTTGGCCGCCCCGAGCCAGGAGCCCAGGGTTCCCCTTTATTGAACTTTTGGAGATGCAGAGCTCCCCAGAGGGCTGGTTCAGCCACTCCTGGCTCCGCCCGGAGCTCAGGCTCCTGGGCTGACGGCCCAAGGGACCTGCAGCCTGACAAACAAACTCCGGTGCAGCTGGAGCTGAAGTTGAAGGAAGCCGGTGGGCAGTGCCCTCCTCGAGGGATGGGGGAAGAGAGTCCCCTGGCAGAGGGCGCCCAGCTGGCCCCAGAAGCTGTATGTTGGGGCTGGGAGGAGGGTGGGCAGGGAGGAGGAGGAAGTGTGTGTGTGTAGGAGTCAGTTCCTGTGTATTCCCAGAATTTATTCCGGGGCGTGCTCTTGTGTTTGAACAGGGATTCATGTGTTTGTGCTCAGAGATGTGTTTGTAGGTTTCGACACACAGGGTCTGAGTGAACCAGGGCTTGTAAAAGAGCTCAGAGTATCTTCCGGGTGCCTCCTGGCTCTGGGGTGGGGATGGGGCTGTGGGTTCTCCTGCAGAAGCCCCTGGCCAAGGAGACCCTGGGTCATATTTAATGGGCTGACCCTCCTCCCAGCAGTTTCACCTTCTCTGCTCCGGCCCTACCCCAGAGGGATCACTGCTGAGGCTGGGGCGGCGGGGGGCGGTCTACACATTCCCCAGCAACACCTCGAAGTCTAGTCACCCATCCCTTCCCTCATGGGTAACTTTTAGTTCGAGGAGAGTTGAATATACCACTAATTCGTAGAAAAGCCTTACTAATGTAAAAAGGACCTCAAAAGGGTCTCTCTTACCCAATCTTTACTCCCAAGGGACAGGCCGATGCAGGAAACAGAGGTCATGTTTTCCTTCTCCACGGTTTCATTTCTCCTCTAGACACCCCACCCTGGGGGCTGTGTACGCGCCGCGCCACCGGGTCAGCATGCACAGCCCTCCGCTCTTGCCCTCTGCAGCTCTGACCCCATTGGGCTCCTACTAGGAATTCAGACGTGGACTGAACTTTGCCCTGCTGGGGGACCCTGGGAGTTCCGGCCCTGGAGAAGGGGACACCACACTGGACTGAGCTGAGGCTCAAGTGGAGAGGGCACCGCCCCTGGAGCTGCTGGGGGCCGGAGGTGTGGCTCAGAAAAGGGGGATCGCTCTGTGGCACTGGCTCGGGGGCTGTGGCCACGCCCCGCTGGAGCCTGACATCTTCTCCAGGAGAGGCTGTACCTGCCGAGGGAGGGCAGCGTCTCCACTGAGACCTCCAGCTGGCTCCTGCGTGGGGTCCCCGTGTAGTGAGTGCAGGCGGAGTGTGGGTGTCAGTCCATCCTCGCCCCGCACCCCGGGGCAGCCGTGTGTGTTCCATGCAGTGTGTACAGTGGACCCAGCAGCCGGGAGGAGAGGTGAGTGTGCGCGTGGTTGTGGTGGCAGGCGGGAGCTGTGGACCCCTCCCCAAGCCGGGCTGGGGGCAGACCTTGAGTGGAGAGGAACTGCCACCCGTCCGGGGAGGCCCAGACCAAGAGCGTCCTTCAGCTTCCAGGGCCCAAGTGCTTGCTCTGGGCCAGGCCGGTATGGAGGCTGCGGGCTTTCAATCCTGGGCTACGTTTTGAGGCTCCCGCACCTCCCAGAACTTGTTCTTGCTGCTCCCACTTTACAGATGGGAAATCTGAGGCCCAGGAGATGTAGGAGCTTGTCCAGAGCGACCCCAGACAGCTCACCCCAATTCATGGGTGCCAGACAGTGAGCAGTTCAGACTGCTTGAAGTCTTTATTTCTGGAGACCTCCGGGACCCTTCATGTGTCTCTCTGTGCCTCAGTTTCCTCGCCTGTAAATCGGGATTCTTTACCACTGGGCCACCTGGGAAGCCCCACCGTATAGAGTGTTTTAAAAATTAAATAGGATGACACACAAGAGCTGCTGGACAGCCCCAGGGATCTTTCTCAAACTGAATCCAGAGTGTTATGCCTCTATTAATACCCTCTGGTGACTTCTCAAGGACTGTGAGTAACGTCCAGGCTCCGGGGTGGCCTGTGACATCCTGGTACCACCACCGGCCCTTCCTCCCTGTCTCCGGTCACCTGGGACTTGTTTCTGTTACTCATACTTGACAAGCCTCAGGGTCTTTTGCTCTTCTTTTTGGCTGGAAACTCTGCTCCCTTTAGCGCCAACCCCCGCTTCCGCCCCCTCCTTTCCACGGTCTGAGGTCTAAGTCAAGGACTTGCTGACTCTCTATCCTAAGATATGCCCGGCTCTCTCTGCTCCACTCCCCTGTTCTATTGGCCTCCCCCTTGTGTTTCACCATCACCATTTCTCATTCATCTATGTGGTCCTAGGGTGTCTTTCCCACCAGGCCTGTTACCTGGTTTCCTGCTGTAGTTCAGTGCCCAAGTCAGTACCCCCAGTGCAGTATGCCCACAGTGCTCATCAGCTCGTGGTTCTTCTGTGCTGCTCGGCCTGCCCGTGTCCCCGGAGGCCTCACACCCTCAACCTGCCTTGAGGCAGGGCTGATCCTGCTGACTCGCCCTTCTGAGGAAAGCAGGGGACAGGGAGGTGTCCCCTTGGGACTCCTGGCCCCTCACAGGATCCGTCCTCAGGGTGACCTTCACTTAGAACATCGCCCAGCAGCCTGAGGTTCAGGAAGTGGGTACCAGTGGGCCAAAGGTGGCAGAACTCTTTCCCTAGAAACCACATCTGCTGGTAAAAAAAGGGTATCTGTGAGTTCAGAGGAAATGACACAGAAATATAAATATGAATGAGCGACGATGCCAACTTTCCCAGGACACCCCCCGGGCTTCAGTGTACACTCAGATCTTTGCATTGGGCTCTTTGTAACTGGGCAGGGATTACAGAGGAGTGTTTAATTACCTGCTGTAAATGAGGTAAGCTCCTAGCCCTTACAGAGACGTTATGGAAAGCAGGATGAATGACCCCTGCAATTGGACACAGCTCTGTATCCAGGTGATGGCTTGACAAGCTGAGGGAGGGCTGGGATTTGGCCCCCGCTCCCCACCCTGGCTGGGCCCTACGCCCAGCGTGCAGGGCTGTGCCCAACTGCCCCTGTCGTCCCCTGTCTGCGGAGTGGGACGCAGAGAGAGACAAGACGGGCTCGTGTCCGCCAGACCTTTGAGAGGGAAAGACCAAGTGTGTTCTGGAGTCTGAGACCAGCAGCTTCTACTTTTCTACGGTAACCACCTTGGAGCTCCTCTTACCTAGCCTATCCAGCCACCCCAGGAGGAAGGGCCTGGTTTTTATCTCCATTGGACACAAACTTGGGATCCAGAGAGGTGACTTGTCCCATACTTGTGCAGCCAGTAAGTGGTTGATCTGGAATTCAGGTCTGGGTGTGTAAGTACTCCAGAGTTTACATTCCTTATTTTTTTTTTTTCTTCTTCTCTTTTCCTTTTAGCAGAACTTGAGTTGAAAGTGTATCTCACGCACCCGTTAAAAAAAAAAATTAAACGTCAAAGGTCTTAAACATAAAGAAGGTCTTTCACCTATTCTCAACCCCTGCCCCCTTCGTTTCTTTTGCATTCTTTGAATAATCGATTCCTGTAGAGACATAGCCACGTCAGCATGTAAGTCATTTGGCAGAAGGGCATTGGAGATACACAGAACACTGCTCTCCACCTGCTTTTTTGAAGTTTCATCGTGTGCTTGGAGGCCTCTTGGTGACATTGTGCTAACACGTGCATCCGCTTTTTCACAGCTGCGTAGTGTTTCGTGCGTTATTTGTGTGGTGTTGCTTCTAAACAGGTCCTTGTGGATTTTCGGTAGATTTTCAAGTCATTTACATCTTTCGCTGTTGCAAATGGTGCTGTGTGTAAAGATCATGATGGAAATGTTCGTGCAAACACAAGAGACTTTTCTGTAGAAGTAATGATGGAATTCCCAGGCTAAGGGGATTTCAACAGATATTGCCAAGTCACTTCCAAAAAGGTCACTGTGATTCACCCCTGGTCTTAGAAAGGGCCTGTTCCCCACCTCCTCCAGCTCTGGCAGGCCTCCGGAGCTTTGCTATTAAGATCAGTGAAGAACAAGCCTTTCCTCTGTGCCATTATATTATGTATTGTAAGCTGCTCATTCATGTCCTTTGCCCGTTTCTCTGTTTGATTTGTTAACTTGTTTCCCTATTCACTTGCATGAACAGATTATAAGCTAAAGAATTCTTTGGTCTGATATGCATATATTAGGGGGATACTTTTCCTAGTTTGTCATTTGTCTTTTAATTGTTCATTCTCCCTCTCTCTCTCTCTCTCCCCATTCTTCCTTCCCTTCTGTTCCGTAAATCTTTATGTTGTTGAATTTTCCTTTTCTTTTATAGCTTCTGATTTTTTTGGCTTAAAATCTGTACTCAGTGTCTTCAATATAAAAATATTTCAAAATAGAAAGGATAACAGAATTCCATATGACAACCAGATTTGCAGATGTTAATGTTTTTGCATATTATGTCTGATGTTTTAAAAGAAATAAAGTGTTTAGAAGCATAGAATGAAGCCTTGACTCTATAATCCATCCCAGTCTATTTGATCTCTTGGTGAATGTCGTAGTCACGAAGAGTTGGGCGATTCCTCTATTTTTTGTTTTAACTTTTAATTTTATGTTGGAGCATAGCCGATTAACAATGTTGTGACAACAGCCAGGAGACTCACCCATATATGTACCTGTATCCATTCTCCCCCAAACTCCCCTCCCATCTAGGCTGCCACGTAACATGGAGTAGAGTTCCCAGTGTTGTACTGTAGGTCCTTGCTGGTTATCCATTTTAAATGTAGCAGTGTGCACATGTCAATCTCCGTGTTTTTTTAAATTCTTATAGCTCACATACCCTCTGTATAGTCTTGTTTTAAGTGTTTTTAAAGTTAATGAGATCACACTACTTGTATCCTTTGACAGCATTTCAAAAAGCTTAAGCATTAGGTTTATCCTAATAGAGCCATATGAGGAATTTTTTCAGTTTAAGTCACTGTATAGTATTTAATTGTGTGAAGATACAGAGTTTGTTCAGCTCTCCCTCCATCTGTGGACATTTAAGGCATTTCTATTCCTTTGCTGTTGCCGCAGTGCTGTGATAAACATCCTTGGTGTGTGTACACATGCAAAGGTGAGTTACTCTGGACTCTACAGGGAAGTGGAATTACCGGATCATAGAATATGCACACCTTCATCCTTACTATTGATAAATACTGTGAATTACTGTTCTAAGCCTTATGTCAGTGAACTCCTGCCAGCAGTGTGCAAGGAGTCACATTTGGTTTTAATCTGCATTTGCTGGTCACTTAGTGAGGTTGGACATCTTTTCACATTTATGAAGTGTGTGGGTTTAAGCTGTGATTTGCCTTTTCCTGTCCTTTGCTTTATTCTCTTTGGTTTCTTGGTCTCTTTCTGATTGATTGGAAGGATTACTGCTATATCCAGGTATTTGTTGATGATGTGCCGTCTCTGACTTGTCCAAGGCCAAAACTCTTTACCACTGCACCACCGCCTCTGCCTGTGGCTGGGCAGTTTTGGGAGGATATGTTCTGCAAATGGAGTACTGCTCAGGAGAGGGGTCTGATCAGGGGTCTGGGCACCTTCTCTAGGAGGTGATATACCCAAAAAGGGAGAGTGGCTTCTCCAATGAATCCTCACCCCTCTTCTCCATCCCATGTTCTCCCATCCCAGCAACATACCCTGAGCCTGGCTAGGACGTGGGATCCACATTTAGTTCATGCAGAGTCTGGGTGGCAGTACTCTCTCCCTGGGCAGCTGTGTGCCCCATGTGGTGTGTGCAGTGGCCCCAGCAGCTGGGAGGAGGGGTGAGCGCAGTTATGGTTGTGATTGCAGATGGGAGCTGTGGCCTCCTCCCCGTACTGGGCTGGGGCAGACCTTGAATAGAGAGGGACTGCCACGCGCTGGGGGCAGGGGGCGGGTGGGGAGCGGCCCAGACCAGGAGTCACCTTCAGCTTCCAGGGCCCAAGTGCTTTCTCTGGACCCAGTCGGTATGGAGGCTGCGGGCTGTCAATCCTGGGCTATGTTTTGAATCTCCCACGCCTCCGAGAACATGTTCTTGCTACTCTCATTTCATAGATGAGAAATGAGGCCTAGGACATGTAGAACCTTGTCAAGGGACACCCGGCCCCGTGACCACCTGGGTTGAACCCCAGGTCTGTGTCCAGACCCCTTTCCTCTATTTCTAGGAGGTCAAGCATACTTGGAGGTCTGGGGCTTGCTGGCTGGGGTGTTAGCCCAGGCTGGCCCTCTTGAGCAAGTAAGACGAAGGGAGGTTTCCTGGTCACAGGGTGTCTCCAGGCTTGGAGCCCTCCTGGCACCCCACAGGGTGTGCTGGCATCAGCTCACAGTGTGGTCCAGGCACCTTGGAGCTGGTAGTGACTGAAGTGAGCCAAAGGTAACAATAGCCAGTTCTGCAGAAACAACACCTTCTTGATATAAAGGTGTGTTTGTAAGCATAGCATCATCCACTTGGCAAAAAAGCATGGCCCTGGCTGGCTCTGCAAGGTCCGGAACTGAGCCTCTAACAAGCCCCCGGCGCCTTGTTTGCCCAGGTCATTGCAAAGGAAGGGTCTGGAATGTTTTAACTTGACGAAACTTTCCGTTCATACTTGTTCTGCTACTTTGCTCATTCATTTAGACATCTGTTCATTTCAATATTCGTTACTTACCCGCCACGCATCAGGTGTTACATTTGGTGCTGGAGATACCGTGGGCCCTAAGAAGTCGCTGCTTTCCTGGGTTGCCAGATCTCCTGAGTACGGGAGACGGTGTGGGCTACCTGCTACAAGAGGTGAAACAGCGGTGCAGAACAGACGGTGGGAGTTTTGGGGGGGCCTGGGACCCGGCCCCGGGAGGAAGCGTGAGTACCAGGACCCTCGAGGGGTGGCTGAGAGAGCAGCCTGGGCTTGGGTCCCACCAGTGATACCAGGTCCCTCACCGTTTATATTGTAATCAACCCCGACCAGGACCCAGATGTGAAACTGTTGACTCTGACCTCGCCTCCACCTCCATCCTCAGATGGGATTAGGTTGCAGAGGGGGGCATGTGAGCTAAGATTCTTATCTTTGGGGAGGGGAGGGTGTGTTTAGGAGGTCTGGTGAAGCCTTGAGGGTTCACCCGGGACTTCCTCAGTTCCGTTGGCATACAGTTCTGCACCATGTAAGGTTCAGCCCTTAATGCTGTGCTTTCGGTCAGAAAACAGACTGAAAAACAGTATTTTTTCAGTGATGTTCTCATCTACCCACGTGCCACAGAGTTGCGGCCTTTGGATTCCACTTAGCTCACAAGGCAGGAGTCCTGTCACTCTTCCTGAGTGTTTGCTGTGTCTCTGGAGGATCAAGTAGTAAAGAATCTGCCTGCAAAGCCAGAGACCCAAGTTCGGTCCCTGGGTCAAGAAGATCCCCTGGAGAAGGGAATGGCAACCCTCTCGAGTATTCTTGCCTGGAAAATCCCATGGACAGAGGAGCCTGGTGGGCCACAGTCCTTGGAGTCACAAAGAGTCGGACACGACTGACCGACTAACACTTTTTTCTGTGTGCATTACCTACCTTCTCTTGGTCACCACCACAACCAAACCAGTAGGGACTCTTTACCTCCATTTTGCAGATTGGGAGACTGAGGCTTAGGGATGCTCAGTGGTTTCCCCAAAGTCATAGTCTGGCAAGTGAACAAGGCGGGGTTCAGTCCTGGAGGCCAGTCCCCAGTCACAGCTTTTGGCCAGAGCAGGTGACAAGGTCCTGGGGTGGCAGTTCTGCCTGACCCACTTGCCAGCCATCACGGCTGTCCTCTGGGCACCCAGGAAGAGCCAGCCAGGGCCATGCTTTTTTGCCAAGTGGATGATGCTATGCTTACAAACACACTCTTATACCAAGAAGGTGTTGTTTCTGCAGAACTGGCTATTGTTACCTTTGGCTCACTTCAGTCACTACCAGCTCCAAGATGCCTGGACCACACTGTGAGCTGATGCCAGCACACCCTGTGGGGTGCCAGGAGGGCTCTAAGCCTGGAGACACCCTGTGACCAGGAAACCTCCCTTCGTCTTACTTGCTCAAGAGGGCCATGCGGGGAGGGGCTGAGAGCCAGTCCCGGGTGGGATGCCAGGGTCAGGAGGAGGTTAGGTGTGGGCAGAGTGGAGGCTGGGCTGGTGGGCCAGGTGGTACTGTCACCTTGAACGGTGCCTCCGCAGAGGGGACATTGACAGAGAAGAGGAGGGTCTTCGTGACTCTGATGCAGTTGAGACCTAAGGATGGTGCTCACTGTGACCAAGAATCAGTGTAAAGGAGCCCTTGGCCTGCCAGCCGCGGTATAGCCCTCCAGAAGCGGATTCAGCTTCATACACGCTTCTGGTGGCGCCTGGGAGACTGGTCCGGTGCCGTCCAGAAGAAATGCAATGGGAACCACTAAAGCAAGTCACATAGGTAATTTTAAATTAAAAAAAATTTAATTTAGCCACATGTTCAAAAAGTAAAAATAAGGTGAAGTTAATTTTACTGTTTTAACCCAGTATAGACAAAAGACTCTTTCAGTGTGAGATCAATGTAAATAATTTTTTTAAAAAATATGATTGCTTTCTAAAATGAGGGCTCTCAGAAGGTCAGGCTGAGGCTCTTGCCCCGGGCCGCCCACCAGGGGATGTGTGGGCTGCTGGTTGGCCACCTCAGTGTAAATGAAGCTTCCCCGGTGGCTCAACAGGTAAAGAATCTGCCTACTATGAAGGAGATCCAGGGACCATCCCTGGGTTGGGAAGATCCCTTGGAGGAGGAAATGGAACCCACTGCAGTATTCTTGTGTGGGAAGTTCCATGAACAGAGGAACCTGGTGGGCTTTAGTCCATGGGGGTCTCGAAGAGTTAGACATGACTGAGTAACTAACGCTTTCATACTTTCATACACTTTCAATGTGAGTAATTTTTAAGGTGATTGTTTCCTGTTTTTGGTAGTGAGTCTTTGACATCCAGTGTATGTTCCCTGGCCACGTGAGGCTGCGGTCACCTCTCCCTGGATGGGATGCCACGGGGCTGGTGCTGTCCACCATCTTCAGAAGGGGCATCCGGAAGCCAGAGGGAGGGAGGGGACTGGCCATACTGGTGGCTTCAAGCCCCAATTCTGTAGAGCCTTTAGCTTAGACTCCTGGGGGCTGGATTCGTCGACTCCTGGGTGGGAGGCATGAGGAAGGAACTGTGCAGATCCCTGGCCACACTGGAGTTTCACTTTGTTTATTCTCATGAACCTGTATTATTGATTCTCCACCCCATCATAACACTGTAGTTTTGTTACTGAGCGAATGAAATTCAGAGTTCCTGCCCCACCCGGGCAGACTCCAGAAACATGATTTTCATGTGGCGTCTTGTGGTGTCTGTGGTGTCTTATGACTGGCAGCTGATAAATGGACAATATCAGTGTTTCTTTACAGAAGGTTGCAGGCCGGGGCTGTTTGAGATGCCGGATGTGGAGGCCGGGGGTACCCTGTGGAGCCCACGGGTGGGGAACAGAGAGGCTTCCTGCCCTGGATGGGGAATCCTCTCCTTTCCTCCAAGCCTGGATGTCTGGAGAGGTGCCACATCTGCCCACTGGTGGGCCTTGAGGCAGTTGGTCAATTACTCTGCCCTTTGCTGCCTCACAAGAGCCCAGGGCCAAGAGCAGCTCGCTACCCCCCGGTCCTGCTGAGATCATGCTGTTCTCTTCAGCACAGGGGGAAGGCACAGTGCAGCCCGTGTCTAGCATGCGTCAGGCCAGAGGGGCTGGTGTGGGTATCTCATCTATGACTACTGCCTCTTCCCCTCTCGCTCAGCCTGCTCTGTGACACTGAAGTTCCCGACGATTAGATCCATTGATAAAGTCAACAGATTTGTATCTAGAGACTGCTGAGTGCCAGTCACTGTTACAGACATGGTTAATCCAGTATCAAACAAAACAACAGTTCTTTGCAGGCGGGGAGTACAGGTGCGCTAAGTTGCTTCTGTCGTGTCTGACTCTATGCAACCCAGTGGGCAGTAGCCCACCAGGCTCCTCCGTCCATGGGATTCTCCAGGCAAGAATATTGAAGTGGGTTGCCATTTCCTCCTCCAGGGGATCTTCCTGACCCGGGGATCAAACCCATGCCTCTTATGTCTCCTGCCTTGGCAGGCGGGTTCTTTACCACTGGCGCCACCTGGGCTAGGCAGTCGAGGAGAGGGATCTAAAATGTCAGGTGTTGGGGGGATTTTTGATGGGAGGTGGAGAAGATGAGTGGAAAGCTGAATGGGGAGGTATCAAGCCTTTGTCTGGGGGAAAACATTCCAGGCTGAAGGAACAGCTGGCGCAAAGGTCGAGAGCAGGGGGTAGGCCCAGCCCAATCAAAAACAGGGAATCCTGTGTGAATGAAGCAGAGTAAATGAGGGAAACGGGGAAGGAGGGCAGAGAGGTGCTGGCCAGGAGATCGCGTGCCTCCTCACAGATCAGAGCAAGGGCTTGGCCTATCTCTCTGGGTAGACAGGAGCCATAGAGGGGATTTTGAGCTGAGGAGTGGTGATTCAGATGACTGGTCATTCTAGAGAACTGCAGTTAGTGGACCACACCCAGGAGTGGCTGAATATAACAGAGCAAGACTCCAATGACTTGTGTCCTCACCTTGCCCTACCTCCCAGCTTTATTAGTTACATTCAAGTCATCGTCCACACTAGGCCCCTATTAAGAAATAAAATACACCTTGCAAGTTTGCTTCTGTTGGAAAATATGCAATTTGACATTCCTTACTTTTAATCACAATCTGTCCCAGATAAGTAACAGTTTGGGGATGTCTATAACTTAAATACTCGTTTGGCCACCTTTGGGAAAGAAATGCAAAGAAGTAGCTGTACCTGGAAGCTAGATGCGAATTTCTGGCAGAACAGAAGATATTATTATAACACAGGCGTAATAAAATTAGGAAATTAAATTAAAAACGTCACCTTCCAGCTCACACCGCCCCCTGGAATCATGGCAGGGAGGGGACTCTTAAGCTGAGGAACCGCTGTGGGTATAGATGGTACCTTCAAGATTCACACACCTCAGCGGTCTGGAGACGTGACCAGAGATTCCCGAGGTGAGGTGTTTGCAAGTAGATGTAGCACAGACCTGCTCTTAAGGTTTCACGGAGTAGCCACACCAGTTCACAGTCCAGGAGACCTGGCTTACCAGCCAAGGGCTGCTGATTCCCTGCCAGTGAAGTGGCCCGACCGTGAGAAACTGAACGCAGGCTTTGCCAGCATTTGTGGAAGTCTGGTGTCCAGATGTAGGGCGATGGTAATCCCATGAACACAGCTGCGGGCATTGAGGACATGCTGGAGGACTTCCAGGGGAGCTGGGGGGTGAGGGGCGGCCTGGAGACTGTCTCACTAGGAAGCCTGCCCAAGAAGGACCGAGCGAGGCTCCTCTGAGCTCTCATAAGCCTTGCAAGAACTTTGATGTAATGGAGGGCAACTTCCTCGAGTTGCTCCAAAGGGCTACCAGTGGGCTCTCCAAGGATCTTGACATCTTTACCAGCTGGTTTCGGGGTGGTAGAGGGCAGGGATTCGGAATGTGGCCTCTGGAGCTCAGCTCCTCACTAGCTCGGCGACCCTGGGCAAGTTGCTGACCCTTTCTGCACCTCACCTCCCTATCTCCACAGTGGAGATAATAATAGTGTTTAACTCACAGGGTTGAGATCATACTTTAAAAAGAGTCTTGTGCTCGCTTCGGCAGCACATATACAAAAAGAGTCTTGCAGTGTAGCTTTCAACGTGCAGTAATGTCTGGAGACGTTGTGGGTATTGGAACTGCAGAGTGGGAGTCCTACAGGCACCGAGTGGGTAGAGGTCAAAGGTGCTGTAACCAGCCTGTAATGCACAGGACAGTCCCCACGGTGACGACTCCCTTGGTCCCTAAAGCAGTGGCAGTGAGGCTGGGACCTGCCCCCTGGTGTTGTACACAGTGAGTGCACAATACATTTCAGGATCACTAAGAGATGCCAGGTGGCTCAGTGGTAAAGAATCCGCCTGCCAGTGCGGGAGACATAAGAGATGCAGGTTCCAACCCTGGGTTGGGAAGATCCCCTGGAGGAGGAAATGGCAGTCCACTCCAGTATTCTTGCCTGGAAAATCCCATAGACAGAGGAGCCTGGTGGGCTACAGACCATGGGGTAGCCAAAGAGTTGGACACAATTTAGTGACTAAACAACAACAAAAACAAGGGATGTAATACATTTTAAATCTCATCTTATTACTTGTGTGTCAGATGTTTATATTGGATTGGCTAAAAAGTTCTTTTGGGTTTTTCTGGAAGATGTTATGAAAAACCCAAGCAAACTTTTTGGCCATCCCGATAAAACATCTGCTAGGTTCTAGGCACTATAATAGAGTCTGAAGATATAAAACTGGCCTGGACTTCAGAGGTCATAGTCTTATGGGCAAGATAGAAAACACTTAACAGTGTAACATAAAATTATATTATGTGATAAAGCATCTTCTTTAGGCTACGTGCTGTCATAGACTGTTGGTATAAACAAGCTTATAATTGGAGAGGTCAGAGGATAGTGGGCAAGCCATGAAAATAGTAATTAGATAATACAAAATTTTACTATCTGATAGGTGCTAAAATCAAGACATAAACAATATTGTGTGGAAAGAAAAACATTGCCGAGAATTGTCAGAAAACACTTCGTAGAGGAGGGGCTGTTTGAGCCGATGGTGCAGGGGTGAGATTGTTGAGGCTAACAGTGGGGGCCTGGGGTCTCCGTGTAGGAGGAAAGCCTATGCAGAGGGCTGGGGATTCTGTAAGAAGAAGAGGCTCCTGCAGGTACTAGGGAGGAACCAGGAGATGGACGTACAGGGCTTGTGGCCTGGGACTGAAACACCCTTGTTGTTTAGTCGCTGTGTCCGACACTTTGTGACCCCGTGGACTGTAGCCCGACAGGCTCCTTCGTCCATGGGATTTCCCAGGCGAGAATACTGGAGTGGGCTGCCATTTCCTTCTCCAGGGGATCTTCCCGACCCAGGGATCAAACCTTCATCTCCTGCATTGGCAGGCGGATTCTTTACTGCTGAGCCACCAGGGAAGCCCAGGGAAGCACCCTGGTTGCCTCTACAAAGAGCTTTGGTTTTTCATTGAAGGAATGGGGAACAGTGAAAGCAGGAGGGTGGTCTGGTCCACTTTGTTTCTTAGGAACATACTGGGTAAGGTAGTTCTGAAGAAGTGGCTTGAGTGAAGCAAGACTTGTGGTGAAGGGACCAGTTAGGAAGTGGAGAAATTGAAGTGAGATCTAGAGTCAGTCTGTGGTTCAGGAAAAGGAGAGGAAAGCTGCTTTCAGAAGAATTGGGTTGGCCAAAAAGTTCCTTTGGGTTCTTTGGTACCAGTTTATGGGAAAACCTGAACCACCTCTTTGGCCAATTCAGTACTTCTGAGGCTCTAGACTATGTGACCTTCACGCTGCCCTCATCTGTATCAGGCTTTGCACCCCAGTGCCTCCACAATGTTTAGTGGGAGTTCAGCAAGCATTGCTGGAATGAGGAACCAGGGGTAGAATGGATGGCATTCAGCAGGGATGGTGTGAAGGGAAGGGGGACATTGTATGGATGAGCTGATGAGAATGTGGGGCTGGGAGGGTGCGGACAGATGGGGGTCCAGTTTTGGACATGTTAAGTGTGAAAACTTTAAGATCATTAAGGGAGGATGAGCTGAAGAAGGAAATGGCAACCCACTCCAGTATTCTTGCTTGGAAAATCCCATGGATAGAGGAGCCTGGTGGGCTACAGTCCAAGGGGTCACAAAGAGTCAGACATGACTGAAGCGACTCCGCATACACACAGGGAGGGTGTGCAGTGGAAAACTGGAAATATTAGGATGGGTTCCAGGAGAGAAATTACAGAGCTCAAAAAAGAGCTTGAATCATCAGGGTTTGAGTAGTAGTTAAGCCTCTAAAGATGAACGAACCTGGCCTGGGAAAACAAACAGAGAAAGAGCAGGGGTTCAAGGGCAGCTCCCTGGAGAATGCCAGCGCTTACAGAAAGTGCAGCCGGCGCAGCGGAAACCTAGACAGTCTTGAGCTAGAAGCCAGGGAGGCCTTGGCTGATAAGTGCAGAGGCCTCGGGATGGGAGATGAGTGAAAATAGACCTTTCTCAGGTTGACAGTTAGGAGGCCATGGAGGGCTGCGGCAGGAGTGAACTCAGCATAAAAACAAGGTAGGGATGGGGTGGTGGACCGGTAGAGGGCTGAGGGGCATGTGAGCATGTAGCACAGGTGAATGTTTGACGATTGGAGGTCGAGATGGAGATGCACGGGTCGCTGGAGGAGGAGACAGAGGCAGAGGGTTTGTTTTTTTTTAACTTTTTTTTTTTTTTTGCTGTTATGGGGAGATCCTCACTGCTGCTGGTTGCAGAGAGCAGGGGCTACTCAAGTTGTGCTGTGTGGGCTTCTCATTACAGGGGTTTCTCTTGCTGTGGAGCACGGGCTTTCGGGCATGCAGGCTTCGGTAGCTGTGGCGCTTGCGGCTCAGTACTTGCGGCTCCTGGGCCCTAGGTCACAGGCTCAGTAGTTGCAGCGCATGGGCTTAGTAGCTCCGTGGCATATGGGATCTTCCCGGATCAAGGATCCAACCCGCGTCTCCTGCATTGGCAGGCGGATTCTTTACCACTGAGGCACCACAGAAGCCCAGAGAGGGTTTTGTTTGTGTTTTAGGTACAGGGAGAGTTGAGTCTAAGTCAAAGGGAGTGGAGGAAGGGGAGAGATGGAAGCAGCAAGGTCGGGGCATCAATCACTGGTGGGGAACAACGCTGGAAGGGTGGACGGGGACCGGTGTCCGCGTGGTGGAGGGGGCAGGAGGGAGCAGGACTGGCAGGCGAGTGTGGAGGTGGCAGGTGGGCAGCCCCGGATTTCCACCCAGAACTGAGGGACACGGACATAGATCGTGTGACTCGCTCAGGGTTTCTGAACCAGTAAGATCGCAGTCTCTGCTTCTGCCCCACTGGTTTTCCCATCCCCCTTCTCAGGAACATTAAGCCACAGCCCTCTGATGGGCCCAGGGGCTTGGAGGGGCCTGGCATCAGGCCGTGTCCACGGGTGACGCCCTGTCCTGTTCCTCTTGGTATGGCGGGTGCCTGCTGGGTACTTGCGGAGCGTGTGAGGCTGCCAAGGTCCCAGGGCTGCGGAAGGCCTCAGTCCTTCCCCCTCGTCCCCCAGTCCTGCCCTTCGGCGAGTCCGAGGCAGGGCTCAGCATCTCTGTGGGCAGGGACACCGTGGTTCTCAGCAGAACACTGGGAGGGCACACGGTGTTCTTGCCTTGGGGTCGGCTTTACCTGGCTGAGCTGGACCTCCCGGGCAGCTGGTGGCAGGCAGAGGTTGCCACACTTTGGACATGAGTGGATCAGATTTCTGTTCCCCTGCTCAGGTACCCTTCTGTGACTTTCCTCATGGCCTTTTGTCCCCAGGGGCTGTCAGGGATGGGGGACAGCTGCTGGGAGAAGGCTCCGAGTGGTCTTGAGGCAGCAGCCAGCCCAAGAAGCCCGTCTTCCTAGAATCCTAGAGGGGCTGAGCCTTCTCGTGGCTTGGCCAGCCAGGGGAAGTCATGGGCAGATGGCATCCCTGGCTGGTTTCTTGGAGCAAACCCCAAGACTAGCCAGTCTACCTAGCATAAATTTAGGAAGAAAGGGTAGAACTGTACTGGGCAGGAGGTTCAAAAAAGAGTAATTGTTTTGTTCCTGGAGACCCGTCATCTCCGACCAGCAAAGGTCTGCTCCATCGAGGACGGCTGAGACCTTTGACTTTTCAGTGACCGTGGAACACACTCTCTATAGTGTTCTCCATCTTGGCTGCATGGTCAAGTCACAAGGCAGGCAGGGTTTTTTGTTTGTTTGGTTTTTTGCTGGCCAGTGCCTGGGCCCCATCCCTCAACCAATTAAATAAGACTCTTGGTAAGTGGGGCCCAGATATCAGTAAATGCTTTAACTTCTCAGGTAACTGCCCTGTGTACCCAGCACTGTGAACTCCCAATAAAGGGAGCCGGAGTGCGATGTGCTTATTTGTGATCAGAAAGGAAGATTGAGGGCTCAGAGGGTGGAAGAAGGTGCAGTTCACAGTGTAAAGAAATGGGCGAGCCTGAAGGATCTGGTTTCGAGCTTTGCAGCTCAAAGCATGGTCCCAGTCTAGCAGCAAGCACCACTTGGGACCTGGTTAGAATGCAGACTCACAAGACCCACTGAGTCAGAATGTGCGTATTGAAGATTGAGAAGCCTGCTTCCACCATTATCTGGACCAGTGGTTCTCAACTGTTGACTGGGTTAGAATCGCCCCGGGTGCTTGAACAAATTCCAGTGCTAGGCCAGACCAGTTCTGTCAGAATTCCCAGGTAGGGAACCCCAGATACTGCAATTCTCCTGTTCAACCAAGTTCAAGGACATCCATCTTGACAAGCGCTTGACAAGTGCTTCTCAAACTTGACTGTATGTGTGAATCAGCAGGAGATCTTTTGCAAATGTAGGCTCTGATTTGTGCATCTGGGTGGGACTGAGGCTGCGTGTGTTAGGCACTTAGTCATGTACGACTCTCAGTGACCCCATGGACTGTAGCCCACCAGGCTCCTCTGTCCACAGGATTCTCCAGGCAAGAATACTGGAGTGGGTAGCCATTTCCTTCTACAAGGGATCTTCCTGACCCAGGGTTGGAACCTGGGTCTCCTGCATTCTCCTGCATCACAGCAGATTCTTTACCATCTGAACTATAGGGAAGTCTGACCTGAGATTATTTATTTCTAATAAGGTCCCTGGTGAGGCTCAGGCTGTGGATCTGATAAATATTGATATAGTAGAATCACAAGCATTTGTTAGGCCAACTTCCCAGTTTTACAGAAACCGAGGGTCAGAAAGGGAACAGTGACTCCCCCAAGATAACCCGACATGTTATTCATTCAGTGCTTGCTGAGCACTGTCTGTGCGGGATGCTGAGGCTTGAGCTGGGGATAAGATAGACCTGATTCTTCCCCTCTGAGGGCTTATCTGCAGTGGGGGAGGCAGACAGAGAGCAAGTAATTAAACGAATTTCAGATCAGGAGAAGCGTGTGAAAGGGATGATGTGGTCGGGAATGACTTGGCAGTTGCTTTGGTTGGATCGGAAGGCGGGCCACCCTTGGAAAAGCAGTAGGTCTTGACTTCCACTGGGGTCTGCTGATTACAACTCTAAAACTTTCCCTTCCTGGACAGAGCCATCCTCCAACTGCCCTGGGATTCAGAGATGGGCCCTCCTGACCCTGCTGAGAACATCTGACTCTGGTCCACATCCCCCTCTTCCCCTATCCGCTTTCCCTTCCCCTCGACATTCTCATTGCCTGTTTGTGGACTCAGGGTGGAGCCTGGGGAGTGCCCCCCTCCCCTGCCCAGAGCAGAGTATCGACTTCTTCATAGAACAGCGTTCAGGATAATCGATTTATGGTTTCTAACAAGAACCAGAGCTCGTCCTGATGCGGGCCCCCACCATTGAGAAATCATCTGAGATTGTTTGTTTATCTGAAAGAGAGCACAATCATGAGGGCGTCCCTTCCTTTCCTGATCTGCCAGAAGAATCAGTCGGGCTGCTTGTGGAAATGCCTGTCCCAGGTCCCACCCCAGCTGGCTGAAGCAATCTCAGGAAAAGGCCCTGGAATCTGTGTTTTTAGTACGTGGCTCTCGTGATTCTTATGAACCAGATCACCGGGGGAAGTGAAAGTGGTATGGAGAGAAGAAGCTGGTGCCCTGTGTCCCATATCTCTTCATGCGGCTCTTTGAGCTGCAGAAATGAATTCCTGGTGATTCAGAAGCATGGCCCTCGGCTGGATGTGTGATCGGAGGGATGTCTTTGTGTGCATGTAGCAACGCACGCCGCTCCGTCCTCACCTTGCCAGCCTCTGCCCTTACCTGAAAGGGTCTCCTGTCTCCTCTGTGACCGACCAGACCCTTCCCACTGCCCGTGTGTGTGTATGCTCAGTCACTTCAGTTGTGTCCAACTCTTTGTGACCCCATGGACTGTAGCCCTCCAGGCTCCTCTGTCCGTGGGGAATTCTCCAGGCAAGAATTCTGGAGTGGGTTACCCTGCCCTCCTCCAGGGGATCTTCCTGACCCAAGGATTGAACCCACGTCTCCTACATCTCTTGCACTGAAGGCAGATTTTTTTAGTGCTGTGCTATGGAGGAAGCCTCTCCTGCTCCCCGTGCTCCCATTAAAACAGTCCCCTCCACTGCCTTCCCCAGTGCACCTGGGCAGTGAGGACTTCGACAACATGTGCACTCAGCCAGAGTCTAAAAGGGCTGCAGGAGGCCTCCTGGACCATCTGGTGGCCCCCACCCTCACCCCAGGGTGTGGCCCCAGGGGACCTATTCGGGTGGAGTAGCGGGAGCTTGGTGATGGAGGGGTGGGTGGTGGCCAGCACCAAAGGAATGCCTTGAATGTGCAGAAGAGATAAACTTCACTTCACTTGTGCAAATGTGAATCACACCCTTGTACCTTTGAGCTTAACTTTCATGTAGAAAATGGGTGGATGTACATCTGTTTCCTGGAGCTGACCCTTCTGAGGTCAAACTGAGGGAGAGGACAGTGAGGGGAGCTGCGCCTGGGAAGCTGGGGTGGGCCGGTCTGGCCTGGGATGGAATCTGTGAGCTGTGGGACGTGGTTTCCCTTTCTGGGGCATAGGACCCCTCCGGACCCCTGAGGTCACCTTGAGGGGTTAGGGGGACATCCAGAGTGAGGAGGGCTGCTCCCTGGATGGCCCTGCAGCTGTGCGCTTCCTGGAGGCTGGAAGAGGCAGGCGGTGGGTGTACCCTGATCCACTGCCGAGGCTAGAGCATCCACGATGCTGACTGCATGCCTGTGACTCCTGCCTCCTAGGTGGCCCGAGGCAGCCGGGATGACAACTCTCCCCAGGAACCCTGGCACCTGAGAAACATGATCAGCAAGTCCCGTGAGTGTTCGCCAAGAACTCCCCCACCCTTGGCGATGGGCTCCCCGGAGGCAGTCTTCAGCATCTTCCTTTGACCCTCCAGGGGTTGTGGAAGGACAGATACGGAGCTGGGGGCACCTCTCTTCCTCTTGAAGGATGGCAGACATGCTCAGGTCCAAGCCCCGAGCCAGAGAACTATGGCCCAGTAGGGGCCTGCTCTGAGCTGGGGTTGCGGTAGCCCCAGGCGGGGCAGGTGGGGCAGGTGGGAAGGTGGCCTGGGGCCATGCCTGCCTGTTCCTGCGTCCAGCTCTTGTGTACATTCACCCCGCAGGCTGGAAGCTCCTGGCCATGCTGGCTCTGTTCCTGGCTGTCATGGTGTGGTACTCTATCTCTCGAGAGGACAGGTACATTGAACTGTGAGTCCATCTTTCATGTTCTTCTGTGGGTTTTTTTTTTTTTTTTTTTTTTTTTAGGAAGGGGGCTCAGGGATGGAGTGTCATGGAGTGGGGACCTAGTGACAGGGAGGAGGGTTCAGAGAGCCAGGGGGTGGCCTCTCCCTTACACTATTAGCTAGAATCTTTCTGTGAGCATGGTTGGGAGGGTTTGGGGAGGTAAGGTCTGGGATGGGTCCCCAGGTCTCTCACCCAAGGGGTTTAGGAGAAGAGCTGGGTTCGCAGTGACTTGGTTTCAAGGTGCGACTTGGGCTGAGATGATTCCAGCCTGTGAGTCACTCTTCAGGGCCTTGGAGCCTTCATGCCCTGGGAGGAGGCGGGGGCTGCCTGGAACGCTGGCACCTGGGCCTGGGAGGTCTGACCGGAGCCCCTATTTCCTCTTCTTTTCTGTCCCCAGCTTTTATTTTCCCGTCCCAGGGAAGAAAGAGCCATGCCTCCAGGGTGAGGCGGAGAAGATGGTCTCCAAGCTCTTTGGCAAGTAAGTGTGTGAGGGTGGGGGGTGGGCTGAGGACAGCTAGAAGGAGGAAACCGTGCTGGAGGACATGGGTCAGGTGAAGCCAGTGAGGGCGGGGGAGTCCTTGGACGTGTATACGTGATATTAATCTGTGGTCTGACCCTGTTTCTGGCATCAAGATTAATCGATTTCTCATCCCCACCCTGCCTTCACCTCTGCGCAGCTACTCCCGAGAACAGCCTTTCTTCCTGCAGCTTAAAGATTATTTCTGGGTCAAGACCCCATCTCTCTATGAGCTGCCCTACGGGACCAAGGGGAGTGGTAAGTGCCTGCCTTGGGGAGCGGGGTGGGTGGGTGGAAATGGTGGCCTCACCTTGGCCACACTACTTCTCGGTCTTTGCCATCCACGGTCCCAGCGCCCAAGTTCTCAGCCAGGCTCAGACACTGGGGTCAGGGGAGGGAGGGCTGGCAGCCTTCGGAGAGGTTGCTGTGGTCATCAGCCCTGTTGAATCTGGTCCTTTTGCAGAAGATCTGCTCCTCCGGGTGCTAGCCATCACCAGCTACTCCATCCCAGAGAGCATCCAGAGGTAAGGAGACACGCCTTCCTGCCTCAGTGAGAAACAGTCATGGTCCAGCACCTCCCAGTGAGCCTGCCTGTCTCCAGGGAGGTGGGGACACTGGTCCCCATGGCAACCAAGCCTGGATATCGGGCTGCCAGAGTGGGCAGAGGTTGCTGAGGGTATTGCCGTGGTAACAGGCCGGCCTGGGGGCCAGTCGGGGACTCTGAAATGGGATTGCTTCGCAGTCCTTCCCAGGCATCTTCCCTCCTCTCCTTCTCTCTCTCCTGTGCTCTGCTCAGCTTCCTCTCCCTTGAAAGCCCAGGGCTGCAGAGTCAGCATGACCAGGAGCAGAATTCTTTGGAGATGCCTGGTCCATGTAGGGGGCTTCCCAGGTGGTGCTAGCGGTAAAGAACCTGCATGCCGATGCAGGAGACTTAAGAGACACGGATTCCATCCCTGGGTTGGGAAGATCTGCTGGAGGAGGGCATGGTCACCCACTCCAATACTCTTGCCTGGAGAATCCCATGGACAGAGGAGCCTGGTGGGCTACAGTCCATGGGCTCGCACAGAGTCGGACACAACTGAAGTGACTTGGCGTGCGCACGGTCCATGGGAAGCAGGGCCTGAGGGGGCCTGGGGCAGATGGGGGCAGGAGAGTGCGGTGAAGCCGGAGCAGGGGCTCCTTCCGGGTCTCACCATCCTGTTCCCATGGCAGCCTGAAGTGCCGCCGCTGCGTGGTGGTGGGGAACGGGCATCGGCTGCGCAACAGCTCTCTGGGAGAGGCCATCAACAAGTACGACGTGGTCATCAGGTCCGTATGGCCGCCCTTCCCTCTTCTGTCTGGGGGGCGACGGTGGGCAGACCAGCGGGGGTCAGGGTGACAGGCATCCTCCTCCCCGCCTCCCAGGTTAAACAGTGCTCCGGTGGCTGGCTACGAGCAGGACGTGGGCTCCAAGACCACCATGCGTCTCTTCTACCCTGAATCTGCCCACTTCAACCCCAAAGTGGAGGACAACCCCGACACACTCCTCGTCTTGGTAGCTTTCAAGGCCATGGACTTCCACTGGATTGAGAGCATCCTTAGTGATAAGAAGCGAGTACGTGGGGAGACTGGGAGGGGAGAGGTCTCAGCTTGTGGTGGGGGAACGCTGTCCGGGGTTCCCGGAGCAGGCCCTCCTGCTCCATCATGCGTGCCCTGAGATCCTCAGGAGCCAGTGAGGGCGAGGCGTGAGCTCAGCCTTCTGCTACAGCAGCCCAGGGTGCCCCAGTGAGAAGCCTGGGAGCAGAGGGACCAGTCTGTAGTCATCTCCAGGTGGGGGTAGGTTAGAAAAGTCGAGCTGTCTGTCCTTCTAGGCGGACACACCCCAGAAAGTTCACTCTCTCTCCTTGCCATCGGTTGAATGTTCAACTGTCCAGCTGGCCATTTTCTGCCAGATGTTGACCTAGCCCCTTCTACCTGTGTGGATGTCATTGGGAGTGAGCAAGTCTTAGACCCTATACTCTCCATACCATGTCACCTGGCCTCCCCTGGGGACTGCCCCACTCCCCTCTCTCCCTGCTCCTCCCCTCCGGTTCCCCCTCCCACCTCTCACCCCGCACTTGTGAGCACTCCGTGCCATCCCCACATGGACCCCTTTCCCTGGAGGAGCCCAGCGGCTGGACTCGAGAAGCAGGTTTTGACCCACTCCCCTCTCGCCTTCCATCCCTACCCGCCTAGGTGCGAAAGGGCTTCTGGAAACAGCCTCCCCTCATCTGGGACGTCAACCCCAAACAGATTCGGATTCTTAACCCCTTCTACATGGAAATCGCAGCTGACAAACTGCTGAGCCTGCCGATACAACAGCCACACAAGATTAAGCAGGTGATGAGGGGTTGTGGACAGATGGGGAAGCCAGAGGGCTGGCGTCCTGGGTGGGAAGTAGGTGGGACTTCCAGAGGCTTGGGGAGGTCCGGAGGACCCCAGATGAGGGGAGAATACCAGAGGAGAGGGCGGCATGCATCCAAATAACACAGGCCCCAGGCACACACCTGTAATGAGAGACTGGTGCACTGACGTTTACAGCAAGGCAGAGTTCGTACTCTTTTTTTTTGTTTGTTTTTAAAAGAACAAATGGCAGGGTTTTTCTTTTTCTAAAGATAAATACTTTTATTTTTGACTGTGCTGGGTCTTTGTTGCTGCGTGGGCTTTTCTCTCATTGTGGTGAGCAGGGGGCTACTCTCTAGTTGCGGTACATGGGCTTCTCATTTGGTGGCTTCTCTTGTTGCAGAGCACAGGCTCTAGGGTGTTTGGGCTTCAGTAGTTGAGGCTCAGCAGTTGCAATTCCCAGGCTCTAGAGGACAGGCTTGGTGATTGTGGCACATGGGCTTAGTTGTTGCGAGGCATGTGGGATCTTCCCAGACCGGGAATTGAACTCGCATCTCCTGCATTGGCAGGCAGATTCTTCATCACTGAGCCACCCAGGAAGCCCAAGAGTGCAGACTCTTGAGATGGCCAGAGGCATCGCCAAAGTGGGAAGTCCAGGAAGGGTGTTGTTAGAGCTTGGGAGCTAGAGTTAGAGGATGGTTTTGGCAGGCGCTGATCAGAATCTGTACACTGGGGATTTACTGGGACAGGCAGCAGTCTTTTTTTTTTTTTTTGGACTATGTGGCTTGTGGGATTTTAGTTCCCAACCAGGTGTTGAACCTACACCCCCAGCAGTGAAATTGTAGAGTCCTAACCACTGGTCAGCCAGGGAATTCCGGAGAGTCAATAGTCTTATTTTTGGAGCCCAGCCCAAATGAACATGGAGCCCAGCCCAAATCCTTCGGTTACTATTTGATCACTTTATCTGTGATCTGATCTTGGAACATGTTGGTTTAAGGGAGTTAAAAGAATTGCAGTTGGTCCTGTATACCGTGGTTTGCCAGGTGTGGCAGTTTGGGGAGGCAGGGTGCCTCAGCAAGTTATGGTTTTGGTTTTGGCTCTCTAGTGGTCTCTGGCTGGCGGGCTTCATCATACTGGGTAGCATCTCAAGCAGGTACTTCCACGTGTCTTTGAGCCCTCAGGTTGTGTGGGGTAGGAGACAGAGGTAACTATCAGACAGAGAAAGGACTCAAGGTGCTGCTTGCTGTGTGGCCTTGGGCCAGTCAACCACTTAGAGCCTTGGCTTTCTTATCTGAGTGGTGAGGAAATTATCCGTACTGACCTTTCCAATAGCCATTCTGGGATTTAAAAAGATAATTATGTAATGTGCTTATCATGAAGGTTGGAACACTGTGAACGCTCAATAAATATTAGCCAAATTTTGAATAAATGATTTTATTCTTTTTTCTTTTGACTGTGCCACACGGTTTGTGAGATCTGTTTCCTGAGCAGGGATTGAATCCATGGCATCAGTGGTAAAGAACCCATCTGCCAGTGCAGGAGATATAAGAGATGTGGGTTTGATCCCTGGGTTGGGAAGATCCCCTGGAGGAGGAAAAGGCAACTCACTCCGGTTATTCTTGCCTGGAGAATCCCATGGACAGAGGAGCCTTGTGGGCTAAAGTCCATGGGGTCGTGAAGAGTTGGACACGACTGAATCGACTTAGCATGCATGCATGGCAGTGAAAGCTGGGCATCGGCCACCAGAGAACTCCCTATGATTTTATTTTTTACTGAATATCTATTATGATTCAACTTCCTGTGTTGAATGCCTGCTTTCGTGACTGCTTAGCACCAGGCCCCAATTTTGAATACACGGGGAGTAAGACATACTCTTTGCACATAAACAGACAGGTTGCAACCTGGAGTGGCAAGATGCTCTAGCAGAGAGTTGTTCCAAGTGCTGTAGGGTCTTGGAGGAGGGGTGGACCTCTGCTTGGGGCTGTCCGGAGTGGTACCATCAGAAGAGGTGAGACCAGAGTTGGGCCTTGAGGGGTCTTGGGGCCCAGGGAGCAGACACCTGGGGAAAGGTTTCATTAGGCAAGACCAAGGAGCGCCCCTGGCACTGAGTTCTAGTGCAGGAAGAGGTGGATGGGGGACAGCAAGGAGGAATTTTATGCCCCTGATGGTAGAGGGTGAAGACTCGAAAGAGAAGCCAGAGACGAGGACCGGAACCTGGCTTCTAGCAGAAGGAAGAAGAAATGGATGAACCTGACATTTGTGTTGGTTTCCTGTCACTGCCTAACAAATGACCACAGTTTAGCAGCTTAAAACAACACCCATATATTGACTTGTAGTTCTGGAGGTCAGATGTCCAATACAGCATGGCTGGATTCTGGTTAGAATATACAGGCTGAAATCAAGTTGGCAGCTTGACTGCATTCTTGTCTGGAGGTTCAGAGGGGGACATCCCCTTCCAAGTTCATTTTTGTTGTTGGAAGAATTTGGTTCCTTGTGGTTGCAGGACTGAAGTCCCCATTTCCTGGCTGGCTTTCAGCCTAGGGGTGGTACCCTCAGCCTGTTAAGAGCTGCCCACATACCTTGCTGTCCAGCCCCCTCTATCTTTAGGCCAGCAGTGCGTGATAAATCCTTCTTGTGTTTCACATGTCCGACTTCCTCCACTGCTGACCTCTAGAACCAGATGTTAAAGCTCATGAGAGGAGGTCAAGCCCACCAGGATTATCTATCTTCCGGTCCTCTGTGCCATATGAAGCAATCTAACACAGCGTAATATATCTCATCATTTTCATAGGTTACACACACTCTCAAGGGCAAAGGCCATTGGTGGTCACCTTAGAATTCTCCTGCTACAGCATTGATTTTAAGGTGAAATTGAGGGATGTATGATAGTTCCAGGTTTCCAGCACAGCTGGGTGGATGGTAATATGTTTAACAACGACATGAATACAGGGGTAGAGGAGAGCTTGGTGAGTTTAAAAAGTCCACGTCCAGGCAGAGCTGGCTAGAAGGTGATGAATGTGTGGTTTGGCAGAGGTCTGAACTGGTTGAGATAACACAATGGAGGTAAAAGCAACAGGGTTGAAACGGAAGGCTGGGGCAGGAAGTGACAGATGAAAGGATAGGAGAGCTCAGAAAGGGGCCTGGGGAACACCTGGCCTTAGAGGGTCAGACAAGATCCGGGGAGTGGCTTGAAAATGGGAGTGGGCACTGAAGTGGTCTGGAAGGCAGGTCGTCCCAGCCAAGAAAGAGGATTTGTGAGGTTAGGCTATGGGGTGGCACATCCCTGTGAATGAGTCAGTGGTGGAGAAACTGAGATCTTCATAGCAGCCCCTACGGTGGGGGCGGGGGAGGTCCTGCTGACCCCACTTTACGGAAGGCAGAGCCCACCCTCAGGAGGGTACACAGCCCGGGAGTGTGAGCGCCCTGGGGCTTTCGGGAGAGGTAAGGGTCTCCAGGATGGAGAGCAGAACCTTTTTACTCCTGCAGGGACTTGTTTGATAGTTCCAAGCCTCAGTTCCCCAGCTGCATACAATGGGGCTAATAAAAGTATCCATCTCAAAGTGTGTTTGTGAGGACTGGATGAGAGGTGGTACAGTGGTAAGGAATCCATCTGCCAAGGCAGGAAATGTGGGTTCCATCCCTGGGTTGGGAAGATCCCCTGGAGGAGGAAATGGCAACCCACTCCAGTCTTCTTGCCTGGAGAATCCCATGAACAGAGGAGCCTGGTGGGCTATAGTCCGTGGGGTCACAAAGAATCGGACACAACTGAGCAAGCACACACAGATGAGATGACATAAGGGGTAAGATAACATAGTGTCTGGCACGTAGCAAGTGCTCCGAAAGCCATAGATATTATTATTATTGTTGTTATTACCGTCATTCTGTAATCATCTCCAAAGGTCTGAGCCCTCCCCAGATATATTAAGCTGTAGTATGCCATATGGTACGGCTGCCCTGGTAGCTCGGCTGTTAAAGAATCCACCTGCAATGCAGGAGACCCTGGTTTGATTCCTGGGTTGGGAAGATCCCCTGGAGAAGGGATAGGCTACCCACTCCAGTGTTCTTGGGCTTCCCCGGTGGCTTAGACGGTAAAGAATCCGCCTGCAATCTGGGAGACCTGGGTTTGATCCCTGGGTTGAGAAGATCCCCTAGGGGAGGGCATGGCAACCCAGTCCAGTACTCTTGCCTGGAGAATCCCTATGGACAGAGGAGCCTAGCGGGCTACAGTCCTCGGGACACAACTGAGTGACTAAGCAAGCTTCAGCATGCCATATGGTAGCCATGAGCCATGTGTGGCTAGTTTTTGTTTTTTTGGCTGTGTCCCATGGCTTGTGGGATCTTAGTTCCTCTACCAGGGATCAAACCCAAGCTCTTGGCAGTGAGAGCTCGGTCAGAGTCCTAACCACTGGACCACCAGGGAATTCCCCACCAGAGGCTATTTAAAATTTAATTAGAATTGAATAAAATAAAAAGTTCAGTTCCTTAGCTGCATGAACCCCACGTGGCTCGTCACTGCCATATAGGACAGCACAGATGAAGAACATTTCCGTGATACTAGAAGGTTCTCTCGCAGAGCGCTGGCCTAGAGGTGCTGAAAGATTCCGGCTCCCTCTAATACCTTGCCCACCCCTTGCCCCTCAGAAGCCCACCACAGGGCTATTGGCCATCACCCTGGCCCTCCACCTCTGCGACCTGGTGCACATTGCTGGCTTCGGCTACCCAGACGCCCACCAGAAGAAGCAGTCCATTCACTACTATGAGTATATCACGCTCAAGTCCATGATGGTAAGCGGTCCCTGCTGGTGCACTGGGTGGGGCTGACTGGCCTGGGGATGCTGAGTGAGTGAGGGTGGTGCTGGAGGCCCAGAGATGACTCACCTGTGAGGTCACGCAGAGTCAGCACTGGGAGCGTGGCATCTGGACTCCCAGGCCAGCATCCTCCATATTCTGTCTTCCTTGCGAGAGCCAGCCCGGGGAACAGAGCTCCTGGGCATGGGTCACGGGAGGGCCAGAGAGCTGCCTAGAAGTTCCTCAGTTTGCTTCCTTGGCTGTCTCCACAGTGGTCAGGCCACAATGTCTCCCAGGAGGCCCTGGCCATCAAGCGGATGCTGGAGATTGGAGCGGTCAAGAACCTCACTTACTTCTGACTCGGGCAGGAGCTGTTCCCATCGGCTCACCCTGCTGAGCAGCCCCGGTCCGTGCCTCTGGGGGTGCCGGGTGCCAGCGTGGCCTGCTTGGACTCACCCTCTCCTGTGTGGGGAGGGGGCCAGGTCTGAGACGAGGCCGTGCCCCTGGCTGCTCTGGTGGAGGCCAGATGGAGTCAGGGTGGAGGCCCTGGGGCAGGAGGGGCTGGGCCCGGGCACGGGGGCTTGCTTCTGTGGCATCCCCTCTCTGCCAGTGTCGGGAGATTATTTAAGGGGCTATTTAATTAAGGGGTAGGAACGTGCTGTGGGCTGGCCCCGTGGCATCCAGAAGAGGGGGCATATGGCAGTGTCCTGCTCACTTTTGACACAGAAGTGATGCGCCCACTACGGCCTAGGCCCAGAGTGGGCCTCCCAGGAGGGCAGGGCGTCTGAAGTGGGCGGTGCCCCCCCCCAGAGAGGGGCTGCTCCCTCCCAGCAGGCATGGGAAGAGCACTGGCGCAGGGGCTCCATGGTGGAAGTGACCTAAAATAGGTTACAAAGTATTAAACTATTTTTCCTAAAACAGAAGCAGCTGTGATACTCTTTGTCCTTTCAGATGGAAGAAGACACGGATGGGGAGTGGGCCACAGTGGTGGGCCCCCTCGCCCCGTAGCGGGCAGGCGGGCCAGGGTTATCTGGGAAGTCATTGTGTACTGAATACGATGCTTGGGTGATGCCAAGTCATGCATTGTCACCCTGGCAGAGCAGGCAAGCGACTGGTGCTCAGACGCCCTGTCTGCTGGACACCTAGCCTGGCTCTGCATCCTGGTTTTCTCTCCAGAGGTAGGAGGGGCAGGAGGATGCCTGTGGTTGGGAGTGGCAGCACCCTCATTCCCCTCCCTCTCTCTCCCTCACCAGCCTTGTTTCCAGAATCACATGTTGGAAGGTGTGTGTTTGAGGACAAGGGTGGAGACAGACAAAGAAAGCCAAGTTTCCTTCTCAGATTAAGTGGGAATCATAAAGTGGGGTTTACAAAAAGTCCTGCCAGGGGCCCAGGCAGCCAGAATTGGGATGGGCAGGGCACGGGTGGTGTCTGAGGGCTTGGCAAGGCCGGAGAGCAGTCGCTGGGCCAGGGGGTGGAATGATGGAATGCCTTTGCCCTCCACCCCCTCTCCCCCTGGGCCAGGTTTTTATAATCCTGATAGCCCTGCTGTCTGCTGGTCTCTGCCCGGCTTGCTTTCCCATCTTCCCAGACCTGGCTGAGCTGCCAAGTGGCGTCCCGCCACTCTCCCAGCTGTGCCTTTACATCTGGAGCCAGGAGGGAGAGCCGGACCTCCCCCAGCGGGAAGGGACTCACAGCTGTGTTCCTGGCTTTCTCGGAAAGAGTTGCAGCCTTGAGGTTTTGAGACGGCAAGGCTGGGACAGGACAGATAGGAGGGGCAGAGATTTCGGAGGAGCGGAGGACCATGGCAGGAGATGGACTTGCTCTGTCGGAAGCCTGGCAGAACCTCTCTGCTAGCTGCTGTCCTCCCAGGGGTGAGAGCAAATAGGGCTGCAGCCCCAGGCCCCCTCCTTTCTCCTCCACATGGGCGGGCTTGGTCTCCAGGCTTTGTCCTGGGGGGGCCTTGCTGACCCCGCCGGGCGTGCGTGTGTGCTGCTTGTGAGGGTTTGCATGGGAGTGTCCGGTTCCCCGTGCAGGCCATTGAAAGTGGCTGTCAGCACGTATGGTCCAGCTGTCCTGGATTGGGGCCACTGCCTGTTACTGGATGTGCCTAAACTCGAGCCAGAAACCAAACTCATACCCACCACCCTCCTCCAAACTCCATAGACACACACACACACACACACACACACACACACACACATAGACATGGGAGCGATTTACATTTTGGCATGAAGCCTGTGAAGTCTACACACAGACAGTCCTCCATGATTACATCCACACAGGAGTGTGTATGGGAAGGGGGTGTGTATACCCCCCAAACTGGCCATTGCTCCTTGGGTGGGGGTGTGGGGTCAGCGTTCTCCAGGGTACCCTAATCCCGGGCACCCCAATCCCGGGCGGATAGAGGCAGCACCAGGGGCCCCAGGGCAGGCAGTGGAGCTTTCATGAGGAGTTGCTGGATGGAGTTCTTTCGAGTTCTGAGAAAGGGACTGTCATTCTTCAGTTAGCCTGGCCAATGAGGATGAACTGCCCGCCAGCCCACCTACCTGGTTCTGATTAAACCTGGCCGCCGGGAAAAGGAGGCAGGAGATAAGCAGGGCATGGCAGAGGGAAAGCACCTGACTGCCGGCCCACAAATGTGGGTCCTCCACCGGGCTCTGCCACTTAATTCTGTACGACCTTGGGCTGATCACTTCTCCACGTCTGTGCTCCAATTCCTACATTCCTTGAAATAGGAGGGAGGGTCCAGCCAATGAGGGCCACCGGTGCTGAATCATCTGGGTGTGATTTAAGAATGCAGATTCTCGGGTTTTACCCAGGCCTCTGGGGATGGAGCCCATGAATCTGGAATTTTAACAAGCACCCGCAACCACTGCTCCGGTCGTCTAGACTACAGGATAATCTCACGGGCCTCTTTCAACTCAACGGTCTGCGTGCAAAACGCAGGCTAATCCCCGGTGCCCTTGAGCCGCGTTAATTACGCGCACGCGCGGTTTTGTCCCGCGGGCGGGGGCGGAGGCCGGTGCGGCGCACGCGTTGTCGGCCCAGCGGGCGCGGGGCAGGGGCCGCCCAGGCAGTGCGGCGCCCTAGCGCGGTGCGCCCGGGGGCCTCCGGGGTTGCCGAGAGGCCGGCGCCTCCCTGGCAACCGGCTCCGGCCCTGGCAGCGGCCGCCGAGCCCGCGCCCGTCTGTCTGCCCGGTTTGCAGGCGAACCACGGTTTTTTCCGGGGGGCTCGTCTGAAATTCCGCCGGGGCTGGCGCATGTGATCTACGTTGATGTCACCGCCGGGGCGGGGGTGACACAGACTCGGGCTGCCGGCCATCGGAGGAGATCCGCCCGGTGCGGTGTAGACCGGGCGGCCCATCTCTCAGCCACAGAGGCCCGGAGAAGAGGCGGAACAACCAGCTCCACCTCCTAGCTGGGCAAGACAGAGCTTAAGGCTTTAGTCCATCATCACATCGAAATGATGTTCTGTATTCACATTAAGTGAAAGTGCTGAACACTTCGGGTTTTTATTGACACTTTCCGAGGACATGAATACATCCAACTGCCTTCCCCCAGAGACTGGCCAGCAGCCTGCTAAAAGTTTGAACTCGGAAGTGGTTTTGCCTGTGAGACAGTTACCTGTAAGCCCACACACAAACCCGTGTTGTGTCATGTGACCTGTAAAATAGTGATTACGCATGCCTGTCCCATAAGGAGGTTTTAAGGATCTAGTGGGAATATGTCTGGCAAAACATCGGGTCGACTGTAAAGTATGATGTCAGTGTTAGATTGTAAAGCTACTTTTTGCATGATGAAGAATACCTGAAAGCATATGAAACAGGTGAGGTCCATCTGGAAGGTCAAACGTATGCCCAGGTAGAGCTAGTTACAGAAAAGTGTCTTCAAGTCACCAACAAGCTCAGCAGAGGAAGGTAAGAGGCTGGTAAGAGGACTCAAATGCAGGCTTCGCAGAAAACAGCAAAGAACTGTGAGTTCAAACTGCTCTCTGGCAATGGTTTTCAAGTTGAAGTCAGACACGCTCAGGTGCTTTTGGAGAAAGGTGTTTCTGGGGTGGCATTATCTGTTTCTATGGACACGAGTTTGAGCAAACTCCAGGAGATAATGGAGGACAGGGAAGCCTGGTGTGCTGCAGTCCAGTGGGGTTGGAAAGAGTGGCCAGGTCTGGGGACTGAACAACAATGTTTCCATGGCAGGCAGCCTCCCAGGGCAGGTTGCTAAACAAAGGCTGAGAAGTACATCTTAATACTTGGTAAGCTCTCTCCAAACCATCTGACTGTTTTGATGTCTTAATTATAGCTTCAGAAAATTATTTGTTAGTTTTGAGCATTTCCTTGGTTTGTACCGGACGTGATTCCAGGAAATCTTCTATGTGTGTATGTCAGTAGTTAAGAGACGGTTTTCTTGACCAGATCTTTCTTAGTGACTTGACCTCTCTTGTTAGAGTTTGTGGGGATTCTGCACTTGAGAATTGAGGCAGGGAGATGAACCTTGGGTCTTATTAGATGACAGATTTGGGGGGAGCCCTAATGTATTGGGGGCTCCCCCTCTTCAAGTAAAGGGAGTGCAGGGAGCTGGGAGCAAGTTGGGGAGACTGCAGTCCTGTGTAGGAGGGTTAGCCCAGAGGATTTGACAAAAGGCTTTAGGAAAAACAATACGTTGGGAGCCAGAGTTCAGATTTCCTGGGACGACCAATTTAAAGTACTGCACCCAAAAAAAAAATAAATAAATAAATAAATAAAGTACTGCACCCCTCAAGAAAGACGCTGTTTCCTGTCAAGAATCTTGCAAGACTGGCAGGATGGAATTTGTGGAGGGAATGATAGGAATCACCCCAGGGAATTGAAGTTGGAGTTACTTAACTAAGCTGTTCCAGAACTGTCTATTATTCTGAGGTTTCCTATAACATCATTTATGTACATCATCAACTTTAATGCTTAAGGAGTGTCTTCACTTGCCTAAAAATGTGTTTCTCTTCTAAAGAAAAATATCACAAGAGGACAAGTTACAGTCTGGTAGGGAGATTCTTTCTAGTTCTGTGCTTTTTTTCTGTACATTTCTGTTCCACTTGTAGCCCCACATGGCAAGAGAACTAGAGAAAATTTTAATTAAAAGTCAGATAGGAAATTCTCATCTGAAAATTCTGCTGTAGAAGTCCTGAATTACCTATATCACTTTATCACTAATGCCCTCTCCACTCAGTATTTCTCCCAAGTGCAGAGCCCACTAGTGTCATGAATTTGTCTTCTAATCCTTGGGCAGTAAGGCCCTGGCCCTTTAATTTCTTTACAAAGGTGATGAAGGTGGTATCTTGAACTTAGTTCCCTTGAACCTGTTTTTGCTTAATTGAGGATGACCTTTGCAGGGATAAATCCCTATATTCAGCTTTTATCCTCAGTGGCACTTCTCCTTTTGTATAAGGAGGAGAAGATTTCAGGTAAGGTCTAGTTAATAAGACCCCGATTCTCCCTAAGAAGACCTGTTTCTTGAGACTTCACATACCTTGTCTTTGAATCTTAGTACTTTAGATTCACTCCAAAGAAGACAGCTATAGAGAAGCATTATGTGATTGTTCTCATAGCATTCCAAGGTTATTTCCAAGGGCCATAGTTTGAGAAGCAACGGAAGGAAGTTCCTTTGTGTGGCCGGGGCTCCCTGATCGGTGAGCACAGGGAAGATATTTGGCCCAGGGATTGAGGCCATCCCAGCCCTGTGGGTGGGCCGAGCCGGCTGGCCCAGAGAGGAGCTCTGGAACACGGAATGGCAGGCAGATACAGGCCCCAGGGATGTAGACCAGAACTCAACGATGGATCTTGTGAATGTCATGTGTTCACAAAAGGCCTTGTAAAGATGAGGACTGTGGTAGGTGTGAAACCACAGGACCTGTGGTCCAAAAGCTTTCAGTACATGTCCAAGATTTCACCAACAGAGAGGAGGAGGAGATGGAGCCAGGAAGAACAGCAGTTAGAGAGGGAAAGTGTGGACGGGCCTCTTCCTGCAACACAAATATGTTCATCCAGGAAAACAAATCCTTATGTTTCAAAAGAAGAGTAGCTTGGGATTGTCTCATTTTTCCCAACTGATGACCTAGTTAGGAAAATGGAAACACAGGGGATTGGGGAAAAGATGAGCCTTACGGAATTTGAGAAGTAACATCAGAGCAAGGGAGTGTTTGATCAGTGAGTCTCAGAGATCCTGTAGTTTTGATTCTGAAGCTGCAAATGGCTGGCCTGTGGTTACAGCTCCTAAAAAACAGCTTCTGTAAGAGGCTTCTTTAAAGGGGAAGTAGACATCAAGATTTAGTTGAAATGTCCTCGGTTTATGTCTAAACGTTCATGTTTTTGAAAGAAACATCTATATGCAAATTAGGATCATTTTTATTTAAATATTTATACTTTTATTTCAACAGAGAGTTGATTTTATAGGGAAACTTCTTAGAAGAAACTAATTACAGAACTCCCCCCTCGTGGTTTTTTCTGGTGGCATCACAAACCATGCATACGTGGGAAGGGCTGGTGGGAAGGGCAGGAGTGCATACCTGGCGATTTCAGTTCTGATCATGTCATAGCAAAGGCCATGTGCCCCGTGTATGCCCTTCCCCCATATAGGAAGTGAAAAGGAATTTTTGTTGGCTCCTTTTCTCCTGTTCTGAGAAATCTCCCAAAAGCTGCATTACGTTTGCTGTTATTTCCCGTGTTCCCCTCCACTCCCGAAGCTCCCAGGCAGCTTCAAGGCCTGTGCCTTTAAGCACTGTTTCAGTTGTCTCCATCAGAGACGGGTTTACTATGGTGCCCTGGTGCTTTGTATGAGACCACCTTCCACTCCATGAGAGTTGAAGACATGGTGGAAATAACCCTGGGCTTTCCAGACTGATAACGAGCCTGAGAGTTAGAAATTGGGCCCTCGGCCAGTGACTCGGAGCCAATAACGAATTGTAAAGCTATCGGAAAGCTGGATCCTGGCCTTGGGAATGGGGCGTGGGGGGGGAGTGATTTGATACACAGACGCACTTTCCCAGGAAGTTGCTGTCTCTCCAGGTCATTCGGGGACTGGGGGTGGAGGATGCCAGTCATGCTTTCCTACTGGAGCTGCAGCCTGCCCTTCCTCTGCCCGCCCCCGAGTGGGTCCTTGCTTATGGCCTTCAGCACTGGGCATTTTCTAGGATGAGAGTGGCCTTGGGCTTTTGCTGTAGATGGAAACATGTCACAGAGGAAAGCATCTGTTTAATCTCATGCGCGTCACTTGTTAGCTCTGTGACCTTGGGCTGGTCTTTTGGTTTCTTAAAGCCTCACTGCCTTGTCTGTTAAATGGTGATACTTTGTAGAAATATAGAAATTAAATAAGATTACAAATGTGAAGCACTTATTTCAGTTGATGTGAAGTCACCTGCAGGGAAATTCAGGGCTTCCCATTGCCTTAATTTTTTTTTTTTTTTTAACACTTCCCTTTACCAACTTTTTTGCCTTTCACTCCTGCATGAGAAGTAAATGGGGCCAGAGGGGTAAAAGGATGTATATAGCTCAGTCCAGCATCCTTCTCAATGCCTTGGCGGTAGAGCTTACTGATTTCACCTACCTGTGTTCTTCTCTTTCACCAGGGCTTACGTGTGATCTCGTACCCTTTCAGTGATTCTCTGCTGTGTCTATGCCTTGGAGAGGGCTCAGGGGGTCGTCCCTTGTAGCCAAGTCTTCACTGTGCAGCCCCATCTTCTGTGATGTCCATAGCCCCACCCTGGGAGTGTCTGAGCCTCTGAGGGAAAAGAGGATTCTGTTCTCCAGGAGATCAGATTTCTTCCCAGGTTATTCTGTACCATAACCTTGGGTTCCAAGAAAAGAACAGGCACCTCCATCCTTTTAGAAGAACTGTGTATTGGGGGTGGTGATGATTGCATGGGGGGTAAGGGGCAAGGTAGGCTGTGGTGAGGATTAGAAGGTCAATTTCCCACCCGCCTCCAAGGTGGGGGAGAGCAGGAGAAGTGAATGGACAGATCATCTTAGGTCATCCTCCTCCTATTCTAGCACATCAAGGCATTCTGCATTTGATCTTACACCCTTATTCTTTATTAGCAAAGGCAAAATATATATGGGAAAGAAGACTTGTGGGGTTAGAGGGCTTGTGGGATTAGAAGACTTAGAGGGCTTCCCTGGTGGCTCAGTGGTAAAGAATCTGCTTGCCAGTGCTGGAGACACGAGTTCGATCCCTGGTCTGGGAAGATCTCACATGAAGCCCGTGCGCCACAAGTATTGAGGCTGTGGTCTCAAGCCCTGGAACCACAACTGCTGAGCCCATGTGCTGCAAGTACTGAAGCCTGTACATCCTAGAGCCCATAGCCCGCAGAGCCCTTGCAACAAAAGCACTCACCACAATGAGAAACCTGGGCTAGGTAACAAAGAGTAGCCCCTGCTTGCCACAGCTAAAGAAAAGCCTGCACAGCAATGAAGACCCAGCACAGCCAAATAAATTCAATTTTAAAATGTTAGCAATTATTAGGAAAAAAAAAAATTAAGCTGGAGCCCACAGGCATCTGTGCTGGGCCAGAAATGGTACTCTGGTACCAGGAGCAAGCTGTGAGGCTGGGATGTACACTTAGAGTTCTTAATCAGTTTCTACTCCCTCTGGCTTGGGGGCTATAAAGGAAGATATGAAGGAAATTGGAGGTTCTGAAGCAATAGGAAATATGGTGGAAGTAGATAAATCCTCTGAGTGGAGATGTTAGAAAGGCGATGCATAGAATCTGTGTATTGAGGCTGTCCAAGGAAGCAATGTTGTGGAGAAGCAGCTTTTCGTGATGAAGGTTCCCATGATGGGTAAGGACTCCAGGGAAGGTTTGAGGAGAAGAGGCTAAAACTTAGGAGGAACCTCCAACCTTCAGGACAACATGGCTTCCGCAAAGCTCACAGAGTGAGCATTCTAATTTGGCCCTGTTTATCCACGCCAGCCTGTTGGCCATCACCATGCCAAGCTTTCCACCCAAACAAAGCCATTCTTAGAAAGAACATCATTTGAGTCTCATAGTGTTCGGTTGCTTGGTGGCACAGGCTCTTTGAAGAGGGCCTCCTCCCCTGAACCCCCAGTGGAGGGAGCTGACTTTGCAGAATACTGCCAGAAGAAAGGCCTAGAAGGACCCCACCAATGCGGTCTGGCCCCTTTGCCCCTGAGCTGTATCTGGCATGAGTCAGGTGGTTGGTGAGGCCCCGCGTTCGTGCGCCTTCTGGGTTGGGCACTTCCTAGAGGAGTCTGCCTCTAGGTCCTGTTGCCATCGCAACCAGAGCTCTCCACTGCTTGGAAAAGCTGAATGAAAGCCGGGCCAGGAACCCTGGGTTCCCAAAGCATCCTCTGAGCTTTTGGGGTCTTCCGTGGCTCAGCAGGAACAAAAGAACAGAACGGATCTCTTGGAGGCAGGGCCCCTAATGTTTATTCTCAGGTGGCAGGTAGGCATGAGGAGCTGATTCGCATCCTCTGGTGCCCCTGCAGTCTTACTGAAGACAGGACCACGGTTGTGTGTGTGCCTCTAGGCTCAGCTGAGAAGGCGAGTCTCATCACTTGGAAGGCCGGCCTGCTGGTCCCCTCAAACCCCATGCATCCCCAGACACAGTCTCTCCAACCGCTGTTTAAAGAACCCTGACCAGAGCAGCTCTCACACTCCTTATATTGACTCTGAATATGCAGGGGTGGCGGGGGAGGAGTACACGAAGCAGGGGTGGGGGGAGGCTCTGGGTCACACAGCCTGGCCAGGGGTCCCCGGGTGTCACACTCCCCCTCCTTCTCCCCTCCACCACCCCCCCAGACACAGTCTCTGATTAGACCAGTCCCACCGTAGAGCTGAGGCATCCAGTCCAAGGACAGAACTGCAAGGGTATGGACACAAAACACCGAACAAATTGGGTGGTGGCCAAGGGCCAGGGCCGGTTCTGGCTTCCCAGCCTCGGCGGGTCTGGGCTGTGAGCGGCAGGGGGCACGGGGTAGCTCAGTGCCGGCGAGCGCTTGACCCCCTGCTCCCCAGGGCTGCGGTACTGAAGCACAGGAATGGGGGGAGGGCTGGCGGGCAGCAAGGGGTACAGTTCACGAAAGCAGAGTTTTAGCTGCCTCTGGAGCCTGTGGGAGAGGCAGGTGGAGGAGGGCCTCCGGAAAAAGGCCGGGAGGAGAGGCCGGCAAAGAGCACACCTCCTCTCGGCTGCATCCTCTGCCCGCATCTCCACCCGCAAGCCCCCGTGCGCTGCCGCTGGGCCCACGTTTGTGCTCCATCCATCGGGGCTGCGGGGAGGGTGGTGGCCCTCGGGGCTGTCCTGGAGGCGGCTGCTTCCGGGGTCCTCTGCAAAGTCTCTGCCGAGCCAGACCGAGCTCCGCCCCGTCCCCCACCCTCGGTCCGGGATGCTCAGACGTGCGTCTGCATCCGCCGCTGCAGGGGCCGGCTGGGGTCGGAGTTCTGCGAGGAGGACTGGGAGTGGTGGGAGGAGGAGGCCGAGGCCTTGCTGGCCTTGTCGAACTGCACGTAGCCGTCCTGCTTGCCGCTGCTGCTGACGCTGCTGTCGCACTGCGTGTCCAGGAACGAGCTGCTGTCGCTAAGCGAGCCCCGCTGGAATTCCCGCTCGCAGAGCTCGATGGACGAGCTGCCCGTGCCCAGCACGAACCGCTGCCCGTAGTCGTAGAGCCGGCCCTGGCCGCTCAGCGTGCTGTAGATGTTGGTGAAGGACATGCCGGTGGGCACGCGCTGCTTGCCCGTGGGGCGCAGGTCCGGCTGGCAGCTGGACAGCGAGATGGTGGGGGTCGAGTGGTGTTCCTTGAAGGTGTTGACGCTGTAGTAGCCGTTGGTGGGGTCCTGCAGGGGCCGGAGGGAGAGCCTTGTCACATCACTGGATGGACAGCGGGGAAGGGCCAGGGACAGACAGGAGGAAGGCAGGGGAGGAAGGCAGGGGGTCAGAGTGGGGGTGTGGATTATTAGCCTGGGCAGGATGCTGACAGGTATTCAAGTAGCGTCTTGCCCAGTGTGTGCTTAATTGCTCAGTGGTATCCAACTCTTTGCCACCCTGTGGACTGTAGCCTGTCAGGCTCCTCTGTCCCTGGAGTTCTCCAGGCAAGAATACTGGGGTGGGTTGCCATTTACCTTCTCCAGGTGATCTTCCCGACCCAGGGATTGATCTCCCGCTTGCATTGGCAGGCGGGTTCTTTACCACTAGCGCCACCTGGGAAACCCAGTCTTGCCCGGTGTGTTTTGTTATTTCAGGGCAGCTAGCTCAAGATCATGTGAGAATCTTTCATTATTTTTTGTTTTAGTCCAGAACACGGAAATTCATTATAAATGTGATTGGCAAGAAAGTTAACTCTCTCATCTCCTTGTGGGGGAGGGGGTGATCCCAATTTCACTGAGAGGAGAGGTCCCCAAGGTGAGTTCTGGCCTTTCTCTTATTTGCTGCTGTGGTTTGCCCGGATCTGGGGCTGGGGTCATCAGCGCTGAAGCCTAGAATCCAGGCCGTGCGGTGACTGTAAGCGGGGTTCTTCTTACCTTCAGGTTCTGAAACTCCTTCTCTTCTTCTTTGAGCACCTCCAGCTGCTTCAGCACTGAGTCTTGCTGGAATTCACCGCGGTCCATCTACAACCCCAAAACAGCTGCTCAGAGGGTAGGAAGTGGGCTGACTGTCCACTCCTCCCAGGGGAAAGCTGGAGAAATGAACTCGAAAGATGCTTGCCATCTCTGCCTCCCCCTTCCCCCAGAGACAGGTGAGAAGAGTCCAGAGGAGATTCCAGATCTCACTGTTGTTCTTGGACCCTTGGACCCCTATCCCCACCCCCTCGTGAGAGCTGGAGACAAAGAGGTGGGTGCGTGCAAGGCCCGTTTCTAAGACGAACTCCCTTCCTTTCCTCCCTTCCTCTGTAGGCTACTGTTATCACCTCCAGGGATTTCACTTTGATTCAGTTCAATTGTGAGCATTTACTGACTTCAGGCCAGGCATTGTGCTGAAGGCCAGGCAAACAAAGATCAAGAGACTTTATGAAACAGCTTTGCTCAGCAGGAGGTGGACCTGTAGATAAATAACTGCAGAACCTCTGGGCAGCGGGCAGGACCTCGAGAAGGAATCAATGGAAGCTACCTGCGAGGAGGTGGCAACTAGGGTCTCACCTGTTATTCACTGCAAGGACTTAGACTATTATTAAAAGTTATCTTCCTGAATGGAGGCCAGAGAGTCAGGGGGCAGGGATCTATTTCTGTTTCTCTTTGGGTCTCCAGCATGCCTGGTACAGTGCCTGTGGTCATTGACCAAAATCCTTTTGGAGTGGAATCATATTTAATTGTGTTGTATTAATTCTTTGACTTGTGGGTGCCCAGTGTGGTGCCTGCCATACAGCAGGGCTGTCAGAAATGTTATATTTATGTCAGATGAATGAATGAATGAAGGGACATGCCTCAAAATTACTAAAAATTAAAAAAATAATACTCAAGGTGAAAGATAAAGCATACTTGGCACACAGTAGGTGCATTAATTAGTCTGAATAGCCACAGTGGTGCCTGTCTCGTGGTACAGAATGTTCTTCCCATCTATCACTTCCACACCTGACACAATCTGGTCCAGGTCCCACCCACTCTCGGAGCTGGGACGTGTCTTTTTCTTTGTGACTCATTTTCCTGATCTATTTTTGGGGCCCCGGAGAATTAATCAAGGCTGTTCCATCCTGTTAACTCCCCACTAATGCTGCTTTTTTCATTTTCCAGTATTGCTATGGCTATCTTGATTGGGTTCTTCTTTCCCACCAGATTCAACTTCTAAGCCTGCTTCTCCTCCATACTGGGCTGTATCAGGGCAGGGGAAAGAAGGTCTCCCCAAGGGGAGCCCTCAGTGGGCTTCACTGCTGGGCTTATCCCCTACTCTTAACTGACTGCTGAGTGACCCCCACTCTTTAGGGTCTGGACCAGAGAGTGGTGTCAAGACAGTCAGGGGAGTTCAGAACATCCCACTGGGAGGGAATGCAAGGTCCCTGGGGGATGAAGGACAGGCATGGGGACCTCCACACCAGACTTGATAAAGCTCATCAACAGAGATGTCCATTCCTGCCCAGGTCTGGGCTGTGGTCCCCTCCCTTGTAAGAATGACTGTTCTATGTGTCAGATACTGTGTTTGCTTGGGCGAAGTAGACATTAGCAGACCTTTGAGAAACTCTGGGATTCTTGGTGATGCTTACAGGTAATTAGATATATGTACTATGGAAAAGAAACATGTGGGATTTCCCTGGTGGGCCAGTGGTTAAGAATCCACCCTTCAGTGCAGGGGATGTGGGTTCGATCCCTGGCTGGGGAACTAAGGTCCCACATACCACAGGATCAAATGTGCATTTTAGAAGGACTCTGGTGAGTAAAATGGTAAAAGACGAGAATGTGGGACCACTTGGGAGAATGCTGTCTGTCATGGACCAGGGAAGCCGTGAGGCCTGTGCTAAGGAGTAACAGTGAAGAAGTGGCAGAGGCACCTATTTGAAAAGATGGTGAAGTGGAAATTCACAGGACCGGAAAATCAACTGGATAGAAAAAGAGCAGCAGAGAAGACGTCAATTTAATTCCCTGAATGGCGGCGAGCATCTAACAGGGACCGTGGAAGGCGCCAGGGACACAGGGCTGACTTAAGGCGGCTTGCTCATCCTCTAGTGGAGGCAGATAAGGAAACAGGTGACTTCATGTTGACGTAAATAGCTCCCCTTCCTTGGCGCCCTCACTGTGTCCCACTGGCTCCATGCTCTTCAGGGGTTTACCCACTGAGCCCTCACGCTGCCATGTACAGCATGACCTGCACCCCATTTCCTAGATAAGAAGACTGGGGCACAAAGAGGCCCAGGCTGTTAGCCCACTGGCTTGCTGCTGCTCCTCTGACATATTATAACTGTGACACACTATGCAACAGAGCATTCTAGCAGAGTTTTCCAGGGTCTGTCTGCACAGAGGGATGAGTCATGGTCCATCAGTGGAAATCAGGAGGAGGAGGAAAAGGAGTGGCCTTGGGGTTGCCGGAGAAGTTATGAGTGTACAACAGTCCAGCTCCTGAAGAGGAACCTATGCTTATTGCAGACTTCCGTTGGGTGTAGGGGAGAAGGCATGTACTGAACGTTGATAATACCCATGTGTGTATGTGTATAGGATTATATCTTATGTCACATCACATTATGACAATTTATGTACATCAGTTTGCCGACAGAGGTCCTAATAGTCAAGTCAAGCAGTCAAGCAATGGTTTTTCCAGAAGTCATGTACAGATGTGAGAGTTGGATCATAAAGAAGGCTGAGCCCCCAAAGAATTGGTGCTTTTGAATTGTGGCGCTGGAGAGGACTCTTGAGAATCCCTTAGACAGCAAGGCTATCAAACCTGTCAACCCTAAAGGAAATCAACCTTGAATATTCACTGGAAGGACTGATGCTGAAGCTGAAGCTCCAATACTTTGGCCACCAAAAGAACTGATGCGAAGAACTGACTCATTTGAAAAGACCCTGACGCTGGGAAAGACTGAAGGCAAAAGGAGAAGGGGTAGAAGATGATGAGGTGGTTAGATGGCATCACTGATTCAATGAACATGAATCTGAGCAAACTCTGGGAGACAGAGGAGCCTGGTGTGCTGCAGTCCGTGGGGTCACAAAGAATTGGATACGACTTAGCGACTGAACAGTGTATGTGTTCTCTCCCTACGGACAGCTGGGTTCTTTGAAAGCTGGGAATGCATGTTAGCTGTCTTTGAGTCTCTGAGAACTTCAAACACGATATAGTAGACACACTATACACCTTTGTTGACTGAGAATACAAGCATACTTAGTTTTATTGCACTTCGCAAATATTTCTTCCTTTTTTTTTTTTTTTTAATAAATCCAAGGTTTGTGTCAACCCTGTGTTGGGCAAGTCTACTGGCATCATTTTCACAAAAGTGTTTGCTGCTCACTTCATGGCTGATAATTCTCATGATAGTTCAAACCTTTTTTTTTTTTTTGGCTGGGCTGTGCAGCATATGGGATCTCAGTTCATCAACCAGGGATTGAACCCACTCCCCTTTCAATGGGAACCAGGAATCTTAACCACTGGACCACCAGGGAAGTCCCCAAACCTTGTCATTAGTATAAGCTTTGTTATGGGGATCTGTGATCAGTCGATCTTTGATGTTCCTACTCACTGAAGGCTCAGATGATGGCTAGCATTTTTTAGCAATGAAGTACTTTTATATTAAGGTATGTACACTTTAAAAGACATAATGCTATTGTACAGTTAACAAACTAACTGTATAGTGTAAATGTAACTTTGGTATGTACTGGGAAACCAACAAAAAATGCATGAAACTCGCTTTATCGTGGTGGTCTGGAACCCAACCCACGGTGCCTCCTAGGTCTGCCTGTGGATGCCTGGCCTATAAGCGAGGTGGGGGGCCAGGGGGAGGCGGAGAAGCACATCTTGGCTGATGCTTTGTTCTCAGGAGCATCTAGAGCATCAGGAAGCCTCTGGTTCTGGGACCTTCAGGGCACAGAGGTCTGGGTGGGGGGCGGGGATACGATGATATTCTCACCATCAGCTGCTTGATGGTGGGGTGTTCCTCAGCCTCCCGGCCCGAGGCAGGCTCCTTGTGGACAATCTCCACCCGGATGTCATTCTTGGCCGACACAACACCTTTGAGATCTGGACATAAAATAAGAAAGCATAGACGACAGACAATTGTTATCTCAGACTTCAGGGCCTGAGTTGTCAAGCTCCCCACTCCCCTTGGGTCTACTCTCCGGCCCCTGAACTCAGCAGTTTCATGCATCCCCGCTCCGCTCCTCCCACCCCCACCCCAGTAATAGAACACCTGTCTGGACGTGCTGGGGGCTGCTGTTGGGGCAGGGCCTTCTCTGAGGGCTCCTGGTTGCACATTTCTCAGCCTTTCACTCCTGCTCCTGTGGCCACTGGTCATCCTACTAAGTTCTCACCTCCTTCTAGAAGTCTTCTCTGACCTGCCCTACCCAGCTCTGGTCTCTCTGTTCAGAGAATCCCACCTCTGATTGTGGGAAAGGACCTGGAGATCCTCTGGTCCAGCTCCCACCCGAAGCGGACGCACCCCTGTGCTAGTGTGGTCCAGCTTTTGTGATGGAGAGCTTAACGGCTTCTAGAGCGGGGAGCCCATTGATAGCCTGGAGAGCTCTGCTAGGAAATTCCTGCTAAAATACACTTCCCTATGGAGTCCATTGAGTGGGCGGGGAGGGAGGGCCTGACCCTGCATCCGTGGGAGCCCTCAAGAGAGCAAGGCTACTCAGCTTGGAGGGGAGGACATAGGCAGCCTTCTTCCAACACGTGAAGGCTGCCAAGTGGAGGAGGGAGCAGGCTTCCTCCATTGATTCACTTGGTGCCTTATGCTCACAGAATGTTAGAGCCGGGTGGGACCCTGAAGTTCACCTCAGCCGACCCCTTGCTGTCACACAGGAGGAAACGGACGCCCGGAGTAGCTGTGGCTTGCCCGGGGGTCACTGGGTAGAAAAGGTGGGGCAGCAAGACTGTGTCTCTATTGTTCCCACGGCTCCACCATCCCACCTACCCTTCCCGGTGTCTGTCTAGCACACAGAATTTCAGAGCTACACTCAGGATGGAGAGTCCAGGCACACACGATTCAAGAGGGCATCAACACCCCCACTTCATGGCTAATGACTAAGTCCACACGAAGCAATTCCCTGAATGCTTTTGTTGTTTATTTTTGTGTGTGGGTGACCGGCTTTTCTGGTTGGACTAGCAGATCTCAGAGGGCAAGGATTCCTGCCCCCCACCCCCGCCCCTCCCGAGGGATTTCAGTACAGTTCTGGAAGCACAGGGAGTGTGGTGTGTGTTCGGTCCAAGGTGCCAGCCGACGGCCCCGCGGGAGGACGTCCACTTCTGTCCAGCTCAGCATCAGTCGCGTGCCCACTGTGTCCCGGATGCGGGGCAAGGCACCGCATGCAGAAAGATACGTGAGACGCAGCCCTGCCCCTGAAGCTCACAGCACTGGTGGGGCCCCTGTTGCTCCCGCTTACTTGCTCTCCGGGGCAGCCTAAGCCTGGCCTTTTCCTCTGTCCCCCTCCCCGAGCTCCCGGCGCTCCCTCCCGTACTTCTCTGGGAGCGGGCGCAGCAGAAGGCCACGATGGTTGCCAGAAGGACAAGGAAGGCCACGCCAGCTCCGACGGCCACCCCGATGATGACGGCCATCGGTACAGCCTCTGCGGGAGAGAAGGAGGCGGGCTGACTGGGGAGCCGGGACAGTCCGCTCTCCCCCGGGGACTCCACCCAGCTCCTCGGGCTCAGCCCCTGCCCAGCTCTGGGCGTGGGCGCGCCTGGGAGAGGCCGCGGGGGCCTGGGCAGGCTCCGGCAGAGGCCACGGGGGTCAGCTCGGGCGGGGACAGGGGTCACGTGGAGGGGGCAGGGGGACTGAGAAAGATGGGGAGCAGTGATGAGGGGGAGACGAGGCAAGCAGACATGGAGGGGCGGGGAGCGTGGAGATGAGAGGTGAGGCTGGGTGCAGCTGAGCGCCCCGCGGGCGTAAACCGGGAGAGTCTTAAGTCCCTGGCTTTTCTTTGGCAGATGACCATGGTCACTGCTGCTGCTTTTGTTTGCTCTGTCTTTTCCTTCTCTTCCCTTTCCCGGGGCTGGGGGTGGACACGGACAACCAGCTTTCAGAGAGTTTTCAGGTCTGAGGCAGTTTCAGGGCCTGGGCATCACAGGTGGAAGGTGCCAGAGGCAAGTCTTAGAGGCGGGTGGGCAGGATCAGAGCTCCCCGCCCACTTCTTTTTGAAGGAAAAAAAAATTTTTTTTCCCAATTTTTTGGTCACTTCGTGCAGCACACAGGATCTTAGTTCCCCGAGCAGGGATTGAACCCGTGCTCCCTGCAGAGTCCTAACCACTGGACCACCAGGGATTTCCCTCCCCCCACCTTTTTAAGGAGAGAGACCCAGTCCTGCTCCCGCCTCTCCCGGGCCAGTCTCCCGGGCAGGAATCCTGACACCCCACCCTGCCAGAGAGGCGCCCGGAACGCCAGCCAGGCAGGGCTTCACTTCCTGTTGAGTTCCTGAAGTGTGTCTCACGCCCTCCTCCAGTAGAGACGGGTGGGGAGGGGGAGGGTTAGGGTGACGTTAGGGTGGTGGGGTCGCTCTTCCAGACGGTCCAGACCTTTCTGTGGTGGCAGAGGGGGCCTGAGCATAAGATGTGGGGCCCTGCAGTGTCCATGGGGGGATAAATAAGGAATGGAGGGGGAGGGCCAGCTTAGGGCTCACAGAGTCCAAACCTCCCATTTACAGATGGATACCCGGAGGCCCAGAGAAGTCAAGTGACTTGGTTAAGGACACGCAGATGAAGTAGAACCAGTGCAAACCCAGGTCTCCTCTTAACTGCCCTCCTCATTCTGCCCAGCTCCGCACACTGCGTCACATGGATCTTCCACTCTCTCAGCCTTTGTTCAGCCCAGACCAACCAACTTTACCTCTCCTTTCTCATCTGTAAACTGGGATGGTAATAGTGCCTGCCTTGAGGCGGGGTGGGGGGGCCGGGTTGGGGTTTTTGTTGTTATTGTTTAGTCATTAAGTCACATCCGACTCTTTGCGACGCTATGGACTGTAGCCTACCAGGCTCCTCTGTCCATGGGATTTTCCAGGCAAGTTGACAGTGAGTTGCCATTTCCTCCTCCAGGGGATCTTCCTGACCTAGGGATTGAACCTGCATCTCCTGTATTGCAGGTGGGTTCTTTACCACTGAATCACCAGGGGAAGCCCTTGGGATTCATATAGATAAATGCAGGCAGTTAAAGGCTGGCATAGGCTGGTACCCGAAACTGTGCAAGCCTTTGCCCCCATGTCTGTGTGGGAAGGAGGACCACAGCAGATACAACGAGAACAAAGTTCCTTTTAGAGGACTTTCGAGGTCCTCTCCCACCGCGTGTTCTCAGAGTAGACGACTGAGACTCCAGGTGTCTGTCTTCAACTGGGGTTGGCCTCTTGTCTCACTGTTGTTTTCTTTAAAGAGAAGAAAAGAGGAGGAACCTGGCAGACTGCAGCCCCTGGAGAGGCTGGCGGGAGAGGGAGGGGTCCCTCTCTCAGAAGGAGCTGTCACCCTGGGATTTCCCTTCCAGCCCAAGACTTGCACGCTGTTCCATTCATCACCTGCCTAGTGGTGGCTGAGACCCCTGTAGGGGCGGCAGGGGAGGCAACAAACAGGAGGTGTTGGCCTGGTCTCACGAGTCAGAAGCGAGACAATGGGCTTGACCTCAGCCAGCCCCATGAGCTGGTTCTGACAGTGAGATGGTTCCGTCTCAGGTTTCAATTCCTCGCAGGAAGGAAAACTGCTTTGGAAGTTCGTTGGTGCAATGCTTTTGATTTTGATGAATTTGGGTTGGACTTAAGTCTCTCCTAGGAAGTCTAGGAGTCCTTGGAAAACTCCAGTCTTGTGTCAGCTGAGCCCAGAGCAAAGGATGAAGGTGGGGCCTCCCTGGGCCTCAATGTCCATGAAACCCAAGAACCAGGAAAGTGGTATCTAAGGTGATCTCTGCCTCTGGCATCCTTGAGGCCACATTTCCTTAAGTCGTTAACAGCTGGATAGGGTGTGGGTGTGTGACCATCTTATCTGGAGAACTGTCTTAATTGGGGGGACGGGCAGAGGGAGAGGGTCCCGTGTGGCAGGGCACTCGGGTGGCATTCCCACCATAAAGGCCTATGCATGTTTCCTCCTTGCCGGGTCACCTGTACAGGGCGTCCCTCTCTAGACAGGGCTCTCTGGGATGTGCCTGGAGAGGGACAGAGTCTTCCCTCCACCCCAGGAATCTCAGCCACCAAGGAAGGTATCAGGGAGCTCAGAGGAGTGTGCAGACCCAGCAGAGATGGAGACAGGGGGGACACAGCAGGAGTCTGTGTTGCCCCATTGAGTGGCCTGTGTAGGGACTGATGCTTCTAAAGGGGCCATCTGCCCAGAGAAGGTGGGTGTGCGTGGGCCCCACCAGGAGTTTGTGGGAGGAACTGACCAGTCCTAGCTCTTTCTTGGCCAGTGTGGTGGGAGAACCAGGGCAGAGCATCCCACATCTTCATCAGGGCCTTTGTCAACACTGTGGGGTCTGGCTTGCAAAGTCCTGATTCTCTTTGCTGGGTTTCTCCCTGGGAGTGGGGGTTTCTCCTCTTGAGGAGGTCCCAAGACAGAACAACTCAACCCAGGAAGCCTGGTGACCCCTTGGCTGCCGAAGTCGCTGGGGAGGGAGGCAGTGCCTAACGGCCTCGTGGTGAGATGACAGTTCCATGGGGAATGCAGGAGTGGCGTTAGGAGCCAGCCATCGTGAAGCGTGGAGTTAGCATGGATTGTGCGGGTCACAGCAGGGTGGGACAGCCCTGGTGTCCTGGAAGCGACGGCCAAGCTGGTGGTGATGGTGAGAAGCGGGAGGAGCCGGGCAGGGCCAGCTGACCCCAGCGGGGAGGAGCTGACCCCAGCGGGGAGGAGCTGACCCCAGCGGGGAGGAGCTGACCCCAGAGGGGAGGAGCCAGGGCTTCCAAAGAGGAAGGACGGGAGGGAGGACAGGGAGGAGCAGGAGCTGGTGTGTGGAATGCAGGGAGCCTGCGGGCGCAGCCACAGAGGAGACAGGTCTCGGGGGTCCCTAGACCCACCCTGCCTGATGACCTGGCCCTGCTGCTCACTGCACTAAACCCTCAAGATGGGGGGGAGGGCAGAGAAGTTAGCGGCCTGCCCCGGCCTCCCTATCCCCGCTTTGGGCTCCCTCCCCCGCTAGCCCAGCGGTCCCTTCCCCATCCCGGGAGTCTCATGTCTCCTTCGTACCTGCTTCCAGCCCGGCTCCCGACTTCATTTCCGAACCTGTGTGGAAATAAAGCAAGCGTCCACAGCCAGGGCCTGGCTGGCCAGGGTGGGACGGGACTGGGGGTGGGGGGGTGGGGTGGGGCAGCCATCTGGAGGGTCAGAGGGACGGGAGGGGGGTGCTCCCTCCTGCATCATGGCTCTGGGCCACCCCAGAGATCTGGACTAGCCAACCTGAACTTGGAGTTGGTTCAGATTGACTTAGAGGCTCCAGGGGAGTGGGGCTAGAGAGAGAGAGAGGTGGGGTGGGGGGGCGATTCTGAGGAGGTGGGGGTGCGAACACTAAGGGGAGGCACAGGAGTGGGGGCATTGAGGGGAAGACACGGAGGGTAAGCCACAGGGGACCGGGAGGGTTGGGATGATGTGTGGATGATATGCAAATCATGTGGGCAAAGCACTATGCAAAGCAGCACCTATCAGGGAGGAGGCGTTGGGAGCAGTGCATGATCCACAGGGCAGCCCCGCGGCCCCCGGGGCCCAGCTGAGGCCACCTGCTCAGCCCAGAATCTCTCCCAGGGCCGGACAGCCTGTGGGTGGGCCTTCATCTTGGAAGGTCAGAGACTGCCAGGGCCCAGGCCCCCTGGACCGTCCTGTCTGCCCTGGACTGACCCCCTGGAAAAGGGCGAGACCTCCAGCCAACCTCAGGATCCAGAGCGCCGCTGGCGGACTGCCTGCCCAGCTTCTCTGGAATCCCCTCCACGCCCCTCTGAGGCTCCCTCCTCCGAGCCTGAGCACTGCCCTCTGGCTGGCATCTCCTTCCCAGCACCATGGTCCACATGTGTCCCCCAGGGAACTGCAGACGGCTGAGCCCGGCCCCCTGCACGCCAGGGACTAGACAGTGCAAGGGTCACCCCTCAGCTTAGCAGGGGCACCCTGGACGCAGCCCTGTGCCCCTAGGACCCTGGAGGACCTAGCCTGGGGCCCTGCCCTCGCAGGGAGCGGCTGCGGCCCATGGCCCTGGCGGTCCTGGCCGCCCCACCTTGCTCCTTGAGCCGGATGATCTCCGTGTCGGAGCCGAAGCTGTTCCAGGCGGTGCAGTTGTAGATGGTCTGGAAGTCGGCCCTCACGATGTTGCTGATGGTCAGCGTGGAGATGACGCCCTCCTCTGTGCTGACCGTCTCCACCGTGTAGCGGCCCGATGTGCCCGATTCCAGCACATTCTCCTTCCAGGACCAGGCCTGCCCAGGTGCACAGAATCAGGAGGTCATCCCCCAGGACCACCCGTCAGGACCACCGGGTGGCCTCCCCGCCCCTGGGTGCACGTGGCCAGGTCCACAGTCGTGATCACTGCCACAGAGCACACGTCACAACACGTGTGCACACAGCACAACATGCACACACATCACAACAGGGACACACCCACCACCCCACACACAGCACACATGCACACACACATACCACAACACGGATATACCCGTCATCATACACACAGACACACACACACACACACATCACAACAGGGATATACACCCCCCCACACACACACACAACATGGATAAACCCACTGCCCCACACACAGACACATACACACACACACAATATGGACACACACACCACCCGCCCCCACATCACAACATGGACACACCCACCACCCCACACACAGACACACACATCACAACAGGGATATACACACCACCCCCCCCCCACACATCACAACATGGACACACCCACCACCCCACACACAGACACACACACATCACAACAGGGATATACACACCACCCCCCCACACACATCACAACATGGATATACATACCACACACACATCACAACATAGATACACATACCACACACATCACAACATGGATACACATGCCACACACACATCACAACATGGACATACCCACTACCCCACACACAGACACACACTCGCACATCACAGCAGGGATATACACACCACCCCCCACATCACAACATGGATACACATACCACACACATCACAACATGGATACACATGCCACACACACATCACAACATGGATACACATACCACACACATCACAACATGGATACACATACCACACACACATCACAACATGGATACACATACCACACACACATCACAACATGGATACACATACCACACACACATCACAACATGGACACACCCACCACCCCACACACAGACACACACACACACACATCACAACATGGATATACCCACCACCCCACACACAGACACACACATCACAACAGGGATATACACACCATCCCCCCCCACATATCACAACATGGATACACATATCACACACACATCACAACAGGGATACACACACCACCCCACACACAGCACGTGCACGCACACACACACACCACAACACAGATACACCCCCCCACACACACACACACAACACGGATGCACCCACCACCCCACACACATCACACACACACACCCACCCACCCACATGCATGCACAAAGGCTGGGCCACCTCAGAGGGTGTTTCCATCGACAAGGGTCCCTACGTGGCTCTGGGTTGGAACGTTTTCCCTGGGGGAACGGGGGCCCTGGGGTAGCGATGGGAGACCCTCCTTCAGATGGTATCCCGACAGGTGGCAAAGACCAGCCCCAGGCTGACAGAGTCTGGTTTTGTTACTCTGTATGTCTGTACAAAGGTTATGCTCGGAGAGAATCTTCTTCATCTAGCTTGGTTTAGGATGGTGATGGTTTACTGATTCTCAGACCCATTGCAGGTACACTGTACCCCACCCTTCTTGTTGCAGCGTTCAGTAACAGAATGAGTACTAGGGGATGGGGTGGATGAGTCCCAGGCCGCTTCCAGGTCACTCCTGGTTGTGGGGGGTGCCCTGGGCTCTGTGGGGGTGTTTAAGTGCATCCGACACCATCACCAAATGTTCCCTGGGGGTAGAACTCCCCCAGTTGAGAACCCCTGGCCTCGAGTCCCATCTCCATGAAGACAAAGACTGTGTGAACATGTTCAGGGGTGGACTGGATATTGTCTACAATGGGACAGTGTTGATAATGTTCCATTGACAATGAAATATAATTACACTTATACTTTAAAAACAATTTAAAGAGTGAAAGGAACAGAGAAACATAGGTGTTAGTCCTATGCATGAACTTTTGCCATTTTTGTGTGACTCAGACAGTGAATGAGCTCAACCCCTGAGGAAGTGTGTAACTGTAACAATGTCTTCATCTACAGGAGGACACCTTAGTTGTCAGGCATGTGCCCTCGACCGCCACTCTGGCACCGCCGTCCCCGGGAAAGGTAAAGCTGCCCTGTGAACTTGAGTCTTCCGGCAGGACCACCCGGGCCCTGGGGCTTGCCTCTCTTTTTTTTTCTTCCCCAGCTCCCGCCAGTTTCAGCTACTTGGCTGAAGACCCCACTTTTACAAAGGCAAATACCCAGGAGGGCCAGAAGTGAGCTAGTTGGGCTGCCTCAGCCGCACTGCCCTGCGGGGAGCAGGGTTTGGAGGAAGGGGGCAGGGAGAATGGAGTGATTCTTTTGCAGGGAAAACTTGATAAACGGGGCAGTGTCCTCCACGGACAGCCAAGCAGAGGAGGCCTCCGGAGGTGCAGAGAGGGGTCTGCCGACTATAACTGCTTCCTGTTTACGACTTTGCTAACGGCTGGCCTTGAACCCAGGAAAGGGAAGAGATGGTTTATCTTTTCCTTCTGCTGCCCTCTTTCCCCTCTGCCCTCAGGATGCAGAATGCAGTCAGAGGCACAGCTGAGAGGCAGAGTGGAGTTAAACATACCCACGGGTGAGGAGCACACCCCATCCTGAGAAAGGAAATTGCCCGTGACTTTTGTCTTCATGAAGCTTTCCCAAGAAATAGTTTTTCCCAATAAGAAAGGGAGAGCAGAGACGAGACTGACCAGCCAGATGGCTGAGCAGCTGCGGGCGGAGATGACCCACCAGACTGTCTGGTGTGTGTGTGGGGGGCGGCTGTGCCCCTTGCTCACCACCACCCCCCCAACAAGCCCGCCCCCAGGCACTCACGATGCGGTCGGGAGGTGGCGTGCTCCGGATGAAGCACTTGATCTGGCCCTTTTCCCCATGCAGGGCATGCTGGGTTTGGGTGCTGGAGATGATGGGGGGTCCTGTTGGGGAGACAGCATCATATCAGAGATTCGGGAGGGGCGAGCCCCTGGCTGGACCCCTCGCGGCAAGTTCAGAAGTTTATACATCCATTCAGTCATTCAGCAAACATTTAGCAGGGGCTTAAGAGATAAAGGAGGCGTCAGTCATAAACCTTTCAGGGGAAGATGAGTGAGCGAATGCCTCTAAATCAGGATTCCCAGAGACATGAAAAGCTGTAATAGAAGATGGTGGTGGTGATAGAAAGAGGTGAGGTTGACACCAGGCAAAGTGCTAACCGACCTCACAGGAGAGAGAAATCTACCTGGCAGGTGGGGAAAGCTTTATGAAGGAGGCGGTAAACCTGAGAAGGGAGTGGGGGAGGGGTCAGGAAGGAAGGAAGGAAGGTAATGTCACCTCCCCTAACTAAAGTCAGTTCAGTTCAGTTCAGTCACTCAGTCGTGTCCGACTCTTTGTGACCCCATGAACTGCAGCACGCCAGGCCTCCCTGTCCATCACCAACTCCCGGAGTTTACTCAAACTAAGGTCCATCGAGTCGGTGATGCCATCCAACCATCTCATTCTCTGTCATCCCCTTCTCCTCCTGCCCTCAATCTTTCCCAGCATCAGGGACTTTTCCAATGAGTCAGTTCTCCGCATCAGGTGGCCAAAGTACTGGAGTTTCAGCTTCAGCATCAGTCCTTCCAACGAACACCCAGGACTGATCTTTAGGATGGACTGGTTGGATCTTCTTGCAGTCCAAGGGACTCTCAAGAGTCTTCTCCAACACCACAGTTCAAAAGCGTCAATTCTTCGGTGCTCAGCTTTCTTTATAGTCCAACTCTCACATCCACACATGACCACTGGGAAAACCATAGCTTTGCCTATGACCTTTGTTGGCAAACTGAAGTCACGTCGGCCTTAGTCAGCCGTTGGATTTTAAGCCGTTCCCTCATATATCCAGTAGAGGGCGCGCTCGCCTAACAAATCAGTGTCCTTGGCCGGCCAGGCAAACCAAGGCAGGAAGGGAAATAAAAGGTGTTCCTCCCCCAAGTGGGGAATCACCCCACATAGATGGACTGGGCTGGGTACGTTCACAGCCTCCATCTCACAGGTGTCTCAGGAGATCCCTTAGTTCATCACCTTGTCTGCCTCCATGTGCATACCAGCCAGCCCAGGTGGGACCATGGCTCCAAAGCTGACCTCGATGTTATCATATCCGGCCCAGCTGTGCGTGGGTGTACAGGTCATGATCACGGATGTCCCCGGGGACACCTGGCTCATTTACCACATCAGACAGCCTGGAAGGTCCACCAGAAATCCGGCAGTGCTTCCCGTCCGTTTCTGCCTGTTTGTTTCCCCTGCATGGTGCCCGCCTGGTGTGAGACGGGGACGGAGGAGACTGGGGCTCCTGGCTAGGATGGGCGGTTGAGGTGAGGGGTGCAGGGGCGGGAACCCTTGTGCCCTCTTCCCAGTCCCTGGGGTAAAGTTTGGGGCTTAGGTGGCAGGAAAGAGAACTAAAGCAAGGGACCTGGAGGACGGGAAGATTTATGCTGGGAACACAACAAAAATTGCTCCAAACATATTTGCCGTGTATTAGCCATCTGAATTAAAGTAGATTTGCATTTCCATGAGTAGCTCTCAGCCAAGGGGAGAAACATCCTGGGAATCGCCGAGGTGACTCCTATTGCGTTTAGGCTGGGAAATGGCTTGGCGCTGGGTGTGGGGGGGGACCCTCATAATAAGGACTCCCACCCTCAGGGGTTTCTCTCTTCGATCCCTCAGCTCCAAGAAGCCTTTGGCTTTGGAAAGGCAGGAGTGCTGCTGGGCTGAAAGTGATGATCCCATAAAACCTCTTCGCCTTCACTTCCCAGGAACTAGGATTTCCCTGGTAGGGGTGGGGTGGGGTGTCTTAGCTGTTCTAAAAGTGACCAAGAAAGACCCTGATGCTGGGAAAGATTGCGGGCAGGAGGAGAAGGAGGTGACAGAGGATGAGATGGCTGGATGGCATCACTGACTCAATGGACACGAGTTTGAACAAACTCCAGGCGATGGTGAAGGACAGGGAAGCCTGGCTGCTGCAGTCCATGGGGCTGCAAAGAGTCAGACACGACTGAGCGACTGAACAACAACGAAATGCGTACACATATAAGGGCTTCTTATAAGAAAACAGAAATCCGGGTGAGGGTAGACAGGGTTAGGGGAATCGGAACGCAGCAGCAGTATGCTTTCTATCCCGTTTCTGCAAATCCCAGGTTTGAGCCCAATCAGTCGAGATCTAGGCCAGTTTATTCCCCAAAGGGCGATGGTCAGCAGTAAGACCCCAGCCTGGGTGCCTTTGGATGAGCACCTCATCTCATCTGGGGTTTGTTGGTAGTGTGGGTCCCGTGGGTCCAGGCCCTTCCCAAAGGTCTTCACCATCCCTCCACCTGTTCTCCAGACACAAGTACAGATAAGTTCATTCCCAAGTCTACTCCAGTGTGGGCTGGCAGAGTCCTCTCTGCGGGCCAGTTCATTCATCCCCCTGCCTCCTTGCTTCACTTCAGTCTCTTGGGTGTTTCCCTTCCTTGTGGCCAAGGGGAGCCTATGCCATAGGATTGGAGACAGAGGAGGGGATTGGAAAGAAGGACGCTGGAGGGTACAGATCACACCCTGGAGAGACCCCAGGGCCCAGGCTGGGGTGTCCCATCCAAGAGGAATGTCCCTCTGAGGCATGTGTTGCCTCCTCAAGAAACTGCTTTGATGCTCATTGGAAAATGCTTGAAAGTCTGAAGTGACGCGCATTTCAGTCCCTCCTGTATCGACCGTGCTTCCCCCAGGCGGGAGGATGCTCCTTGAAAAGCTTCAGGCTTGCGGGGCCATGTGTGAGTCTGAAGGTCCCCAGCCGGACTGGTCACAGGGCCATTGGAGTGGAGCTGGCTGCAGTCACGGGCCAGCCCGACTCCCTGCGCCCTCCCAGGGCGGGCAGTGGGGAGGCCACTGATTTCACCAGGGCCTGGCGCCGGAGGAGCCAAGTGTCAGACACCGGAGCCGGCAGGAAAAGGCTGCAGCCCGTGTTGCCATGGATATACGGAGGTGCGATCAGATGCTGTTATTTTTAGCCCTGCAGCACCAATTTATTGGTGGCATCCTGGGGACACGTAGGAAAGGCAGGAAGGCTCCCGAGACCGGGTTCTGCCCGGGACAGACGGCTCTGGGGTCTGAGTGGATTCACCCTCCCTCTGGGGCTGGGGAGGAGGAAGGAGAAGAAAGAGGCTGGCTAAGGGGGACAGCAGCGGACGGGGCGGGGGCAGGGTGCGGTGAGGAAGCGCCAAGCTGGTTTGAGTTTCTAGCAAGGGGGAGGCCAGATGCGGCTGTCAGTGGGCAGCTTCCTGGGTCGAGAGGAAGCCACTCGGGCTGACTTCGGGGTCTTGGCTCAGCCCCGCGCCTGGGCCCTGGCCTGCAGCAGCCCTACAGAGTTGGGTTGGTGGTTCGGTCCTTGCCGGGACTCAGAGCCTCGGGGCTTCGATTGGAGGCGGGCTATGTGGGAGCAGGGACTCACACAGAAACGAAACCCAGCAGAAGGAAGTTGATTGGAAACGGGGGTCGGGGTGCCCTTAGCGTCCTCACCCCCTCAGGCCAGCCGAGCTGGTGCCGAGCGCACAGGACGGCAGGAACATGGGATTCCTGTCCTGCTGCTCCAGCCTTCTAGGGTCTGACCTGAGCTAGGCCCCCGCCTCTCTGTGACTTCTGCATCCCGTGATCCAGGCCCCGTGCCCTTAACAGCTCACGTGACAGCTCTCTGGTAACTCAGATTGTGTTCTCTCCTGCTCTGCTGTGACCCTACTATAGATAATGAGACCAGTTCCCTGCCCTCAGGGGACCCCTTGAACTTGGCCCAGTGGGGATGGTGGTGGGTCTTCCTGAGCGGTTCTAATGCAAAGGGAAGAGGTAGCCCAGGAGTCGCAGAGATGCCCTCTAAAATTCCCCACCAGGGCCAAGATCAAGGTCAAAGGGTGGATATGGGATCTACGTTTGTTGCCCATTGACCCTCTGACCTTTCTCCTGGTCAGGAAAAAATCCATCAGCCATCATTCTTAGGGCTGAGATCTCGTGGAAGGAGCACCCAGGAGGGAGGTGACCAGGAAACCACCCGGGTCCCTCCTCACATCCGGGCTGGGTTCTGAAGTGGATTTGAAGTGGTGGATGGAACACTATAGACCCAGAGCAAAAATCAAGCCCTCGGAGCAATGCTTGGGACCCTCGTGGCCCCCCGCCCCCGCCCTGGCATGAGCAGGGTCTTACCATTGACAGTCAGGGTCACCTCTCGCTCCCCAGCCCCCACCCGGGGCACCACAGCTCGGCACACATATTTCCCCGCGTCCTCCTGGCGAACAGCTTTGAGGGTCAGGGTCTTCTCATTGCTCAGGACCTAGGAGATGTGGAGAGGGTCGGACACCGGGAGTAGGGGCCAGGCTCTGTCTGAACCAGAAGGGCTGAGAGGTGGGCTAGGGGGTGGTGGGGCTAGGTCTGCAGCATCTCAGCTAACAACCACGGGGTAAGGTAGGGGGCAGAATGTCTTATTACACAGCGTGCCAGGCGGACCGTCCTATGGGGGGAGCCCCAGCACAGAGGACCCTGTGAGGTTGAAGACGCTGCAGCCCTAAGCGGTGGGTGCAGGGGGGAGGCTGGAGTGAGACAGCGCTATCCTGAAGCTGAGGATCCCCTGCAGGAGGCAATGGCAACCCACTCCAGTATTCTTGCCTGGAGAATCCCATGGGCAGAGGAGGCTGGCCGGGCTACAGTCCATGGGGTCACAAAGCGTTGGACACGTGAGAGACTAACACTAACTTTTGGAGGGATGAGAAGGAAATAGGCTTTGGCATTCGATGTCTGAGTTGAGATCCCAGCTTCAGAGGTGCCTCCTGTGTGGCTCTGGGCTCTAGTTCTCTTCTCTATCCTTATCCCTATAATGGGGCGGTGACACTCGGAGGACAGGGTGGTGTCCAGCACACAGTGGGGGACACAGAGGTCACTTTCCCCCCTGCTTCCCTGCTTGAGCCTCTCACTGGTCCTCCTGGGAGGAGGGAGGTCTGAAACTCTTGGTACTTAAGTCGCTCAGTCGTGTCCGGCTCTTGCGACTCCATGGACCGTAACCTGCCAGGCTCCTCTGTCCATGGGGTTTTCCAGTGTTCCAAGAATACTGGTGTGGGTTGCCGTTTCCTCCTCTAAAGAACACATGCACTTTAAAAGAGGAGAGGCAGGGAGAAAGCAAGGCTTAACCGCAAAGCTGAAGCTAATGACTGTTAGGGGAAAGCTGAAAAACCTTTCTAGGGACTTTTCACCCCCAGCGTCTGGGTGACTACCTGCTTTTCTCATAAGGTTCACGACAGGGCGAAACTGCACTGGCTGAACGTGTTTAGGGCTAAGGGGGGTAGGTGTGGGTACCTGGGGCTCCTTCTCCCCTTTCTGGGGCCCCTCTTCCTGCAGTTTACACGGGAGGCTCTCACCTCCAGTGTATGAGTGAGAGGGGCCCCGGGAGGCAGTTACCCCCCAGCCTGAGGTCCCCCCACCCCACCAGGCTCGCTGTGGTCCCAGCTGTGGACTCACCACGCCCGAGCCCCGCTTCATCCAGACAATGGTCAGGGACGGGTTGCCTGTCCAGGCGCAGCTGAAGACGGCGTCCGAGCCCAGGTCTACGAGCAGGGACTGGGGCTCTGTGGTCATCCTGGGCCCAACTGCCATGGGAGGAGGGAAGAGACGGGGCTCTGGTGGGAGGGATGTGGGACCCTCCTGTCTGCCCCTCCTCTGCCCGATTGTGCTTGCCCTGTCCATCCACGCCAGCCCATTCCCTTACAGGTCAGTCCTCCACGTCTGGGCCTGGTCTGGTAGGTAAGCAGGAGGACCCCTCTCCCCTAGCCCAGCCTCCCTGGGGCCCACTGGGGAAGTAGGCAGCTCCAGGCCCAGAAAAAGCTGCTCTGGCCCCATTTCTGCCTGGATTTGCCCCCCAGTGCTCTCCCATCCCCTTCCCTCTGTCCTGATCCCAGGAAGCCCCACCTTGGCCCCAGGGTTTGGACGGAGGGGCCTGCCTCCCACCCCAGAATCTCTGTCTGCCTTTAAGTCAACTGCCCACCTCCTTCAGGCCTCAGCAGGTAACCTGGAGCCAAGTTTCCCCATGCACCTAGCCCAGCTCCTGGGCCACTGCAGGGCCACTACTGGGCTGAGAGATAAGGAGTGGGGGACACCAGGCCTCCTGTGCGGTGTCAACCCCCCCTCCCCATTATCCTCTATTCCGGCCCCTCCCCGCATCCTTTTCAATCACTGAAGGGGAGGCCTTCAGGTCCTTTCCCCACACCCCTCCTGTTAGTGGAGGCTCCCCTGCCCCCACCCTGCCCTAACCAGAAGCCCCTGCAGACGGATCCTGGGTCCCCAGAGCAGGTGCAGCAGTGGGATTTCAGGGGCAGTGACAGGAGGGTATGCAGAGAGCTGCCTTCAGGGAGCAGGTGTGAAACCAGGGTCCGGAGGCCCGCAAGAGTCCCCTGATGCAAACAGGGAGTCATCGCGCTTCCTGCTGAGGCTGGTGGGGGCGAGGGGGCCAGGAATAAAGTTTGTAAGAGTGCTTCTGAATCTGTATAGGGTTTTGGATGAGCTGACGGTCAACACTGTGAACACAGCTGAGGGCTGGCTCCCCAAGGGTCCCTGCCTGGCCAGCAGTGAGGATGGGGAGCCCCTGATGGGAGGCTGACCTATCCTGGCCCTCATTCTGCTGCTCATTTGCTGTGTGACCTCAGACTTCCGTCCCCTCATCTGGGTGCTGGGAATAAGAATTCTAGCCTCCCTAGGTGACTGTTTAAAAAAATAGATTTAATAGATTTTTATTTTTTTTTTTGGCCGTGCTGCTGTTTGTAGGATCTGAGTTCCCCAACCAGAGATGGAACCTTCGCCCTCTGCAGTGAAAGCATAGAGCTGTAACCACTGGACGCCAGGGCAGTCCCCTCCCTGAGAGATTTTGAGGGTCAAGATAAACACGAGACAGTACGTGGGGACGTTTTCTGTAAAGGGCGTGGATTCCGAGCTTGGGAGGCATTCTTATGTCGTGTGCTACACCCACGATGGTGCCTCCAGCCGAGAGCAGAGACCAGCCAGAGCGTGGGAGCCAGGGGAGGCCCGAGCCACTCACAGTAGACGTCCACCGTGCGGCTGATGTTGGTGCTGCCCAGGGCGTTGGTCACCTCGCAGGAGACGGGCTCCGAGAAGTACGTGTAGTCCACAGTGGTCCGGTACACCTCCCCCGAGGCTTCCTTGATGATCTGGCCCCGCTTGGCCCACCTGCAACACAGGCACTGGGGCTGGTGTGGACCTCCTGCCCGGGGGACAGGATGCATCCCACCCGCTGGAAGATGAGGCCTGGCGAGGGGCAGGGTGTGGCAGGCCCCCGAGGGGTCCCCTGGGGGAGCCTCCACAGCGGGGTTACTTCCGGGGCTCGGGAAGAGGTCATTGGTGGGGGGTGGTGGGCTCTGGGCTGTGGGTCACCAGGCAGCCAGCAGCACTTGACTGATGGGTGATTCTGGAGGGAGGTGGGTTGACTCTCCAGTGGGTCTGCCCACGTGGCTGGCCAGGAAATGGCTAACCCAACTGCCAGACCCCGGGCAGCTTGGCTGTCCTGCTCTGAGCTCCCTTGGGGGGTCTAGTCCTGGACCACACTGGAAAAGGAGGCCAAGCCTGTGACTGAAGAGGCCAAGGTCTAGTGGTGTGTGCCCATTCATGCATGTACACCTGCACACACACGTGTATACACACGCACGGGCATGAGGAAGCTTGATTTCCAGACAAGACAAGAAGCTGATGGAGAGGTGACAGGCGTGGTCTCGACTGCCCGCCCTCCTGCTCAGGCAGCTCTCCCAGTTCCTCTGTCCTGACTCCTGTCCCCAGGGTGGGTCCCATCATAGTGCCCCTGTCTCCCGAAAGCCCTTCAGTCCTCTCCCAGGCTGGTACTTATGTTCCTCCACCCCCTCTGCCTCCCACCCCGGCTCTGCTCCTTGGGGACCTGGGCTGTCTCGGCACTGCTTTTATGGGACCAGGGGTTGGTGGGGGTGATGGGAAGACAGCTCTGCTGACTTCTTTCATTGGCCAGTTGACTGATGGGTGTCTTGGGTCTGGCCCTGGGGCGGTGATCACTGTCCTGGTGCGGCAGACAGCAGAGCACCCCAGGGGTGCGTGTGCCCGTGTGTGTGAGGCTGGGGGCCCTCCTTACAGCTGTGCGAGGAGAGAGAATCAGAGCTTTCCCTGGCTTAACTCTTACTATGGTTAAAACTTTTAAAACCACACTTCTCAACAGGCGCTTCCTACTGTAGTTCAGCCCTGTTTTGGGGTACATGTCTTTTTAAATTTGTTTTTGACCACCGTGCAGCACATGGGATCTTAGTTCCCTGACCAAGGATCGAACCCGTGCCCCCTGAAGTGGAAGCACAGTCTTAACCACTGGACCACCAGGAAGTCCCTGGAGCGTATGTCTTTGCCAGGGCTCGGGAGGGCCCCGTTATCCCGGGACCATGACTCCAGGTAGCCACGTTCTCAGGGCCCCCTTTCCTGGGGTCACAGAGGCCTGGCCCCTGCCCTTCCCTTCACCTGCTCCTGCTTAGCTAGGCCATCTGGCTCGGGAGGTGGCCATCTCCCAGTATCGCACAGAGCACCACGTTGACACTGTGCAGTTATTATCGTGAATTAATGTCAGATCGTTATTAAGAAGACAATTAATAATAACAATTACAGTTTAACAACAGAGCAAACCATAGCTCCCCGAGAGCTGAAGGAGCTTCCCAACAACCCATTATGAGTTATTCATGAATCATTTCAATCTCTAACTTTAATTTAATGACCACACTTAATAGTCAGGCACAGCTCCCACCTGAGGCGGATGAGTTCAGTCCGGGACACACGGTGGGGGATCGGCGTCCAGCCCCTGCTCCACCCACCCTGCAGCCGTGAGGGATGCTACGAGGAGGGGGCAGCCGGCTGGGCTAGGAGGAGACAGGTGAGACCCTCCTGCCCGGCCTGGACTCCTGCCTCTGGTTGCCCACAGCCCCAGGAAGCAGGCTCTGCTGGGCAGTCCTCTTCCATTATTGGGGGCTCCTGGGGGAAGAGGGGGCTTTCTCCCCACTCATCTGAGGTCCCTCACAGGGTGAACGCTCCCTACTGGGGCCCCCGGGAACTCAGAACAGCTGGGGCTATCTCTGGCCTGGAACTCAGCACTCCTGGCCACACGGGGCTCCTCTTCCCCAGACCAGACTGGCTTCCCCTCTCAGAGTCAAACAAGGGAGAAGGAAGAGACGCTGGGGGGCTGTGCAGCTGCTGCTCCCAGCTCCCCAGGGCCGGTCCCCACCTTAGAAATGGGGGGGGGGGGCACTGAGAGGAACTCAGAGACAGTCTTCTCCCAGGGTCCCAGGAGGCCAGCTGTGGGGCTGGGTCTCTGGGGGTCACCCTACGAGTCCCCAGCTCACATTTCACTCAGCCAGTCTTTTTCTTCCCTGTCTTTATTCCCCTTCTGTACAAAAAAAAAAAAGAAAAAGAAAACCCAAAACAAAACAACAGAAACCCTCGGAGGGATCCCTTCCAGAAGCTCAGCCCATTCACTGAAGCAGCAGGCCGCACGACCAGGGTGAGCCAGACAGCAAGTCCGCCCCACCCGCCATCCCACGTCCGTCTCCTCTCCCCTGCCATCTCCGCCCCTCCGCCCATCTCCTCCCTTCTCTAGTTTCTCAGCTCGGCCTCCTCCTCCTCTCTCCTCCAGCCCCTTCACTCTCTCACTCTCCCGCCTCCCACACGCCCCCCGCCACCACCACTGTTTTCACCGCCTCGCCCAGCCCCGCAGAACAGGAGTCAGATTAAGCTTTTCCCAATCAATGTGTAATTTGGCCCGAGCAGATGTAAGAGGATTAATTATTTATATCACACAATCAGGAGGCTGGCGTGTCACTGCCAACAAGCTGTCCTCCACAGCCCCGCCTTTCACACTGGTTGGTAGACCCCCGCCCTGTTCCCTGCGTGGTGGGGTGGGGGCCCTGAGACCTCAGAGGGGAGCAGAGAGGCAGGCGAGACGTGCTTCAGGTGTGCTTGACCCAGGCGGCTGGTCCAGCCAAGTGATGGCTGAGTCCGGCTAGACGGGCTCCCACATCCGCCCGGGGCCCCTTGCTGGGAGCTGGGGTGGACCAAGGCGCATCTCTGATTTCCGAGATCACAGCCTCTTGGGTGAAACAGGAGGAAGCAATCAAGACCAAGGCGGAAGTTAAAAAACAAAGATCCCTTAGTCCTGTCCAGGTCAGTTGGGAAAAATCCACGTACTTAAGCGTTGAGATTGCTCAAGGCCTTTCCTCTTGGATCCCAACACCACGTTTAGAAGGACCATCTGCCTGCTGGGGGAGCCCTCTCAGAGGCCAAGGGGCTGAGCCACAGGGGGTGGGCATAGACACCCGCCTCCTCTCACCACCCCCTTCCTCCTGGGCCGCCGGGGCTCCCCAACATATCCCTGGAGGTCCGGAAGGGCTCCCTGAAAGCCTCTGGAGCCCTGGAGGGTGCCTGATCCACACTGAAGCATTTTTGGGGCCTCTGGTGAGCTGGAGGGCCGGGAGGGAAGGAGGCAAGTAAGAGCAGGTGCACACCTGTCAAACCTGCAGGGGACCCGCCTATGCCTCTGGCTCCTCCTCTGTGCCTGACGGTTGACCAGGCTCTGAGCTGTGGGGAAGGATGGAGACAAAGGAAAACCACAGGGACCCAGAACCTGTGGAAACCTGCAGGTCCTGGCTCATTAACTTTGTAGTTAAAAAACTAAACATAACTTTGTTATAGAAAAGTCACAAGACCGATCCAGGAAACCGCTGTACTCCCTTCGCCCAGACCCACCAAACGTGGTCAATATCTTGCCACATTTGCTTCTCGATGATCTCTTCAAATGCAGACTTATCCCTTATTATTGTCATGACATGAGGATGAATGTGGGTGGGTCTGCTTGGTAGGGTGTCCGCGGGAATGAAGGGGTGCCCAGGGAAGTTGGCACAAGAGGTCGCTTCTGGGCATGCGACACCTGGTGTGTGGGGCCTGTGAGCAGAGAGCAAATAGCAGAGAGGAGCCCACCTGTGGATGGAGCCCAGGACTCGCAGGTGCAGGGTGGAAGCCCAGAGAAAAATACAGATGCTTTGGGCGTCTCCTGCCGCATCTTTGCCATTGTCCCAGCCAAGCCAGACCTGCCCCCTGTACCCACAGGGCCACAGGACTCCAGGGAGGCTGGAGGTCATCTGATCTTTCTCCTGCCTCTAGCCCGGTGAATGGTTAAACCCAGAGGACACACGGTTTTCATCCTATTTAAAAACATCCTCAAGGATAAAGACTCTGTGATTTCCCTGGGCTTCTGGTTCCAGCATTAATTATCTGCACTACAGGGAGCATCGCCTGTGTCTAGCCTGAACCTCTGGCTGTTTCTTTGACCTGTTTCCTCAGGTTCTGCCCTCTGGGGCCACGCTGCCTCTCTTTGGCTCTGCCCTCCACTCCCACCAGAGGGCTTATTTCCTAGTCTGGGACCATCAGCATCCCTGGCACTGGGCGATGCTGGGGCTTTATAACCATCTCAGTGGTGGGGGCACACCATCAGGTCTGGGCTGGGGGAAGGAGCGGGGCAGAGTGAGGGCCGTGGCGGGGAGGGTCTGAGTGTGCCCTGGAGCGCCGCTGAGGCCACTGGCGTCTGGAAGTCTCGGGCAGTGGTGGTGCCCAGGCAGGAGGGTGCCCAGAGGGGCCGCTCTGTGAGTTTACAGAGTCGGCGAGGCCACATTCTGGAGCGCTGAGTGCCTGCCACACGAGCTCCACGCTGAGAGCGGTAAGTGACTAAACGGCAGTTCCCACCTTCGAGAAGCTCGCTCAGCAGTGAGGCGTTCATCAGTGCGGCGAGCAACAGCTGCGGGGGGGCCGTGGGGATGATGGATCTGGGTGCCCGATGGTCAGGGCCGGCGGTCCCAGAAACCCCACCCTGCCAGGGGACCGCTTTGGTGAGCATAGGACTAGAATCTGGATCTGACTGATCGTGCTGGCTTGTTTTAGCTTTTCCTCCTGAGTCTCTCTGCTTCCTTTCAGAAACAAGGGGTAAAGAAGCCGTGCAAACAGAAGGAGGGACACCTTCTGTCTCAGAGGAAGGGAGTGTGTGCTCATGAGGAAAGGGCGAAGTCCACCTGGCCAGGGGTGAACGGGTGTGCTGGGGGAGGGTCCCAGACACCCACAGTGGACCCAGCACCATGCTGGACGCCTGGACCACAGGTCACAGCCCTGTGACAGGCGGGGGTGTCGAGGGGGCCTCCTCACAGGGCCTCTCACCTGTACTGGGTGACCGCGGGGTTGGCCTTGGCCGAGCAGTGGAACGTGACCACGTTGTCCTCCAACACTGGCTGCGGCTCCACCGACAGGTTGACAAGTGGGGGGTCTGCAGAGAGAAGAGGTGCCCTTGCAGACTGCGTGCTGTGTGCACCACGGTTTGGGGGAACATGAGGGTAAAGGCCAGCAATTCCACCACCAGGGTCTGTCACAGCAGACCCTCCCCCGGGGGTCCCCAGAAAACTGGGGGCCTCAGCAGGGGGCTCCCTCCGTCCCTGGAAGTGCCCGATTCAGGCCATCCTGGCAGTGGGTTCAGGACTCCTGCTATGGATTCAAGTTCTTGTTCAGTCCTTAAGTCATGTTTGACTCTGTGTGACCCCATGGACTGCAGCACGCCAGGCTTCCCTATCCTCCACTATCTCCCAGAGTTTGCTCAAACTCATGTCCATTGAGTCGGTGACGCCATCCAACCATCTTGTACTCTGTCGTCCCCTTCTCCTCCTGCCCTCAATCTTTCCCAGCATCAGGGATGGATTAAAGGGTGGTGTTTAAATGAACAGCCACCCCGGAAGCAGGGCTGTCTGGGCCCCAGAGGGTGCTTGCTGCCTACCTTTCAGCTTTGGGTGAACAAACCACTGCCGGAAAGACAGGTGTGAAAGGGCATGGAGGGGGGCACGAGGAGGATGTGGATACTAAGTCCCTTTAAATACGAACTTTTCTGTCTTTGAAATGTCCATCTTGCATCTCTTTGTGTAACGGTTCTGGTGCCTCTGTTACCTTGGCACTTGCAGCCTTCCCCGAGCCTAACCTTCTCTGCTGAGTCCTGACGGGTGTCACTCAGCCCTCAGCCCTCCAGGCGGGGCTCGCCTTTGTCACTCAATACGATGAAGCCCAGCTCTCAAGGGCAAAATGGTCAGAGGTGGAGGAAACAGGAAGTCAGAGAGGGAGAGAGAGATGGGGAGACAGACACACAGAGGTCATGCAGAAGGGAAGCGGGGGAGGGACGGGGGCAGAGAGATGCCTATGTAGGAGAGATGTGAAGATGAGGGAGGGAAGGAGAAGGAGAGAGACCGAGAGAGAGAGAGGGAGAAAGTGCAGAGGCGGAAACAGAGAAGCAAAGAGCAGACACGGATAGGCTCAGAGAGAGACTCACGTGTTCAGGGAGACACACAATGAGACAAAAATTTTAGACATAAGGCCAAAAGACCAAGGGGGACTGAGCAGATGGAGACAGAAGGTGATAAGGTGCTGGGGAAAAAGCCAAAGACAATAATGAGACGTAGAGGAAAGAAACAGGATGAGGGACAGTTGGAAACAGAGGAGGTGGTATCCACAGCAGAGATCAGAGGTGGCGGATCAGCCCAGAAAGAGACCTCGGGGTGGCCTGGCCCTCCTGAGCTCGGGGGAGGCCAGTTCAGGACCTGCTCTGAAAGCTGAGCGTCCCTGGGCTCTGGGGTAGGCGCCCAGGCCTCAGCACCCCGGGCATCCACGTTCCAGGGGAGCGGAGACGACAGGCCTGGAGGTCTTGCTGGAGTTCAGCTCTAGGCTGGGTGAAGAGGGCAGCTTGGTCCCTGTGTCCTAGTCAGGCCCTGGGGCCGAATCTTCTGCCAGACCTCATCTATAGGCACAGCTCTGTGCTGGGAGGGCAGGAAGACTTGCCAGGGGGTTCACCCCATTTTCAGAAAGAGAAGTAAGAAAGTTGGTTTCTCAGAGACCATCTGGAAAACGCTGACCCTCTCTGGGTGCATGTGAAGGGCACCGCTGGGGGGAGCAAGACTCCAGCCGCCTGGCCCAGCTCCTGGTTGAGATGACAGAGGGATCCTTGAGCCCCTCGAGAGTCAACTGCGCAGCCGCCCAGCTACAGACGGAGCCTCACCCACCCCGGAGTTGGGATTGCTTGGCAGTGTGCCCTCCCTGTGCCCTGCTGGTGTTCAAGCTGCCTGCTGGGGTGACGGGCTTGGGGGGAGATGACCCATAGGGCTGCACCGGGGTATGCAGACAGTTTGTTTAAGACGAAGGAGAGAATGCTGGTTCCTGACAGCAGCAGGTGGTCGGCCAAGCTGGAGCTGTTCTCCCCACATCCGTTCTGGACGGGACCACAATTCTGGGAACGTCTCCTATGGCTTGCTTGCCTTTTCCTGGAGAGTTAATTGTGGGGAAGTGTTGGCTACTTCAGTGACCTCAAAGTTGGGTTTTTTACTCATTTGTTTTTAAATAGGAATTATTTCAATAAAATTTTGTATGTATTTATTTGGCTGTGCTGGGTCTTCATTGCTGCGTGGGCTTTTGTCTAGTTGCAGCGAGCGGGGACTACTCTCTAGGTGCGGCGCATAGGCTTCTCATTGTGGTGGCTTCTCTTGCCGTAGAGCATGGGCTCTAGGGTGCGCGGGTTTCAGCAGTTGCGGCACGTGGGTTCGGCAGTTGTGGCTCCTGGGCTCTAGAGGGCAGGCTCGTAGTTGTGGTTCAAAGCCTCAGGTGCTCTGTAGCACATGGGATCTTCCCGGAGCAAGGACTGAACCCACATCTCCCGCCTTAGCAGGCAGATTCTTTACCACTGAGCTACCAGGGAAGCCCTCTACATTGGTTTTTAAAGCGTGATTCCAGCGGACCCAAAGATGCGTGGCCAGGACTTGCTTTGAGAGCTCTGCTCCTATTTCCCAAGACAGCTACACCCCCAGAACCAAGCAGCCTCCTCCTGGCTGTTCCCCATCACCTGAGTGGGCTATCTGCTGGCCCACCCAGCTGAGAACCAGGGCTAGTTCCAGAGCCTCTAGAAACCAGCCACAGAACGTGCGGGGCAGCTCTAGGAGGCCGGTCCCCACCTGGCTGTCCTTTATAAAGTGGTGAGACTTCCAGGGACAGAGAGACGAAACACACATCTGCTGGAGGACCTTCTGGCTGTCTGTTCCCTTCCCCTGCTCCCCTCCTCTACCACCGAGCTGCCCTTCTCAGTTATCCTGTGGACTCCTGTCTCCAGAAGCTTTCCCACCTCTTTGCAGCATCCTCGGTACCCAGGAGAACAGGCTCCCCCTACACCCCTGGAACCTTCCACACTGGCCGGTCTCATCTGAGCCTCCACCCCAGGCCCAGAGGTATCACACCCCTCTCTCCACACTTCTCCTCTGCATGTGCAGGATATGAATTTTCAGAAGTCCACCAGGCTCCGGAGGTATAAATAGTTTATGTCATATCCGACTATTAAACATGATTTTAATCCCATTTGTGATGTCGGTTGCATAACTTGCGGGGGGCAGCTTTGATGTAGCTGGCGGAACTGAGATCGCACTGAACAGATGTTACAGCTGAGAGTCTGTTAGAGTTTCCATCAGCAGCCTGCCTCCGCACGCGCGCGCGCGTGTGTGTGTGTGTGTGTGTGCGCGCGCGTGTGCTCTTGTGCACGCACGTTCAGGGGAAGTATTCATCCAGGAAGGGACGAGAAAGGAGAGAAACTCCATGACTCAGTGATTTTATAGCACATCCATTTGAAGCTTGGCAGCTGGATGCAGAGTCCAGATGCAGCGAGACTTTGGGGGTGTTAAGCTTTCTCTCCCATTACTCAATCTGGGGGCTTTGTCTTCCGTTGGGTAACATCTAAAGACCAAGGGAAACAAACAACAAATGTGTTTTTGCTGAGTTTGGATGCTTCTTGGTTGACTGAGAAAATGAGCAGGTTTGCAAAGGCAGCTCTGATCCAGCCTGTGGTGTCCACAGTAAACAGCTGGATGCTTACTGAATGAACAAAGGGATGCGTGGGGGGGAGGGCGGAGAGCAGCAGGGAGGGGGCAGAGAGAGCCTGCTCTTTTGCTCAGCAGGCGTGAGTAGGCACCTTGGGGAAAGGGAGACGAGTGGATGCAGACCTCCCCTCCCTGTGGGGGCTGGGTGCACCGGGGAGGGGCAGCTGCACCCCCATGACAGGTGCTGGGTGCTGCGCTGGGGTCGCTGCTCAAATGATTTAGCTGAATCCTTCCAGCCAGCGTACGAGCCAAGCACTGTTACCTCCACATTCAGATGAGGAAACTGAGGCACAGAGAGATTAAATAACCAGCCCAGCACCACTCAGTAAGTGGCAGAGCTAGAATTCCAAGCAGGAAGGATGCTGCGGCTTTAACCACAACTCCGGACTGCCTTGGATAGGGCCCGTCTAGGAAACCGGGCACCTGGATTCTCGGCTTCACCTTGACCTCATTCCTGCTGCCTCCCTCCTGGGGTGGCTGAGACGTCCCTGGAAAGAAAACCAGTGAGGCCCAGAGACCTGGCAAGGCCGGCATCCTCCTCCGGGGCAGACTGTTGTCTATGTGTCCTGGTAAATGCATCATGGCATTAGTGCACGTTCAGAGGAACGTGTTTTAATAGTTGGTGGGCTGTTGTCATGATGATGGCTTTCTTGTTAACAGAGAGGTACTGCTTTGTGACGCAGAAACATAGCTTCCCCCCAAGGCTCTCCTCCCAGGACCCAAGAGCCGACCCAGTGGGTTCTCCTGTGGGGGTTCTGTGGCTGGCACAGCCCTCCTGACCAGCTGGGTGGAGGGTGGGGGGCTGCACAGTGGCCACGACGGGCAGCCTGGTACAGGAGGCTCGGATGTCTGCGGCTCTCACGCTCATTCCTCCCGGATTTGGCTTGTGTCTGGAGAGACCTCTGATTCATGGTCAATCCCAGGGCAAGAAGAGACCTTGGACGTCACTCAGTCAAATGAGACTAGGAACCGGCGTCCCCTGGGTGACATGACCAACTCAGGCCCACACAGCTCATGGATGGTAGAGCCTTTCTGGGCTGTAGACTACCCCAATCCCCCCACATCTTGCTTTCTTTCCATAGTTGGGCCTGCGGCTGATGCCATACCTGCGACACATAAGAAGCAGGTGGGTGTGGACAGTGGGGCCTGGACTGGGGCAAGGGAGGGAGACATTCCTCCAAGGGTGACCTTGAACTTACACGACCTTTAAAGCGAGAGCCTCCCTCCCATCACCCTGATTCTTGGCCTGCCCAGAGCCCTGGTGCTCCTGGCTCTCACTGGATGGGGAATGGAAGAGCCCTCTTCTTGGTGTGGATGGAGGTGGAGGGGGTTTTAATAGCTGGTGAAGATGGTGAATACAAAACCAAGGATCGAACCCATGCCTCCTGCAGTGGAAGTGGAGTCTTAACCACTGGACTGCCAGGGAATCCCCGGTGATGTTTTTAAGGGGATTGTCACCCTCATCTGTGACAGTAAGAAGGATAAAACGGTCCTTCGGGTGCCCAGACAAACCTGCTAGTCCCTAGGATTGATGGACCCAGGTCCTGCCTCCAGCTGTCCTGCAGGGGCCTGGCCCTGGCCTGGCTCCTTCCCCCGACCTGTGCTCTGGGCAGGAGTGCCAGGTGGCCCTGCCCCCGGCCAGGTCAGTACTCACGCTGGATGTCGATGGTGACCGAGGTCTCCTTCCCTCCGGGGATGGCTTTGTTCGTGGCTCGGCATACGATGCTCTGCCCGTTCTCCACATCGCCGGGGGAAATGAAGAGGGTGCTCACAATGCTCTCACGCTTGCCATCTCGGAGAAGGGTCTATGGGTCGGGTGGGGAGAGAGAAGGCCCCAGGTCACTCATCACTCATCACTGGGACAGCTGGGCAGGTGAGGCAGGACACGCGCCAGCCTCGGAGAGGAGGGAGGAGCACTGTGGATAGAGGTAGGTCAGCTCAGGACACCCAGGGGTGCCCATCTCCATGCAGAGCCACAGGTCACGCTTGGCACCCTGGCCCGGCTGAGCACCAGGCTTCAGGAAGAAAAAGGAACTGGAAAGTGACTTGCCCACCCAGACACAAAAGAAACCAGCTTGGGCTCAGTGGAAACCAGGCTGCCGGTGCTATGTAGAAATGAACTTGTAACTATTCTGCCTCTGGTCTGGGGGTGACTCTGGGTCTGTAGGGAGTGCTGAGACAGGGATAATAGTCAGGTGCTGTGGCCCCGGGAATGATGCTGGTGCAGAAGGGTGCCCAGCTGGGGGGTGGGGGGTAAAGGCAGGGCTAGGGTGGAGATGCGTGAAGAATCAGCACACACTGACCATTTCATTACTTTACCTGTATAAACTCTCTCAACTTTTCAATCATTTCACTACCAGACCTCACTGGAGCTCAGACTAAGCCACAGACACGACAGGTGCCATCGTCTTTCATTTAGCAGTGGAGAAAACAGGCGTGATCAAGAGAGGCTATGGAGCTTGATTAAACTCACTTTGAGTTGGTGGCAGCGATGTAAGTAACAGGATCCTGGAGTGTACTGAAGAGCATCCACCCAAATTCATGACCACCCCGAACCTCAGAATGTGAAACTATTTGGAAATGGGGCCTTCACAACTTAGTTAAGTAATTAGTAGTTGGTTAAGGATCTTGAGACAAGATCATCCTGGATGTAGCATGGGCCTTAAATTCAATGATGGGTGTCCTTGTAAAAAGAAGAAAAGACATGGAGACACAGGAAGGAGGCCGTGGCAAGGAGGAGGCAGAAACGGGAATGATGCTGCCACAAGCTCAGGAAAGCCAGGAGCCCCTAGGACCTAGAAGAGGCTAGAAGATTCTCCTTGGGGCCTTTGGAAGAAGCACAACTCTGCCCACGCTTTGACTTCAGAGTTTTCGCCTCTATAAGTGTGAGCCAATACATTTTGGTTGTCTGAAGAACCAAGTTGTGGTACTTGGTTCCAGCAGCCCTAGAAACTAACGCAGGCCTGAAGGTCCCCTGTCTTCCTCTTGACCACATGCTGATTCCTCATGGCAGCTGTTCTCCTTCATTGCCGGTACCCACTCCCCCGGCAGAGACCACTTCCAGCTATTGCCCCATCACTTTGGTACCCTGAACCCTTGATTCCCTGGTGGCCCACGAAGGTGGGTGCCCACTGGAGAGGTGCAGTGGGCAGCAGGGCCATTTCGGTTTGGGGTAGGGGCTGGACTTGCTCAGTACACCCCAGGAAGGAACATGATCTTATTTTCCCATGATTGGAGCTGAGGAATAGATGGACAGACTCTACTTCCTCAAAACCTCCCTGAAAATAACCACAACATCGTCTCACAGGACCCTGGAAGGAAGGAAGCCTTGTCTCCCAAATAACTGGAGAGAAAACTGAGTTTAGAGTGAGCCAGGAACTCATTGGGCAGGGCAGGGATTTGCATAGGAGAATGGTGAGCCCTGAGCCTCAACTTCCCCACCGCAGCTTCCTGAGGACCTGTAAGCCAGCCAGGTGGCGTGATCCCCTCTTCAAGGCGGCAACAGTTAGCAGATTAAGCAGCCTCCCTTTATTAGTGACATGTAGGCAGCTGGGGGCTTCCCTAGTGGCTCAGCTGGGTAAAGAATTCACCTGCAATGCAGGAGACCCTAGTTCGATTCCTTGGTTGGAAAGATTCCCTGAAGAAGGGATAAGCTACCCACTCCAGTATTCTTGGGCTTTCCTGGTGGCTCAGATGGTAAAGAATCCATCTGCAGTGCAGGAGACCTGATCCCTGGGCGGGGAAGATTCCCTGTTGGAGGGCATGCCAACCCACTCTAGTATTCTTGCCTGGAAAAATCCCCATGGATAGAGGAGGTTGGTGGGCTACAGTCCATGGGGTCTCAAAGAGTCGGATATGACAAGCGACTAAGCACAGCATCGCGCGGGCAGCTGGATCCCGACTCTGGGTCCTCAGTTCAGTGGCCTGCACTACGGGAACAGGCCCGGAGCCTCCATCTAGGATAGCACATCCCGCTGAAGACAAAGCCAGACTCAGATGTGGAGACACTCACAGCTCTTCTCCTCTGCTGGAGGAAACCGCCCGGGCCCAGGCCTGCTCTCATCCACCATCCTTTCTGGAACGTGGGGTGGGAAGGGGGAGGGTGGTCTCAGTCCTTCTGCAGAGGGATCCGGGCGAGAGCCTGGGGGAGGGTGTCATGGTCAGTTGCGGAAGCCGGAGGGCTGAGTGTCTGGAGCTCAGACTCAGGACCAGGGTGCTAATCTGGAGGCTGGTCCCAGGGGGCGGGTCAGAGTGGGCGTGGTGTCAACCGGTCCAGCCGGAACCTCTCCGCTGCACCCTAGTAACCGGCGGGCTCCTGGCTTTTCAGCAGACCTCACACGTCTATAAATAGCCAAGCGATAATAAGCACAATTTCCTGGATGAAAATAAGACCGCGGGGTTGGGGTAGGGGAGGTGGGGAGGAAGATCCTATTGTTCTTTCCCGCTTTTCTTTTCTTTACTTTTCCGTTGTGCTAACCAGGGACATTTACATAAATTTTAGTCTGCCAGGGTACCCTCGGATTGATCTGCTCCTGGGGTGCTGGGGAGCAGGGCCATCTGGGTGCCGGTAGGAGGGGAGTCAAGGGCCCGAGCTCCTAATTAGGCCCCTGACTGCTGCCCCCTCCCCGCACCCAGAGTGCTCCTCGCCCGGAAAGATGATTAATGACATATTTACTGTGTCCGGGCGTGTGCTTTTCTGGGAAATAAAAATTCTGGTTCAAGTTGTTTGTTCCACCTAATTAGAGACGGGGAAATGTGTTCATTAAACCGGGGGAGGGCACAGCGTCCGCTCCCCAGGGGAGGACCCCTCCTAGCTCAGGTGGGGGGTGGTCTGTAAAGCTTTCATGGTGGTGGGGGGAGCTGAAGTCGGGGCAAAGAAGGAGCCTGGGTCTTCTCACCTGATTTCCCCCCCTCCCTTGTTCTTTCAGCATCTCCTCACCTCTGCTTTCTTTCTCTTTTCCTTCACGCCTGGCTTGTCAACCTCCCCCCTTTTCACATGCAAATGAAGTCCTGGGACCTCCTGGGTCCAGGCCAGGTAGACACTTTCTGATTTTGTGATTCCTGTCACAGCCCCCCTTTCCCTGTCCTCCTGCCCCTTCTCTGGCTCCCCTCTCCTGAACTTGGCTCTGGGGACACACAGGGCCCCAGCACCCCCACCTCCTGCTTGAAAAACCTTCTTTAGCACGCCCTCCGCCAGAGGGTAAGTGGGTTATTAGTGGTGAGTCTCTCATTTCTGGGGCCACAACCTCCAAGTCCTGGGGCAGCACTCCCTGCAGCTTGGTGGGCACTAGTGTGACCCTTACAGCTTCTCCTGTGGGTCCCACCTGTGCCTGCAGATATGGACCAGGAGTGGGCGTATATACCTCATCTGCTCAGGGGTGAACATGCCAGGCCAGGGGTCTGCCTGGGTGTGTGTCCACTGGCCTCTGACCCACTAGCTTCCATAGAGCTTTCCCCACTGTCCCATTGGCTTAGAGCTGATCTCTAGACCCTGCCTATCCTGCTCTGCTTCCTGTTTGTGCACCCCCCCCCCCCCATCGCCGATGGCAGGCACCTGGCATTCAATCAGCAGTGGTAGTTGGTGAGGGGGGTGCTGGGCTTTCCGGGGGGAGGAAGACTGCACCGTGTATCAGGTTGTCTAGTGTGGGCCGCTGCGCCCAGGGCCTCAGCTGGGCAGTCTCCAAGGCCAGAGGTGACCACTGGTGAGGGAGGAAGGAGATTTGGAGGGAGCCTAGTGGGTGGATGCCCCCGGCTTGGTGCTAAATCTGGGATGTTCATTGATATGCAAACAGCCTGGGAAGGGCTTGAGGGCCTGATTGCCTGGCAACAAGGCCCCCTCTTCTCCCTCCTCACTCACCTCGCCCACCTGCTGTGTCCCTTAATTTTTCTTTTCTTTTTTTTTTTTATCATCTCTCTTTGCTTCCCCTTTTAAGGCTGCCTGGGGAATCCACTGGGGCTTGTTATCACTAAGGGCTGTCGGAGAAGGTGGAGATTTGGGCGGTGCTTTCTGCCTCCAGACCCTGTGTCCTCATGGACTGACCCCTAGTTTTGAGTCCTGGGGCCAGGAGGGATGCTCTTCACAAAGAAGGCCGGGATGAGTGGCAGCTGGGTAGAGGCTCCAGGTGCCTAGGATGAACAGATGGATGCAGGGGGTGGGGGATGCTACGGGGACGGGTGGGGACAGACTGCAGAGCTGAGCCTCAGTGAGGGCCCTGAGAGGCGTGGTGCCAGAGAACGCATACGTAGCTTGGGCTCTAAGTCTTGTGGTCCTGGTGGTGGTGGGTGGGCGCTCTTGGGGCAGGCAGCAGTCTGAAGTTGGAAGAAGCAGAGGTGAAGAGCTGGAAGGTCAGGGGCTTCAAGGCAGACATATACACGTCTGTGGACATGCAAGGTCAAGCGACCCTCCCCCTGTCCACCGTTTCAGGGTCAAGGCCTCCACCTTCCACCTGGCGGTGGCTGCTGGGGAGCAGCAGATGGAGCAGGAACCTGGCTGGCAGGGAAGGCTTTTCTCTGGTCTCAGCACAAACTGTCTTCCTTCCTCTTCCACAACCTGTCCTGCCTCCCAGGGTCTGCCTTCCAGATGACCGCCACGTGGCCTCCATTCTGGTGCCAGGCCCAGAGAAGACGGCCTGAGGCTGGGTGTCCAGGAATAGAGGACTTGGAGAGATGGCTTTTCCTCAACTCCCATGCTTCTGCAGCCAGACACCTGCTGGGAGCCGCGAGCGCTCACCCAGGCACCTGGGCCTGGAGGGCTCTGGCTGCCCTGGGTTCAGGGAGAGGCACTCCAGCCTGTGCTGGGTTGGGGGGTGGGGGCTGGCGGAGCACCCTTCCCCTGCAGGCCACACGGTGGAGAGGCAAAATGAAACCTGGGCTTCTGAGCGACCTCTGGGTGGGGAGAGCAGGGTTGGGGAGACAGGGCTCTGGGAGGAAGGAGCCAAGGATGCTAGCAAATGTTTACAAAGCCCTGACTCTGTGCCAGGTGCTTTACAGAGTACTTTCAATGCACTATTCTTTTTTTTTTGTTTTTTTTAAATTTATTTTTGGCTGGGCTGGGTCTTCATTGCTGTGCATGGGGCTTTCTCTAGTTGCAGCGAGCAGAGGCTACGCTCTGCTGCAGTGCTCAAATGCATTATTCTTCTTAAGTCTTGCAGCAATTGTAACAGGTGTCCCTATTACATGGATACCTGTTATGTCATGATACCTATTATCATCATCCCATTTTGCAGATGGGGAAACTGAGGCAGAGATCTGATGTTACCATGACTTGTGATGGAGCTCAGGTGTGAACCAGGTTTGTAGGACCCCCAAGGCCTGCTCTATGATGACACTAACACTCTCACACAGGAAATGCCCCATGCAGATCCAGTGAGGGGAGGCAGTGATCCTAACAGGCATGCTTCCCTCTGCTCATTCAAGCCTCATGACCATCCTCTGAGGCAGGTGCCATTGGTCCCATTGTACAGATGGGGACCCTGAGGCACAGCAAGGTTAGCTAGCTTGCCCACAGCCACAGAGCTAGACGGTGGTGGAGCCTGGATACGGGCTTCCCAGCTGCCAGGCCCAGGGGCTTAACTACTCACCATGAAACAGACGCTGAGGCTTCAGCCTCGAGGGCTGTCAGGGTGGCCCTCTGGGATTTTTTCTGTAGACCGTGAATCCTACTTGACTGTTGCACATGTGTGTCCTCTCAGCCTCTCTCCCTGTCTCTCCGTCTCTGTCTCAGCTGCTCATGCCCCCGGCCTCTTCTCTTGCACAAACAAGAGATGTTTCTCCACCTTTGGGACATCACAAGTGCTGAGGTCAATGGCGCCTGCACTCCTGGGGGAGAGGGAGCCACAGAAGGCTGGGCTCTGACAGCCCCCAGGGCTGAGTCCATGGGAGCTGCGGGGTCGTCCATCCTTCTCCGTAAGCCCAAGTCACAGGTCTATAGCTTGTCAGAGCTGCCAGGCCCCTGACAGAGCAATATATATATATTGCTGTGCCTCACAATCCCCATCTGTACAAGGGGATCAATGGCACCTGCCTCAGAGGATGGTCATGAGGCTTGAATGAGCAGGGAAGCATGGCTGTTAGGATCACTGCGTTCCCTCACTGGATCTGCACAGCACATTTCCTGGGTGAGAGTATTAGTGTCATCGTAGAGCAGGCCTTGGGGTCCTACAAACCTGGTTCACACCTGAACTCTATCACATGTCAGTAACGTCAGCTCTCTGTCTTGGTTTCCCCATCTGCTATATATGTGTGTGTATGTGTGTGTGTGTGTGTGTGTATTCTCCCTAGATTTCATAGGGTGAAGCCCTGAACCTCCCTGGAGCATATTTGGACATGGGGCCTTTATGGAGGCAGTTTAGGTTGCATGCGTGCTAAGTCACCTTAGTCATGTCCGACTCTGTGCGATTCTATGGACTGTAGCCCACCCGGGTCCTCTCTCCATGGGATTCTCCAGGCAAGAATACTAGAGTGGGTTGCCGTGCCCTCCTCCAGGGGAATCTTCCTGACTCGAGGATCCAACCCGTGTCTCTTAGATCTCCAGCTTTGGCAGGCAGGTTCTTTACCACAAGCGCCACCTGGGAAGCCCTTCAGCTCACAGCACCTTGTGTGAACTAGAAAAAAGCACTCCAGCAGGTAAGTACAGAAGGTGTAGGGATGGTAAGGGATTATGAGCTGCATTCAGCCCTCCTTGACCCCTGAGCCAGGCCCCTGGGACAGGAAACACCTAAACAGCTTCAGCTGGCAGCACTGGGAAGGTGGGCAGATTGAGCAAATGAGAATACAGACATCAGTTAAATTTGAATTTCGGTTAAACAATGAATAATCTTTAGTATAAGCATGGCCCATGCAATATTTGGAACATACTTACACTGAAAAGTTATTTGTTGTTCAGAATTGATGCTTTTGAACTGTGGTGCTGAAAAAGACTTTTGAGAGTCCCTTGGACTGCAAGGAGATCAAGCCAGTCAATCCTAAAGGAAATCAACCCTGAATATTCATCAGAAGAACTGATGCTGAAGCTCCAATCCTTTGGCCACCTCATGCAAAGAAACAACTCATTGGAAAAGACCCTGAGCCTGGGAAAGATTGAATGTAGGAGGAGAAGGAGGCGACAGGATGAGATGGTTGGGTGGCATCATCAACTTAATGGACGTGAGTTTGAGCAAACTCAGGGAGATAGTGAAGGACAGGGAAGCCTGGCGTGCTGCGGCTCATGGGGTTGCAAAGAGTTGGAAATGACTGAGCAACTCAACAACAAACCTGAGATTCACTTTTAACAGGACGTCCTGTATTTTATCTGGCAACCCTCAGCTCTGGTCACCTCTGTCCCTGAGTTGCTTCCTCTGACCATATTCCATTCTTAGGGTTGTCACCATGCCCAGCAATTCCCCCAGGAAAGAGAGGAAGAGGAGGAGAGACAGAAAAGGTCGCATAAGTAGAGCCAGAGCCCTCGAGAGAAAAATGATAGAGAGACAGAGAAAAAGAAAGACACAGAGAGACAAAGAGCTAGGAGCCAAAGGCCACACAAAGTCATACAGGCAGAGCAAGAGCTGCCAAGAGATGGGGAGAGCTGCCCCTGCCCCCGGCTTCCTCCTCTCCTCTGCAATGCCCCCAAACCCCGCCTCACCTTGGAGTAGGTGGCTCCGTTGATCACCTCTCCCTTTCTCAGCCAGATGATGGAGGCAGCAGGCTTGGCATTGTCTGCATGGCAGGTGAGGTTGAGGGGGTCCCCAGCCCGCAGGCTGATCACAGGCCCCCCGAGGATCACCGGGTCGTCAGGCGGCACTGCGGGGGGAAAGAGAGGGAAGAGGTCAGGCTGAGGGCACCCCTCCTCTCGGGTAAGGCTGAGTGGATTTTATGGAGCCGCTGACAAACAGTAATTATCATCCTTTAATAAAATGTATAATCCCCTTGTATTATAACAATAACAGTGATGACAGCAGTAATCCCGACACAGGCGTCGCGTGTTTATTTGCAGAGGACGCTCATGTCATCATCTCATTCTGCGCGGCAGCCTGCAAGGGGACAGGGCAGGCGTCATTAGCTGCAATTTGCAGATCGGAGAGCGTGCCACTGCTGCCTGGATCCTATCCTTCTTTCTAACTTCTCTCTTTTAAAACAAAGCCCTGTCACGTCTGTCATCTGATTTAATCCTCACCGCAGCCTTGCGAGGTAAACATCATTATCCCAATTACTCAGATCCGGAAACCGAGGCTCAGCGGGATTAAGTGACTTGCTCAAGGTCACACAGTGGCCGAGTGGAGGAGGCCAGGGCTGGAAGCAGGTCCCCCGACACTTGGAGCACCAGGCTGGCCGCTTCCCTCGGAGGAGACAGGTGACAGGCAAACTTTCGGGGCTGAGACAGAGTTCCAGAGAGCTGTGCAATCCTGGGCATCTCCTTTGGACCTGATTCTCCCAGAGCGGCTCCAACTCCCTCCTCCCAGAGCCGGAATGAGTCTCTCCTGCTTGGTCCTTCCTCTCTATTTCACGGCAGTGCGGTCCCTGCTGAGAGATGCAGGCTGCCAAGAGGAGAATGACGCCTCCCACGGAGCCCAGCTCAGGGCCTGGTGCCTGGTGGAAGCTCCATAAACATTTGTTAAAGTGCAGTCACGCCTCTGACCCCCGTGACAACCATGGGATGCTGCGTGGTCGCTGATAGTGATGGATGACTACTGTTTGGAGAAGGGGCCCAGAGCCTCTTCTGAGGTTCATGCTTGTGGACCTCAGGGTCCACAAGGGGCTCGAGGGTCTCAGGCCCCTGCTGCGCCCTGCCTCTCCTTCCTGGACAAACAGGAAGGGGCAGGGTGCTCCCTGGAGACCACCTGACGGGTCCCTGGTCTCCTCCCTGGGGAGGGGCTGGTCAGTCAGTTCTGCAGGCCTGAGGAGGGCTGAGCTGGGTGTTTGCTCAGTGAATAGATGACGGGGTCGTCAGGTGAGAGCTGAGGTCTTCACGCAAAAGGCCTTCTTTGTCCAGTGGTGAGAGGAAGTCCATCCTACCACTCGGGCCCTAAGCGAGCTTTTGCATCTCTGGACTGAGGCAGCAGGCCCTGCTCCCTGCAGCGAGAGAAAGCCTGTGCTTAGCAATAAAGACCCAGCACAGCCATAAATAAACCAAACTTTAAAAAGAAAGAAAGAAACTCCTCTTGGCTCAGACGGTTAAGAATCTGCCTGCAATGCAGGAGTACTGGGTTTGATCCCTGGGTCGGGAAGATCCCCTGGAGAAGGGAATGGCAATCCACTCCAGTATTTCTTGCCTGGGAGATCCCATGGACAGAGGAGACTGGTGGGCTACAGTCCATGGGGTTGCAAACGGTTGGACGTGACTGAGCAACTAACACTCTCCCCTTCTTTCCGGGAGGCTCTGGGGCAGGTAAGTATCCTAAGATGCATGCCTTGAGCCAGTGTCCCTGCCTCTCCCTTCCCGGCCTCCAGAAAGCCTGGTTAAGAATGATGGCCTGGCCGATGCCAACCCTCAAGTTTCTATTGCTGAGGGGAAAAAAACCCTTCGGGCTTCCAAGTTGCTTTCATCAGCCTCAGGCCTCTACTGTGATCCTGGCCCAGGGAGGGAGATGGCCTCATTCAACCCTGCCCAGCCTCCCAGGGGGCCCTGGCTGCAAGCAGATGGTGGGTGTGGACCGGACGATGAGGCCAGCCCCCCACCCCTCCCTCCCTGTACTTCCTCATTAGTGCTGGAGGCCTCCGTGGTGCCCTGGGGCCAGAGAGCCGCAGGGAGGCGGATGAGGGCTTGCGGTAAGTGGGGGGTGGGTGTGACAGTGTGTGTGAGGGGATTTTATCTCTGTGTTTCGGGCCACCCTTCCAGCAGGGCTGGCCTCCTGCTTCCTCCCTCTGTTACCTCCCCTCAAGCCGCCCAGGATGGAGGCACTCAGACTGAGCTCGCTGAGGGCCAGGGAAACTGGAGACGACCACCCGAAGCTTTGGTAACAGCATCGGCACCTGGCCCGTCCTGTCTCCGAGGCCTCCCCAGGGTTGAGTCAAGGGGGTGGGATTGTGGAAATTGCCCTAAATCAGAGGCTGAAGTGGCAAGGCAGCCCCCTGTCCGGTTTTGTTTCCTCAGCCGCCTAATACTGACCGGCCTTGGGCCCGAGACAGCGGTTCTCACTGCAGTTTACGATATTCCCAGAGAGGTTTTAAACATCCTGTCACCAGGCTACACCCTGAGCAGCTGCAGCTCCATCTCAGGAGGTGGACCAGCGCATCAGGGCTTTTTAAGGCTCCTGGAGAAGGGACTTCCCTGGTGGTCCAGTGGTTAGGACTCCATGCTTCCACTGTAGGGGGCACTGGTTCGATCACTGGTCAGGGAACTAAGATCCACGTGGTGCGACCAAAACCAAAAATAAATGCTCCCAGCGGGTTCTGCTGTGAGACCCGGTTTGAGAACAGGCTGTCTCTGGGCCTTTGCTCAGTAAACCAGCCTGTGATCAAGGCGTGGAGATCGAGGAGGCCTTTCTAAAAAGCAAGCACAGGGAGGCTGGACCTTTCCTTCTTGCTTCTCTGGTGCTGTGTTTGTAATACCGGGTTAGAGGAGGCGAGAGGGGAGTGGGACTCTGTTGTGTGAGTGAGTAGGCATACTCATGCTCACATACACACGCACACACACACACACCCTCAGAATGGGCCCTGATTACATCTTCCCGAATAAGTGGTTATCACGCCGGTTATTCATGTAACCATGCATTATTGATCGGCCTTCGCCTCGGTGCACACCAGATGGGGTAGGAGGGGGTGCGGATGGGGCTGGGGTGGGCGAGGGTGGTGGGGGATGAGGGGGGGAGGCTTGGGGGCAGCGGGCTGAATAGAAATCAACAGTCCTTCTTGGCAGCTGTGGCTCCCGATGGAAGGGGACCTCTCGTTACCTCCCCATTCAGACCCAGCCTGGAGCTTGGGGGCCAGGCGGGGAGAAAGTCTCGAGCAGCCGGAGCCTGGAGATGCATTATTCATCCACCCTCCTCCTCCCAGGATTGGTTATTATCCTGAACCACTGTAGAGCTTGGTCTCCTAATTTTTAATCACAGGGAAGGTGGAAGCGTTAGCCTTTTGTGATTAATCCAGAGATAAAAATAGTTGACTGTTGTGGTGTTGAGCTTGTTGTCAGTCAGGGAAAACTCATTAACTGTTGGGTGACTGAGGCCTGGGAGGACCTGATGGAACCCAGGCTGAGCTGGTGCCCGGAGCTGGAAGTCAGCCCTGGGGGTCACACCCTGCCTGGGACGGGGGCTGGCTCCCGGGTGCTGCTTACAGAACGGACACATAATATGAATTCCGCAGTCCTGGGCTGGCTCTGCCATTTATTCACCTGTCTTCCAGGATTCTGGCAGGTGGCTGGGGGCCTTCCTCCTTCCTCTGCCCCTCTCTGGCCACCCGCCCTGTAGATGGTACCGCTTGCATCTCCCTGTGTGGAAGGGAGCCCCTGAGGACCTTCTCCCAGCTCTGCTGCCCAGGACGAGGGGGGCTCGAACAGAGAGGCCAGAGGGCACGCACATGGTTGGTCACTCAGTCGTGTCCGACTCTTTGTGACCCCATGGACTGTAGCCCGCCAGGCTCTTCTGTCCATGGGATTCTCCAGGCAAGAATACTGGAATAGGTTTTCATGCCCTCTTCCAGGGGATCTTCCTGACCCAGGGATCGAACTCACGTCTCTTGCGTCTCCTGCATTGGCAGGCTGGTTCTTTACCACTAGCGACACCTGTCCTGCTCACTAGACACTGGATTTAAAGATACTGTGTTGATTTAGGTTTTTCTATAGGATCATATGAGAAACTCAAACACACTTTTTGACCAATGTGTAGACCCCAGCATGAATGTGTTTCATAGCAGGTTCCTTTGCACGGGCAGTTCTTTAACTTGAGATGCTGGAGTTGCTTCTCCTGGATCAGTCTTACTCAGTCTTGCAGATTTAGCTAAGGGGTTACTGAGTCCATAGAGAAGATCCCTTGGAGAAGGGCATGACAAACCCACACCAGAATTCTTGCCTGGAGAATCCCATGGACAGAGGAGCCTAGTGGGCTACAGTCCATGGGGTCGCAGAGTCAGACATGAATGAGTATATGCATGGAGGGCCCAGTCCATGAGCTCTTTCTGCATTTCCTGATTGGACCAAGTGACTGTTGTCTATGATCCCATAGCATCCTGGATATCATTCTCTCTCAGTATCCCACCTCTTCTATGGAAATGGTCCGGATGTGTTTGTCTCTCCCTAGATGGCAGCCTCCTTCATCCTGGTCCTCGTCACCTGGGAGAGCACCTGCTGATCCAGGGTGGTTTCACACGTTTGCTGAGCAGAACCTGGCTCGAGTCCACCCCTTTAAAGCTGTGCGATGTGTGCACAGAGTTCTATAATTTGACAACCTTCGCCTTCTTATCTGGAAAGTGAGGCAATAAAGATACCTGTGGGTTGTTGTTGGATTACTTTTATGATAGGAAGAATGAAGGGGGAGCTTGATAAGGGCTAGATAAATATTGAGGATCAGATCCAGTTTTTGAGAACAAAATTTAGTTTTGTTTCTGCAGATGACACTAGGCCAAGGCCCCTCTTGTTTTATTCTCAAAATAAAACCAAGTATCCTTCGAAACTGGAGAAGGAAATGGCAACCCACTTCCAGTATTCTTGCCTGGGAAATCCCACGGACAGAGGAGCCTGGCGGGCTACAGTCCATGAGGTCACAAAGAGTCGGACATTAGTGAACACATACACACACATCCTTCTAAACAGCTGCTATTAGGACTTCCATTTTATAGATTAGGAAACTGGGGCTCCGAGAGAGCAAATGACTTTGCTAAATAACACAACAGGTAAGGGCTGGAATTTAGAACCAAGTTTATCTGACCCTGCGATATGTACACTCTACCAGCATCAGAGCAGCATACAGACCTGCCCGTGAAGCTGGAGCTCTGGTCAACCCTCCTGCCTGGGTCCTGGCTCTTTATCCCAATGCATTCAGGCCCTGCATTCCCATCCCCCAGCCTGACTTCAGAGGGCTCAGTGGAGCACCGGCCTGGCTCCCAGTGTGTGCTGGAGAGACGTCTGCTAAGGGAGGGGAGGAAGGTTTCTGCCATTCACATCCCGCTTTGCTCACTTTTTCCATTCTACCCTGCCGTCAGGTTCTGAGCCCCGTGTGATCCCTGCAGCCAGCGGCCTTGAGCACATCGATGTGCCACCTGATGGCCAAAGTGTGGAACCACAGACTGTAAAGATAGGACTGAGATGTGCCCGTTTTTAAGAGTCAGCTTCTCAGGGCCAGCAGGCATTCGGAAAATCCACGCTGAGTACCTATCGTGCACCTGGCCCTGTTTGAAGCAGCAGGGATGCAAAACTCTTGCCTAAGTGGAGTTTACATTCCAGTGGAAGAGACAGACAATAAACGGATAAATACACAGTACAGTAAGTCCCCTACGTACGAATCTTCAAGTTGAGAACTTTGAAAGATGTGAACGTGCATCGGGATCCAGAAAGGAACCGGAACCTGGGCCATCAGCATCAGGTGTGAGTGACATTGCAGTCTGTCCTACTCCTGCTGCTGACGATCCTTCAGCTCCACCATCTCCCACCTCTTCTCCCTTCTCCTGCCAGTAACTCTTCTTGTCTGTTCCCTTGAGGCCAGCCTCTGTGTGCTGGGGTGATCTGCTACCCTGCCTGCTTGGCTGTCCTCCTCTCCTCTCCCCAACACTCTGCTCACGAGAGTGGGGCCGTCACACTAGAAAGATGCAAGGGCATGAGTGTGCCCACCTGACCCCGTGTGATCATCTCAGCTGGGCACGGCCGCATCAGTGACTCGTAGAATCATTACGTTTGTGAAGGCTAACTGATACGCTCAGCAGTAACCTACTGTCTGGTGAGTTCCTGAAAGACTGCCCAGAGCTCTGGGCTCCTGAAGTCGCCCCAGCACTGGGTCCTCAGCAGCGAATCTGTCTGCTCCACCCCAACCGTTTCGACCTCCCTGATGGCCGGTGACTGGCTCCATGTCTGCTTTTCAGTGTCCACTGCTCCCTGCTGCTCCAGGGTAAAAGCCAGTTCCTCCGCATGGAACCCAGCCAAGGCTTTCTTCAGCTAGGCCTTCTCTCTTCGGCTTCCTCCCGTGCTTTCGCTGGACGGGTCTGTTCATCTGTCTGCAAGGATACCCTGGCCTTTACAACGACAAGCTTTGTGAAGTTCCCTCTGCTGACAGTGTCTTCATCCTGAGATGCAACTGGCTGGGATCCTGTCCTCTCTCCAGCCCAAAGGCCACTTTGCCTGGTTAGCTTTGGTCATTCTTTTTATTTTTTTTTGGCCACACCGTGCAACATGTGGGATCTTAAGTTTCCCGACCAGGAATTGATCCCACACCCCCTGCATTGGAAGCACAGAGTCTTAACCACTGGACCACCAGGGAAGTCCGGGTCATTATTTTCTATCACCTCCTCCAGGAAGCCCTCTCTCAAACTCAGCCCCAGCCTTAAGACCATGAGCTTATGTGGCTCTTGGTGCCATTGGCCATCCCATAGCTGTGAGCTCTTTGAGGGCTGGTTCTTGCTGGATTCTTCTTTCTACCCCATACTCAGTAGAGAGTGCAGCTCAGAGCAAGCCTCAGTACATCTTGGTTGTCTAGTGCCTTGCCTGACCCCACTGAGCAGGAAGCAAATGTCCACACTTCCTTGGCACCAGCCTTTTGTGCTGGGACCCACTGCAGTCCCTGAGACGCCAATCTGTAGAACCTGTTTCAGGTTCCCAGTAGCTCCAGAGGAGGGGTCTTAATGCATCTTTGCATTTATACCACCTCCTAGGATATTACCTTGGATGTCCAGATGGTAATATGAAAACAACAACAACAACAAATAGTAATAATGTAGATAATAGCTAACATTGCTATAGAGCTTACAACACTTTCAGAACTCTTCCAGTGCTCCAAAAGTCATCATTTAATCCTTTCAACAGCTATACAAAGTATGTGTGTGTGTTTAGCCTCTCAGACGTGTCTGACTCTTTGTAACTCCCATGGACTGTAGCCAGCCAGGCGCTGTCCATGGAATTTTCCAGTCAAGAATACTGGAGTGGGTTGCCATTTCCTCCTCCAGGGGATATTTCTGACCCAAGGATCGAACCTGTGACTTCTGTGTCGCCAGCATTGGCAAGCCAATTCTTTAACGCTAGCACAACCTGGGAAGCCTTGTACAAGGTAGACACACTTATGTGTAGTTTACATAAGGAAACTACACGTAAGAGATGAGGAAACAGAGGCACAGAGGGGTCAAGTTATTTGCCCAGCGTCACACAGCCAGTAAGCAGCGGAGTTTGGAGACATGTGGGGTTGCCAGATTTAGTACATGAAAGTACAGGGCATCCAGATAAGTTAGAATTTCAGATAAGCCACAGATAATTTTTAGTATGTTTATTTGAGGTTCAAATATAACCAGGCATCCTATATTTTCTCTGGCAATCCTATACATGGGTTTATTAGATAGATGTAATTTACTAAATGTAGGTGTCTTTGGGCTTCCCTAAGTGGCTCAGATGGTAAAGAATCTGCCTGCAATGTGGGAGACCTAGGTTCGGTTCCTGGGTTTGGAAGATCCCCTGGAGGAGGGCATGGCAATCCACTTCAGTATTCTTGCCTGAGAATCCCCGTGAACAGAGGAGCCTGGCGGGCTACAGTCCATGGGATTGCAAAGATTTGGACAGGATTGAGCACACACACAGTACAGGTGTCTTTACCTCCTCTTTGGACCCTCCCCACTCAGTCAGGTCTGCCTAAAGGAGATTTGGGTAGGATGCAAATAGGGTCTTTTTAAGGTATGTCATCCATGGATGTGGCATCATCTCCCAGACACTTTTCCTGGGAGGTTGGAGGCAGAGAGACCAGAGGAGAGGGGTCTGGAGGCTGCGTTTTAGCTCCGGCCCTGCCCCAAGCCTGGGGGTGCCTGGACTAGCTGAGCTCAGGGAACCCTGACCCCAGTGACCTGCAAAGGTCAGGACACAGGAAAGCCTGCCTCTCACCCGGAGCTCTTGACAAGCGGGGAAAAGACGGGAGGCAGGTGCCTTGCTCGGCTCCTGGCAGCCTGATGGTGGGCAGGTACTTCATTCTCTGGGCAAGATAGCGTGGATGGCATAGATATGACAGCCTCTATTTCACAGGGCCGGGTGCTGATGACCCGGGTGAACACGAGCGCCTTGTCCCAGAGCTTAGTACCATACAGGGACTCAGCCCTTGTTAGCTGCCCACGGATCACTGTCTGCTTAGCAAGTCACTCCACGTGGACACAGAGCAGCGATTGCATGTGAAATCACTGTTTCAACCTTTTGTTCTGCTGCCTCCTTGTTTTGCACCCCAGCCTCAGCTCCCTAGACGGAGGTCAGCACCTCCCCTCAAAGCATCGACAGCACCCAGGGGATGAGGAGGGGTAAGAGGCCGGGACGGGCAGGGCCTGGGAGGAGGGGTGCGGGCAGGGACACAGATGCCTCAGGGACAAAGTCAAACAAAGTCACTTGTCTCCCCCTCAAATCAGGCAGGGTGTGCACTCTGTTTCCTTCCGATTAAACCCTGAAAGGGACGGAGCCGTCTCATCAGCGAGGACCTGCTGTTGAGGAGACAGGTGTTCATTAATCCCGAGCAAACAAATGAGTCACAGGATGTGTGCCAAGCAGGGGGGTAGGGTGAGAGAGCAGGAGGGCGCAGACAGCGGCTCCATGCAGCAGAGGGAGGGTGTGTGTGTACACGCGCGCGTGCGGCGCCTGTGTGTGTACATGTGCCTGTGTGTGCTTGTGTGTGTGCCCGCGTGTCTGTGTGTGTACACCTGTGTCTGTGTGTGTGTGTACATGTGCCTGTGTGTGCTTGTGTGTGTGCCCACGTGTGCTTGTGTGTGTGCCCGCGTGTCTGTGTGTGTACACCTGTGTCTGTGTGTGTGTACATGTGCCTGTGTGTGCTTGTGTGTGTGCCCGCGTGTCTGTGTGTGTACACCTGTGTCTGTGTGTGTGTGTACATGTGCCTGTGTGTGCTTGTGTGTGTGCCCATGTGTCTGTGTGTGTACACCTGTGTCTGTGTGTGTGTACATGTGCCTGTGTGTGCTTGTGTGTGTGCCCGCGTGTGCTTGTGTGTGTGCCCGCGTGTCTGTGTGTGTACACCTGTGTCTGTGTGTGTGTACAAGTGCCTGTGTGTGCTTGTGTGTGTGCCTGCATGTGTGTCTGTGTGTGTACACCTGTGTCTCTCTGTGTGTGTACATGTGCCTGTGTGTGCTTGTGTGTGTGCCTGCATGTGTGTCTGTGTGTGTACACCTGTGTCTCTCTGTGTGTGTACATGTGCCTGTGTGTGCTTGTGTGTGTGCCCGTGTGTCTGTGTGTGTACACCTGTGTCTCTGTGTGAGTACATGTGCCTGTGTCTGCTTGTGTGTGTGCCTGTTTGTCTATGTGTGTTCTATGTGTCTGTGCCTGTGTGTATGTTCACAGCAGGGGCTGACATGTAATGGTGTGTCGAGGGCAGGTGTGAGGGCATGTGGGACCCTGGGGACAGGTGTGGGGGGACATCTCTCAGGCCACCTGGGAGGTGGGTTGTCCTGAGGAGGAAGGGACTTCTCCCGCTCCAGCTTGGCTCCTGTGCAGATGGCCGTAGCGGGGAGTGAATGCCTTTCTCAGGCCCAGATCTGCCTTGCAGCATTCCCCAAATTTCTCCATCTGGTGCTAACTTTAACTTGAGTTTGGGCTTCTCCTGCTCCACATAGCTGGTTCTGGGGTGGGGGAAGTCTGGCATGGTGGAGCAGTTGCTATATACTGGTTTAAATCTTACAGTGATCTCGTGGCAGTGGGCCTCGTAGCATCCTTATTTTACAGATGGGGAAGGCGAGGCATAGACGCAGACCACTTGGGACCAGTCACACAGTTATGAGTGGGGGGACCCAGGAATCTGACTCAGGCCGCTGAGGGCCCGGCTACCCTCACCTAGCTCGTCTAGCCTCGGTGCAGCCTGGCTGCACCCGGGTGGGATGCTGTCTGTGTCCTCTGCCCTTTCACAGCATCACGGAGTCCGTCCTGACCCAGCACAACAATGCCCGAGGGACTCGAGTGGGTCTGGGCTGGTCCCATAAATAGAAAGCAGAACTGATATGGTTGGTTTTGCTACAGGCTCCCATCCAGCAAATCTGCGTCCTCAAGAGGCTCTGTGGCAGACAGAGAACAAATGTGTGGACTCCAAGTGGGGAAAAGGCAGGTGGGATGGGTTGGGAGATTAGGGTTGACGCCTACGCACATGTATGCAATAGATCACTAATGAGAACCTACGGTACCGCGGGGAACTCGACTCAGGGCTCTGTGGGGAGCTAAACGGGACGGAAGTCCAAACAAGAGGAGATACATGGACATGTATATAGGCTTCCCCAGGTGGTACCAGTGGTAAAGAACCCATCTGCCAATGCAGGAGACATAAGAGACATGAGTTCGATCCCTGGGTTGGGAAGATCCCCTGGAGGAAGGCATGGCAACGCACTCCAGTATTCTTGCCTGGAGAATCCCCATGGGCAGAGGAGCCTGGCGGGCTACAGTCCATGGGGTCACAAAGAGTGGGTCATGACTGATGCGACTTGGCGTGCATGTATATGTGTGCCTGATTCACTTTGGTGTACAGCAGGAACTAACACAACATTGTAAAGCAACTATACTCCAATAAAAATTAATTAAAAAAAAAGAATCTGTGGCTTCACTAAGGAGGCAAGTAAGGTCAGTGGAACCTTCTTGACTAATACTTGTAGCTTCAGGAAATTGAGGGGCACGGGGGAGAGGGTCACCTCATTAAGGAGCGTAAAAAATAAACACACGAAATTGCAATAATTGGCCTTTAAGATGGGGGATTAGGAATACTGACTTTTGCATTGTAAAACTGTGTGTTTGTTCCTCTGGTAGCTGGCTGAAGCAGTGTGGGGAAGACAAGAAGACAGAACGGATGGAGACCGTTCGGTTTGGAATAGATGGACAGACAGGCTGGCCGAGGGGATAAGGAGAGATGAAGCCCGGCGATGGGCAAGACATTGACTCGGGAAGCGAGATAAACAGGAGCAGAGAAAAAGAGAAAACACACTGTCCCTTGTCACGGGGAACCGCAAAGCCAAGTGGCAGCATGCCAAGCGAGGAAAAAAGCAAAATGCTTTCTCTGGGCTTCTTGCCACCAAAATTCATTTCAGGGAATCCCAGAAAACCACTAAACGTACCTTTCAACTTTATGCAAATTTATCAAATCCACTATTTGCCAGCATCCTAAGAGAAAAAAAGTCAAAGTCTTTTTCTGCTCTGAGTCTGTTTTTGAAAAAGCACAAGCCTCTAAATTCGAAAAAGGGCAATTCTTTCTGAATTCATTACAGAAAGCATTTCACTGCTCATCCGAACTTTAGCATTATAGATATTTTTGAAATCTCCTATCTTCCTCATTTTTCACAGAGAGAGCCCACATTTCTCCACAGAAATTGGTGAGCATTGCCTCGCATTTTATATGGAGAGGGTGCATTTTATAGGCGAACATTCCTGCTTCAGGATCTGCCAGGGTGCTGCCATGCGGAACGGGAGGAAGCTGAGCCCTCTCTGCAACTGCAGGGAAATCGAGTCACGCTCATCCTCACCCTGGGGAGGGTGCGGGTGGGGGGCAGCTTAGGTAGACAGAGACCTGAGGATGCTTAGTGGGGAGGCCTGTCGGGATCAGCTCCGATGGGAGAGAGGGAGATGGGGCTGGACAGAGGGGCGTCTGGCCATGGGGGCAGCACCTTGGAGATCTCAGTGGATCCTAACAGGAAGCGGTGACGCTGGGCGGGGGCCCTTCAGGCTGTCCCAGCCCAGGAGGGCAGGCTGGCTTCTCTGCCCTGCAGGGGCTGGTCACTGGGGGAGGGCTTCCTCCCTTTGGCCGCAGGTAATCCTCAGAAGGGGCTCAACAGAGCGCTGGCCACCCCACAGCCTAGCAGTTGGGGGAAGGAGTTCCTCCGTCCTGAAAGGGAGACTCGGGGTGGCCCTCACAACACCCACTGCAGGGGGTGCGCCTAGGAGGGGCATGGCCTCTTCTCCCAGACGGCCACCCTTTTCTCATCACTATTGAGGGAGGGGGGTTGGGGCTGGTTTTGGGCCCGGCGTGCTGTGTATCAGAATACTTTCCTTTCGGAGGAGACCTGGGTGGTTTGGCCAGAAGAAGATGTTGGCCCACAAGGCCCACAGGGTGTCCACAAGGCCCAGATCAGGTACGTGACTTGCAAACATTTTCTCCCATTGCCTCTTCGTTTGGTTGATGGTTTCCTCTGCTGTGCAGAAGCCTTGTACTTGCATGTGATCCCACGTATTTATTTTTGTTTTTGCTGCTTATACTTCTGGTGTCACATCCAGAAAATTGCTGCCAATAGCAGTGTTAAGGAGCTTCCCCCCCTCTGTTTTCTTCTAGGAGTTTTAGGGTCTCAAAGTCTTATGTTTAAGTCTTTAATTCATTTCAAGTTCATTTGTGTGAGTGATGTAAATGGGGGTCCAGTTTCATTGTTCTGCCTGATTATCTGGCTTTCCCAACACCATTTATTCAAGAGACTGTCCTTTCCACATTGAATATTCTTGTCAAATGTTAGTTGATTGTATATATATGAGCTTATTCCTCGGCTGGTCTATGCTGTCCCATTAGTCCATGTGTCTGTTTTTATGCCAGTACCACACTGTTTTGATTACTATAGCCTTTTTTACTTTTTATTAATTTTTTTTCTATAGCTTTGTACTACGGTTTGAAATCGGGAAGAGTGATACCTCCAGGTTTTGTCTTCTTTCTCAGGCTTGCTTTGGCTATTTGGAATCTTCTGTGGCTCCATACAAATTTTAGGATTTCCTTCTTTCTCATGGCTGAGTCGTGGTCCATTGTAATGTATACACCACATCTTCTTTACCCATTCATCGGTTGACGGACACTTGGGTTGCTTCTACTTTTTGGCTACTGTGAATAATTCTTCAGTGAGCATGGGAGTACAGATATTTCTACAAGATCTTATTTATTTGGCTGCACTGGGTCTTCGTTGCTGTGCTCAAGCTTTCTCTGGGGTTCTGCTCTTCATTGCAGCATGCAGGCTTCTCATTGCAGTGGCTTCTCTTGTCGTGGAGCACAGGCTCCAGGCCCATGGGCTTCAGTAGTTGCAGCTCATGGGATCAGTGGTTGTGGCACAGGGACTTAGCTGTTCCACGGCATGTGGAATCTTCCTGGACCAGGGATCGAACCTATGTCCCCTGCATTGGCAGGCAGATTCTTATCCACTGTACCACCAAGGACGTCCTTTACAAGATCTTGATTTCAGTTTCTTTGGATGTATCTCAGAAGTGGAATTGTTGGATCACATGGTAGTTCTATTTTTAGCTTTTTAAGCCCCTCCATACTGTCTTCTATAGGGGCTGCACCAATTTACATTCCTACTAAGAGTATATAAAGTTTCCCTTTTCTCCACATCCTCGTCAAAACTTGCTATCTATGGCCTTTTTTGACAACAGCAATTCTAACAGGTGGGAAGTAATATATCATTGTGGCTTTAATTTGCAATTCCCTGATGATAACTGATACTGAGCACCTTTTCATGGGCCTGTTGGTCATCTGTATGTCTTCTTTGGAAAATTGTATTCAGTTCCTCTGCCTGTTTTAATTTTGAGTGTTTGTTTTTTTGCTTTTGAATTGTATAGTTCTCTATATGTATTATATATAGAGAAAGAAAAACATATATATAATGGAATACTATTCAGCCATGAGAAAGAAGGAAATTTTGTCATTCGTGACAACTTGGATGAAATATTGACAGCACTATGCTAAGTGAAATAAGTCTGACAAAGAAAGACAAGTATTGTATGATATCACATATGTGGGATCTAAAAAAAGCTGAATTTTGAGAAACAGTAGAGTGATTATCAGGGGCTGGGGGGTGGGGAAAATGGAAGAGGTGTCAGTCAAAGGGTACAAACTTCCAGTTGTAAGGTTAACAAGTTCTGGGGATCTAATGTACAGCATGGTGATTTTAGCTAATTACACTGTATTAATTACGGGCTGAGGGAGGGCCTGCTCTCCTCGGAACACCCATTCTTCCTTTCTGACTTGTGGGCACAGGAGTGACCTTCAGGCTTTGCTGAAGTGCCTCCCATGACCCCCGCTACACTGTGGCTGGGCATCAGAGGCAGGGAACAGTCTCGTCCCCGTGTGACCTGGTTCCTCAGCCAGTGCTGTGGGCGAAGCTGGGTGGGAGCCTCCCCTTGGCTCCTGTGCAGCTCCTGGGTCTCGAGGATGGCTGGACTCAGGGGTCTGGTTGGGGGTGACTTCTGGAGAGCAGCAGGCCTGTCATATTCCTCCTTGTCTCTCCTGCCCCAGCCGAGAGCTTGCACAGAGTCGGTGCTCCAGAGATGAGCACTGGGTAAATGAGTGAAGGGTAAGATGGGAAGCCAGCAAGAAGGGGAGCTGGGTAGGAAAAACAAAGCCTCCAGATGGGGGTGTTTGGAGAGGTGCAGGTCGGGAAACACTAATGAACACCAAGATGTCTTGAGCACTCCTTTGGCCCTACCGGCACTCCGTGTGGACTCACAGGCCAGTTTTAGGGCTTTGCCTGTTTGGAAATGACTATGGGGTTGGGAATGAGCAGTTTCATCTCTAGTAGTAGCCACACAGACCAGCCCAAAGTTTTTTAAAAAATGAAGAAAAGGTGCCTTAAAATTTTGAAAGACCATGCATTGTTCATTCATTGCATCAACAAATATTTAAATGCCTTTACTGTGTTCCATGCACATATGCACACTTCATTGGTGAAAATGACAAGGTCCTTTCAAGGTGCTTATAGTTTAGTGGGAAGTGGGTGGGTGTGTGGAATTTTAGAAGAAAATAAAACCACAACCTCTAAGATTTAGTTCGGAAAAGAGAATTTTTACATGAGGAAGAGTAGCTGGGTTCTACAGCCCTTCTTGTTCCTTAAATTTTACTTACTTTGGAGGATTCTTTTGTTTGGGCTGTAATATCATTTTCACCCTAAGGCTGCTGTCCATCATGGGTTGATAATATTCTTAGTTCCCTGGTGGTTCAGATGGTAAAGCATCTGCTTATAATGTGGGAGACCCGGGTTCAATCCCTGGGTTGGGAAGATCTCCTGGAGAAGGAAATGGCAGCCCACTCCAGTATTCTTGCTTGGAAAATCCCATGGACAGAGGAGCCTAGTTGGCTACAGTCCATGGGGTCGCAAAGAGTCGGACACGACTGAGCGACTTCACTTTACAGGGTTTGGGGGCTTCCCAGGTGGCTCCATGGTAAAAAATCTGCCTGCCAATGAAGGAGACATGGTTTTGATCCCTGGGTCGGGAAGATCCTCTGGAGAAGAAAATGACACCCCACTCCAGTATTCTTGCCTAGAAAATTCCATGGACAGTGGAGCCTGGAGAGCTACAGTCCATGGGGTCCCAAAGAGTCGGACACGACTGAGTGACTAAACAACAAGAAGGATTGGAGTCACCAGATGGGACCCAGGACAGCTGGTGTCCCCTGAACTTACTGAGACATTGGACAAATATATTTTTTTACCTTCTGTGTTCTTCACTCTCCACCGTCAACCATCCCTCTCTCTGGGACCTGTCAGCTACACCTAGCGATCCCTGGATCCTTAATTACCTCCCTGCTTTCCTCTGTCTCCCTTCTAAGGTATCCCTTTCCAGTTGATTAGCAATTGACTCACTGTTGAGGGTTCTGTGCATGCTCCATAAAGAGAGACAGAACACCACTGAGTGGCCGGGAGTGCCCTGAGATCAGAATACATGGGTTTCAGCTCTGATCTACATCACTGTCACCGCGTAGGAATCAGCGCTGCATACGTGCGTGTCGCCAGGGAAGAGCCCATCAGCTGCTCAGAGAAGTGGGTGCACGAGGTGTTCAGGGCTGGTTTGAAGTGAAGTGTATTGGATGTGTCTTGAAGCCACTGTCGGCTTCCGTGATGGGCATTAATGTTCATGGCCAGAGGCATGGATGATCCAAATTTGGTATGTAATTGAAAGTATCATTTGCATTTGACTTTGGAATACACTGTGTGAGTGTGTGAGCGTGTGTGTGTGTGTGTGTGTGTGTGTGTGTGTGTAGGGAGCTAAGGCGGTTTTCCTTTTTGACCACGTTTATTCTATTTTTAAAGAATTTTATTTATTTTTAGTTGGATACTTGCTTTTCACTGTTGTGGTGGTCTCTGCTGTAGATCAATGCAAATCAGCCCTGATTGCACATATATCCCCTCCCTCTTGGACCTCCTTCCCCCACCTCCCATCGGAGAGCACCTGGCTGGGCTCCCTGCACTACACAGCAGATTCCCACTAGCTCTCTGCTTCAGACGTGGTGGTGTATACATGTCAATGCCGCTTTCTCAATTCACCCCACACTCTCCTTCCCCCACTGTGTCCACAAGTCCATTCTCGGCGTCTGTGTCTCTATTCCTTCCCTGAAGATAGGTTCATCAGTACTATTTTTCGGGATCCCGTCTATATGTGTTAATATACAATATTTGTTTTTCTCTTTCTGACTTATTTCATTCTGTATAACAGGCTCTAGGTTTAGCCACCTCACTACAACTGACTCAAATGGCGATGTTTACTTTTTTTTTTTTTTTTTTTTGAAGGAAAAAGTAAGTTTACTAAAATATTTCTTTATTTGAGTAAGGTCAATGTCATCTTTTGAATTCCAGCTAGCATCAAATTAACAATCAGGAAAAAAACTCGACAAAATGTCACCTAATTGAAATTAACAATGGATAGAAAACCTTTTTAAACTTTAAAAGAATATATTACACAGGCAACATACAGATCTAAAAAGTTGCAAGTGGTGATTTTACATTAGATCTTATAAATAAAAAAATCCCCAATATAATCATTTGTTCACTATCTCCCTGCAATAAACACATGGACAGGAAAAAGATTAACTTCTCTCACACCAGCAAGTATTTTACACGTGCCTTGGATTAAAACAAAGTTGATTTTACAATTTTACTGTAAATCTTTGTGCTTCTGCCACTTTAAAAAAGACATGCAATTGTATAATGGTTAATACTCTTATTTAATGTACTTTTTGTGTTCTGATTGTTTGAATGTTTTATTCAGCTTGAACCTTTACTATGAGGGCACAATGTTCTGTCATGTTTTAAAGAGACAGTAGTGTTTCTCAGAGTGTGGTCTGTGAACCATCTGAGTCCTGAAGCGCTTGCTAAGAACACAGATTCCAGAGCGCCATTCCCAACCACCTGCATCGGAACTCAGCAGTGGGACCTGCAGAGAATCGTTTTTCGGCAGGCGCCTCAGGCGATTCTGAGTGTGCTGCTGTGAAGAACCACTGAGGTGAGGGGTGGGGAAAGAAACAGAGGTTTGTGTAGCTTTACAGCTGAGCTGAGAGCTAACATAGTATTTTCATTGCCAGCGACATTAACAAATATGCAGTGATTCTTTATACTTAGAATGTATTACTTAACGTTCTTTTCACCAAAACTCTTGGTTTATCAGCAGCTACAAACTAAACCCAGATTGCTGCCTGTGGCCCTCGGTACTTTGGTTGGCAGCTCTTACAAAATCATCTTCAGATCATGGTCAAGCCATGAAAACCCCCATCTTTGAGTCTGCCTGCTAAAGCGTTTTGCTTTTCCTGATTGTGGTTTTTGTGACATTTTATCTCAGACAATTGTACTTTTGATAACTTGGGGAAAACAAAAATTACTTGAATAAGGGATTGCCTGACCCGCTGCATTGCAGAGACACAGTCTTTGTAAAGAACAGAAATGACAGTTGTGAATATTAAGGCGATGTTTACTTTTGACTGTCATTGGAATTCACTTGCATTCACAATTTGTAGCCTTGGGCAGAGATGGGCAGGGCTTTCCCTACAGGAAACAGCCAGAGATGGGCAAGGCTTTCCCTGCATGAAACAGCCCTCAGCTTGGCCTTGGTCACAAAGTGGGTCACTCACAGGTGCTCAGAATTCCTGGAGGCTAGCGGGCTGCCTCTGTGGACAGGTCACTGGGCCGGGGAGGTGGGCTGCGCCTGGAGTTGGACCTGGTGTTGAATTGTGGTCCTGTTACTAGCTCCCATCTCTCTGGGCGCCCTGCAGTCCAAATGTGTGTTTGTTTGTTTGTTTGTTTTTTTCAGAAAGGGTGATTTCAGAATCCAGACTATTTTTTTTTTCTGTTTGTTCAAAAAATTTTTTTTAAAAATTAAAAAAAAATTCATCGAGTACAGTTGTTTAAGAACTTTGTGTTAGTTTCTGCTGAATAGCAAAGTGAATCAGCTATCCATACAGTCTTTTACTTTCTTACTTGCCTTCAATGAGCCCTATGGCCCCCATACTTACTTATCGTATATGAGAATGACTTATGACAGACATCCGGTCACAGGCCATTGGTACACAGAGGATGGTCAGTGTGGAGTCTCCACCTGTGCTGAAGAGGGGCTCAAATGCACTGCGAGGCAGCAAGGTGAGACGTTAGGGAGAACTGACCCAGAGAGGGGAGAGGGGGCAGGCCTTTCTCTAGAGCCTGTTTTCTTTTTTAAAATACTTCTATTTAAAAACAAATTTAAACATTTTACTTTGTATTGGGGTGCTTCCCTGGTGGCTCAGACAATAAAGAATCTGCCTGCAGTGCAGGATACCCAGGTTCGATCCCCGGGTTGGGACGATCCCCTGGAGAAGGGAATGGCCACCCACTCCAGTATTTGTTCCTGGAGAATCCCATGGACAGAGGAGCCTGGCCAGCTATAGTCCACAGGGTTGCAAAGAGTCAGATATGACAGAGTGACTAACACATAGCTGATTCAAAATGCTGTGATGATTTCAGGTGTAAATTTTTAATTTATATTGGAGCATAGTTGATTAACAATGTTGTGTTAGTTTCAGGTGTATAGCAAAGTGAATCAGTTGTACATACACATATGTCCACGTTTGTTTTTTTTTTTAAAGATTCTTTCCCCATATAGGCCATTACAGAGTACTGAGAAGGGCTCCCTGCGCCGCACAGTAGGTCCCTGTTGGTTATCCATGTTAAATACAGCAGTGTGTACATGTCCATCCCAAACTCCCAGTCTATCCTTCCACCCCACCTTTCGCCCTTGGTAACTGTAAATTTGTTCTCTAAGTCTGTGAGTCTGTTTCTCTTTTGTAGATCAGTTCATTTATATCATTTTTTTTTGATTCCACATGTAATCAATATCATATGATATTTATCTTCCTCTGTCTGACTTACTTCACTTAGAATGATAATCTCCGGGTCCAATCGTGTTGTTGCAAACGGCATTATTTCATTCTTTTTCACGGCCAGAGCTGGTCTTTTTTTCCCCACCTTTAGGGATGAGTTGCATGTGGAGGGCCACATGGCCCTGAGGCAGGGGGTGGGCCGGATGGCTTCCCAAAGCCCCTCTGGGCTCGTGTCCACTCCAGGCTTGCTCATTACCTTGCCTGAAGTTTCTTCTTCCTGGCTCCCAATTAGCTCTGTCCATCTAGTTCTCTGAGAGGAGCTTCCTTTTGAGGAGGAAGAAGGCAGACAAGAGCAGAGACCAGAGCTTCGGAAGGGACGCGGGGCTGGGGCGGGGAGGCGGGAACAGCCGCCAGGCAGTTTGTAAGGCTTCCCTTCAAACTCTGGCATGAAAGAGCCTTTCTCACAAGTGGCATGTGCCTGCACAGGTGCTCAGGGTGAGGTATCAAGGTGCTGAGGGGGGCTGTGAGGTGAGCCACACATGGTCGACGCCGGGCCCTTACTGCTCTGAGTCCCCACTACCCCCCTCCATGCTCAGGAGAGGGGTGTTCAGGTGGTTGACTCGGAGCCGCGGCTGGGAGCCAGCGGCTGCAGAATTAAACAGGCCCTCTAGGCTGGTCTTCCAGAAAAGATGGACCAGGGAGGGAGGGCAGAGGGAGGAAGTTAGATATGAAACAGAACTTTCTGACACTGCACTAAGTGAACGGAGGCTGCGGAATGGCCTTGGTTGCCCTCACTGCCCAGCACGGGGGCAGTCATTCACATGGTTTACCTTGAACCTCATCATGACCCAGTGAGTTGAGCAGGGCAGGGGAGGGCCAGCCCCAACAGCCCTCCAGCACTCAGGAGCAAAGAGCCGGGCAGGCATCAGAGAGTTGCCTGACGTCACACAGCCAGAATCTGAGCTGGAACGTGAACTTCAGGCCCAAAGCAGTGGCCCCACCTGAACCTTACACTCACCATCCACAGTCGGCTCCTCCCTCCAAGACTCACGGTGACGGTGACCGCTGGTTGCCCTAGAGCTGGCTCATTCCCAGGCCCACCCTCTCCCAACCCGCCCAGGCCTGGGGGTCCTGGAACCCTTTTCTGGCTGGGGGCAGGTTGTCCAAGGCTGGGCATGAAGTTTACGGGCCTGCCAAAAACCTCAGAAATGGAGAGAAATCATATTTGAATGAAAATTACAAAACAATGCCAAAATGAATGCAGAAATATTCACAGTGAACAAACCACCACAATTTTAAATAAAGGCAGGCTCTTTGTCTAAACTGAAATTAATTAAAAAAGACTTAAGATGGTCACTTGGTCATGAGAAATGATCAAATGTGGCCATTTTTTTCAACTGAAAGTGAGAGAAGCAGAGGAAAGCAGATTGTTATCATCATTGATGCATTTGCTTCCATCAAAGCCAGGAAAGCGAAATGACAATAAACTCTATTTTTGCTGTAAATAAAATACTTCGGCTTGAAATAATCTTGTGAGTTTAAACACACCTACTTTTAAATGTTTCAATATTTTTTCAAGTACTTCAGTGTTCTGAAAAGAAAATTAACCATAAAAAAACATGTAGAATCATGGAACTAGGGGCACACATTTTTTCCTCCCACATTCAATGACTGTTTTGATACTTTTTTCAGAAATTAAAGATTTTTAAGTTTTTTAAAAATATCACTTGATTTTATATCATTTTTGTATCATCTTTGATTTTTAAAAAACGTTGCATTAAAATATCTCGATTACCGGGTTGTGGGGTGCCCCTTACATTTTGTGCATCACCCCAACCTTGGTCCTGTTTTGATGCCCTCCAGGGAAGGAAGCTGTCCCTCTCTCTTGTCCTTGGTGGGGGACAAGACACAGGCCAGCCCTTGGGACCCACGTTGGCCGAAAATCGTCCCCAGAAGGTGAGCACTGGGGCGGGAACAGACTGCCAAGAGAAGATGGATGGGCTGCGAGGCCCTGCAGACAGAGACGAGCATCCATTCTCGAGGCCATCCATCAAGTCCCCGGTGTGGTGACACTCGCCCTAATCAGGCCAGGAGGCCCCAGGTTTCAGGGGCGGGGAGGCAGGGGAAGCCAGGTGGGCAGACGCTCTGAACTGGTGCCCGGAAGGGGTGAGGTTCAGCCAGGGCCGCCAGGCTGGGCACAAGGGATGCCGCGTGCTTGGCCCGGCCGTTTTTTCCCCATCGTCCGGGCAGGCTGCAGCCCTGTTGCTCAGACCCTGGCCCGGCTGGGGGCTGGGAGGGAGTGCAGGAGGAGAGGGGAGGAAGTGGACGCAGGCGGAGGTGGACAGCTTTGAGGACACTGTACACCCTCCTCTTTTCCTTCTCAGAGTTCTCCTGGGGTGCCCCCGACTGCAGCAAAGACCTGATCCTGCTGCTTGATGTCAAGGCCCTTGATCACCTGGCCACCACGTCTCCTGTCCTCTGACCCACCCAAGGCCCTGCATGTGAGCCCACCCCTGCTGCCCACCTCCAGGGCCCCCCACCCTCTCTGGCTGACCTCACGATGGTTCCTCCTCCAGACCCAAGTTCTGCTTCCTCCCCGAAGCCTCCCCTGACTGTCCACAGGCCTCACTGTCCCACCGATTCTTTTTTTTACTGGACACTGCAAGCAGCATGTGGGATCAGAGATTGAACCTACACTCCCTGCAGTGGAAGCTGCTGCTAAGTCGCTTCAGTCGTGTCTGACTCTGTGAGACCCCATAGAGGGCAGCCCACCAGGCTCCCCCGTCCCTGGGATTCTCCAGGCAAGAACACTGGAGTGGGTTAGCAAAGAGTCCTAACCGATGGACTGCCAGGGGAGTCCCTGTCGCCTCCCCCGCAGGCTCTGAATTTCCTGGGGGCCTGGATGATGGCTTATCCTCGGGGCTTCGTTCTCAGAGCCTCGCACGTCCTGGGGGTGATACCTCGGGATGAGGAGACCCCATGGATGCTCTCAGATCCGTGGTTCTCAAGTTGTGTGGAGTGTGGGAGGCAGGGGTGGCCGCTGAGGGAGGGGCCCCATTGGTGTTCCAGTCAGGCCCATGGAGCAAGAGGGGAGCTCAGAGGTCTGGTTGCTCCGTGAGCCTGTGTGTGGGGGGCCTGCCCCGCCCCTTCTCACCACTCTTCTCACAGAAGACATCACCCCGCCTTGCCTGAGGCCCAGGACACTGATTTCTACTCCCGAGGTCTCAGCAAATGGCAACTGAACCCACCAGTGGCTCGAGGCAGACAGCTTCCTGTGCCCTTGACTTTGCTCTCACACCCCAGTGGCTCTAGGTCCATATCTGAAATGCACACAGAGCTCATCATGTCTTACACCTGCACTACGGCAGCTTCCGGACTGGTTTTCTGCATTCATTCCTGCTCCCCCTGTCTCCCCTCCCGCTTCCGCCATCCCAGTCTCCCCTGATCTCTTCTCAAAATAGCAGCCAGGACGACCCTTTCCACATTACGTCTCCCCTCGAAGTTTCTGGTGGCTTCTTTTTCTTTCCTTTTATCAAAAATGTTGGCCACACCCTGGGGCACATGGGACCTTGGTTTCCCGACCAGGGATCGAACCTATACCACCCCCTGCATTGGAAGGTGGAGTCTTAACCGCTGGACCACAGGGGAAGTCCTGAGTGGTTTCTGTCTTAAGCAGAGTAAAATCTGAGATGGTTACTGTGATCTACAAGAGCCCACAAGATGGTGCTCCTTCTGACCCCACCTTCATCACTCTCTCCTTTATTGACACTGCATCAGCCAGGCAGGCCTGTTTGCGGTTCCTGGAACTCTCCTGCCTCGGGGCCTTTGCTGTGCCCGCCTCTGCCCCACCTCGGCCTGGAATGCTCTTTTCTCCAGATGTTTGCTCTGCTACCTTCCTCTCTTTCTCCTGGTCTTTGGTGACATGTTACTTCCTAAAAGAGGCCCTACGGGGTTATCTGTACGAAGTCCCACCTGTGATCGACCTTTCTCTTCCTCCTCACCCTGCTTCGGTTTGCTTTATGACACTCAGAATGTAATAGTATTTGTCCGAGTGTCTCCTTCAGTTCAGTCGCTCAGTCGTGTCCGACTCTTTGCGACCCCGTGGACCACAGCACGCCAGGTCTCCCTGTCTATCACCAACTCCCAGAGCTTACTCAAACTCACGTCCATCGAGTCGGTGATGCCATCTAACCATCTCATCCTCTGTCGTCCCCTTCTCCTCCCGCCTTCAATCTTTCCCAGCATCAGGATCTTTTCCAATGAGTCAGTTCTTTGCATTGGGTGTCCAAAGTATTAGAGTTTCAGCTTCAGCATCAGTCCTTCCAATGAATATTCAGGACTGATTTCCTTTAGGATGGACTGGTTGAATCTCCTTGCTGTCCAAGGGACTCTCAAGAGTCTTCTCCAACACCACAGTTCAAAAGCATAAAATTCTTTGATGTATCTCCTTACACTGGTGGAAACTCCACGAGAACAGTGACTCTTTCTGTCTTGCTCACTGTCGTATCTTTAGTGCCCAGAAAAGCAATGATGCACAGTAGGTGCTTAATCTGAACAACATAGAGCCTACTAGCTGCATGATGAGTACAAAGTTCTCCCACCTGCACAGGGGTGGATGGATTTGCATCCAGCTCTCCCGCCCTGCTGGAAGGCCCTCTCTGCACCCACAGCCCCTGCTTTGCGTTAGGTTGGCACTTTATACTTTTCCAATGACTTTCAATGCAGGATCTTACTTCCTTTTCTTGCCCATCCCTGGAGGCTCAGGTGGTAAACTGGGATGCCCGAGGTCACCTATGAGTGAGGGGTAGAGCTTGGATCAGGGTCAGGCCCCCTGGGGCTCAGCCTCCTCATCCTAACCCTCTGGTCTGAAACAGGAGTGCTCTCCAGGGCCCACATCCAGGCCAGCCCCCGGGAGGCTGCTGGGCGAAGCCTCAGCCTCTCCAGTCCGGGCACGGTTCCCGGTGTGAGTCACAGGTCTGTCACTGCTCCTGCCTGCTTTATGACGAAGGATTATTATACTAAGGGACATTAATCACAAGAAATAAAGGCTCACACTTGGGACTTCTCCAGCCTGGTTTTGCTAAAGAACTCCGGGCGCTTCCACTTATGACACATAGCCTCTTTGAACAGTGGGGACGGACGGGAAGACTTGTTCTTCACAGACGAAGTCAGGGGAGGGGCCGGGGCAGTGGTGTGCTGTCAACCCAGCTCCCCAAACACGACAAAACACACCCAGAGAACGCTGATTGTGGTGTTTGGCCATTTCTGTGGTGTAAGTTCTCCCATTACAGCCAGTTACGAGCTGCCAACGTGCTGTCACTGAATGCAGAGCTGGGAAAAAGGGGTGCCAGCCCCTCTCTTGGGAAGCACACAGCGCATCAGGTGACAGACCTGGGCTTCTCTTCAGACCTTTCTTCACAGTCTACAGAACACGTCGATGTCCTGCACTCATCTGATTTTTGAACAACCTTTTATTATTTATTGGGCTGTGCTGTAGGGCATGCGGGATCTTCGTTTCTCCATCAGGGGTCGAACCTGTGCCCCCTGCATTGGGAGCATGGAGTTTTATTTTTTTAACAACTGAACCACCAGAAAAGTCCCCATAACAACCTTTTAGAGAGGCAGCTATTATTATGCCCATTTATCAGATGAGAAGTGGCACTAGTGGTAAAGAACCTGCCTGCCAACGCAGGAGACTTAAGAGACGCAAGTTCGATCTCTGGGTTGGAAAGATCCCCTGGCAGAGGGCGTGGCAACCCACTCCAGTATTCTGCCTGGAGAATCCCATGGACAGAGGAGCCGGGTGGGCTATAGTTCATGGGGTCACAAAGAGTCAGATACGACTGACGTGACTATGCATACATATCAGATGAGAAAACGAGCTCAAAAGTGAAATGACTTCTTCAAGATGGATACAGAGGGCTGTGTGCACCTTCTGGGAATGCTGGCCAAGCTGGAGGAGGGAACCAGGCTGGAAAGCAGTGTTGGGCACCCGGCTTGTTTAGCCCTCTGGCCGCTCCTCGCTCAGTCCGAGAGGACCTTGGGCCCTGGAACGCACTGGATGATCTCAGCGGAAGGTAAACTCGCTGAGCTAACGGTGACCTGGGAGGTCACTCATCTGTTGTGTGAACTTCATTGAGAGCTGCCGTCTGCTGGGCCTGGGCTCAGGGCTGGGTACAGAAAGCAGGGAGACCTGGTCCCTGACCACAGGGACCGTGCAGTCCGGGTGGGGAGAGACCCACATGACGTAGGACTGTGTGGTGAGGGCCATCATGGGGAGTGCAGGACGCAGGGGAACCTAGAAGGGACCCTAAAACAGAGGCCGGGGAAGGAAGGCTGAAGCCTGGAGGGGCCTGGTGGCAGATGGGGGCACAGAGGAGCGAGGAGAGGAGTCTTCCATGCAGAGGAAGAGAGCAAGTCGGGTGGCGAATGCTTGAGAGAGGATGAGTCGGCGAGGTAGGGTGGGGTGGGGGGAGCCCGAGGTGGGGGTAGCTGAGGCCGGAGGAAGGTGGGTCTTAAGCTGGATGCTCCTGGCCCCCAGTGCCTTTCGAGTCCTGCCACTCCATGACTGCGGGCCCCGAGCCCGCTTAGACTCTGAATTCACTATGAGAACCTGGAGCCTGGTCAGCCAGTCAAAGTCGCATTTGGATTCAGGATCCTGGGAAAGTGACCTCCTATTTGTTGATCTTAAGTCCCAGCTCCCCACAAAGCCTGGAGGCAGGAAAGGAGTCTGCTGCCCGGCCCTCCCCACCCCCACCCCTAGAGTACCTCCCCGCAGAAGGTGGCCCCATGTATGGTTGGCAGGTGCCCACACGTGGATTCCAGCCATAGCATGCCATGGCTGGTGGGAGCTCATGGTGCGGGCTGTGTGTCAGGGAGAGAGGCAGAGCAGGGGCTCCCCTTGCAGATGGCTGACCAAGGGCCAGGTGGGCAAAGCCCCACCCTGCTTGGGTGTCCCCGGGGCCACAGGGCACTTCTGGTACATCTGCCTCTGGAGGCAGGACATGTGCTTCGGAGCCCTGAAAGTATTAGTCGTTCAGTTGTGTCCAACTCTCTGTGACCCCATGGACTGTAACCTGTCAGGCTCCTCTGTCCGTGGAATTTTCCAGGCCAGAATACTGGAGTGGGTTGCCATTCCCTTCTCCAGGGGATCTTCCCGACCCAGGGATCGAACGCGAGTCTCCTGCATTGCAGGCAGATTCTTTACTAGGAAGCCCTAGCAGCCATGTAAGAAGTTCAGTGCCTTGAGGCCGCTGCGTTGGAGAGACCACGTGGAGAGACACAGAGATGGAGGGAGAGGTTGAGGAGCTGGTACCCCAGGCCCCACCCCCCTGCCACTCGCTGTTCACAGCTTCCCAGCCTAGTTACCAGACACACGAGTAAAGCAGACTTTGACATGACCCAGCCTCTCCGGGGGTCTGATGGCCATGACACACCCTGAGCCAGAGCCGTCTGGCAGAGCTGGGTTTAGCTTCTGGACCTGCAGAAACTATGAGAGTTGATAACTGATCACTGCTGTTTTAAGCCCCTGGGTTTGGGGATGAGTTGCTATGCAGCAACAGAGAACCGGCAGGGATTTTGCAACGGTATCTGTGCTCAAAACATTGTGAGGCACCATGCTGCTCGTCACGTGCCTTCCCACACACAGTCACCTTTCTCTCTCTGATAACCCCGAACACCGGCAGGGCAGGTATTAATCCTCATTTTATAGATGAGAAACCGAGGGTCAGAGAGGCTGAGTGATGTGGACAAGGGCAGGCTGCACTAGGGCTCAGGAGTCTGACGATAAGTCCATGTTGCTCTGCCACTCAGCCCATTCCAACTCACTGCTCACCACGTGGGAACCTGAGTCTTTGGCCAAGTTCAGAGTGAGAGGGGGGTGTGATGGAGGCAACAGGAAGAAAGACCTCTGGGGAGGAGGTGAAAGGGGGCTGGTCCTGGAAATGGAGACTAAACTAGTGGGGATATCCAGGGACCGAGGTCTAGCTCTGGACTCCTATCTTCTCCAGGTCAGCACCAAACAGGAACCCTTAGGAAAGGTGTGTGAGTTCTTGGGGTGGCAGGCATGGGTATCAAGGCTGGGGAAGTGGGGCTCAGCCAAGAGACAGATAGAGGTCCTAAGTCCAGGAAGCTGTCTGAGTCTCTGGGAACTGGAGCAGCCCCTTCCCCAGGGCCATGATCATCCAGAACTCCTTCTTGGGGGCCCGAGAGGGCAGAAGGCTCCTGCTGGAGAGAAACCAAGGGTGGAGGGAGCAGGGGACCCACTCTTGGAGCTGGGGTGATGGTGGAGGACAGGCAGTCCTGGACTCCCCGAGAATCCTTCCAGGGAGCAGGTCAAATGCTCAGCCTGGGCAGCTGCATAAATTAGCAGATTTTACATGGGCGTGTGTGTGGGTGTGACCTTTGCAGGTACCTGAGTTTAGGGCCTGTTTGACTGTGTGTGCGCTTGTGTTCATGTGTCCCTCTCTCACCAAACAACAAGAAGGGCTGTTTTCTGGGGACCTGGGGTCTCTGCTGTCCCTTGCCAGCATAGAGCAGGTGGAGGGTGGACCTGCTTGGTAATCTGGGTGATTTAAACAAGTCCTTCAGGTCTCCCCAGGGCATCAGCCCACAGCCACCAGATTGATTGTGTAATGGCCACACTGCACTCTTCCAGGGCTGTTAGAGCCTCCCTCTGCTCAGGGAGACTGGAAGATTCCTCATGTGCAGATGCTCAAGCCCAGACAGGCAACTTCACTTCCTCGAGGATGCACAGCTGGCTCCCAGGTTTCCTCTCTTTACAGTGAACCACTTTGGGAGGTTGTCACTTTATTCAGCAGGTGAAGGGGTGAGGATGCCCAGGGATGGTTGTTCCCATCTCAGCTGGCATCTCTTCTCCATGCCGGCCTGCTGCTCTGGGGAAGGGAGAGGCCTCCCTATGGGTCCTGGGTGGGAGTTAAGTGTGGTTCCTCCTCCAGCACTTTCTCTGAGCCAAGCTTGGGACTGAGCCCAGAGATTCCCAGAAAACTAAGCCACGGTGTTTGGCACCTTCACCCCCATCCCCTCACTCCCCACCCCCAAGTCCTGCACATAATTGGGGCAGGTGTCTGGTTCAGAGCCAAGTACTGTCCCTATTTCACAGATGAGGAGGCTGAGGCTCAGAGAGCTCAGGTGATTTTCCCACATTCACACCGCAGTGAGTCCTTTGATCACGTCCACTGTGTCACTCTGGGCAGAGATGGGGTAGTCACTGAACCCCAAAAACCTGAGGTGGAGAAGCATAGGGGAATTTCAGTTTCTTCCCCTAAATGATGTCATCAACTGACACACACAAAAAGAGGTGGTTGAGGGGAAAAACTGCATTTCTGCACTCCGCGTTTCCCCCCTCATTAATTTTAATCTAATTTGATTCCTGATTCCTCGGTAAACAGCAGCCTCCCTCTAACAAGCCAGGCTCTTCCCGCCCCCCCCCCACCCCCGCCCCCGACCCTGCAATTGTATTGCTAATCAGCCAGCGTATCAGGAAAGACCTGCTGCTAATTGTCGCGGGGCCCTGTCCTATCCTGGGTGCCAGGTAAGGGATGGCGGCGAGGGGTAATTATAATCAGACCTAATTGGTAATTATAACAGATCCCGGCTAGAAACTGTCTTCAGTTAGATATTCCCAGAGAGGTGCTAATGGTCTCCGGGGAGTCTGAGAGCCACAGACACAGGGGAGGGCGCTTGTGAAGAGGGGGTGGCCTCACACGGGGGGTGTTCATCCTCCGACCCTCCACCTAGGACAGCCACTCCAGGGACTCACAGCTCAGGGGCCAGGAGGCGGGGACAGAACTGGATGGCCCCTGGGCCAACCTGGCACCGGGGGGCGGTACTGTGCTCCCATACACCCGGGGTTGAGGTCTCTCACCCCACAGGGCTGCCCGCAGTGGGTGTGCAGGTGATGCCAGTGACTAAGGGGCTCAGGACCCCGAAGCATGGAGACTTCTGGATCATTAAAGAAGCCAGGCACCACGGGATGTTTGCTGGTAGAATCACTGCTGAATTGAGGCATGCATGAGAGTTCCCTGGCTAACAGAAGTTGAGGCGAGTGACTCTCACCGCCACTTGGGTACCCTCTCTCTGGGCACTTACTTGCTTTTTGTCTCTAGCAAGGGCTTTGGGAAGTCTATGTTGTCCTACTTTCTGTTAACCAGGATCCAACTAGCCAGCACTTTTCTTGCTGTCAGACCCATGCCCCAAACACCACGTGGTTCTCTTCTTTGGGGCCCTCATATGTGGCGATAAAAGTCCGCAAGCACCTACGATGGCTCCCCACTGCTCACACCCAAGTTCAAACTCCTTGCACTGCGCTTGGCCTTTCCCGACGAACCCCACCCGCCATGCCCCTTTTTATCCCTTATAACCACCCCTAGGCTGACCCCTCAGTCAGGGCACGCTCTTCCTTCATCCCTCTGTGCCTTTGTTCTGGTTCTTATGAACATTTTTTTAAAAAACAACATCACTGTTTATAGTTTCCCAGTTTCAGCAAATGTTCTCAAGTCTGCATGTCTTTAGTTTTATTTATCTATTTATTTTTGGCTGCGCCGCTTGGCTTGAGGGATCTTAATTCCCCAACCAGGGTTTGAACCTGTGCCCTGGGCAGTGAAAGCAGGGTGTCTTACCCATTGGACCACCAGGGAATTCTTTGATTACTTTTATTTTTTAACTTAATGAAGTTAATTAATTTATTTACAGTATTTATTTACCTTGGCCGTGCAACCTCGGGGCATTTGGGATCTTAGTTCCCTGACCAGGGATCGAACCCAGGCCCCCTGAAGTGGAAGTGCAGAGTCTTAATCACTGGACTGCCAGAGAGGTCCCCTGATTATTATTATTTTTTATTATTTATTTATTTGGCTGCTCTGGGTCCTTATCGCTGCTCGTGGGTTTTTCTCCATCTGTGGCGAGCGGAGGCTGTTTTCTAGTTTCGGTGCTCGGATTTCTCATTGCAGTGTCTTCTCTTGTTGTGGAGCGTGGGTTTGAGGCCACACGGGCTTCAGTAGTTCCCGGGCGCTAGAGCACAGGCTCAGTAGTTGTGGTGCAGGGGCTTAGCTGCTCCATGGCACATGCAATTTTCCTGAAATAAGGATTGAACTCGTGTCTCCTGCCTTGGCAGGTAGATTTTTTTTTTTAACCACTGAGCCACCTGGGAAGCCCTGATGATTTTTAAATAATCTACCAAATAATTTAAATAAGCAGTCTACTAAAATTCTACTGTTTCTACCATGGGAGAGTTCAATAGTCACTTCCCTCATGAAGTCCTCCCAGATTTTCTTGGTGGAAATGAACACCTTCTCTGTAACTTGTTTATACTTTTAAATACTTCTTTCATTCTCTCTTATATGATTGTAAAGAGTTTCTATGTTTTCTCTTTCCCATGACCATAAACTCCTCGAGGGCACAGATGATGTTTTATACCTCCACTCTGCATCTACATGATGCTTTCACACATAGTTGGCACCTAGTGAAGATCTGGTGAGTCAAGGAGTGAGTGAATTGATGAGAAGCCTCCACTTCCAGGCTGGATCATGACATCAGTGCAAACGCTTGCGGGATGCTGACCTCCACACCTCCAGGTCTAAACCTTTGAATCTGTGTCTAATATTGGATGCTGTTGGGTTTCTGGAATTAGGATTAGGTGGAATTTGGCCAGGAATGCCTGAATTCTGTTTAAACCAGCCTCCCTAAAGTCCCATATGGCTACTGAGCACTTGACGTGGGCTAAGTGCCACTGAGGAACTGTATTTTTAGTTTTATTTGATTTTAATTAATTTGAAATTAAAATTAAACAGCCACTTGTGGCGGGTGGCTGCCATATTGGACAGCAGGCTCTAGAGGCTCCACTGGGAGTCCTCAGAGACCCATTGCCCAGGGCAGCATGAAGGGCCTGGAACCAAAGCCCATTTTGTGTCAAATGAGGCTGCTCACAAGCTATTCCAGTGACTCACATTCATCTGATTGAAAATGGGATCTATTTTTAATGCATTGTTATTTTTTCAGTTCTGAAGTGGGTATGACGTTAACGATAACTCTCCATTAGCTGAAATGCAAGCTTAGCCGGGGAAGAGCCTCTCCTTGGCCATGTTGGGGAACATGAATTATTTAGTTCACTGCCCGTGGAGCAGATCCCACTCCAGCCTGTCCTGGGGCCCATTTCTGCACCATACTCTATAGGGGGCATTTCCAGACCAGGCAGTGAGTGGCAGACAGAGTTCAACTCCAAGCTCTGGGCTCTTTACAAGAGATCCGCTGTTAGCAGGGAATGAACATGCTGCCCACTCTTCTGGGCCAAATTGATTAAATTGTCCAAACTCTTCTCATGCTTGAAACCTCACCTAAAACCCATTCAAGCCTGCCCTTGGTGACTCCTCGGGAACGACTGGATGCCACTGGCGTTCTGTCTCCCTTCGTCTCCTTTCTGTTTCTCTTTTAGCTGCTGATCCTCACTATGAGTTCCCTGAAGGCAGGTCTAGGGTTGGCGGGATCAGGGCAGCAGACTCAATCTAGGTAACAGGAATGCATTGAGTGGCCCAGGTGAATGGAGGCTGGTGACCACACTGCCATGAAGGGAGCAGCCATCCCACGATTATTGCCAAGCAAGAGCATGGATTTAATGTTGCCAGATCTTTGCAGGAGAAGCCAGAAGATTTCCCTGGTGGTCCTGTGGTTAAGACTCTTTGCTTCCACTGCAGGGGACTCGGGTTCGATCCTTGATGGTGGAACTGAGATCACACATGCTGTAGGCATGGCCAAAAAAAAAAAAAAAGAACCAGAAATCTGAATTTTTAATACATAACCCTCCAGAATCTAAAATGTTGGCCATGAATTAAAAAATCTCTAAAGATACTTTAGGATCCTGATGCTGGGAAAGATTGAAAGCAAAAGGAGCAGGGGGCGACGGAGGATGAGGTGGTTAGATAGCATCACCGACTCAACGGACATGAATTTGAGCAAACCCCGGGAGATGGTGGAGGACAGAGAAGCCTGGCGTGCTGCAGTTCATGGGGTCTGACTTCAAAGAGTCAGACACAGCTTAGCAACTGAACAGCATCAGCAACAAAGATACTTTAGGAGCCGACCGGACAGGGCTGTCCACCCGATCTGACCTGCCGATGGCCAGTGGTCACTCCTGAATCTGGACTCTGTGAGTCATAGGGTCTCTGCCCACTCTGACATCTCTTATTCTTGGGCAGACCCCACACCACCTCTCACAGCGGAGGTGTTTGTCACATCTTGTTGGAAAGTTCCAGACTCCTGTGTGCGATGCCCAGGGGCCTGTCCTGGGAGTGCTGCCCACAGCCCCTCAGCCACTCCCCCAGGGAAGATAAGATGTGGCAGCTCCTCTGTCTAGCAGCCGGACGAGTCCACCGGCTCTGGGCGGGCACTCCTCGGAGGGGAAGCGATTCAGTTACGCGCTGGTCCACGAGAGTGCTCAGATCCTCCCTCCAGAGAATCACTTCCTGCTATGGAGTTTTAATACTAGCGGCTGGAGAATCCCTCTCCCCCACCTGCTTTTCTTTTCTTTTGGTGCCGGTGTCTTTAGTCAATAAATAAGTGGGAAATAAAGGATTTGCAAGAAAATAGAATTCAGTCAAAAGGTAAACTGTGAGCTTAATAGCCCCTGGGAGATTGCCACAGACTTCGAAATGATTCCTGATTTGATGCACTCTTCAGATGCGGCTTTCTGAGCTCTGATTTGCATCTTCGATTTACCATCTTCCCTGATGGTTCAGATGGTAAAGAATTTGCCTGCAATGCAGGAGATGTGGGTTCGATCCCTGGGTCAGGAAGATCCCTTGGAGAAGGGAAAGGCAACCCACTCCAGTATTCTTCCCTGGAGAATCCCACGGACGGAGGAGCCTGGCGGGCTATAGTCCAGGGGCTCGCAAAGAGTTGGGCAAGACCGAGCAACTAACACGTTCACTTTTTATACTCTTGCGTCCCGGAAAGGTAATCTTTAAAACTGATTTCCCTTGGCTGCATCTTACTGGTGTAGAGACTGAACAGACTGTTGCATTACACTAATAACATCAACATTTCACCTACCTTCGCTTTAATTATTTTTCTGTCTTGCCAATGGAACTCATTTTAATAAGATTTATAGGTGGTGGGGAGGTGGGGTAAGCGAGTGTGCAGTTCAGATAATGGGAAGCTGATTTTCCCTCACTGAGTGTCACGGGTATAAAAACATGAACTAAAAGTGTCTCCGCACTTAAGTAATAATAATGTCAACATTTCACCTGCCTCCCCTTAATTATTTTTCTCTCTCACTCTTGCCACCTGAACCTGTTCAGATAAGATTCGTGCACAGATTAAAAACCAAGGGCCTTACTGTCTTAGGCAGATACGGTGTTGCTTTCCTGTGATTCTGCGTGGAGACAGAGCTGTGAGTAGCAGAAAGGCTTTCTCTTGGATCTTCCTGGGGCGAAGTTGGAACCTGGGGATCCCAGATGCCATGGACAAGGAAGGCAGGTGACTCTGAAGGCAGATGTGGGCAACAGAAGCTGGGCACAGAGGAGGAGTCATTCTGTACACCATACGTACTCCTAGGCAGGGGTGAGTGGGTCTCATTGGACTGGCAAGGAGGGGTTCTGATGACACATACCACTAGGCAACCCCCCGAGGTGGTGGCCAAGGCAGCTGGGATATCCCTAGCTTTGCTGTGTGGCCTTGGGGAAGTAACTCAACTTTTCTGAATCATAGTTTCTTAAAAATGAAGATGTTGGTCTGGATTAGCCATTCTTAAAATCTGGGGCGCTAACTGACTTAGTCCTTTGAAAATATGAAATCTCTCCCCAGAAATGCACAACTTCATTCAGAATTTCGCATCCAGTTTTATAGGGATGGAAGGCTCTATACCCAAATCCTTGGCATCACCGTGGGCTCCTGCCATTCTCTTGGACTGCTGTCTACTGGCTCCACCGCTACCATTCAGGTCTGGGTCCCCTCACTGCTCATCTGTATCCCTGCAAAAGCCCCTCACAGGTCTCCTTCCCTGGTCCTCTTTCAGTCTGGTCTCAACCCAGCAGTCAGGGTGGGGCTTTTCAAATGTAAGTCAGAGCGTGTCACTCCTCTCTTGAGAATCCTTCAAAGGCTCTGCTTTTTCACTTCAAGTGGAAATTTTCCTCCAAGATTCACAGCTAAATCCTTCACCTCTCAAGTCTGTTCAGAAATCAGCTTCTACAGAGAAAATCTGACTAGAAACTACATCAAGTACAGAAACGGAATTAATAACGAAAAACTTCCCATAAAGAACACTGCGGGTCCAGACAATATCACTGGTGAATTCTATCAAATATTGAAAGAAAAAATATTATCAATCCTTCATAAAATCTTCCAGAAAGTAGAGGAGGAACAGTTCCCAACTCATTCTAATAAGACTAGTGCTACTCTGATACTAAAGACAGACATATCACAAAATAACTACAGACCATTGTCCATCATGAACATTGATAAACAGTCCTCAACTCAAAATTAGCAAACTGAATGCAGCAACATAAAAATGATTGTACACCATGACCAAATGGGATTTCCCCCAGAATTCAAGGTTGGTTTGACATTTGAAGATCAATTAATATAATCCATATTAATAGAATAAAGACAAAAAAAACCCCACATGATCATCTCAATTGATGCAGCACAAGCATTTCACAAAATCTAGTATCATTCATGGTAAAAGCTCTTAACAAAGGAGGAACAGATGGATACTTCCTCAACCTGATATAGGGCACCTATGAAAAAAGTACAGCTAACATCATCCTTTATGGTGAAAGACTGTAGAGTTTCTCCTAAGACTGGGAATAAAGTCAAGTCGTCTGCTCACAGCAGCCTTCCCAGGTGGCACTTGTGGTTAAAGAACTTGACTGTCAGTGCAGGAGACCTAAGAGATTCGCGTTCAATCCCTGGGTCAGAGAGATCCCCTGGAGGAGGGCATGGCAACCCACTCCAGTATTCTTGCCTGGAGAATCCCCATGGACAGAGGAGCCTGGTGGGCTACAGTCTATGGGGTCTCAAAGAGTCAGATACAACTGAATCGACTCAGCACACACACACACATACACATACACTGCTCTCATCACTTCTATTCAACTTTGTACTGGAAGTTCTAGCCAGTCCAATAACTAAAAAATGGGCAACATATTGGAAAATAAAAATTAAAGCTATCTTCATTTTTAAACAAAATGATAGTACACAGAGAAAATCTTAAGGAACTCACAAAAATTATTAAAACCTAAAAAAAAAAAAATTATTAAAACCTAAAAAATCAGTCTAGCAAGGTTACAGGATCTAAGATCTCTATATAAAAATTACCTTTCTATATATTGGCAATGAAAAATCTGAAAACAAAACTAAGAAAACAATTCCATTCAGGATAACATCAAAAAGAATAAAATAGTTGGGAATAAATTTACCAAAAAAATATGACATACATTGAAAACCATAAAATGTCATTGGAAAAAATTGGAGAACTAAATAAGTGGAGATATATTCTATTTTCATGGATTGGAAGACTCAGTATAGTTAAGATGACAATTTTCTTCAAATTTGTCTGTAGCTTTGGCACAATTTCTAGAAAAAATTCCAGCAACCATCTTGCAAATATTGACAAGTTGATCCTAAAATTTATATGGAAATACAAAGGATTCAAAATAGCTAATACCATTTTGAAAAAGAACAAAATCAGAGAACCTATCTTTCCTGACTTCAAACTTTAGTATAAAGTTCTTAGCAAGTAAGACAGTGGAGGGTTGGCATAAGAATAGACATATAGATCAATTTATCATGATTGAGAGTTGAGAAATGAACCCTTACATTTTTGGTCAATTGCTTTTTGACAAATGCAATTCAGTGGGGAAAAGGGTAGTCTTTTTCAACAATTGAAGTTGGGACAACTGGGTGGCTATATGCAGAAATGATGAATTTAGTTCCTTACCTGACAAATTACCCAGAAATTAATTCAAAATTAATCATAGACTGTTTGTTGGCACTAATGAACTTATTTGTAGGGCAGTAATAGAGATGCAGACACAGGGAAAAGACTTGTGAACACAGCTGGGGAAGGAGAGGGTGGGATGAATTGAGAAAGAAGTATTGAAACATATACATTATCACATGTAAATTAGACAGTGGGAATTTGCTGTATGATGCAGAGAGCTGACCCGGTGCTCTGTGATAACCTAGAGGGGTGGGATGGGGTGGGAGGTGGGAGGGAGGTTCTAGAGGCAGGGGACATATGTATACCCATGGCTGATTCATTTTGATGTGTGGCAGAAACCAACACAACATTGTAAAGCAATTATCCTCCAATTAAAAAATGAATAAATTTAAAAAGGATAAACATAAAAAATGAATCATGGGCTATTTGTAACAGCTAAAACTGTAAAACTTGTACAAGAAAATATAAAATTTTGTGACCTTGTGTTAGAGTTTTTAGGTGGAATACCAAAAGCACAATCCATAAAAGAAAAGAAACTACTAAATTGGGCTTGATTAAAATTAAAAGCTTTTGTACTTCAAAAGATACCATTAAGGAGATGACGAGACAAGCCACAGAAAATATTTGCAAATTATATATCTGATAAAGGACTTGTATCTGGAGTGTATAAAGAATTCTTACAAATAATAATATGACAAATGATGCCATTTAAACATAGGCAAAAGATCTGAATAAACCCTTCACCAAAGAAAATAAAACGTGGATAATTAGCAGATCCAAAGATGCTCAACACATAAGTCATTAGGGGAATGCAAATTGGAAGTGTAGTGGAATACCACTTCAATCTACTAGATTGGCCATCACAGAAAAGCCAAGCAATACAGTGTTGACTAGGATGTAGAGAAACGGAAACTCTCATACACTGTTGGTGCGAACAAACTAAAATGATGTAGCCACTTTGGAAACTTTGAAAGCCCCCAGTCCCAAATTAGCAAACTGAATGCAGCAACATAAAAAAAAAAAAAAAAGATTGAACACCATGGCCAAATGGGATTTCCCCCAGGAATTCAAGGTTGGTGCCACTTTGGCACTTTCTTAAAAAGTTAAGTGTAAGCTTCCCACATGGTCTAGCTATTTCACTTCCTAGGAACCTAACCCATGAAAAGTGAAAACATACACATATACACTGACTTGTATGTGAATGCTCTTGTGTGCGCTTGCCAGGTCACTTCAGTAGTATCTGACTCTTTGTGACCCTAAGGACTGTAGCTCACCAGGCTCCTCTTGTCCATGGGATTCTCTAGGCAAGAATACTGGAGTGGGTTGTCATGGGGATCTTCCCAACCCAAGAAGTGAACCTGCGTCTCCTGCATTGCTGGTGTATTCTTTACCCACTGAGCCACCATGTGAATGTGCATGCTTATAGCAGCATTAGGCATAACAGACTCAAACTGGAAACAATTCAAATGTCCATCAGGTGATGAAAGAATAAACAAAACATATCTAACTATACAATGGCAGAAAGCAAAGAGGAACTAAAGAGCCTCTTGATTAAGGTGAAAGAGGAGAGTGAAAGAGTTGGCTTACAACTTAACATTCAAAAAATGAAGATCATAGCATCTGGTCCCATCACTTCATGGCAAATAGATGGGGAAAAAATGGAAACAGTGACAGACTTTATTTTCTTGGGCTCCAAAATCATCGCAGACCGTGACTGCAGCCATGAAAATAGAAGACTCTTGCTCCTTGGAAGAAAAGCTTTGACAAAGCTAGACAGCGTATTAAAAAGCAGAGACATCACTTTGCTGACAAAGGTCTGTAGAGTCAAAGCTATGGTTTTTCCAGTACAGATGTGAGAGTTGGACCCTAAAGAAGGCTGAGGGCCAAAGAATTAATGATTTCAATTTGTGGTGCTAGAGAAGACTCTTGAGAGTCCCTTGGACGGCAAGGGTGTCAAACCAGTCAATCCTAAAGGAAATCAAGTCTGAGTATTCATTGGAAGGACTGGTGCTGCAGCTGACGCTCTAATACTTTGGCCACCTGATGGGAAGAGTCAACTCATTGGAAAAGACCTTGATGCTGGGAAAGACTGAGGGCAGGAGGAAAAAGGGGGCAACAGAGGATGAGATGGTTGGGTGGCATCACTGACTCAGTGGACATGAGTTTGAGCAAACTCCAGAAGATACTGAAGGACTGCCTGGCTGCTGCAGTTCATGGAGTCACAAAGAACTGGACATGACTGGGCATCTGAACAACCAGCACCACCATACAATGGGATACTACTCAACCACAAAAAGATATGGACTACAGGACTTCCCTGGTGGTCCAGTGGTTAAGAACCCACCTTCCAAAGAGGGGACACGGGTTCCATCCCTGGTCAGGGAATTAAGATCCCACATGCCTTGGGGCAACTAATCCTGAGCACCTAGAGAGGCCCACATGACACAGAGAAAGATCCTGTGTGCTGCAACTAAGACCCAATGCAGCCAAGTAAACAAGTGAATAAATATTACAAAAAAAAGAGAAATAATTTATGGACACTTGCTACAACACAGATGTCTCAAAACCGTGATGCTAACTCGAGAAGCCAGACACAAAGGCCACTTATTTTGAGTCTATTTATATGAAATATCCACACAAGACAAATCCATGGAGACACAAAGACGATCAGTGGTTGCCCGGGCCTGGGGATGGGAGCAGAGATTGACAAGAGATCTTTTTTAGGAAATGACCTAATAGTAGGTTATGGCCATGGTTGTATAGCTTTATATATTCACTGAAAACCATTGAGTTGTGCAAGTAAAAGGGGTGGATTTAACTGTATATAATTAACCTCAGTAAAACTCTTAAAAAATAAAGGGGAAGATGAAAAAGGTCACCTCCTCTGAGAAGTCCATCCTGACTGCTCAACTTGCCCTTTTCTCCAGGAAACCCTATCTCTTACACTCTACTTTACAGTTTTTGATAGCCCTTAACACCTTCTAATAAACTATAATGTTCTCTTCTCGTATTTATTGTTTATTGCTCCACTCCCTTTGCTAGAATATAAGTTCCACGAAGGCAGGAGATTTTAATCTGATTTGATCATATACACATTTCCCATGCCTAGGACAGTGCCAGGCATACAGAAGGTGCATACAGGTATATTGAGAAAACAGAATAAAATGGAACTTTCCTGGTGGTCCAGTGGCTAAGACTCTGCACTCCCAACTCAAGGGGTCCAGGTTCAATCCCTGATCAGGGAACTAGATCCTGCTGGCTGCACTTGGCGCAGCCAAGTAAATAAATAAATAATAAAAATAAATATTAAAAAAAGAAAAAGAATGAAGGAAGAAGCCTTCATTGGCGGATTCCTTCTGAAATGGAGCAGGACCCTATGGCTTGTCTCCCCCATGTCCTCCACCTGCCTTTTGTCTGTAGAAAAACTTTAGCCAAAGATGAAGTTTAATCAAAGAAGTAAGAAAATGCAGAAGCAAAAGAAAACAGCTAAACAGGATGAAAAATAATAATTGCTTGCTTAGTCATTAAGCAAAGTCCAGGACTTTTAGTTTCCCCTCAAGAACTATAGATAATATTCTGAGCCATATCCTGTGAGCTGTTTTGCAGACACCAGAACCTCCACCCAGTAGAAGTTAATTACATGATGACCAGACTGTAACCATGACATAAGCTGCAACAATTCCGAGAACTGACCTCAAAGAAAGGGGAACACACTGACCTTGGAACTGAAGACTAACTGTTCTTAAAAGAGTCAAGATGACACTGGCCAGACCACCGATGACCAATTTCAAGATGACCACCTCCCTCTGCCTACAAACCCCAGAAACTCCCCTTTAGAAGCCCTTGCCCATTGCAGGAGTCAACGTTTGGAGTCTACCCTCTTCCTCGGATGCCAACCTCTGGAATAAAGCCAACTTTCCTTTCTACCAACCTTGCTTCTTGAGTATTAGCCTCCAAGTGGCAAGCAGCCAGACCCCATTTTTGGCAACACTTCCAGCTCTAACATTGTTTAACCAAGGTTTGGTTCTGGGGGGGCTTCTATTGGTTCTTAGTAGAACTGTTACCCAGGTCAAGCTGGTATTTGAGGCTGGGGCAGAAGCAGGGACGGGGTAGTCTCAGGTGACCCTTGCTCAAAGCCCACTGTTCTCTGTCTCACAGAGTCAGAGGGGACTTGTTTTCCCTCTCCAGGGATCGTGCAACCCCTGGCTTATTTCTTTCTAGACCTCCGTCGACCCATGTGCAAAACAAGTTTTCTCCATCACCCCGCTGAACGTGTGTCTTTCTCTGTGTGTAGACGGAGGGGAAGCGAGTGGAGGGTGTGTTTGGGGCTCGAGCAGGGCCAGCTCTTTCAGGGGGATGGCTGTGAAGTCATAGCCTGTGCCCCCGTTTCTTGCCTTCCACCCCAGAGGCTGCAGGGGTATTCCTGGCACTGGTGATTTCTCAGCCGCTCACATCACACCGCTCCTGACATATTTACATATGGAAAGTTCTCCCTTTCGATAAACATTTACAAACACCTTGATCGACTTGTGAAAATGTGACACTCTTTTGGAAGTCAGCCTTCGTGGGCTGTGGGGCTAAGCTATGTATTTTCATGAGACGGAGGCAGCCGTGCAGGTTTCTGTGGGGCCTACAAACCTCCCAGTCAGGAAAACCTCCCTCGCAACGGACAGAATAATTTAGAGGCCCAGAGAGACGGGAAAAGAAGCTGCCGGCGGTTCCCCTGATGATGAGACTTAATGGGATGGGAAATGGATGCTGTGGGTCTAGGGCCCCCAGCTCCCAAGGCACATCTGGGGAACAGGACTGCCAGGAAGGGTTTTCTGAAGCCTTGGTTCTTTGTGCAAGGCTACCCCTCTGACTCTGGGGGCCTGGGTGGCCACAGGGCTCAGACAGGGTTCCCGGAGCTCCCGGGGCTGGAAAGAGACCTGTGATCGTAAGGGGAGGAGTCAGGCAGCAGTGATTCTCAACAGAATTTGGGGAAAAGGGAAGGGCATGACTTAGCAAGAAAGGGCAAAGGTTTTCGAGCCAGAAAGACCCAAGTTCAGATTCTAGCTCTTTTTCTTAACTGTTGCGTGACCTGGGGCAAGTGTCTGTCAGCCTCTGCATCTGCAAAAAGGAAACCTCAAGCCTGCCTGCCAGAGATGGAGAGGAGGTAAAAAAGCCCCTCTGTGTGGATGACCCAGCGGTGGGTCAAGGTCCCCGAAATGCTCCTCTCTAGCTGGACCTATGACACGGGGCTCATTGTGACACAGCGGCAAGATGGCAAAGCTCTGGCCGCCCCCAGTCCTGACGTAGCAGGACTTCCTCTGCAGAAAACTGCCCACGGGGAGAGACTGGCTCCTGGCTCCTGCCGGCGGCATCACATCTTCCATCTCTGTGGGGTCCTCCGTGGGCCCGGGGTGCGGGGGCTCTCGGGAGCACTCCTGGGAGCCCGCCTCGGGCTGTGTAGCTTCGTCTCTCTCCTCCCTCCTAACACGACACCCTCCCTTGCCCATTGGCTGCTGGGGGAAGGCTTCCATTTAGTGGCATTTTCCTTTCTCATTTCATGCTGTAATGGAGATTCATTGCTAGTTTTAAATCCATAATTTGCCATGAAACCCTCCTCTCAGGCTGGGCTGAGGTCGGAGCGGAGAAGTAGTGAGTTATTCTTACCCTTTCAAGGTCTCCCTGCCCAGCCCTGGCCTCTCGGGCACTCCCCAGCTCTGGGCTTGGGCAGAATCCCAGGGGTGACACCCACTCTACTCTGCCCCACAGGTTGGAGCCAGGAGGGGGCCCTTCACCCCCAGGGGGCTGGCTGGCCCTGCCCTCCCTCTTGGTCCACTAGGACTCTTCCCTCGGCTTCATTTCTCATTGGGGGACTCGGTAGAGAAGTGGGCCTTGTGCTGGGGTGACATGCACCACCAGCTTCATCCTTTTCTGGGCCTGTCAATACTTTTGTGGCATCACTGAGATTTCTCTATTTCCCAAGAGTGACTGGCCTTCCCAGGTGGCGCTAGTGGTAAAGAACCCGCCTGCCAATGCAGGAGACATAGGTTTGATCCTTGAGTCAGGAAGATCCCCTGGAGAAGGGAATGGCAACCCAGTCCAGTATTCTTGCCTGAAGAATCCCATGGACAAAGGAGCCTGGTGGGCTGCAGCCCACAGGGTCGCAAAGAATCAGACACGACTGAAGTGACTTAGCATGCAGCAGTGACTATAGTCTTGATTGAGGGGCCTTGTGTCTTTCCACCATGGGGGCGCTGATGAATCTGCCAAGCTGTGAACTTGTGTGTGTGTGTGGGTACGTGTGCACACCAGTCCATTTGTCCTTGGTGCACCATGTATCTGGATGCACAGAGGGACCCAGTTAGGATTCCCGACAGAGGACCCAGGAGGGTACCTGGAGAGAGGCAGGCACTCGACGGGGCTTTTTCAGGTGGGAGGGATGTGGAAGGCCAAGTCCAGGCCAGAGGAAGTAGTGATGGCAGAACTGGTGAGGGCTGCCTCGAGGCAGCTGCATTCTGAAAGTGAAAGGCAAGTGGCTGGAATCTCACACGCAGCCTTGGAGCTGCTGGTTTCACACTGAACGGTGGACGCTGGAGGATCCAGGGCCTGACTTTTGCACATCTCCATGGTCTGAGCCCACACTCCTCTTGGCTGAGCAGTGGAGTCTGTTCAGCATCTCTTAGGGTCACGCTTGATTACAGCAGTGGAAGGACATACTATCCTTGCTCTCAGGAGCAAGGGGAAAGGACTCAGGGAACAATGACCCCTGAACCAGGATGGAATGAAAAAGAAGCACAAACTGTGGAGTGGCTCTGCATGTCATCTTTCCAGCTCCTCGTTTTCCCCAGGAGAAGGAAAGCGGGTCCTGAGAGGTTAAACTTGGGGATTCCATGGCTCACAGCTGATCAGCGGCAGGACTGGGGCAACGATGCTCATTGCCCAACTTCTGGGCCAGGGCCCTGGTCCTGCTTGGACCTGGAGATGTGCTGGTGCCCTGGGCACAGTGGACTGCAGGGCTGCCCCAGAGAGCCCGAGTCACTTAGTGGTGGTGGGGGCGGGTGGTATGGTGGGGGGCAAGGAACTAGAAATGGAGTGGTGGGGGGTAGGGGCACGAAGCTGAGCGCCTTGCATACAGTAGACCCTGGGCAGGCTCCAACAAACCTTCCTGCCTTCCCTTGTGCTGGGGTTGAAGGCAAGAGATGCTGGAATGGGGAGGAGAGGGGCTGGCCCTGGGGTGGCTGTGTGGGGGCACCTCCATGGTTGAATGGTAAGAGCTCCCCAAGGTGACATCAGGCATCAGGTCACTCGGCAAGGCCACTTGATCAGACCGCTTAGCTCTTCTCTCATTGGCTGAGCCTGTTCCAACTGCCCTTGGCCATACTGGGTGGGGTAAGGGGTGTGTGTGCATCTCTTGCATCAGGCTTCCCTCTCCTTTCAGAGGGACCCGCCTGCTCCATGCCACCTACTTTCAGGCCAAGAGGGGAAGTGCTGGGTTTGACTCCATCCCTGAGGGGTCTCCAACCTCTCTGGAGCTTTAGGGGTGCCCAGCATCTGTGGGTCCCCTTCTTCCCCGCACTCCCCTCTGTTATGGATGGGCCCTGGCCAGGGAGGAGCAGCCTCTCCTGACAGCCCAGTGAGGCTGAGATGAAGAACAAAGAGATGAGGGTGGGCTCCTTTCCATGCAACATGGCCGATTAGAGGAAAAGGGGGACCGTGGTGGGGTGTGCCGTTAGACACAGAAAGAGAGCCATCATGACTCAGCTCTGAAGTCCACACACCACCCAGTGGCTACAGAGACCTCCAGGGAGACACCCCATCTCTGCTGATCTCCCATTGATAACTGCTTTGGGGGGAGCGTACGGCCTTGAATCCAAGTGTGGACCTCAGAGACCAAGACTCCACCCCCAGGGAGCTTATACTATAATTTGGAACCGAGGGACCATTTATCACTTCAAGTAACTCAACGATCCCTAAAGCCACACTCACCTTGTAACCTACAAGAGCAGGTGGGCACAGCGTTAGAGCAAGAAGTCAAAGAGGGGCGCACAGTGGCCAAAGAGAGGGGGAGAAGCATAATCTGTCCGTGGCCCAGGGGGTCTTGGGGTGGCCTGGGCTCCCGGGAGGGCAGAGGAGCAGGAAGAGGGTGGAGAGACTGGGCCGGTGGGGGGGGGGTGGCGGGTGTGCATAAGGTGAGGTGCACAGCTGCCCAGGCACCACCTCTATCCTGGAGCTTCGGGAGATAAGAGTGATTGTTCTTGCTCTCCTCTCTCCCATCTCCGGCTTGCTTGCTGCCCCAATTTGGGGGTGACTGCAGGGTAATGAATGTGGCAGGAAGCAGACACACAGCACAAATGCGATACGGCACCTAAGACCAAGCCGGTGCCCAGGCAAAACTCACTTAATGAGCAGATAAGGAAATCAATTCTGCTTGTCTTTCCTAGTGCCCGAGCCCAGAGAGGCCTGCAGGATTCGTGCATTTCTGCCCGCATGCTGGATGGAACCGCTTCTCCGAGACACAAAAGTCTGATGCCCCAGGAAGCAGGAGTCACTTGTGGGTTTCTCTTTGCATTGCGGGAATAACTGTAACGGCAGCCGATGCCTGCATGCCTTGTGGCATACCAGGTGCTGTTGTGAGAAATGCCTTATGTGTATTATTTCATGAAACCTTCTAAGACTAAGAGGACAGATAAAATTATCTCCCCATTTTACACACGAGGAGACTGAGGCACAGAGGGGCTGAATAACTGTCCAAGGTCACACCACAGGTTTCATGTGCAGGCAAGTTGGCTGTGGGCTCTTAACTGTGAAGCCGTGTTGCCCCTATAAACACCACAATACAACACAACTCTCCTGTGTATCGAGGACGTATTATCTACTAGGTACTGTTCTCATGGCGAGGGTCAGTATGATCCCGTTAGTCAGTCCTAACTCTGTCACTACAGTCACCTGGGGGATACTTTCTGAGGCCCTGGCATGTGCCTGTAGGCTGGGCGTGAGGGCTGCACACTGCCTTTCAGACACCCAGTGGAGGAGCCAGACGTGTGAACAGTGACTTTCAACAGAACGTGGCGAGTGTTGTGATTGAGGTGGGACGGAAGGCTAAGGGAGCCCAGAGCAGGACAGCCAGGCCATGTGGCGTTCAGGGAGGGCTTCCTGGAGGAGGCGATATCTAAGATGAATCCTGACAGGTGAGCAAGAAGCCGCCAAGGGAAGAGAGGTGGGAAGGGCATTCCAGGCAGAAGCACACGTGAGCGAGGGCACAGGGGTGTGGGGAGTGGAGGATGCCGCTAGCTGGTCGTTATCCGGGAGCAGGGGCTGGAGAGCAAGCTGAGGGCAGACCTTAGGGGGCCCTGCGTGTCACGGAGGGAGCTTGGGCTTTGTTCTGTGGCGGTGCTTCCTCACCCCTGAAGATCTGCTCAGACTGCCCCCCGCCGACCCCAAACAGGGTGACAGGGTGGCATTCTCAGCACCGGTTTCTGAGAGAATGATTTTAGAAGCCAGCGCTCTTGGGCTGTTTCAGTTCCGCCTTCCTCTCCTGTGGGACCTGAGTTGTGTGCCGTTTCTCTCTGGAGCCACCTGCCCAGAGGTTAGGGGACTGGGGGATGCCGCCGGCTCTGTGGCCGTACGGACCTGAGAGATCCCCAGCTGGAAGAGCTGCAGACAGAGACGAAGCGAAGACACATTTGGACCTTATTTGTCTGCCCCAAAGTATTTGGGGTTTACATCATCTTAAAGATGCCCTCTTCATTTTAATTGACTTACTCTCCGTCATTAAATAAATCATGTTGATGTAGGAAGCATTGTTTCTACTGGGAGCCACAAGGTAGTGAGTTAATATTAAAACAAACCGGGAAGAAGAGGGAAATGGGGTAGGAAGCCTGGGAAAATCCCTTTTTTAATAATTAACTTGACATCCACAATCCTCCTCCTCCTCCACCCCCTGACTTTCAATCCCGTTTACCTTGCTCTGCTCCCTCATTTTCATAGCATGTGTTATCACCTGATGTCCTGCACAGCTACACAACGTGCTGGCTAAATGTGTGTAGTGACTGTCTCGCTCTCTGCTAGGCAGGGGAGCTTTTCTCTCTCATTTACTAATGAGTCTCCAGTGTCTGGCACCTAATACGTGCTCAGCAAATGTTTGTTGATCACATCCTTGGTGCCCATGTCCTCCTCCTGCTCTGGGTTGCCTCCCCAAATTCCTGCCATCCAGCTTTCACGAAGTTAGAAGGATCAAATGTTATTGCCCCCTTACCCCTCTGGCCCTGGGACGGTTTTGGTATTTTTCAATACGGAGGTTCCTGCAGGTGGGAGAAACAGGAGTGTGCATCATTTCACAGATGAGGAAACTGAGACTCAGAGTGTTTGAGTGACCAGCCCACAGCTGGTTAATGGCAGGACCATGACTGTTGTCTCCCGGCCTGTGGCTCTGGCGCTGACACCATGATTCCAGGGATGGTCTGGGGGTGGGAGGGTGCCCAGTCCTTACCTTGCTCAGCTTTACAGGAGCTGCTCCTTCCCCTTCTTCCTCTCTGTCTCCCTCCCTCTGTCTCCCTGGGGGAGCAAACCCTCAGCTCACAGTTGCTCCCCACCTGATTGCATCTGAGAGCTGCAAACACAAGGCTAATTAATGTGTCTGTGACTCTAGGCTTGGCTGCCGGGCCGGGTTCCCAGGCCCTCCCTGGAGCACTGCAGACTCTGAGCTAGCCCTTTGGCTTCTCCAAGCAGGCTGCCGGCAGATGCGTATTTTAACAATGCACATCTGTTGGCTATATAATCTCTTGTATTTGCCCTTCTCACTTGGTGCTTTGATGGAAGACCCCTGGGGGTCTCCCTCTGGCCCAGCCAGTGTTTGCTTTGCAATTTTGCTGAAATACCGTCTGATTCTTCTCTCACATCTTCTACAGGTTCTAATCAGGCTCTTACTTTATTTAATTAAAAATCTATCTCAGGCAAATACACACAAAATTAGGAATCTCTCTCATTTCTGTAACACAGGGAAGGCAGCGTCCCCCCTTGGGATCCCCCTCCCCTGGCCTTGGGGATCTGGCTGGGACATTCCCAGGCTGAGATGTCATGGCAAAGCAGATGGAATCTGAGTTGGGAAGCTGGCTGGCCAGGGTAGGAACAGCCCTCTTTCCTCCACTGGCACTGGAGAAGCCCTCTCTGTCCACCACTGTGAGTAGACCAGGCTCCCTTTCCAAAAGGCTGGGTCAGTGTCTGCATGCAGGGCCGCCCTCCAGGGCAGTAGGTGGGGCTGTATACCACGGAGAAACTCAGCCGGAGCCCTGCAGGGCCAGCTCAGGGAGGGGGCCCATAGGACTAGCTTTAGAGTGGAGACCCACGGGACCATTCAGGGCTGAGGACCTACTTGGACAGGTGAGAGGTGGGGACCTAGGGTGCCCTTGAGGAGTCAGGGGAGACTGTGGCAGAGTCTGAGGAAGCTGGAGGAGTGGTGTTGTGGTCTGTGTGAAAGGCTGATGGACAAACGCCAGCTTAGGCTCCCTTTCTGGCCTTAGGAATTCCACCCAGGCCATCCTGCTGGGGTCTCCTGGAAACTCCGCCTTCCCCCTCCTCAGCTGATCTCCCGACTCATGAAACATCTCCCCCCACAAACCAGCTCGGCCCAGGAGGCCGTGCCGGGTCAGGCCAGTGGAGAGGGAGACGTTGGGCTGAATGCCTTCTAGATGTGACCCAAGACAAAATTAAGTCTGTTCAGATCAGACCCTGAGGCCCTGCTCGCGGAAGCCTGGCTCTTCACCAACCAGACAGAGGCAGTCCTACTGGCATTTAGAAATGTGGACACTGGGCAGAGAGCACTGGTTTGGAGTTGGAAACTCTGGGGTCTGTTTTGAATGTTAAGTGAGCTGTGTGACCTCCCGTGAGAGCTTTTGCCTCTCTGAGTCTCAACTTCCTTATCTGTAAGATATCTGGGGTAACTTGGACTTGGTAATCTAGCTGAGATAGTACAGACGAAAGGGGACTGTGGCTTGGTATGACCAGGTGAAGCTCTGATCCCAGGACGAGAACTTAAGGCCCAGAGGTGTCCCCACCTGTTTTAAGGCCTGTGTGAAGTCAGGAGTGGGCACTGCTCTGGGCCTTCTCAGTTTAGCATCTCTGGTACTCTCTAGAAAGGTTTCCCTGATAGCTCAGTTGGTAGAGAATCTGCCCGCAATGTGGGAGATAGGGGTTCAATCCCTGGGTTGGGAAGATCCCCTGGAGAAGGGAAAGGATAACCACTCCAGTATTCTGGCCTGGAGAATTCCATGGACTCCATGGGGTCGCAAAGAGTCGGACATGACTTAAGTGACTTTCACTTTCACTTTCACCCTCTAGAAGGGGTCCAAGAGTGGAGCATGGGGCTACAAAACCTCTGGAGATAAAGATGTTACGACCCCAGGACTTCCCTGGTGGTCCAGTGCTTAAGAAACTGCCTGCAAATGCAGGGCACTCTGGTTCCATCCCTGGTCTGGGAAGATTCCACATGCCACCAAGCAACTAACCCCCTTGTGCCACAGCTACTGAAGTCCACGCCCCTTAGGGCCTGTGCTCCACAACAAGAGAAGCCGCCACAATAAAAATCCTGCACACGGCAATGAAGAGCAGCCCCCATTCGACGCAACTAGAGAAAGCCTGTGCGTAGCAACAAAGACAGTGCAGCACTCCCCATCCCCCACTCCCAAATAAAACAGAATCCAGTCCTCCTAAAAAAAAATCCTACAACTCTGCTTAACAAATCTATACTGGCCTTTTGCAATCCTCAAAGATCAGAAAATATATTAGGCACTAAATCCTCCTTCTCTTTTCCCTCAATCCCCACAGCAATCGAAGGCCGGGTCCCATTTCAGCCACCTCTCAGAGACGCAGGTGGCAGACTTTCCCTCTAACACAGGGGGCTCGCCACTTCCTGGTCAAGGGACCCCCCCCCCACCAGCTCATTGACCCTCCAGAAGGTTTATTTCTCTCATTCCTTCTGGGGGAGACTCAGAGGTTGAAGGGGGTCTCTGAGGTTGGCCCCAGTTTCTCCTCCTCGTCTCAAGAAGCCAAGCTCCCTGCTGGGTAAGTGGTCCTCCAGGGCCTATCCCAGCATGCTGGCCATGTAGATCTGATGCCCTCTTAGATATTTCATCTCTGAGCAGCCGTGTGTCTCAGCTGCCCGGCGGCAAGGAGGCAGCACCCCAGCTGTTGACCCTGTTGTCAGACTTTTCAACAGCTGCTGGGGGCAGGTAGTGGCGGGCCAGGGGGTGGGGGTGGACTTCTCTCGTCCGGCGGCCTGTGCACCAGCCCCCACATCCACCCTTTGCTTCTAGGAGCCTCATATCCTCACCTGGGCCCACCTTCCCCTTCCCCCAGGTCGGTGTCCGAACAGCGAGGTAACGTAAGTGGAGGTGCTGAGAGCGTTGCTCTGCGGCGTGATGCAAATGTGAGCTATTATTACTGGTACACTGGCCGGCGTGGTTCCCAGCAGGCCTGGCTCCTCGCTAACATCTGGCCAGAGGAGGGAGTTGATGGGGCTGAACTCTAAATGAGGATGAGGCAGTTGAGGGGGTAGCTGAGCCCGTCCCCTGGTCTCCAGGCAGGTGGGCCCGGGTCCAGGAGTGGGGACCTCTTCAGGAGGACGTCCCCGGAGAAACTGAGGTGAAGAGAGACCAGGGGCACAGGTATGATGTGGCAATAAGAACCTGTAATGGTTTTCCTGAGGGTGATGTAGGCAGCCAGCCCGGGCCTCCACCAGAGAGCTGGGATTCCCAGGTGGGGAGGAGCAGGGCCAGGGTGGTCCCTGTGGATGCTGGAATCACCAGGAGAGCCTGATGGGGGAGGAGGCTAGATGGGGCTTTGTCAGCACCAGGGGAGGGCAATTTGTAAAGAAGGGACTCAAGGATACACCCCCTTCTTCTCTGGGTCTCCATCACCAAACATAGCGCCTAACTTAGACCGCGTGCGCAGAATACGCTTCCTGATTGGATAAACAAGCCCCAGGAGCCCTCTTTAGCTTCCTCAGCGGCCGTCAAACACACTGGAGTTGGGCAGAGTCAGAGGTCGGCTGGCACTGGCCTTCTGAAGTCCAGGACAGGGATGTTCACTTTCCCCCTTTTGGTGGGGAGGGACTGACAGAGTGGGGCAGCAGCCCTATTGTCCAGCGGGCGGGCCCCTCCAGTCTGGCCCCTGATTTCTGGAGCTGAGCCCCGGCTGCTTCCCAGAGCATCCTTGGCCGGGCGCAGGGACGGTTCTTACCTAGGACGGTGAGGCGCGCAGGGCGGGACCGGATGGCAGCCTGGATGGCCTGACACTCGTACACGGCATCGTCTTGCAGCTCCGCCCGCAGGATCTTCAAGTGATGCTCCCCTGACAGGTGGTTCCCTACCACCAGATACTGCGGGTAACCTGTGGAGAAGGCAGGTGTATCAGGGGGGCGGGGCGGGGATGGAGAAGCTGGCATGACTGACGGGCACAGTGGGTGGGACATTGAGCGGGTTGGGGGGCTTCTGGGGGCTGGTCTTAGGGGGCCGGCAGAGCAGGAGGAGATGTCGCAGGGCCCTGATCTCAGTATGAGGAGCACAAAAGTGAGCTTCCGCAGGGAGCTAGGACAGCGTGTCTGTGTGTGGGCGTGTGTGTAAAGGGTATTGCAGGTGTTAAGTTTAGGGATGTCGGAGAAGCTATTATTAGAGTGGGAAGGAGCTGAATGTGGACAGACACAGCGGGTTGTCACCCTGGAACCCAGCCTGCTCAGCTCTGAGGCTTGCCAAGCAGACACACATCCTGATAAGGAAACACACACAGAAAGACAGAGAGACCCAGGCTCAGAGTCACAGAGAAGACAGGGTCAGAGGCAGAGAGAAGAAACAAAAATACCTGGAAAAAGAGCAAGAGTGGCTTTGGGGGAAAACTTTGGTTGCAGATGGGCAGGAAGTAGAAACCGAGGCCCACCCACCAGAGCCCAGGAACCTCTGGTCACTTTGAGCCGTTTAAGTGACTCTTTACTGGTCATTCTTACTATGACCCCCCGGGGACCCCAGGGCCTGATTAAGCACTTAGGTGACACTCAGGACACTTAAAAATTGGGGGCCTCTTATACCATTGGCGATGAATAATAGATAAATAAAAGCTTGAGAATGGTGAATCATTAAGCAGTTTTCCTGCTGCTCCGTGGGTGGAATGGAAATACATCAGGGGTTGCGGCTGCCGGGCTGGGCAGAGCCTCTCTGTCCTGGGTCTTCGGCCCTTGACCTTCTTTTATTTAAATTTATTTATTTTTAATTGAAGGATAATTGCTTTACAGTATTGTGTTGGCTTCTGCCATACACCAACATGGATCAGCCATAGTTATGCCTATGTCCCTTCCCTCTTGAACCTGCCTCCCACCTCCCACCCTTTCCCGTCCCTCTGGGTTGTTACAGAGCCCCGGTTTGAGTTCCCTGAGTCTTAACAGCAAATTTCCATGGCTGCCTATTCTACATACGGTAGTGTATATGCTTCCATGCTCTCTCTCCATTCGTCTCACCCTCTCCTTCCTCCCCTCCCACTGTGTCCATAAGTCACTTCTCTGTGTCTGCATCTTCACTGCTGCTGGGCCCTCAATCTCCTTAGTTCCTCCCCGCAGGACCTGTTTTCCACCCACCCCTTTCCCCGACCTCTGCGTGTCCCCACATACAGGGTCCCTCTCTTTCCAGAGGCCCATCCACCCTCTGACAGCCCCAAACTGCTTCTCTTTCTGAAGGGCCTTCGCTGGGGCAGAGTGAGTTCCCAGGAGGAGGCAGCTGGGCACGCTGGGCCTTTTAAAGAGAAGGCTGAGGCTTGAGAGGCAGGAACAGACAGGGGACGTGCCATAGCTGTCCTCACATTTTTCTCAGTCTCTCAGGGGGAGTTAGACGTGTTTGTGTAGCTTCTAAGGATTGGACCAAGGGGCACAATGAACGTGGGGACACACTTTAGGTTACTGTCAGCAATGTACTGGTGTCAGCAGAGATCTGGGCTGCCAGAGGTGGTAGTGAGGTTCCCGTCACTGGCTGTATTCAAGCAAATGTGGGATGATCCCGTCAGGGACACTACAGAGGAGATTTCTTGGGTGCTCCAGGGCCCCTCTTCCCCTCATAACCCACAGGTCTTCCAGAGGGGAGGGCAGGGTTCCCTGGGGGTGGGCTGTTAAGGGGCACCCATTCCTGGTCAGTGGAGGCAGCACAGTGATCCTCCGCCAGGCTCCCCAGTATGCTTTTGGGGTGCATCCAGTGTGGCTGAGCCTGTTAGGCTCAGGTCTTCACGGCTAGCATTGTCCCCAGCATGCCCTCCACAGCTGTTCAGGCCTGGCCAGAGATGCGACAGGGCCATCAGCTGTAGCCCTAAGATCAAGGCTTCCCCTCCTGCCTGCCCTTCCTGCCCTCTGCTGGGTTTTGGGGAGCAGCCGGGGTGAGTTAAGCTGGCTCTCCGCAGGGCCCGGTGAGGAGTTGGAAGTGGGCGCTGGTCCAGCCTCATCCCGCTGCAGCTGCTGTTAGCGTAGCTGGTGGGCGGCCCCCAGCCCCTCCGACCTGCTGCCTTGTGACCAGATCCTGGTCCCCTGCAGGCATCCTGGCCGGAACGCATCCTGGCCGGAGCGCGTGTGTTGCTGTCTTGCAAGCCAACAGCAGCCGCCTTCTGCTCTCATAAGCTGCTGAAAGCATCAGTGATGGGTTTGTCTGTACTTGCCTAATTAGGTGACGAGTCGTGATGCTGTTCTGAGGACTGGCAGCATCTTTGGAAAACACAGGCCCAGAATCACCGATTCAGAGCGAGATCTAGCTCCTTCCACTAGTACCGTTACTCTCTTTTGCTACTCTCAGGGGAGGTAAAATTATGGGTAGTCTGGGTTCTACAGACAAACTGCCTGGGTTTTAACGTCAGCTCTATCAGTCCCTAACTCTGCTGTCTTGGGCAAGTTACTCTAACCGCTTTGTGCTTCCATTTCCTTGTCAGTAAAATGGGACAATGCTAGTACCTCATAGACTTATGGGGAGGAATAGATAGGATTATCTTTATAAAGCACCTGACATAGGAAGCAGTCTCTAAATGTTAGTTTAGACTCTGAATGACACAGGGAGCTCAAATCTGGTGCTCTGAGACAACCTAAGGGACGGGATGGGCTGGGAGGTGGGAGGGAGGTTGAAGAGGGAGGAGACATATGTATACCTATGGCAGATTCATGTTGATGTATGGCAGAAGCCAGCACAATATTGTAAAGCAGTTATCCTCCAATTAAAAATAAATAAATTAAAAATTGAACTTGACAGTGATGTAAGGTAGCCAGAGAGGTCCCTGTCTTTAGCAGACAGGGTGCAAGCGTTTTGGGGGTTGGGAGTCAGGATCCCGTGAATTTGTTGTTCTGTTGCTAAGTCGAGTCTGATTCTTTGTGACCCCATGGACTGCAGCACACCAGGCTTCCCTGTCCTTCACTATCTCATATTCATGTCCATTGAGTCAGTGATGCCGTCCAACCATCTCATCCTCTGTTGCCTCCTTTTCCTCTTGCTTTCACTATTTCCTATGCATTGGGCTTGAGATATGTTTGAATCAATTTCTTTCTCAGCTGTGACTTTATTTACCTGCCAAGTAAAAAGAGGAAAAGCCTTCTTTTTTTTTATAACCCATGGATCATTGTAGATTTATGAGATAATGTCTGAGAAGAATTTGAGCTTCTTAGAAGAAAAATGTTCTATCAATATGAGGGAGTGTATTTATAAATCACTTCCTTCGACTGATTTTTTTCCAGTCTCGGTGGCCAGGAAGATAGTAAGGTCTTCAGTTAGGGCTCATTCCTGGTAGACTGGATGGAGCCACATATTTAAAATAGAAGAGGGCAGAGCTGAAGCAGGCCAAAACCCCATAACCCTGGGCCTCATAATATTTAGTGCTTGGCAAATACTTGCCGCCCTGTTACACTCATTTTCTTATCAGGCAAGCAAACAATGTTTATTAAGCATATAGTTGTCATCACTGTCATGATGCTCTTTTGGGACAAGTGATCAAATCCAGAGAAAACATTTTACTAAGAGTCTGAGTTCACTGGTTCTTTAAGGAGAGGGCCAGACTTCTTTCTATCAGTGGAGTCAGGTTGGGGAGGAAGCAGACCCCAGCCATCAGAGCGCACTGCTCTCCAGCACTTAGCAAGACCCAGTGTCAGGTCCCAGAAACTCATCTGTGGAAGTGGATGCCAGAGGGTCAATTACCTGTCTGGTGATGACCACCCTAGGAACCATCCACAGTGACCTGGGGCCTCCTCTTGGCCACTGACCCAACAAGAACCCAGTCCCTGACTGAAGCTGAAAACCACTGACCAGGAACCCAGAGAGCCTTCTTACGCAGCAGCGGTGCTGAGCCCGCTCAGAGCCACGTGAAGTGTGAACCATTCTGGTTCGGGAAGATCATGTCATTTCCCCAGTCCCTCTCGGGTAAGGGAGTTCAGAGTCCCTGAAATTGGCTGGTTCCCATAATACTTAAATTTTATGGCAGCACAGTATATTTTGGAGATGTGATTGTGTATTTTATCCATGCTCAGCTGGGCTGTAGCACTCAAACCCCAGGATGCTATTGACCATTGCTATAATGTTTCAATATACATTTTTGGCAAGACATAACTCACATTTTAAAATATTAATTTCCCAACCATCCTGTTCCCAAGTGCACTTCGATTTTTATTTTCTTGCAGCTGTACACCAGGAGAGAGGCAAAGCTACTTCTCAGTTGAATACATATTTTTCTCTCCTCCACCCCCAGACATTCCTTGATGGCAGGACACCCACATCCCTTGTTCTGCATTTTACAGTTCATGCTAAGCTTAGTAAATGGCCACATGCTGACCCTCGCCAGGGGAGAATTGCAATGACTGATGGGTGAGTGACCAAGATGATCTCAGTCTTTTTCCTCCCAGGGGAGAGGATGAATTGGAAAGACATCTGTATGGGCTTAAGGGCTGACATTTACAATACTTAACAGGTGATGGGGTGTGGGTGCCAACCAGGCAGCTCAGACACCAGTCATCAACAGGCACCTGAGCCCACCAGAGCATCTTTGCTGAACACCAGCCTGGGTGGGCTGAACAAGGCCTGGAATTTATTTCAAACACTTGTTTTCTTTTCTCCCCATCGCATGGTAACCTCTAAGCCCTACCAGCTTTCTTTGCATTTTCAATCTACTTGGTTCCCTTTAATGGATAGAAGGGGAGCTTCCAAGGTGACTCAGTGTAAAAGAATCTGCCCACCAATGCAGGAGACGTGGGTGCGATCTCTGTGTTGGGAAGATCCCCTGGGGAAGGAAATGGCAACCCACTCCAGTATTCTTGCCTGGAGAATCCCATAGACAGAGGAGCCTGGTGGGCTATAGGCTATGGGGATGGCAAAGGAGTCGGACACGACTTAGCAATTAAAACCACAGCAACAAACAACAATGGATGGAAGAAGGGAAGAACCAGGTTGTGTCTTAAGTGGGGAACACATTTGGGATCAAGAAAGACGAAGGCTTTACTTCTGGAAATCTGACTTTACATGAGACGTGATTGACTTTGGAATGGACCCTCCAAGCCAACAACACTGTGTTAGGTTTAGGACTGACAGCCAGAATGGAAGGTTTATTTGTAATTCACCACCAAAAGTCAGAGGGGCCCTCAGAGTCCTATGCATCCTGGACCAGGGCCTGCCTTGCCTGACTCTGCTCGTGGAATCTACAATGAAAGCTGAGACTTAATCCCCCAAATGCCTATGAAGATGGGGTTCCCTAGGAGGGTGGGTGGGTGGGTAGGGCAGGGGTGGGTTCCAGGCCTTCCTAGGGAGGCCTGGGGGTACTCACTTGAGAGGTCCCTGCCCACGCCCAGAGCCAAGCCATCCTTGATCCACAGGACGAAGCCATCGTATTCAGGGATGGCGCACAGCAGTGTCACCGGCTGCCCCGACACCACGGCCTGATCCTGGGGCTGCTGGCTGAAGGAGTACACTTGACCTGGGAAGGAAACAAGGATGGCGGTCAGTTACTTGCCAGAAGGGCTTCTGCTTGATCTGTGGAAGCAGAGACCAGGCTGGTCCAGGAGACAAGAGCCCCCCAGAGCGCCTCCCTTCCTGCTGGTGCCCAGCAGCGGCTTCCTCACTGCCCCCAGCTCCATCACCTGCTCACAGGAGCTGGCCACAGCTGCAGGCTCCCTGCCCGTCAACCCCCATGCACTCACGCTGTGGTTTTGCCATCCTCAAGCCCCAAACAGGCCATAGGACACCCTATTCCCCTTTCCACCTGATGACACTCCCTGGCACCTACTTCCACATGGGGGCAGAGACAGGAGACAGACTTCCAGTCGGAAGCACTCTGGGGGTGTGCTTCAAGAGGGCCATGGGCATGGAGGAGGGTGGAGAGCTATGATTAAAGCTGGAAACCCAAGGAATAATATCATCCTTTTAGTGGCTTCCAGGATGGGATTAGGACCAGCACCCCAAGGGGTCAGGCCCTACAGGACAAAAAGAACGGAGCTATTCATGGAGGATTGACTGCAATGCTAGTTAGCTATTACTACTCACAGTTTACAGATGAACTGAGGCTCCTAGCAAAGGAGTAACGTGCCTGAGGTCACACAGTAGGCTCAGGTGTAGCTCCAGGTTACACCGTGGGCCCATGTGGAATCCAAGGGCACACAGCAGGCCCAGGTGGAGTTCAGGGGCACACAGTGGGTCCAGGTTGAGTGTGGCAGATGATGTGGCTGAGGGAGCAGGTCATTGTCTCCACCCGTCCTCCTGTCCCTGTCTTTTCTGCAGCAGACCCTACTCCAGCCTCACTGTCACTCGGAAGCAGAGCATCAGTGTGACCCCACCCCTCCCCACACACCCCTCCCCGAACCATCTACCCTGGCCAGTTCATGACTAAGGTGAACAGACACACCCACAGTAGGTACAATACGCCAGGCGTTGTTCTGAGATTTAAAACTATCAGCTTGTTAATATGCTCATCTTCATAACAACCTATGAGGTTGCTGCTGTTTTTATCCCCATTTTCCAGATGAGGACATGAGGCCCAAGGGAGGGATAACTATGAACAGAAGCCTCGCCTGTTAGTTACTCACAAGGGCCCTGTGTACCTTCCCGTGGCTGTCACGTGCCCACAGCACCCGTGTGGAGCCTGATCAACCCGTGTCACAGGGACTCAGCGCCCGTAGGCTTGGAGGGTACTAGCCTGTCCAGGGAGTCTCTAGCGGCAGGACCTTGGGCTGTGCATCAAAGACTCTCTGGCTCTAAGGCCTGTGTTCTCATCTACAGCGAGCGGATCGCTATGCCTGGACCTGGAGGGATTGCTAAAGAAGGGGATGTCTTGTGAGCTACGTGTCCTGGGAAGCCACAGCTGAACGGACAGCGGGACATGGGACCTTGATGTCCACCGAGCTCCCGGCCCACAGCGCCATCTGTGCTTCACGTGCAGTCTCTCCTGTAACCTAGTGATTACCATTCAGAGCAGAACCGCTCCCATTTTACACCAAAGAAACCCAGATCAGAGAGGCAAACTGACCTGCCCAAGGTCACACGGCTAACGAATGGGGTTTGATCTGAGGTTTTTGACTTCTAAGCTTGTATTTTTTCCCCGCGCCCTACTCTGCAGACACAGATACACAGCTGAGGAAAACAGGGCCTAGTGGGCAGGCTCTTCCTCCACTGGGAGAGTCGGGGTGGCCACACAGGTCTCGGACACTGGCTGCTGCCCATCTGAGGACACAGGGCTCCAGACTGGGGCCCAGCTCTCAGCAAGAGATGGCCCTGAGCAGGGAGCCCCTGGGGAATGTCCCTGAGTGGCAGTGGGGATGGCAGCCGGGCAGAGACAGAGGTCCACGCTGCGCAGAGAGTGTGTGGAAGGCGGGAAGGTGGTAGGTTTTCAACTTGATGAGATCTTGGCTGGGTCTCTGAGGAATCTCATTAAAAATCAAATTGGCCCTGAATTGTGGGAGTAACACTTTTTATTCTGATTTGAGCTTTACAAATTAGATTTCATAGGACATTTTCATCAGCTCTGCGTGGTGGGGTGTGTTTTTTTTTCTTTTTCTTCTTTTTCTGTCTCTTCAAGTTCTCTGTTGTAATTAGACTGCTTCTGGCACCAAACAAGAGAGAGAGAAGGAGAGAAGAGATGAGAGGAGACAGGGAGGAAGAGAGTGGAGAAGGAACCAGAGGGTGAGGGGCTGGGGCGAGCAGGAGAGAAAGTGGAGAGGAGGAGAGAGACAAGGGAAGACGGCAGGGAGGAGAGGGGGAGGAGGGGGAGAGGGAGGAGCTGGGATGACAGAGAGGCTGCGTGGGCGGCAGACCAGTCCTCTCCCAGGCCCCTTCTCCAAGGCTCTGATGACGATTTCACAGTGCATTCTTTTATCTCGAAACCTTTCTTGCAAGAAGGACAGTGTCAAGACAGCCACCATAGCTGCCAGAGATTGTGTGATCAGAGAGAATTATCAGGTTGTCAGCTGGGAGCCAGGGGTGGGGGTGGGGGTTGAGATGAACAAGCCCTCCGCAGCAGAGCCTGAGCCCCAGGAACGCCCGTGAACAGGGAGGCCTCTGGTGGGAGCACCCCCTTGCTTCCTCTTGGTATCAGCAAGGGGACTTAGAAAGCTGGGGCACAGGGGGCATCCCAGGTGGAGGTATGGGCCGGGTTGAGGGTGAGAAGCCTGAGGATGGCGGGGGTGGCGGTCCCCCAGGGAGAAGAAGGGCTGTCACCATGGAGACCGGGGCTGGCGGGGCTGGGAGGGGAAGGTCCCGGGAAGCAGGTGTGGAGGTGGACACTGAGCCGTCACTACTTCTCCTTGGAGGCTGCCTCAGAGCCAGGAGTTGGGGCAGGGCCAACAGAAAGGAGCCTGAAAGGAAGGGAACAGGAGCGAGCCTCCAGTGGACTGGGGTCCCCTGACCAGGATTCAGAGAATGCTTTCGGCTCTCATATGTTGTCTGTTTGGATCCCCTCAACTTTTCCACAGAAAGAATGTTTCTGGAGGGAGATTGGTACCAAGGATAGTCTCAACAGGCTGCCCCAAAAGACATGGTTTGCAAATTATTTGGGGGGAGGGTGCACTCTGACAATTTGCCTTTTCATCATGTTTATTCTGGCTGTACCAGCTGGCATGTGAAATCTTAGTTCCCCTGACCAGGGATCGAACTTGTAACCCCTGTAGTGGAAGCACGGAGTCTTAACCAATGGACTGGCAAGGAAGTCCTCAGCAAAGTTTTAATTTTTGCACATTAAATTCAAGTCACTAAGAATGATTTTCTCTTTCAAATCAATGAGATGCTTTCTCAAGTAGAACCTAAGCTGGGTGTCACTTCTAGAGGAGATGAAGTTTACAGCGCTGAAGATGGAGAGGAGGTGAAGGGATGGACCAGTGGGACAGGTTCAGGGGCCTCCCCTTCAGGCTGAGGATCCCCTGGGGATGCGACGGGCAGACCATGGAGGGAGGTTCTTATCTGAAGAATCTCCTCACTAGTTCCTTCTCTTGTGACTTTCCAGTCCAGAGAGGTGAAAGGCAAAGGATCATTTTCCATAACCTCCTGGGCATTATATTGCATAGGCAAGAAGCTCCTCAAGATGCTTCATTTATTCAGCACACACTTATTGAGACTGCCAGGAGGCAGAAATTGCATTGTTTGGTGAGAAGGGGGCGAATGTGACCTGGTCTGTCCCTCCGGGCGCTCACACCTGTGGCCTCCGCAGCCCCCTCAGCATCTGGCAGCTCTGATCCAAGCAGAGGGTCTGCTGCACCCCCCAGGGTCCTGCTCTCACTGTGGACCCAACCCCGCCAGGTTTCTGCCTCAGCTTCCCATCTTGTCCAATGGCCTTCTCCTAGTGTGGAGCCCGGCAGCTCATGTGACCTTCCTTCTCAGGCTTTATTTTTATTTAATTACTTATTATTTTTTTTTAAAAACTGGCATATAGTTGATTTACAATGTTGTGTTCATTTCAGGTGTACGGCAAAGAGATTCCATCTTATATATATTTGTATATTCTTTTTCAGATTCTTTTCTATGATAAGTTATAACAAGATATTGAATATAGTTCCCTATGCTATACAGCAGGTCTATTTTATATATAGTAGTTGTCTATCTGTTAATCCCAAACTCCTAACTTATCCCTCCCCCACTTTTCGCCTTGATAACCATAAGTTTGTTTTCTATGTCTGCAATTCTGTTTTATAAATAAGCTCATTTGTATCATGTTTTTAGCTTCCATATATAAGTGATAGCATATGATATTAGTCTTTCTCTGTCTGTTCAATCTCTGGGTCGGAAAGATCCCTTGGAGGACGGCATGGCAACCCACTCCAGTATTCTTGCCTGAGAATCCCCATGGACAGAGGAGTCTGGCAGGCTGCAGTCCAAGGGGTCCCAAAGAGTTGGACGTGACTGAGCGACTAAGCACAGCATAGCACTTATTATTGTACAACTCGTTATTATATTGGAGAAGGAAATGGCAGCCCACTCCAAGATTCTTGCCTGGAGAATCCCATGGACAGAGGAGCCTGGAGGGCTACAGTCCATAGTGTTGCAAAGAGTTATTATATATTAATATACAGTTATTATTAAATTAACAATATAGTATTATAGCTATATTAATAACTATATTATATTAATTATATATTAATTATTAATTAATCAACATATTATATATTACAATATTAATTATATTATTAATTATATATTAACATATAGCGTTATTATATGCTACATATAATCTATAATATTATTACATATAATATATTATTATACACAAGGTGGTATATTATTACATATATAATATTACTTATTAGCAATACTGTATTAATATAATTAGTGTCATAGTTATTAGTATAATACTATTATTATTGGGCCTTTCCTGGAGGTCCGATGGTTAAGACCCTGCATTTCCACTGTAGGGGGTACAGGCTCAATCCCTGATCAGGGAGCTAGGATCCCACATGCCTTGATGCCAAAAAACCAAAACATAAAACAGAAGCAACACTGTAACAAATTCAATAAAGACTTTAAAAATGGTCCACATCAAAAAATCTTTAAAAATATAATACTATGATTATGTAAATATTATTATGTAGCTAGTTATGTATTATAAATAGTATTTTTATTCTCATAGAATTAATAAATAGCTGGCTTCCATTGAATGAACCACGTGAATTGAGAGGTTTACAGGGGTTGTTTGAATTCTCTCCACAGTTAGTCCTATGGAATGGGATCCCCATGAGACCCACGGGAAGATGCGGTCGCTAGGAGCCCAGGGCACTGAACGATGGAGAAGGGACCGCAGGCCAGCAGTCCTGTGTCAGAGCCACAGCCTGCGGTCCTTTACTAGACAGTCCTCAGCCCCCAGGGACGCACAGACCCACCTGAGACCCTCTTCCCCTGCTCTTGACGGAACTGAAAAGTCTCCAGAAACGTCAAAGGAGAGGGCCAGGGAGGAAACCCATCTGGAACGCTCCTGCATTTGAGGGGTCAGGGGGAGGGTGGGGTGTGGTCCTGGTGGTGGTCACAGGCCATCTTTCCTATGCCCCTCCCTGGAGGATGGTCCCATCCCAGGAAGGAAGAGGCCCTCCAGGGTCGTTTCAGAGCCCCTGAGGTCACTTTCCCTGGCCCGTGTGTCTCGTGGCATGCCAGGCAGCTGTGACCTGCCCATGCCAAGACAGCAGCTCACCAACTCTGCGACTTGCCTCTACCACACCGAGGCGGGGCGGGGAGGAGCCTGTGTCTCCACACTGAGCCCAGAAAGGGGAGATATGACCCCCCAAGGTTCACTGAGTCAGGATTAGGGTCTGGCTCTCACAGAGCCCCCAGCTCAGCAGGCCAGGGGCGGGAGCGGAGGTGGAAGTCTGAGCAGGTGGGGGCTTTGGGAGCCTTCTCTCCAAACCTCAGGAAGCAGGGGCCACCTCTGGAGGGAAGGATGAAGAGCAGGGTGGGCTCTAGGGAGCCCCAGGCTTTGAGTCACGTGTGTGTTCCTCGTGTTCTGAGTCCAGATGGGGGCGGAGGCCGGGCTGTCGATGAGGGGAGAAAGGATGAGGTGGCGGCAGGTGGTGGCAGGACTCTCAGCTCCTCAGCACGAGGAGGGACAGGTGCAGCTGCTGCCTGGCCTGAGGCGGGGGGAGGCACTGGAAGAAGCCCCCGGGGCCCCCTCACCCCCCGTACCAGCCCAGCTCCGAGCCTCCCCTCCCCTGGCCCTGCTGCCCTGTCCTGCTGCCGGCTGCTCCCTGCCCTCTGCTCTCCTCTCAGCATCTCTCACGACTTCTCCAGACTGTCCTCAACGCCCACCCCCCACTACCCCCCTCACTCCCTCATCTGCACCAGCCCATCAGGCTCCCCAGAGGGGCCGCCCCTCTTAGCCCTGACCACATGGCCCCTTACTGCAGTCTCTTTTTTGAGGACTCACCGCAGGTCACATTAACATGGAGTGAGCCATCACCATCTGGCTCTGGGAGGTCCCCACTGTCTTCCAGTAGAACATTTAAAATGCTGAAGACCCCATGACTGTCTATGAGCTCACACACCTCTGGCCCCTGATCTGAGGTCACCTCTGAATTCCCAGCTACCTCCTGGGGAGGGGAGAGGCACTCTGCTGGCTGAGGTTGGGAGGACCATCCCACCAGGAGTGATGTCTTTACATCAGTGTTCCGGGGACCTGGCTACCTCAGTGTGCGCATGCATGTGTGTCCACACGTGTGTGCATGTGTGTGTGTGCATGTGTGTGTGCGTGCATGTACGTTGATGGGGTTGAATCAGTTGGCTTCCAGGCCCCACCCCTTCTCTAGCCAGACCTTTTCTGTTTCTATTCCTTGTCAACCACTCACCATTTTGGTCAAATAAACTCTTCTCATTCTTTTGAATATTTGAAAGCCTCTGGTTTAGAATTTTGGGGGGTGGAATGTTTCCTGGGACTAAACATGCTGAGAAGGTCAAGGCTTCTGTCTGCTGTCAGGGTTGCTGTGGAGACTCCTGGAAGGGACTGTGGTCTGGACAGCCTTTAAGGTCCCAGGGGTTCCCGGCGCTGTTGCCTGACTCTGAGTCTGTGTGTGTGTGTGGGGAGGGGGCGTGGGGGCAGGGAACAGGTAGAAAGAGGTCCCATAGTGCCCGGGGTCCTCCATGCCAGACTCCGAGGAGGGTGCTCACCCAACCCCACCAGCCGTAACTCTCAGCCCTGACCTTCTGGGGACAGCCTGGCGCTCCAGCGACCTAAGTCTGTTGCTGCCCCTAGAGGCACACGTGTTTGTGTCTCTCCCCAGTCACCGATCTGGTGGTCAGGTGGTCAGGTGGCGTGAGAGGCAGCCGTCTGTGGGGTCAGTGTGGACTAGTGCAGAGAGCAAGGGGTGTGGGGTTAGTTAGGGTAACAGGAGAGACAGGCTCAGAGCAAATCGCACTGGATGGAGCCTGATGGGCGGAGCAGGGGCGCTGACGTCCACATGTGCCCTGCGATCCCCCATCTCAGTCGTGCTCAGAGGTCAGACTGGAGGTGGTCAGGAGATGGTGTGGGGCGTGCGCGACCTCCTCCTCTCCTCCCTCTGGGTGCCTTATTTTTGTAGTTTTCATCACTACTCGTGAGCCTTTCCTGAGCCCAGGACTGTTAAAGCTGGAGCTACGAGGGGGTCCCAGAGCTGGGAAAGGAAGCTCTGCAAGCCTGAAGCTGGACCGATTAGAACCTGCTTCTCGCCATGAGCCACGCAGGTGAGGGATGTGAACACCTGAGCCCCCTGCAGCCCTGCCTCTGCCGGCTTCAGTCTCCTGGAGCTGCCTGCCCAGCCATGCAGAAAAGGCTCAGATGTCACCGTCTGCTCTGTTATTAGTGACCAATTGGGGAAGGTTTAAGAATAGTTGTGCCGGGACTATTTGTCGCTAGCTTTCTCCCAGCCCAGAGCATGCAAATTGCCTCTTCTGAGATTAAGGGAAGTGGCCCTTGGTCCTGAGAAGCAGACAGATGGAAGCAGGGAAGGGGAGGCAGGGGCCAGCTCAGCGGCCGGCTGACACCAGGACAGCGCCCGGCTGTGGGGTGGGGAGGGACCAGGGCAGGATGGCTCCGGTCGTGCCTGGAAGCCTGAGCCTTGACTTCTACTGCTCTCTGGGGGCTCAGCACATGCCCAGCTCCTAATCCAGTAGGATGAGCTTTGGGAAATTTCTGGAACATCCTACTGTGACCCACATGGGGGTTTTGGGGTTATATTCTAGCCCCCTGGCTAATAATAAAACTGATTGTTATGGGGTGTAATGGTACCTATGATGTGCCATGGGCCACAAGCAGGGGATGGTTCACCCCAACAACCTCCAAGACCCCTGGCCAGGTGTGGGGTGCTGATGAGGGACTGAGGTATCTTCCATGACAAGGAGCTTAGTGTCTGGAGGAGACAAATCTATGCACAGGGAACTAAAATAAGAGGTGTCCCAGGACTTCCCTGGCAGTTCAGTGGTTAAGAATCTGCACTTCCATTGCAGGGGGCACAGGTTCTATCACACTGGTCAGGGAACTAAGATCCCACATGGCGCTTGGGGCAGCCAAAAATTAAAAAAAAAAAAAAAAACACCTTAAAATAAAAAGTGCCCCAAAGGAGGTATAAAGAAAGTCTCAAGGATGTAACAAAACAGAAATAGACTCAAAGATTACAGAGAACAGACTAGTGATTACCAGTAGGTAAAGGAAGGGAGGAGGAAGCGGGGAGGGGTAGTGGATTACGAGGTACAAATGATGGTAGAAAATAAATAAGCCACAAGGATATATCCTACAATACAGGGGATAGAGCTAATATTTTGATAACTATAAATGAAGTATAACCTTTGAAAATTGTGAATCACTATGCTGTACATCTGAAATTTATATAATAATAAAGAAAGTCTTAAGGAAGAAAGAGCTTTCCTTTTTGGGGGAAATGAGTCACAGAAGGACTGGCCTTTTTTAAAAAAAATTTATTTATTTGGCTCTTTGTTACAGCATGCACACTTAGTTGCCCTGCGGAATGTGGGATCTTAGTTCTCTGACTAGGGGTCAACACGGCATCCCCTGCGGTGGAAGGTAGCTTCTTAACCACTGGACCATCAGGGAAGTCCCAGGGCTGGCTTCGGAAATAGCCTGGACGGGTAGGCAAGATGAGGGCAAGGAGGGAATGTTTCCTGGGATGTGGATGGCGTAGGTAAAGTACAGAAGTCAGAACGCGTTCCGGGAAGAACAGGACAGATGCTACAAGGTCCAGGCTGGATCTCTGGCTCTGTCGCCACTGCTGTGCACCACTGGGGAAACTGCCTAGTCACTCTGAACCTCATCTTCCCTGTAGAATGGTAACCATGCTTGTCAGGTTGTCTGTGGGGATGAACAGGACCCTTGAGGGAAGCTCACAGGGCTCTGCACGCCCTCTCACCGCGAGCCTGGTGTGATGGGCGCATGGCCTGTGTGTGTAGGATGCTCAGGAGAACACAGTAGGTCCAGCTGTGCAGGCCCTCGCATGCACGCTAAGAGGTTTTCACCGATAAGAAACCATCCCTGAGGTTGACCCACAGGCTCAGATCTGAGTTTGAGAAAGATCACGGTGGCAGCAGGGAGGCAGGGGGATAAAGGAGAAGAATCCGAAGGCAGGAAGACTGATCTGGAGGATTCTGCTCATAAGGGATCAGACTAAAGCTCTAGGAGCTACTGGAGGCGGCACTGAGCTAGCAAGCTATTGCGTTTGATGGGAGATGAGGAGCACAGAGGCATAAAGATCCCCCCTCTCCCTGGGCTGCAGGATGGGGTGAATGGGTAACTGAGGGAGCCGCTTCTGTCTCAGGGAAAGAAGCAGATTGGGGGGCTAGTGAATTCAGTTGTAAATATGTTGATAGGGGTGCAGAATCGCTCAGGAGAAGACACCCTGGATGTAGTAGGTCTGGAAGAAGAAGGTGGGATTCATCCACACTTTACTGAGCATCACTATGGCTCAGGCAGTGGGAGGTGTTTTCGCTACGTGTCCTCTCATTGGGTGTTGACCTGAGAACTCATCTGCTAACCTGGAAGGTTATAGGCATTGATGTGACTAAGGCAGACACAGCTGCTCCAGACTGGGAGTACTGGGGGCAACTGTCTAACTCCTGTCAAGGTTCACATGGACTTTGAGCCCTGTTGGGCTGGAAAGAAGTCAATCTTCTTCTTTTGGACCAGGACTGGAAATACAGAGAAGCCAGGACAGACAGGTGTGGAAGACAGGACTTCCCTTCATTGTCTGTTTCTCCTGGACCTGTGCTGGGAGAGAGGGGCTGGGACACGACTTCAACCTCCACACTGCTGTCTGCAGCTGTCTGTAGCCTTGATTCTGAAACACGGCTGAAGAGAAGCTTGCCAATATCATGAATGTTCCAGAAACTGTGCTGGACATTTATGCGGGCTTATGTGGGAGAGGCTGACTGTTCTTCCCAGGGCTGGGTGAGGGGTACAAGTTCCCAGTTCTCCCACTTCTTTCCTGGCCTGAGCTGGGGCGGCTGGGCAACCTGTGATTCTCCCAGCCTCTCTCGACTCTCCCCAGGACACGCAGCCCGCCAAGGTTATCCTGGACAGCACGGGGCTCTAATGAAAAACAATGGGGCTGGCCGAGGCAGGGTGACTCCAAAGGCACTATAAATCCTTCGCCTCCTGATTATCAGCCTGTGGCCCCAGCTCCAGCCTTCGCTGAGCTCATTAGTGCCCGGGAGAGGATCCTCCATCCATTCAGTCAAGTTCTGGATGCCAAGAACACACTGATAAGGGCTGCCAGAAACACTTGCGCGAGCGTGCCTGTGAAGGGGCCCAGCCATCCCGCCCGCTGGATGTCTGACCTGGACGGGAAAGAACAGTGTGGGCTTCGGCGGTGGCCATGGGGGTCGGTGGAAACAGGGGACCATCGGGCAGCCCGTGAAGGCTGGGACCCCGCATGTCGTCCCAGCAGGAAGGCTCTGCTGCTGGCTGGCCAGGGGCCCGGGCTAAGCCCGCTCTTCCCTCTGTGTCTCGGGGCGCTGTCTTCGGGACTGGAATATGTGGTCCCTGAACCATTTTGGGGGCAGGGTAGGGAGCAGCATGAGACGAAGAAAGCGCATCTGAAGAGCAGTGATGGGCTGTCATTGGCCCGAGAGGCAGCGGTCGGCATCAGTCACGGGCGGACAGAATTTCCATGTACACTCTTAGAGGACAGCAATTTGGGAACCGCTGGGATGGGCTGGAGGCGGGGCCATGGACCACGGACCCCACGATGTCCCGGGAGTCGTGTTCCCTTTTATACGAGGTGCTCTGGACACAGGAAGCTGTGTCCTGACCGTGAGCACCCAGGCCCAGAAGGAACCCATGTGGTGCTGCTTCTGCTGACTCTTAGCTGTGTGCCCTTGAGCCTGACCCTTCCCATCTCCAAGACTCAGCTCCCATCTGTCAATGCAGGGTTCGGACTAGAAGTCAATTCCTCAGGTGCTCCCTTTTAGCCCCAATGTTCAATGTTCTGGTTTATTCAATGTATTAAAAATGTTTTAAAAATTTATTTGTTTGGCCATGCCACACGGCATGAGGGATCTTAGTTCCCTGACCAGAGATTGTTAGAGGGAGAGGTTAAGGCTGAAAAGAAAAAAAACAAGGCACAAGAAAGTAAAAGCAAATCGCCCAAGCTGATTTGGTCTGTTTGGGGAAGATCTATGTCTTAACTATCATTTTTTTTTTGTTTTTAAAAAACAAGGGTTCATATTACTTCATTCAATCCTGTATTTGTCTTTCTCTTTCTGACTTACTTTACTTAGTATGATAATCTCCATTTGCATCCATGTTGCTGCAAATGCATTGTTTTGTTCTTTTTTAATGACTGAGTAATATTCTACTGTATATATTCACCACATCTTCTTATTCATTCATCTGTTGGTGGACATTTGGTTTGCTTCCATGTCTTGGCTATTGTAAATAGTACTGCTGTGAATATTGGCATGCATGTATCATTTTGAATTAGTTTTGTGCAGGACTGGGATCGCTGGATAATATGGTAATTCTATTTTTAGTTTTCTGAGGAGCCTCCATACTGTTCTTCATAGTGGTTGCACCAACTTAAATCCCTACCAACAGTGTAGGAGGGTTCCCTTTATTCCACACCCTCTCAGCCTTTGTTATGTGTAGATTTTTTAATGATGGCCATTCTGATTGGTGTGGGGTGGTATCTCACTGTAGTTTTGACAATCCCTTCTTAAAAATCTTATGAACAGAGAGAAGCAAGGGTGTGAATAATCCAAAATGATGGACATTTCAAAACAATGAATAATCCGAAGTAACATTTATTTTCAACATTGGAATGCATTTTGGTATTCATGTTTGAATATGGATGTGTTTGATGTTCTGGGAATTTCTAATACTTAAAAAAAGCCACAAAAGAACCCAGTGATGAGGCTCCCTCTGGCTTCCTGCTCAGCTGGGTAGAGAACATCACCCTTCGTACTGGTCCACTCACCCTCCCCAGCCTGCTGTCGCTATGGCTCACACTTTCTCCAGGAGAGGATGGAGATCTTAGCTAATTTTGCCTTTAAAGGACTTTCATTCCCTTTGGGCCTCATGCAAATAAGAAAAAAATAAGAAGCTGTGAAATGTTAACAGAGGACTTCATTAAGTAGTCTTGGTGATAGCATTTGCCAGGAATGGGGACAATTTGCTAGCAGACAATTGAGAGCTGACTATATATGCGTCCTAATTAAAATCGTAATTCTTCTTCTCATCGCGCTGGGATTCTGGGTCCTGTCTTCTGGCTGCTATAGGATATTAACCACAGCTAAGTCTTGCATATGCTTCACACATCACAAAGCTCTTCACATACCTTATTTTACTTAATCCACCCTCCTGACACTCTTTTGAGAAGGTTCTATCATCACCCTGATGTAGACACTTGAATGCCAAGGTTTAAAGCCATGACCAGCCAAGGTCCCATTGCAAGAGTGTGCCCCATGCCAGCCCTTTTCTGCGTCACCTGACCTCTCCCATCACCACCTAACCGTGGCCCTGGCAGGGGCTCAGATTATTTACAACAAACCCTGAGAAGGCCGCAGCAAAGAAAACAAAATAAAGCTAAATTTTACTACTGCCCCTTATTTTTGTTTTGAGTGTTTGAAGTGGAGATGTGGGTAAAGGAGAGATTTTGCGCTGGAAGCACTTTGAGAGGAAGGCAAGGGAGTGTGCGTGTTAACGGGAGTCCCAGATGGGCTGAGGCTGGGTCACTGAGCCCAGGCGTCACAGCAGGTGAGCTGGGGCCAGGGGGGTAGGACTGGCAGGTGCAGGGCTCCCTGGAAGCAGCAGCCTCAAGTCCAGGGGAGGTATTTTCACGGCAACAATGTTGAGGAATGGAGAGAATCATTTCCACTTTATGGATTAGGAAACAGAAGCTCAGAGAGGTTAAGAGACCCACCCAAGGTCACAGCGTGTGCTGGAGGCTGGTGTTTGAACCATCTGACTCCAGTTCTGGACTTTGGTTGACAGTCTCCGGTAAGCACAGACCATGACTGAGCTATATAGTTTCCTCTTCAGAAAGCAGAGGCTGACAACTGTTTTTCCCAGCTGTGCTCCCAAAATGCACAGGAAGCTGACGGGACACCTAGTTCTTACTGCTGGACACAAGCCCCATCTCACCTGCAGATCACAATCAACCAGAGACACCTCTGATCCTGCCGGGCACTCCTGGACCTGAGATCATCTCCGTAAACGACCATTTAGGGCAAAAGTCATCCACAGCCAGGCAGAGGCACCGCCCGCCCTGCCCTGCTGCCTCCTTGTCCAGAAGCCTTTTTACAAAGGCTGACTCCCTGGAATGGCTTTCTTAGCTCAGTCCGGGGCTGTGAGAAAAATGATTTCCATTCCCTGCACGGCCGGAGCCTTGGGCCTTTGCCACAGCCACTGTGATGGGGAGCATCTCCTCTGCTGTAAAGGCAACCCAAGGAGGGCCAGCTGGTACCCAGTTATGCCCTTCCACTGGGCACGGGATGGGGGACCGTGAATGGGAGTCTTCGGGGAGCCCACCCCCATCCCGGGACATCTCTGTTTCCAGTCTGGAGTGCCACCAGAGGTCCAGACGGCTCCTCTAATAGAAAAGTTGCTCACGACTTCACTGGAGGGAACAGAGCAGCTTTCAAGCCTCCTCCCTGAAACGCAACAATATCTGGTACCACTTGGCGTCTTGGGGAGAGAATTCATGTCCATAATTAGTTACTGTATATCACCGTTAGTACTCTGCTCAGGATTTACTGGGCAAACACCGTTTAACTGCACAATAACTACAGTCCTTGCTGCTTATTGGGTAATTTACTAAGGCTGGGAGGATGGGGCGGGAGGGACTCTGAATAGGAGGTATTGTAACCCCTTGAATCAAACTTTATGAGTTTGGGATTGGCAGAGAGGAGGCAGCTGGTAGCCAGCTCTCGTTGCTTTGTTTTGCAGAGTTGGCTGACAGACTGCTTCCTTCCCTTTCTTTATTGCAGGAGAGGTCTGGGGACTCAGATCTGGGGTTGCCCGGGGCTGCCTGGGGCTACAGAAGGCTTCTGGTAGAGAGGGTCTTTGGATGAAGACAAAGAAACTCAGCGGGAAGCCAGCAGCAGGAACCGGGCTTGGTGTCCTAGGGGCTCCATCCAGTCCTTCCATTTATCCCCTCCATCAGGCCTCTTTCTGTAGCTGGGCCAGTGGGTGGGTGGTGGGTGGGGCTACAGGGAATTGGCCTTGGCTGGCAGCATTGTGGTAATCTGAAACCCTCTCCTCTCTCACAAGTGCCATGTTGCTGGGGAGAAGCCATTCCTGGACGCCTCCCAGCCTCAATCTGCTTGAGCAAAGTCTGTCTTTGTTTGGCCCTAAACTCCCCTAACCTATTTAGACCACAGAGAAGGGGAAGAGACACAATAATGAAAAACGCAACGTGCAACATTGCCTTACGCAATCTAATAAATTACTCGGTACCCGGCTGCCAGCTCAAACTAAGCCCAATATTGCCTGCAGTAATTATTTGGATCAAATGCAGTTTATCTGCTTCATATTTGTGCTTCTGTGCTCAGTGGTAACTTATAAATGTCATCGTGGTGTTTATTCGTTATAATGAAACTTAATGGCATCAGAGGCCAGGAGAAGAGCTGGTGGGGCGGCAGGTTTAAAACAATCTCTTCCATCTCTGAAGAAGGGATGAACCAAGATAACACGGAACTGCCCCGCAGGGAAGAGGTCTGTAGGGATGGTAGTGTGCTCATGCTGTGGGATGGACGGAAAGAGCCAGGAGCTTCCTCTAGAGGCGTCCATCAGGAGGTGGAGAAGACTTGGCTGGGTTTAACCCTGGCACTGCCCCCGTCTGTCCTTGCTTCATCTCCTGAGGACATTTATGGGGGGAAGGTATTCAGTCTTGACAGCACTCGATGGCTGGCCAGATAAGAGATGGAGGCTGTCTAGGGTCTTGGGAGGCAACGATCTTGATGGATGGGGATAGAAATTAGAATCTCAAGGGCAGACTGTGCAATCTCTTAAAGGAGGTTTGGAAGAAGGCAGTGGGGGAGGGTGGAAAACAAAAGAAGGGTATCCTGGAGGGCCAAGAGAGGATGACCAGACAGGTAGAGGGGGCACAAGGCATGAACAGAATAGGGAGGAGCTGGCGGGGTGGAGGAAGCGTGCCCACCAGCTCTGCATAAGTAGGGACAAAGATGTACCATCGGTGTAGAATGAAGGGTCTTGGCTTCATACAACCCTGGACTCTGCCATCAACTAGCTGTATCGCTTTGGGCAAGTTATTTATCTTTCCCGAGTTTTATTTTCTCCTGTGGAAGATGGGAGTAATAACAGACACCTCTCAGGATTGCGGTGATGATTATACGAGGTGATGTGTATAAAGCGATGGACGCAGCATTTGGCACTCTGTGGCCGTGGCAGTGATTGGCACGTGCTAGGTGTTCCATGGCGGTCTGCTGAGTGAAAACACGAATATGACACTTCCCACCTGTGTGCATTGCAAAGCCGTCTTCCAAACAACAGGGCTTGGACTGGAACCTTGCAGCCATGCAAGGCTGGTCTTATCATGCCTTTTTACAGTGTGGAAGCAGAGGCCCAGGGTGGTGACAGTCACTTGCTCAAGGCTACCCAGCTGGTATATGGAGTGGGCGCTGGCTCTCCTGCCTCCCAGGACAGGGGTCCCTGGGCCAGTATGTGCTGGACAGCTCCCCATCTGGGTGGAGGCCTGAGCTCTTCTTTCCAACTGGCTGCCCTGCTCCTCTGAGTCAGTCATGGGCCTGGAGCTGTGCTGACATCCCAACTGAACGTGGAGGCAGAGGCAGGCGGGGGTGTCTCTGTCCATTTCTTCTTAATACTACCTTTGGTGTTCACTCATGAAATATTCATTCTGTCCCCTCAGTGACACGCTCATACAAGGCTCCCAACGTCATAAATATGGATGAAAATGATTAGTCATTGTTATTTCTCCCACTAGCCAGTCCCCTCCCGCAGTATGTCTCCTGTTTTGGTCTGAGCACAAGTGGGGCTGAATTGAGGGTGTTAACCTAGAACACTAATAATAGTGCCTTGCGTTTTATGGTTTGTCATGCAAAGCATCAGTACAACCATTGTGCGTGTTTTATCATGGCAACAAATTCACGGAGGAAAGAGGGTGAGTTTACCCATTTTACAGATGAGAAATCATAGGTCAAGAGACATCAAGGTCAAAATAAAGGTCACATGACTAATCAGGAGCCAAACTTATTACTGAAGAAAACATTAATAATAATAACTATTATTTTTGGACTCCTAATGAAATATTCTCTGGGAAGCTGAGTGTGTTTGCTTTATGTAAATAAACCATATTTCATGTAAATAAATAATAGCATCATTTACTTTATGGTTTGTAAAGAGTTTTCATTCCTGTTGTTTTACTGGTCCTCATGAAGTAAAAGTGAAAGTTAGTCACACAGTTGTGTCCGATTCTTTGAGATCCCATGGATTGCAGCCCACCAGGCTCCTCTGTCCATGGAATGTTTCAGGCTAGAATACTGGAGTGGGTTGCCGTTTCATTCTCCAGGGGATATTCCCAACCCAGGGATCAAACCCAGGTCTCCTGCATCACAGGCAGGTTCTTTACAAACTGAGCCACTAGGGAAGCCCTGTGGTCCTCATGAGGCAGGCTTAATTTATTCTCATTTGACAAAGCTCACACAATGAGTCAGTGGCAGAGCTGGCCTTAAACCATCATGTCCCAAAGTGGATTCCAAGGAATCCTAGTCCTAAAACATGCTCTATGGAAAATGTTTTGTGGTCAAGTAAGTTTGGGGAACTCAAATTTGGCCTTGGAGTACAGAATGAAGGAGGGCAAAGGCTAATAGAGTTCTGCCAAGAGAATGCACTGGTCATAGCAAACATCCTCTTCCAACAACACAAGAGAAGACTCTACACATGGACATCACCAGATGGTCAACACTGAAATCAGATTGATTATATTCTTTGCAGCCAAAGATGGAGAAGCTCTATACAGTCAGCAAAAACAAGACCAGGAGCTGACTATGGCTCAGATCATGAACTCCTTATTGACAAATTCAGACTGAAACTGAAGAAAGTGGAGAAAACCACTAGACCATTCAGGTATAACCTAAATCAAATCCTTTATGACTATACAGTGGAAGTGAGAAATAGATTTAAAGAACTAGATCTGATAGACAGAGTGCCTGATGAACTATGGATGGAGGTTCGTGACATTGTACAGGAGACAGGAATCAAGACCATCCCCCAAAAAAAGAAATGCAAAAGAGCAAAATGGCTGTCTGAGGAGGCCTTATAAATAGCTGTGAAAAGAAGAGAAGCAAAAAGCAAAGGAGAAAAGGAAAGATATACCCATTTGAATGCAGAGTTCCAAAGAATAGCTAGGAGAGATAAGAAAGCCTTCCTCAGCGATCCATGCAAAGAAATAGAGGAAAACAACAGAATGGGAAAGACTAGAGATCTCTTCAAAAAAATTAGAGATACCAAGGGAACATTTCATGCAAAGGTGGGCTCAATAAAGGACAGAAATGGTAGGGACCTAACAGAAGCAGAAGATATTAAGAAGAGGTGGCAAGAATACACAGAACTGTACAAAAAAGATCTTCATGACCCAGATAATCATGATAGTGTGATCACTCACCTAGAGCCAGACATCCTGGAATGTGAAGTCAAGTGGGCCTTAGGAAGCATCCCTACAGACAAAGCTAGTGGAGGTGATGGAATTCCAATTGAGCTATTTCAAATCCTGAAAGATGATGCTGTGAAAGTGCTGCACTCAATGTGCCAGCAAATTTGGAAAACTCAGCAGTTGCCACAGGGCTGGAAAAGGTCAGTTTTCATTTCAATCCCAAAGAAAGGTAATGCCAAAGAATGCTCAAACTACTGCACAATTGCACTCATCTCACATGCTAGTAAAGTGATGCTCAAAACTCTCCTAGCCAGGCTTCAACAGTATATGAACTGTGAACTTCCAGATGTTTAAGCTGGTTTTAGAAAAGGCAGAGGAACCAGAGATCAAATTGCCAACATCCTCTGGATCATTGAAAAAGCAAGCAAGTTCCAGAAAAACATCTATTTCTGCTTTATTGACTATGTCAAAGCCTTTGACTATGTGGATCCCAATAAACTGTGGAAAATTCTGAAAGAGATGGGAATACCAGACCACCTGACTTGTCTCTTGAGAAACCTGTATGCAGGTCAGGAAGCAACAGTTAGAACTGGACATGGAACAACAGACTGGTTCCAAATAGGAAAAGGAGTACGTCAAGGCTGTATATTGTCACCCTGCTTATTTAACTTACATGCAGAGTACATCATGAGAAATGCTGGGCTGGAGGAAGCACAAGCTGGAATCAAGATAGCCAGGAGAAATATCAATAACCTCAGATATGCAGATGACACCACCCTTGTGGCAGAAAGTGAAGAAGAACTAAAGATGACAGTGAAAGAGGAGAGTGAAAAAATTGGCTTAAAGCTCAACATTCAGAAAACTAAGATCATGGCATCTGGTCCCATCACTTCATGGCAAATAGATGGGGAAACAGTGGAAACAGTGGCTGACTTTATTTTTCTGGGCTCCATAATCACTGCAGATGGTGATTGCAGCCATGAGATTAAAAGATGCTTACTCTTTGGAAGGAAAGTTATGATCAACCTAGACAGCATATTAAAAAGCAGAGACATTACTTTGCCAACAAAGTTCTGTCTAATCAAGGCTATGGTTTTTCCAGTAGTCATGTATGGATGTGAGAGTTGGACTATAAAGAAAGCTGAGCACCCAAGAATGGATGGTTTTGAACTGTGGTGTTGGAGGAGACTCTTGAGAGTCCCTTGGACTGCAAGGAGATCCAACCAGTCCATCCTAAAGGAAATCAATCCTGAATATTCATTGGAAGGACTGATGTTTAAGCTGAAACTCCAATACTTTGGCCACCTGATGCGAAGAGCTGACTCATTTGAAAAGACCCTGATGCTGGGAAAGATTGAAGGCAGGAGGAGAAAGGGACAACAGAGGATGAGATGGCTGGATGGCATCACCAACTCGATGGGCATGAGTTTGGGTAAACTCCAGGAGTTGGTGATGGACAGGGAGGTCTGATGTGCTGCGGTTCACGGGGTTGCAAAGAGTCAGACACGACTGAGTGACTGAACTGAACTGAATTGAACTCAGAACCATAGCCCTCTTTGGGGGATTCTCCACACCCTTTGGCCACTTACAGGCTCTGGGAGTTTCTGTAGGAGAGACTTGTTTAGTTAGGGTTCACCCGGCTTCTCTCCACTTTATTTGGCCATGCATCCCGTATTTCACAGAACACCTATCAATGTGTGACAGAAATGCTGCTCCAGCGGTGTGTCTGTGTGATCCCTCTTCAGCCATATTTTCCGAGGCAATGAGGTTTGCAGCAGGGTTGGGAGGGCAGCAGGGAGGTGAGAACAGGGCAGAAAGAATGCTTGTAGAGCCCGTTGGAATGGAAGCCGTCCCCCCACCCCTCCGCCTGCCTCTTCTCTTTGCTCTACTCATAGGACTGTGAGTTCCAGATCATTCATTCAGTGTTGGGTGTAGGCAGTCCAGCTTACATCTGGGGTGGGATCAGAGGGGTTTCTTGACTGCCTGAGTGGGGGTCCATGGACAGCGCAATGTGGGGAGATATGAGAGAGGGCAGTCTATGGCCATGCGGAGAAATCCACATAGATATATACAGCAGGCTCTTGGTCATGTCTGCCCTTGAAGGTGATGGAGGAAGTCACTCCCTGCCATCTCTCAAATACACAGAGCTCCCCGAGGCAGAGTGGGAGTAAGAAGTCCAGGGTTTGGAACTTATGGCTGCTGGGGGGAAGGATGGGGGTAAGGGATGGTTAGGGATTTGGGGATGGACATGTACACTCTGCTGTATTTAAATTGGATAACCAAGGTCCTATTGCAAAGCACAGGGAACTCTGCTCAAAGTTTTGTGGCAGCCTGGCCGGGACGGGAGTTTGGGGGAGAATGGATTCATGTAGATGTATGGCTGAGTCCCTCTGCTGTCCACCTGGAACTATCACAACATTGTTTGCTAACTGGCTATGCCTGCTAATTCACCATAGTCGTGTCCAACTCTTTGCGACCCTATGGACTGTAGCCTGCCAGGCTCCTCTGTCCATGGGATTCTCCAGGCAAGAATACCGGAGTGGGTTGCCATGCCCTCCTCCAGAGGATCTTCCTGACCCAGGATCAAATCCGTGTCTCTTATGTCTTCTGCATAAGAACCTTTGGCAGGCAGGTTCTTTACTCCAATAGAAAATAAAAAGTTAAAAAAACCCCACAAAAGTAGAAAAACCAGGGTTTGAACCTTAGCTGTGTGCTTTTGGTAGACGATTTAATCTCTCTGAGCCACACTCACTTCATCTTCAAAACGGAGGTCACATCACCTACCCTGTGATGGCATGAGAACGAAGTGATGTGTGTCCTATTTGCCCCCCTAGCACCAGAACTGGCAGGCTAGCTCCCTCTCACCTCTCCCACTCTCCCCAAGTTCCCCCAGTATTCAGGACAAACGGCTTCTCCCACGTCTAAGCAGCAGGAGCATCTCCCCTGCCCCCTCCAGCTCTCCCATCACCCTGCCTTCTGCTAGTTCACTAAAAGCCTGTCTCCCCACTGGACTCAAAACTCCCTGGGGGCTGCAGTCATCTCTGCCAATGCCCCGCCTGTCTCCCTCAGGCCAACTCCCAACCGCCAGCATCTACCACCCTTCTTCTGAGGTCTTTCTCTTCATCTGCAAAGGCCACTCGACAGGAGTGCGGGGGAGCGAACACCCCGACCTGAGCAGCCCTCAACCAGTTACTGACAAGAGTGCTGTATAGACACCCTGATCTTTGGGTGACCTGACCGTGAGGCGTGGCTTCTGCATCACTTCCCAGAGCCTCCCACTGGGATGAGGCTTCTGCTGCCCCCCTATTTAGGGCCCGATAGTACTCCCAGTGGGGGACACCTTCTCTTTCTCATGCCAATGCCCTACCATCTTTTTGGCGCTTCCTGCACCTCTTGGACGAGTCCGTGCTTAGCATCTGCTTCTGGGGGAACCCGAGCTAAGACAAGGGCATCCTCCATGGGTTCTGCATCACCACGTCCTCCCCACCCCACCCCACCCCAGCACCAGGCACATGGTGGGTGCCTGAAAGAGAAATTTCTGACTCAGACACACAGGAGCCGGGAGCGCCAGCACTTGGAGTGCATGTTGTACCTCGGGCTGGCTGAGTGGGGCGCCCGAGGACCCCAGGGCAGGAGGGCTGCTCTTTCCATAGTTCTGGAAGGTCCCATCCTCTCTGCAGCTGCCCTACCTGACTCCCTGGTCAAACCTTGGTGGGCGCAGAGGACCCGTGGTCCAGCCAGCATCCTTCCTCGACGAGAGCACGGCTTGGTGTTGCGTTTTGAGACCCTTTCCCGAGTAATGGTTGAGAAGTACCTCTCTTGTACTGAGAATAGTGGTTATTCCCGGTGTGTTTGACTCGGAGGTTGGGGGGAGTACCTCTTCACTCTATTTATCCCACAGTCTGTACGCAGTTACTGAAACTGTCACCGTGTCCTATATTCCACAGGCCATTATGTGTATTTCAAACCATTATATAAATGGACTTGATTTGGTACTTCTGAATGTCATTAAACTCCTCCCATACCAGTAACAACACAGTTACCATAGAAACAAATACATTTGAGAAGGGAAGGCATAGGGAAGAAAGCAGATGGATTGGGGGGGGTGGGAAACGCACCCACCGATGACTATTTCCAGAACGCAGGGCCCGGCCGTGTGACACGGCCACTCCGAGGAGATGGGGTGAGCGCCTCCAGGTTTTTATTGACTCTCCTTTGATAAAAGGTCTGGATAATTCATCTCAGCCTGAACCTGCTCATTCCGGTACATAGCTCTAAAACTTTACGGCACCGCAGGCCATTAAGCACTCTCATTTATTCAGACTCTCCCACCCTGGGGAGGGACGTAGAGACGGGGGTGTTGCATTCAGCGATGAAAGCTCTGAGGCTGGCTGAGGCTGGCTGGCTGGGGAAGGGGAGGCGGACAGAGGAAGGGGGAGCTTGCCTGGGCAGAGCTGACATAGGGTGAGACCCCGGGATTTTGGCCAGTGGCTGCTAACTATCACTTGGTCATTGTCCTCAGTGTGGTGAGAATGACAAAACTGTAGACTCTTGGGGCTGAAGGGGTGTTTTCTATTGGAAACTCCATTAGGAGAGCCTAGCTGAGGAGCTACCCCTGGCCTTGGCAGGTAGTGAGTTTCCTGCCTTTGGAGGGATCCAAGTGTAGGTTGCAATGGCCTCTGATAATAAAGTTTGCTCCCAGGGCGCAGCTCAGATACCACTTTCTTCAGGAGGCTGTCGTGGCCCTGCTCACTTGGCCTGCAGTTTGACCGGTTTCCTCTTCTCTGTTCCCAAGGCCCTGCACACAGCTGGTTGCAGCCAGTGAGACACCAGGTTGTGATGGCGGTGCTGTCCTTTGGGACAGGGACGATGTCTTTACGTGCCAGGGGCCAGGCACAGTGCTGGGCACACAGGCTCTCAGCTGGTGAGCGAGTGAGCGCACGGCAGCGCAACATTCACAAGTATTTACATACATTGGTGCTGGCCGGGGCTATTGAGCCATCAGGAGAGAGTGAGGACTAGATAACCTTGGGTCCCTTCTGGCCTCAAGAATCTTTGATGGTATGGCTCTAAACCTGCTCTGATTATGCCTAAATTTCACTGTCTCCCAAGCCACAGTGCTTAACCCTTAAGCCTACTAACCATAAGGCTGAAAAGAAAAAAGCAAAACAAAAACAACCACAAAATCACCTTGACATGAAATATGTCTAAGCTCCCCCAGTGGCGGGCAGAGTTCCTGAGGTCGGAAGCTGTGTCCAGCCCCCGGAGCTCCTGTGCCCAACACAGTACTGGGCTCACCCGGGTGTGTTTCACGTCTGTGTCAAAGAACCTACTTCCTTTCCTTTCCTCCAGAGGTTCTTGCTTCTTGTTTCTTTCAAAACACTGCCCCCAAACCCATTTTCAGCAGACGGACATCCCTGTAGGACCCGCTCAATCGGTCACACCCACACCTCAAGGACTCAGCACAGTGAGATGGGGAAGTGGCTGGACTGAGGCTCAGAAGTCTGGCTTCAATCCTTTGCTGTGTTGCTTGCCAGCTACGCTGCTCCGGGCAAGCCCATCACTTTCCTGGGTCTCAGCTTCCCCTTCTCCAGGTGATCTCTGATGTTTCTTCTAGGAGTCTGTGATTGTCCAGCCGCCTGGTTCCAGCAGCTTGGGAGCCACAGCCCAGGGGCAGAGAAGATCATTGTGCTTGCTCTTCTTTCAATGTCTACTATGTGCAAACACGGTGCCAGGCTCCCGGGAGGTGATGGAAAACTAGCAGAACTTAAAGACTGAGAGCGGAAATAGGTCTGAGCTAAATAACTGCTAAATGAACTTCTGGGTACAGACTTAGCTAAGCCCTTGAAAGGAAAGGAATATAAGAGCATGGAACACAGGAAGTTGGTCTAAACTAGGGAGGGGTGGGTCTGAGGAGGCTTCACTGCAGAAGCAATACTTCAGCTGAGATCTGAAAGACTAGCAGGAGCCGCTATGGGAAGGGTCTGGGGATGGGGTGGTGGCATGTGTGGCCCGTATCCCAAGAGGAGAGACCAGTGTAGGCAAAGGCTCTATGGCAGATGGGAGCATGTTGTGTTGGAGAAGCAGAAAGAAGGCTGATGTGACTGAAGTTTTACAGTGTTACGGGGGCAAGGTGGAGCCAAAAGGGTCAGTAGGAACCAGATCCTGTAGGGTCTTATAAAACATGCCGAGGATTCGGCTATTTTTCCTAATGGTGATAGAAAGCCACTGGAATATTTTCAAGAGCAATGCGCCATTTTCAGATTTGCATTTTGAAATACTGCTCTGGCTGAAGTATGAAAAATGAACTGGGAGGGAAGAGGCTGGGCTTGATGGACCCAGAAGCCAGTTAGGAGAGTGATGATGCAGCCCAGGTTGGGGAGGGTATGATGGGTGAGGGCAGTGGCCGTCAGATGGACAGAGGTGGATGGGTTTGAGAGATATTCAGGAGGCAACATTTCTAGGTCTTGGTGAGAACTGGAGAGAGCAGCGAGGGAAAAGAAGTCTGAGAAGGAGCTCGGCAGGGTCTGTGGTCGAGGTGGCCCCCAGCTTGCTTTAAGCCAAGCAGGTCTCCTGGTAGGAATGGTGGCTGGAGAAACAGGCCTGGGATAAAGCTCCAAAATCCACCGTCCGATCGAGGCAGGAGAACAGAAATGGACAACCCATGTTCCAAGGCGCCGAGCAAATTAAATAACAATCATAAAGCACCCTGGAAATCTGAGTTTCGCCATAAATAATAAACAGGGACGTTATACAAATAATCGGCTTTGCAGCCCAGTAGAAGAAAACACATCAGCAAGAAAAATGAAATAAGAGAAAATGCACCCCCAAAGCCCCAACTAACAAAATGACAGTATTAGCCAGCACCCCGGGGGCTCTGGCAGGCAGTGAAGAGACTGTCTCAGGAAAATGACTGTGGGCCCCGGCGCTAGTAGTAAAGAACCTGCCTGTCAGTGCAGAAGATATGAGACGTGAGATTGATCCCTGGGTTGGGAAGATCCCTTGGAGGAGGGCATGGCAACCCACTCCAGTGTTCTTGCCTAGAGAATCCCCATGGACAGAGGGGCCTGGCGGGCTACAGTCCATGGGGTCACAGGAGTCAGACGCGACTTAGAGATGAAACCACCACCGCAGGGAGGATGAAAGCAGCAGTGCTGGGAGTCATACCTGCTTCCCGTAACTGGGTGAGAAGCAGAGGGTGCCTGTGCTTCTGAAGGTCCCGGACTCTGCCCCCTACCACATGTGCAGCCCAGGTAGATGGGAGCTTCACGGCAGGTCCACCTTGGTCTCAAAGGGGCACCCTGGCAGGGAGGCCAGGGCTGCACTGCCTCCCCTCTCCTCCTTCAAACGTCCTTTTCCTCATTCCCCCACCCTTCCCCCTCATCTCCCACTGCTAGAGTCTATGGCCCGGTAGCCTCTTCTGGTTCTGGAGAAAGACAGGGTCTTCCCTGGCCTGTGTCCCCCTGACTTTCCTGACTTTCTTGCACACCAGGCTGACAGTCTCCTGTGCTCTGCATTATGTTCTCCCGCCCCTTCCACCTTCTCTCTATTTTCAAGCCAAAGCCTTAGGGGCATCCCCTCTGACTGTGGCCTCAGCCCCTTCTTTCTGCCTTCTAAAAGCACTGGACTGGATGTCAGCAGACCTGGGTTGTGGTCCTGCCTCTACCAGGAACTTCCTACTGGCCCTGGGCCTCCCTGGGAGGGTGGGCTGTACTGTAAGTTACTGGGGTGGTTCGAGGTTCTAACACAGAGGAGGACTGGGCTTTCTGAGAGGCAGGCAGAGCCCCTCATCTGACACCACGGGGGAGCTTCCTATTCTGCCCGTGGATAGGATTCACCCTGGGCGAGCAATGTGCATGGAGCTGGAGAGTGGTTCTGGGCTCTCCAGGAGAAGTGGGTCATGGCAGAAGGATGGGAAGAAGAAAGGGAATGGTGTGTGTGTGTGTGTGTGTGTGTGTGAGTGATGTGAGAGCAATTCCCCCTGCAGCTCTGACGGGAAATACCTGCCTAGCGATGCCCTAGATGAGAAGATGGTCCATCAGTAGGAGGGGTGAGGAAGGAGGGCAGGTGGCTGCAGGACAGACACATCCCTGGCCGCCTCACCTCCTAGCCCTCCTCTCCGCTGATGTGTGTGGATCCTGGCCTCCTAAGAGGGACTGTAGTGCTGGCCTCGGAGGAGAGACAGAAAGGTAAGTCATAGGGAATTGCTGGGGACGTGAAGACTGGTGCTCTATGCCAGAGTGTTCTGTCTACTGAGCTCCTTCTCCGGATTCACCTTACACCCGTGGATAGCTTTCTGTATTCCTGCATTGCCACTCATGGCACTAATTGTTTTTGTTGTTTAGTTGCTCAGTCGTGTCTGACTCTTTGCGATCCCATGGACTGTGGCCTGCCAGGCTCCTCTGTCCATGGGATTTCCCAGACAAGGATACTGGAGTGGGTTGCCATTTGCTTCTAAACGGGATCTTCCTGACCCAGGGATCAAACTCATGTCTCCTGCATTGGCAGGCAGATTCTTTACCACTGAGCAACCTGGGAAGCCCACAAACTAATTGCCTAATTTCAAAATGGTTAGTCTCTAATGTGTGAGACACTGGGCTAAAGTCCAGGGACTGGCAAGGAAAGGAGGGAGCAGGATCCTTGCCTTTCTGAAGCTAACTCTTAGGTGGGACAATGTAATAAATGATCATCGATTAGGGTAAGTACGACCAAGTAAATAGGCTGGTTGTCACAATGGAGCACAATGGTGGTGGGGGGAATCTCACTTAGGCAAGGTGGTCCGGCAGGGTCTCTGTGAAGGTGACAGGAACCCTGAGATGCAATTGTGTGTTTTTTATCTGGAGCTCGAGAGGGCAGGGACTATATCTTATTTACTTTTTTTTCCTTGGCCACACTGCCTGGCCTGTGGGATCTTAGTTCTCAGACCAGGGATTGCAGCCATGCCCCCTGCAGTGGAAGCACAGAGTCTTAACCACGGGACAACCAGGGAAATCTTGTCTTCCTTACTTTTGAAGCTCCAGAGCTTAGAACAGTGGCTGGCACTTATTATGAAAAATTGGTATTATTTTTATGGTGCGTATTCACTGACTGTTTGATGAATAAATAAATGATCTCCTTCCAGCAGTTCCTACTTAAAGTACCATGTACTTAATCACATGAAGACAATTATGTCAAACAAACGTGACAGTCTCATGCCTAGTCTGTCTTTATTTGCTCCTTTCTTGTCGGCCTTTCATTGATTTTTGTCCATATTGCCACTCGATGCCTCAGATGTGTTGAGCACAAACAGGAAAGAACACACACACACTCAGACACACACATTTTACCGACCACTTCCATTCTTGCAAATGCTGCAGATTCTACCCGGGAAGCTATTACATGCTCCCAAATAGAGCAAACCTCTCATTAACTATCACATGCCCCCTTAAACGATCTTTGAATAGTGTTTTCTTTTTTATTGCTTTGTGTAGTTTAACGGCACCAATTGTGATTACTCTAGCTTATGATAAACCCCAGATCTATAAAGCTCCTGTTCATTCATTATTTTTCTCTTGCTCCTTCTCAAGCTGTTATTTTTTTTTGGGGGGGATGTAGCAAGGAGGGGAGACTGGAGGGAAAATAAAATAAAAAGATACAAAAATTAACAAGGAAACAAATGAAATAGGGGACCACTTCTTCCTGGGTGACAGACACTCTATTAGATACTGTTAAACAGAACAAATATGCCTCAATGCAGCACAAGTAGGTCTTGCATATTTATTCTAAATGGCAAATATAATGATCACCATCTTATCTTTCATGGAAGAAGCAGCTAATTGTTCCAATATCTCACTAATTTCAACATCTGGGAGAAAAAAATTATAATTTTTTTCAAGCTATTGTACCAAGTGTTCAATTTATAGCAAGGTGTGTAGGGCAGTGTGGACAGAGATGTCTGCTTCTTGATCTATGTCATAGCTACTATTCCAGTTCAATTATTAATATGTGGAAGTTATAATCATTTTGAGTATTGGTACAAGATAATTATAAACCATAAAACAGCTCCCCATGCTTGCTGATGCTTCTTTGTTATGTGCAGACGTGTTGGGGTTTGAGCATGTGAGCTTTCAAAAGAGAAAAAAATGTGTAATATGGCACTTGGGGTAGCTAGACTGGCTGGAGTGGGAGCAGAGAGACATCTGCCTCCTTTCCAGGCCCCTCCCTCTTCCCCTCCTCATGCGTCTCACCCCTCCGGGGCCAAAGCCCACCCACCTCCAGCATCTCCCCTTCGGCCCCACCAACACACCCACCTCCTATCCTGTCTCCTCTTTGTTAGCTGAGATTTGTAACTCCTCATACAGGGTGGTTTAACTTTCTTGCCACCCCCTCATCTCCTTGTTTACATAGAAGCAGCTTCAGCTACTGTGTGTGGGCATGAATGTGCACTGGGGCATTGGGGAGAGGCGAGAACCACAGGCAGTGAGGAAGGCAGAGATGGGGGGCAAGCTGTTCTGTTACTTCCTGGCCATCGCTGATGCCTCTGTTGCCTTCTGCTTGATTCTCAGTTCATCTTTACTAGGGGGAAGGTATAGATTGGGCTAAAGCACCTAGAATCGCTCATTCCCAGCCAAGTGGATTACAATCCGTTGAAAGGAATAACCCATTTTTATGGCTTGTGTGTGTTTGAAAAGGGGTTCAAAGAGAAGGGGCATTGTTTCAGCATCTTGCTTTTTTTAACAAGAAAAAACTATTTAAAATGCCACCTGGAAGATAGTGAAAGACAGAGGAGCCTGGACTGCTGCAGTCCATGGGGTCACACAGAGTCAGACACAACCGAGCAACTGAACAACAAAAAGGATTTCCCTGGTGGCCCAGTGGCTAAGAATCCATCTTCCAATGCAGGGGACATGGATTCCACACCTGTTTGGGGAACTAAGATCCCACATGGACACTAGAGAAGCCCACTGGCCACAACCAGAGATCCCGTCTGTGTCAACAAAGGTCCTGTGTGCTGAAGCCAAGACCTGACCCAGCCAAACTAAAGACATAAAGACCTGTTAAAATGCCATCTTATGACCAGTGCAAGGTCGATGCATGAAGCAAGGCACTCAAAGCCGGTGCTCTGGGACAACCCAGAGGGATGGGGTGGGGAGGGAGGTGGGAGGGGTGCTTAGGATGGGGAGACATAGGTGCACCCGTGGCTGATTCATGTCAATGTATGGCAAAAACTACCACAGTATTGTAAAGTAATTATCTTCCAATTAAAATAAATTAATTTAAAAAATGCTGTTTAGCTTAGTTGTTGCACAAAAGTAAGGCTAAGAAGTAGCTTTACTAAGTAGCTAAGCAGTAGCCATTCTTAGAAGTAATCAGATCCTAGTCTTGCTCCCAAGTCCTCTTCTAGTCCCCCCAACTTTCTTCCTTCTTTCTTTACTTGAACAATGTCTAAGGAGCTATTAAGGATGCACTTGCTTTTCTTACCATTTTCCTAAGCTCTGGTTCAGGGCATTACCACTGTACCTTTCTTTGCAGCAAATGTATTTAAACTTCTTTTTAGGAAGACAGGCTTCCCAGGTGGTGCTAGGGGTAAAGGACCCACCTACCAATGCAGGAGACATAAGACATGTGGGTTTGATCCCTGGGTTGGGAAAATCCCCTGGAGGAGGGCATGGCAACCCACTGCAGTATTCTTGCCTGGAGAATCCCACGGACAGAGGAGCCTGGCAGGCTACAGTCCACGGGGTCCCACAGAGTCAGACACCACTGAAGAGGCTTAGCATGCACGCATGCATGCACATAAGAAGAGACACCAGAGCATTCTCTCTCTCTCTCTACCATGGGATGACTCAGTGAGAAGGTTGCTGTTTGCATACCACAGAGAGAGCTCTCACCAGAACCTGACCATGCTGGCACTTTGATCTTGGATTTCCAGTCTCTAGAACTGCGAGAATATAAATTTCTGTGTTTAAGCCACTCAGTCTGTGGTATTTTGTTATGGCAGCCTGAACCACTTATGAAAAGTGGGAGGAGTCAAATCATGTTCATCATCCTTTGTGATATGATTCTTTACAGGCCTCAAGATCTGGAGTCAGTATCCTTCTACTGGGGTCAGACACTTGGAACTTGAGCTTTCAAATCCATCCCAGCTCCTGACTTTTTTGGTTCCCCCATTCCCTGGGAGCCTTATTTCAGCTTCTCTAATGAGCATTGCCAGCGAGCAAATGTGTCTATTCAGCACCACGGACAGAGCCATGCTGTCAGTTCCCACAAATTAGAAGTTACTGCCTTGCACTCTCAAGAAGGTGGTGGTGGGAAGGGACGGCTGGGCTGAGAGAAGAGTCAGGAAGGAAGACTGCCTGGCAGGATGCAGAAAATGCAGCCTCAATCCTGGCTGTGCTCAGCCATGGGGCTCGTACAAATAAGGAGGAACTTGTTGATGCTGTTGCCTTCTTATAGAGGCAGGCAGTGAAACCGGGGAGGTGATACTCTGTGTTTAATTGCACTGTCCCAACTGTTGTCAAACTGTTACCATGATGGGTCCTGGCAACAAAGCTCTAGCTGGTGAGGCATTAGCTAGAGCACTCTGGGGAGCACGCGGGAGTGTGGGTATCATGGTCTAGAAGCTGGGAAGAGAGCCAGCTGAGGAGCTTAGGAAGAGGGCACTGGAGCTATGCTGCAGTCTAAGTTTGGGGCTAGAGATGGTACAGGTGCGCTGTCTTTTCTATGCCTGGAATGGGAATGAGGCTACAGGGGGCACTGGGCCTTGGGAAGGGAGGGGCCCGGCTCATGGCAATCTGGGCTGGTGAGAAGCCAGGGCTTCATTTGTCTGACTTTAATGAATAAATGGCATCCCCAGCCATTGTTTATCTACTTTTGAATCCTGACAAACAATCTGTGGCATCTGATGGAGAGGGTTATTAGCTGCACGGAGACAGATGGCTGGGGATGAGGGGATTGGCTCTTTATTACAGCGGGCCCAGAAGTGACAGCCCTCCTCTCATGTCCCAGTCTCCACATCAATGCCAAGACCTTCTCCACCCCGCCACCTCCTGCCTTCTGTGGCCCAGTCAAGCATCCGAAGAAAGACCCAGTACTAGAGGAAGACAGAATGGCCTGTGAGTAAGAGGGAGAGGTAGGGCTGAAGGAGTTGGAAAAGAGGGCAGGTTTTTGAGTGGAAGTCCTCTGAGAATAAAGAGCTCTGCCTTATTCTTCTTTAGTATCCTCCCAAGTGCCCTGTGAGGTGCCGTTAATTTCAATTAGCATTCAAGAAATATGAACGTTAAGGAGAAAGGCCGTCAGGTCTGGATTAGAAAAGATAATAGAAGCAGATTTAGTTGAGCCAGGTGGGTAGGTGAGGGACAAAGGAAAGGGGAGAGACAGGAAGAGAAGGAGGGGACCTAAGGGGAGGAAGGAAGAGAGCGTAGGAAAAAAATGCTCATGAACCAGTACACAGTGTTTCTTCCCCATGTTACTATCCAAACGGCTTCATGGAAACCAGCCTCATCGGTCTGCTGTCCTTTCTGAGAAGCCCCAGGGTCTTTCTCCTGCTGCCACAGCTGTAGGCAGAGCTTCCTCCCTCCCCATCACCCTGAGAAGGCAGGCTCCCACTGACCTTCATTCATTCTCCGGAACTTGTCCTTGGCCATGTAGCCCAGCACCAGACAGCATCCTCTTTTCTGGAGGCCCAGCTCTGGAAGGAAAGCAAAAGTGGGTGAGCTTGGAATGGGTCAGGGGTCAGTGAAGGTCCTTTTGCAAGAGATATGAAGCTTGTTGCTCTTATAAAAGGGCTACTTATTCAACAAACATTTAGAAAGCACTTGGTCCAGGCATGATTTTTTTTTCCAAAACTTTCATCAGGTTTATTTCTAGGATTTTCATAATTTTAAGATGTTGCAAATGTGATTTGTATTTATTTATCAGTGTATAGTTACTTTACAAAGTTCTGTTAGTTCTGCTGTGTAGCAAAGTAAATCAGTTATACGTATACATATATCCTCTCTCTCTCTTTTTTTTCTTTTTTTCGGATTTCCTTGCCATTTAGGTCACTACAGAGCATCGAGCAGAATTCTCTGTGGTATAGAGTTGGTTCTCATTAGTTATCTGTTTTATACAGTCCAGGCACAACTTAAGGCCAATAATTTGCTTATTTGATCTTCACAACTCCACTATGATATATTCTATGATATACCACTATTATCCCCATTTTTATATTATATCCGCATTTATGTGCATATCAGGTAGGTGGTCTTAGATGAAAGAGCTGGTAGGGGGCAGAACCAAGAGTTTGAACAGAGGCAGCCTGACGGCAGAGTCCACAGTCATAACCTTTACTCTCTAGGTTAATGAGTCCCCAGGCTTGAAAGGGGTATGCCCAGATTACATCGGGACCGTGGTGAAGCCAGAGGAGAGGCAGAGTCCAGCCAGTGGTGTCCAGGACGGAACAGCACAACCAGACACAGTGGAGGATTTAGGGGGAGACACAGGGGCCAAGGGGCTTCCCAGGTGGCACTCGTGATAAAGAACATTCCTGCCAAAGCAAGAGGCATGAGAGAGGCAGGTTCAATCCCTGGGTCGGGAAGATCCCGTGGAGGAGGGCATGGCAACCCACTCCAGTATTCTTGTCTGGAGAATCCCATGGACAGAGGAGCCTGGCGGGCTACATTCCATGGGGACTGCAAAGAGTCAGACATGACCGAATGACTGAGCGCACACACACACCCATCTGTCCTTTACTCCTGATTTGCCATCAGCACTTGTGGGTTCTGAAACAGGTTTCTCTTTGGATTCCCCACAGCCTCTGCATGAGGGAGGCAGGTCAGTTATTACTGTTCACACTATGCAGATAAGAAAACTGAAGTTAAAAAATGTTAAATGTCTTCCCATGATTCTTGCAGCCTCCCCACCCCCACCTCTTTGCTTTAAGGTCATACAGATGTGGCAGCTGCCATGAACTGGGAAAACGGATAAGGGGTGTGATTTCCAGAGGCAGGGATGGCGCTGCAACTTCTCCCAGGCTCTGTCAGCCTCCCGGATGCCTGGCTGCTCCCTCCATCGGTCTCTTAGAGAAGGAGGGGGCCACGGAGGGATACGTCACAGCATCTTCTTCCCCGACCCTTGGTGATACTCTGAGCCCCGGCTGGTCGGCATCTAGGCTGCCAGAGCGTAGAGAGGCTGGGCTCCTTCTCCTCCAGCCCTCGCCCCACCTCCTGTGGTCCAGGCCCAGCCTCTGGGAGCAGCAGAATGAAAGGGCCGGAGAGACAGAGATAAGTCAAGCTCAGGGGCTCCCGCCCCAGAGGAAAACAAAGCGTGGTATGTGGTGGCAGAATGCCATGGCCCAGGGAGGTCGCGGGCTTTGATCTCTTGATTCTTTAAAGGGGTTTATTGACTATCAGTAAAGAGCAGAGCAGCAGATCTGAGCATGCCTTTTCCAAAGGCACTCACTTCTCTTCCTTTCTCTCCACGCTCGCTCGTCTGAAGGCACAGCCAAAACGCCCTCACTTCAAACAGCCTTACATCTCAGGCGCCCAAATTGACGATGTTAAGTTCCCTCATCCAAGGCCTCGGCCCTTTCTTCAGGGGCTCCTGCTCTGTCGAAAGCCATGCGGATCAAAGCCCCTTTGATGTTTACTTACTATATTTGTGGATCCTTTCTAACAACCACCTTCAAGAGGCAGGAATGCAGCCTTCCAGGAGGAGGGGCTGCGGAAGCTCTAGCTGTGAGGTGGCTCTGAGCCCCAGCAAACAACAGCTTCTAGCCCGGGACCCTATTGAAACCTCAAGATGCTGACGACAGGCAGTTAACCAGCCCGTTATAATTGCATGCGTATTGTTCATCATGAGAATGACACAATTGCTGATGATTCCTATTATATTTTCCACTGACTTCCTATGCTCATCTGAAGCACATAGCAGCAGCTCCTAATGAGAAAGGGAGCTTGGGTTTGGGTGCTTGCACTGAGCCCAGGAACAAACTCTGGCAGAAGAGTGCGGGCAGAAGACTCTGGGTGAATTTCAGCCACTGCTCCTGCAGGGCTTCCTGGGCCATCCCCTCACCTCTCAGGGAAATGGAGGGGCATGGTCCTCCTACAGACGTAGAGACTGTGGATCACCTGCTGACTTTGAGCTGACCGTCTCTGCCACCCCAACCCACCCTGCCCTATGTCTCGTGATGTGCCACCAAGGGTATTGCCCACTGAAAGAGTCTGTGTATACACACGGTTATTACAAGTAAGACTCTCATGGACCATGTTTGATTTTTGCAAATGAGCAGGAAAAGACTTTTTTTTTTATTTATAAAAAAACCTGATTAATAAAAGAAATGGAGGCTGAAGCAATTTCTCAATGTATTTGGCTCATTTAATTTGACACGTGTGGGTTAGTCTTAATTATTTAGGCATCTACATTACAAGGCACTAATAAGCACACTGCAGAAATTTATTAAGTGAGAGAGGGCTCTCTGATTAAGTCTTTACTGAAAAGTGGGGAGAAGCCACTGGGATCTTTGCAAGAACAAGCAGGTTGGGGGATTAACTATGTGAGAATGAGCTGGCTATCCATATATGAAAACAGGATATTCTTGGGAGAGATTTGCAGAGCTAAATTAGAGGTCATTGGTGCTACATGAAGAAGCAGGTCAGGGCCAAGGTGTGATTCCAGGAGAATCTGGAAACACAGGTGTGGTCAAAGTGACCAGAGAGAACCGTGCAGGGAGCAGGAACCAACGGCTTCTGATTGGGAAAATGCCAACAAGCCAGATCAGCCAGGCTACTAGTGGAGAGATGACGGAACGTGATAGGAGAGGCATCGTTCACACTGTGAGCTGGGTCAGCCACCAGACGACCAACTTCTTGGTCAGGTGGTGTGGGACCGATGGTGGAGACAGATCCCAGATGCCCATTTTATTTATTTATTTTTAAGACTTGTTTGTTTTTGATGTGGATCATTTTAAAAGTCTTTGTTGAATTTGTTATGATATTGCTTCTGTTTTATGTTTTGGTTTCTTGGCCTCATCTATATGGGATCTTAGTCCCCCCAACCAGGGATCGAACCCACATTCCCTGCATCAGAAGGTGAAGTCTTAAGCACTGGACCACCAGGGAAGTCCTCCAGATGTATGTTTTAAAACAGCAAGATGTTGGGGTCTTCTCCATGTAGACTTTGGGGCTGCAGCTCTCGGCTACTAATCAGTAGCAGAACCACCAGATGCACTGAAAGAGCCCACGGAAAGAGACTGATGTGAATGGAGCCATCCTGGCTTGAAGGGCAGTTCAGAACAAAGAAGGCCAGGGTCACCTGCCTCTGGAGGTTCGGAGCGTGCTGTCTCAGGAGAACAAACAGTTAGGAGACACTGCTACACAGGGAGGGGCTTCCCTGGTGCCTCAGCAGTAAAGAATCCGCCTGCAATGCAGGAGCCGCAGGAGACACGGGTTCGATCCCTGGGTCAGGAAGAGCACCCCCCGGAGGAGGGCATGGCAATCGGCTCCAGTAGTCTTGCCTGGAGAATCCCATGGACAGAGGAGTCTGGCGGGCTACACTCCAAGGGGTTGCAAAGAGCTGGACACGACTAAAGTGACTTAGACGGATGTTCCCTACACAATGAAGCACTGCCTGAGAAGGCGTATGTTTCTTAGCGAGAATGCCAGGTTGCACCCCAAGGACTCCCAGCCTTTAGGCTGTGAGCCACAAAAGGGTAGGGATAGTGTCTTTTTAGGCTCAGGGTCCGTGGTTTGAAGCACAGTGCCTGGCACATGGCAAGTGATCAGGAAAAGTCTGATTTAATGAAAGAGATGACTGAGAAATAATGGGTAATGACCAGTACTCTCTGACCCAGGCCAGAGAGAAGTCAGATGGGCTTGACCGAGGCACAATGGATTAGGTCAGGTGAGGACGGCCTGGAGTGAATGAACGCTGTAACTCATCAGAACAGGAGTCTGGGAAATGTGCAGTTTCCTCTCGGGAGGTATAAAACAGGATGGCTTCATAAAAGGAATGGTTTTCCTTCAGTTTCTGAGGGTGAGGATGGGACTTTTTCTAGCCTGAGGATTCCTTTATTCTTCCTAGTAATCATGATATTGCGGAGATATTATTTCACATTTGTGGGATACTTATTTTTTCACGATACTGTTATATTCACTGTCTTATTGGGTGTTCACAGGAGCTCCATGAGGCAGGCAAGGCAGAAGTGATTTCCTCCATTTTGGTTTCAGAAACAGGCTCAGAGAAGTAAAATGACAATTCAAAATGCACAGTCTAGCCTGGCCGGTGCTCAGGCTGGAACCCAGGTCTGATTTCTGACTTAATTCCTAGGGTGGGTCCCCTGATCCCAGGGCCAGCCAATGCTATGAATCAAGACAGACACTGAGGGACTTCTCTGGTGGTGCAGTGGTAAAGAATCCACCTTCCGAAGCAGGGGACATGGGTTTGATCCCTGGTGAGGGAACTAGGTTCCCACATGCCTCAGGGCCACTAAATCTGCCACTAAACAACTGCTGAATCCACACGCCTCAATGAAAGATCATACATTCCAAGAGCCTGCATGATACAGCTAAGAGCCGACATGGCCAAATAAATAAAATAAACAAATATTTTTAAAAAGACAGACATAGAAGTGGCAGCAGAGATCAGTGGTCCTGTGGAATCATGAGGTGAACTGGGTTCCCCTAAACTTGATGCTGAAGTCCTGACTGCAGTATCTCAGTGAAAGTGAAAGATGCTCAGTTGTGTCCGACTCCTTGTAATCCTGTGGACTATATAATCCATGGAATTCTCCAGGCCAGAATACTGGAATGGATAGCCTTTCCCTTCTCCAGGGGATCCTCCTAACCCAGGGATCGAACCCAGGTTTCCCGTATTGCAGGCAGATTCTTTACCATCTGAGCCACCAGGGAAGCCCAAGAATATTGGAGTGGGTAGCCTGCCCCTTCTCCAGCAGATCTTCCGGGCCCAGGAATCAAACCGGGGTCTCCTACATTGCAGGCGGCTTCTTTACCAGCTGAGCTAACCGGAAGCCCACAGCATCTCAGAATGTGTCTTTATTTGGAGATAGAGACTTGACCAAGGTAATCAAGTTAAAATAATCATTCAGTTCAGTTCAGTTTAGTTGCTCAGTCGTGTCCGACTCTTTGCGACCCCGTGAATTGTAGCACGCCAGGCCTCCCTGTCCATCACCAACTCCAGGAGTAGGGGGACTCTAATCCAATATGGGGCTTCTCAGGTAGAGCAGTGGTAAAGACCCAACTGTCAATCAAGAGATACAGGTTGGATCCCTGGGTTGGAAAGATCCCCTGGGAAAGGAAATGACAACTTACTTCAGTATTCTTGCCTGAAAAATCCCATGGACAGAGGAGCCTGGCGAGTTATAGTCCATGGCTTTGCAAGAGTCAGACGCAACTGAGTGACTGAGCATGCATGCATGCAATCCAATATGACTGGTGTCCTCATAAACAGGGGAAATTTGGGACAGATACACACCTGGGGCAATGCCATATGAACATGGAGAAGGCTGTTGATAGGTCACAAAGGGAAGCCTAGAACAGAGCCTTTCCTCAGGCCCCTTGGAAGGAACCAAGCCCGCCAGCATCTTTTGTGGACTCCTGGCCTCCAGAACAGGTGGTGGTGGTGGTTTAGTCGCTAAGTCGTGTCCAACTCTTGCGACCCATGGACTGTAGCCTGTCAGCCTCCTCTGTCCATGGGATTTTCCAGGCAAGAACACTGGAGTGGATTGCCATTTCCTTCTCCAGGGGATCTTCCTGACCCAGGAATCAAACCCAGGTCTCCTGCATTGCAGGCAGATTCTTTACCAACTGAGCTATGTGGGAAGCCCTCCAGAACTGGTAGGCAATACCTTTTTTGATGTTTAAGTCATCCAGTTTGTGGCCCTGTGTCACAGCAGTCCTAGCAAGCTAATGTAGATAGGAAGAGCGGAGGAACCGGTTCTTCTCTGTGGCCTGGTATTTTCGTTGATCAAGACTCTTTGACCCCCGTCTCTTAGTCATGGGGGACTCAGTGGGCAGTATCACATAACCACTCAGAAGGCTCCTGAGAGGCACCAGCCGACTAGAGGGCAGTCAGAGAGGCTGCTAGGATGGGACAGCGGGGGTGGCAAGCACAAGAGATGATGGGAAAGCGGGAAGGTGGGGGGGGGGCGGAAGAGAGGGCTGGCTATGTGTCTTCTGAATTTTTATTTATTTATTTATTTAGTTATTTCTGGCCGTGCTGGGTCCTCGCTGCTGCTCGGGCTTTTCTCTAGTTGCAGGGAGCAGGGGCTACTCTCGAGTTGTGGCCCATGGGCTTCTCATTGTGGTGGCTCCTCTTGTTTCAGAGCATGGGCTCTAGGGAGCACAGGCTTCAGCAGTTGCGGTTCCTGGGCTCTAGAGCGTGGGTTCAATAGTTGTGGTGCCTGGGCTTAGTTGCTCTGAGGTACGTGGGATCTTCCGGGACCAGGGATTGAATGCATGTGTCCTGCATTAGCAGGTGGATCCTTCACCTCTGAACTACCAGGAAAGCCACTAGCTGTGTGTCTTGATGTCAACCCAGAATGCCTTGAGCATTCCTGCTCTCAGTGTGTGGATGACATTGGCCCAAAGAGTGCTTGCTTAGCGCCCCAGCCAGAAACAAATGGGCTGTGAAGTAATCGCAGATAGAGCTGGTGACAGTGGACAGGTACCGGGTCCTGCTCTCTCACTTGAGGCTATTTGAGGCATTTGGAAGCCCACCTGTTCCCACCCTGCCCAGTCCCAGTGGTTCAGGGATGCTTGCTGAGAACTATCCTTTTATGTTCGTTGTTGTTCAGTTGCTAAGTTGTGTCCAACTCTTTGTGACCCCATGGACTGCAGCATGCCAGGCTTCCCTGTCCTTCACCATCTCCCGGAGTTTGCTCAAACTCAGGTCCATTAAGTGGGTTATGCCATCCAATCTCAACTTCTGTCATCCCTTTATCCTCCTGCCCTCAGTCTTTCCCAGCATTGGCATCCACTTATTATCTGAAGCTATTAGATGGAGCATGTCCCTAGGAGCCTACTGAACATGAAATAGAGTGTGGTGGGCAAGCAGTTTGGTGTTGTTGTAGCAAAGATTTCAGGAGTGGAGAAAGTGAGGCAGGAGACAAAGCCAGGGACGAGATTCTGGGGGACCTGGTGAGCCTTGCCTTGGAGTCTGCATTTTTTCTACAGAGTGCTTGGCAGAAGACAGGCCAGACTTGCGTCTTCTAAAGATCATTTTAGCATGGATGCCGATGATGACTGGGAGAAAGTAAGCCCAGACAGGGAAGAGCAGCTGTGTGACCACTGCGGCCCTCCTGGCAAGAGGCGATGGGTGGATATGTTCCCCCTCTTCCTGCTCTCCCAGGACAGCCTGAGATGAGAAAGCAGGTGAAAAGACCCTGGGCTTCTCAGGGGGACGTCACAGCCTCCACATCCCCACCACCTTGACATGGGAGAGCAGAGCAGGGGCTGAAAATAGCTCCCCAGATGGTACCTGAGAGCAGATGGCAAAGACGTCAGCTGGACCTGGCTGGAGTCACGCAGAGCACCTGGGGGCAGTGGGACCACGTGGGCTGCAAAACCACCAGCGCCAGCTGGAGCCTTGCTTCAGCCCTGAACAGTCCTCAGGGCTTCTCCGGGCTTTACTTTTCTCATTTACAAAATGTGGATACTGCTAGTAAGCCCCTCCTCACTTGGTTGACATGCAAATCCAATGAGACAGCACTTGGTATAAGGACCTTGAATAAAGCGCCCGATGAGGGTGAAATTGAAACAGAACATCAGACTGCAGTCTAGAGGTGATCAAATTTTCCCTTCCTCCTCCTTTGTTTGTTTTTTTTTTTTAAACAGATGCCAAAGGGGCGACTCAGGGACTGAGATGCCCTGCCCAGGGTGATTCAATGAGCTGTTAGGGGGCGTCTCTGAAGATTAGTGTGGCAATGTCAAGTCAATGGGGCTGGAGGAGTGAAGCGAGGCAGGAAGACCAGCCGGGGGTGTTGCAGGCGAGGTCAGAAGACCACAGGTGCTGGAAACAGAGAGTAAGTGGCAACTCAAGAGATGTTTGTCAGCCTAGACAGTAGGCTACGGGGCAGAGAGGCTCAAGTAGGGGAACAGGAAGACCCCACAGGGTCTTCAGTGGGGAGACTGGAGGAAGCGAGGGGCGTAAGTCAGAAGCGATTGACAAAGGAAGCTGATTGCGGGTGACAACGGTGACTTTCGGTATCTGGAAGTCCCCAGGTGGACAGGTCCTGGGTGATCACATGAGCCCGAGTTCGGATCTGAAGAAACACATCTTAAAGCAGCTTCACTGCCCTTGGAGAGCGAATACCGTGGTCTGTGGACCAATTCACGGGGTGACAACTTGCACACAAAGCAGGAGGAGGAGACAGCCAGCCTCTGCTATGATGCTGCCGCCCGCCACCCCTCCACCACCCGCGCACACTCACAAACCGGCAGCTATAAGACCCAACCCACAGGGACCCCCTGGTGGTCCAGTGGTCAAGAATCTGCTTTGCAATGCAGGGGACGCAAGTTCGGTCCCTGGTCGAGGAACTAAGATCCCACATGCTGTGGAGCAACTAAGCCTGAACACCGCAGCTACTGAAGCCCACGAGCTCTTGAGGACGAGTGCCATAACTGGAGAGTCTGTGCACCGCAAGAAAAGACCCCACACGACGTAACAAAGATCGAAGATCCCACGTGCTGCAACTAAGACCCAACACAGTCAAATAAATAAATCAATATTTTAAAAATTCAACCCACAAACACTCATCGAGAGCCACGATGCTCAAGACAAAAATCCATAACACAGGCTTCCTCCCAATGAGATTACAATCTGGTTGGTTATATCAGGCAGAGGTCCCCAACCTCCGGGATCTAATGCTTGATGATCTGAGGTGGAGCTGATGTAACAATAATAGAAATAAAGAGCAGAGTAGATGTAATGCCCTTGAATCATCCTGAAACCATCCTCTCCAGCCCTTCGATCCATGGAAAAATTGTCTTCCACGAAACTGGTCCTTCATGCCAAAAACACTGGGGACCACTGATATAGGCAGGACATCACCTGTGAAAATATTCAAAGACAAGCTACAGTTCAACTAAAAAAGTGTCATGAGGCTGAGCTGGCTTTATTTCTACATGAACAATAATTGCTGTGTCTTGAGGAGGAAAAGGGAGCTGTGTGGGGTGGGGTGGCCATCTCAAAGGGCCTGGGGGTCTGCTTACTTGTCTAGGGCTTGCCTTGGTTGGGTGTCGGTACCCATGGCCTCTCTCATCACAAGCCATCCTGCCCAGCGATGGCCCCCTGGGAGGCAGGATGCTGCAGGGTCACGTTTGGAAAGCTCTCGCCGAGATTCTACTAAACTGCTTTCTGCTCCAGGTCTGCCTGATCCTGTTTTCAGCATAATCACTCACATCCCAGGCAATAAGGACGCCCGTAAATCACACAAAGATAACAGTTTACCGATCAAGCTCTCTAGCAAAGAGCCCTGACGAGAGGGATAGTAAAGGTTTATTAATCCTGACTAGTGCACGACTCTGGGCCTCTAGGACAAGTAATAAATGTTTAATAGCCCAATAATACCTGTTTCACAATTTTTGAATCTCATTGCTTGCTAACGCTAAGTTTATTAAAGCACTATAAACTTTACATTGTTGTAAAGACATAATTGCTCTTTCATTGCTAATTTCATATGAGTTAATTATATTAGAACTAAGTTTTTTTCCCCATCCATATTAAGTATCAATTAGTTCCCTTAAACTATTGATTTGTATTTAATTAACTATGCTATTACATACCAATTAAATTCTTATAAGAGAAATCTGAAACAGCTGTGGTCTGAAATTCAGTTTTAAAAACAATGAATTACATACAAAGCTTACATCCAGTGTTCCTCTTTGAGGAAGTGTTGGCAATCATTGAGATAATTCCAAAAAGCTTTTGCGGTCACCAACCCTTCCTCACTAGCTCCTGCAGGGAGCAAGGCTCCTTCATTCTCATTTTTCGGTCCTATTTTTTGGCTGTGTGGTATGTGGAATCTTAGTTCCTCAACCAGGGATCGAACCTATGACCCCTGCAATGGAAGCATGGAGTCTAACCACTGGGCCGCCAAGGAAGTCCGCTGAGTAAGGCTCCTTCAGAGCTTTATCTGATAGTAGGCCCCTTGTGCTCTCTGCAACAGCAAGGACCAACATCGCTCGGGGTAGCACTTTGCCTGTCCTTGACTTCCCAAGTGCCTCAGCCATGCCATTTACTGCCTGGGATGGCCCTACCACACAGTGGCCAAGGCAGATGGCATATTAGCCAGCTCCTTATCACCAGCTGTGGGTCCATGACGGCTTGCATTGCTGCTGGCCCCAGGTCCCATGTGCCTGCAGGAAATCTGGTGCCCATGTGGCCCCCAGTCCTCTGGCTTCTCCAAATCTCTGTTCATCGCCCTATGTCTGTACATCATGGTCAGGAAAAAGACAGCCCTGGGCATTTACTTTCCTCATCTTACTTCACCCTCACATCAATGTTATGAAGCTAAACATTACTATTCCTGTCTTTGTGGGTAAAGAATCGGACATTTTAGAGGTGGAAGGAGTCTGCCAGCTGTGAGTGGTGAAGCTTGGGGCACGCCTGGGGACTTCCATACTGACCTTCCTTCTCTGTGAGAAAGAACTCCTCACCAATTCTGAGTCTTGGCACCCCTGGCTGGTTCTCTGAGACCCTCCCTGACTCTTTTCATCCTTTTTATCTTTCTCTCTGAGGCTGGGCTCACCTCCTACCCTAAGTTACTGCCTGGGGTCTTTCTCCCAGTTGGCTAATTCCTTGGAATGCCAACTCAGTCACCAGCTGACTTGGGAGGTGGCCTTCCTCTGGGACACTGGGGCATCACTGCAGCCCCCAAGGTAGGCAGAGTCTGCCACACCCCTCTGCACACTGGTCTTGGGACTGGCTGCCCACTCCTCCCCTAGGGGCTGGCTGCAGCTCAGCCTTGCCCCTCTCCACTGGCGTGTCGTCTCCCTGGACCAGGCTCACTTAATTCACCAGTGCTATTAAAGTGGCCATGCATTGAACACTTATGATTGATGAGTCCCTGGGCTGAGAACTTGGCATGCGTTATCTTCTATCATAACAATTCTATAAGTGAGTACTGTTATTGTTCCTAATAATACGAAATAGATAATTCAAAATATGAAATATTCACTCGAAAGTCAAACAGCTAGTAAGTTTGGAGGCCAGAAAAACCAATTATAAATGAGGTTTTTGGATTACTCGCATAATCTCTTTGTGAGAGGTGCAGGGGCTTGGGGGAAGTTTAATAATGCTGGTGGAGGAAGTTTATAGGGAAGTTTTGTCACATGTACAAAGTTCCCTCAGCCATCTCCGATTTGAGATGTCTAATCCCACTGGTTAATTGCACTGCAGGGGACCATGACACAGAAACTGGATCATGAAGGCCATTCCCAACCCCCACCCCACCCCGCCTCAGTCATCAGTCCACTTATCCTGAGAGGAATGGGCGCTGCTGACAGCCATATGCCTGCAAGGCTTTTAGACTTTTCCTAGGAGAAAGTTGGGAGTTGGTGACTAACGTCTGAATGGGGCCAGATGCTCAACAGCTGTGGCCTGCCCCCAGGGAGCCTGAGCCTGGTACAGCCAGTCAATCATGCCGGGAGGCCAGGCAGAAAGAGGGCAACCCTCCTGTCTGTTTTCTAGTAGGACCAACAAAGTCCCTATGGACTAAAGCTATGGGCAACAGGAGGCCTGCAGGGCCCCCACATCCACATGTCCCTACTCCATCACCTGTCCTCCTCTTAAAGCCCAGCTCTAATGCCAGAAGGCAGGGGCCCAATAGGAGTCTACGAAAGTGATCTGTGGCTTTAATACTCACAGAGATTCGTAGTCACATTGATTGGGTAGGGCTCAGAGAAGCTAGGTAATTTTCCTAAGTCCCCTAACCGGGAGGTAGGGGAGTCAAGGGAGGGAAGGAGGTTCACGAAGAAGGGGACACAGGTCTCCCTATGTCTGATTCACGTTGATGTAGGGCAGAACCCGGGCTTCCCTGGTGGCCCAGACAGTAAAGAATCTGCCTGCAATGCAGGAGATGCAAGTTTGACCCCTGGGTCAGGAAGATCTCCTGAAGAAGGAAATGGCAAACCACTCCAGTATTCTTGCCTGGAGAATTCCACCGACAGAGGAGCCTGGTGGGCTACAGTCCATATTGGGTCACGAAGAGTTGGATAGCACTGAGTGACTATCACCGTACTATACGGCAGAAACCAACATGACATTGTAAAGCGATTCCCCTCCAATTAAAAATAAATAAATACAAAGAAGAAAATAGAAATCATTGGCACACACACACACACACAATCCCAGGTCCATCTGACCCCAGGGCCAGGCTGCACTCTTCTGCTAGGAACGCAGCCTGGATGCTGCACACACAGCCCAGGAGATCTGCAGAGATTGCAGATCTCAGAGGAAGAGGGCCATGGGTGTCCAGAGGGTGGTGGTGAACTAGGTCAGCACTTCTAGGAGGTCAGGGGGTTCTGGGAAGCCCTCGTGGGAGCTAGGCCCCTGGCAAGTCCAGGCCTGGAGAAGGAAGAGTGGCCTGCAGGGAGGCGGGGTCGGGTGTGGGGGGTAGGGCAGGAAAGTATGGAGGGGTGGGAGTGGGGTAGGGGGAGCAGCGGGAGCCTTGCCGCTATTTAGTTTTGTGCTTACAAACCCTCCTGTCACCCATTTACAGCCCAAATGAAATCACGAAGGCTGAGGATGAACCAAGAGGGTCCCATAAGGGCGGTGAACTGGCTTTAAAGAATTTCTCACTGGAATCAAGCGGGAATGGCCAGCTTTTGTTCTCAGGCCCACATGCCGCTGGTCATGGCAGGGGTGGAGGGAGACTTTTGTTCTAACCTGGCACCAGGGAAGAGGGTGGAAAGAAGGGAAAGGTGTCTTGGGAGAGTGGGGAGTATAGGTCTTTCAGGGTCCTTGGCTTGGGCTTCCTGGGTGGCTCAGTGGTAAAGAAGCTGCCTGCCAGTGCAGGAGACCCGGGTTCGATCCCTGGCTCAGGAAGATCCCCTGGAGTAGGAAATGGCAACCCACTCCAGTATGCTTGCCTGGGAAACCCCATGGACAGGGGAGCCTGGCGGGCTACAGTTCATAGGGTTGCAGAGTTCCAGCACACAGTTCATAGTGTTCCTACAGTTCCTACCGTTCCTAGGGTTCCAGGACACAAGAATGGGATGGAAGGGAGTGGACCAGGCTTCCGCTCCCTCCACTTTCTGGTCAGGAAAGCATTTCAGGAGGGAGGCCAGGCCAGTCCAGTCACAGTGCCTTGTTGACCGTCTGATCACCACGCCATGCCTGGCTGCCAGGGCTGCGCCCACCCAGAAGCTGCACCCTTTCCCTGGGGCAGAGGAGGGACGGGTGTGGGAGAGTGTGTCTTCCTCCAGGCTCTGCCCCTCCATCCACACTTCCCGACCCGGGCCTGCCCACTAGCACATCGTGGCTTGGGCAGTCTTGGGAGGTGAGGCTGCTGAGCAGCGGAGGCCCAGGGTTGGCCAGACCTCACCCCCCACAGCAGTGCCAAGCTTCCCGCCCACCCAGCAAGGCAGGAAAGTGGATGGTGGGGTTCGGAGAGGAGCCAGCGGGGAAGGCAGGAAACCCTGCTGTCCGCCCATTACTGAAATCCTCCTGGAGCCCCCGACACCCCATTACAACTCTGAATCTTATAATTAAATCGAGCCTGCCAGTTACCTCTCAGCACGGCAGCAATTCAAGCTCATTGGAGGCTTTCTTTGTTTACTTTTATTTATTTATTTAGTAATTATTTATCCAGCTACATGGAGGCGCTAGCCCCATGTTTCTCTTGACTTCAAAAAGCACAGATGTAGATAAGAAGGGGGGAGAGGTGAGGAAGGCAGAATGGGGGAGTCCAGGGGCTCAGCTCTTGCTGGGGGGGTTACCTCTGGGAGAGGATTAGAGTAAATGCCACGGGCTGGTTCTAACCCCCTGTTCTTGTCCAAGGCGCCTTAGGGAAGGTCCACGGTTCCCAGGAAGCTCCATGGAAGCCCTTGATCCTGAGGGTTTTGGATATGGGTCTCAGCATAAGGCTGTGACTGGGCATCAGGGCTAACTCACGGCGTGTGGCAGGATTAGCAACCCGTCAGACACAAGCTCACCGCACCTGAGACCACCCTGAAGAAGGATGCCGAGGACCAGAGAGACACCCTGACTTGCCCTCTCTCACCCAGCTGCTGCTGGTAGAGATGAGATTTGAACACAAGGCTCGGGGGTAAAACCAAGCTTCCCCCCATCTCGCCCGGAGCCCCAGATCCAACTTGGCAGACCCAGCAACAGAAATCAAAGAGCCTTTCTTCTCTTTAATGATAACCTTTCAGCGGTGAGGGGGCGGAGGAGAGCCTGAGAGCTTTGATTAAGGAATCAACCTCAAACAGATCCAGGGTAGCGATTCCAAACCACCAGCCTTCACTTAATAAGAACATGAAAGTTTATTTACCACAAGGCCGGCCCAGCAGGAGGCTGATTGCTAAAAGGCATGCCATGGGGCTGGGCGAGCTCCGCACACATCAACAGCCGAGCCCCAGAGAGGTGACCCCTTTTGGGGCCACGAACCTGATGACCCCAGCAGGGCAGAGGACGAGGGCGCTGAGATGGTGTGAGAGAGGGAGAGGAAGACAGGCGCTTGCCTATCACGGTGGGTGGCAGGATGGGAAGGAGTTCCAGACTCTAGCTGACACCTGAACAAATCTCCCCTGAAGGGAAAATGGGATTTACTCACCACCTGCCCCCACCAACTTGCTGGTTAGGTCACCTGTGGGCTGTTTACTACTTCTGGGAGCAGGTATGGGTGGTTCCAGGAATGACCTGGACCGCTTCTGCTTTGTTTGGGAGCAACAGAGCCCAGAGGTTTCTGGGCATGTGGGTGGTGGGATCCACGATGCCTCTGATGCCTATTGGAAACAATCAGGGACCTTGATTCAGGCTCTGGTCAGTCCACAGAGGACAGCAGCAGTGGGAAGGAGTCTGGTGGCCAGTCCTGACTGAAGGAGGATTTATATTGACATCTCTGGTTAATCTGGAGAAGGTTCTCTGGCTGGAGGACCCAGTGCTGTAACCTGGTCTTAGATACGCAGAGGCCTTTAAGCCCAGGGCCTGGTGAGAAGGAGGTCCTGGCTTATAAACTTTGGACAGGACATCCAGGTCCTCCTTTCCAGGCTCCTGAGACCAAGAGGAGTCAACACAGGAACTTTGCACCGTTGACCCCACGGCCCGTGGGACTTCTCACACTGTAGTGTGGCCCTCCCACCGCCACTTGGCTCTTGATCTGAGGGTGCCCCTTCATTGTCTCCTAAGTTTATGAAAGGGAAACCTCCTAGGCTGTGATGACGAGTGGAGGTAATTGATGCAGAAAGCTGGGAGGTAAGGAGAGGTGTGTGTCCCTATTACCTGTCCAAAGGTGCGCAACCAAGGCTGGGCACATTGTAAGCACCTAACACATGGGAGTTAGAACAATAACATGATGAGCTGTTATAAAGGGAAGAAGTGTGCTATAAGTCAGGACAGGAATGAAATTCTCTTGGACGGAGATTTGTTTGCCTGAGGGCTCTGGTTCTGTAGTTTGAACCAAGGCTTCCAAACTGTTGTAAAGATAATGCTCATAATGGGGCCGCTGTGCTCAGCTCCTGGGGGAAAGGGCTGGGTGGTGGCGGTCCTGATGGGGGTGTCACCCCTGGCTGGCATGGTAGTGTAGGTCCCAGGCTGGTACTGTGTAGAATCAGAAGAGTTAAAGGCCTGAAGACAGTCGTTGCCAACCTCGCCAGCATGTGCAAGTAGCCACAGAGCAAGCGCAGGGCACATACTAGGCGCTGGGTGGTGGGGAGAAGGTTAAGACAGACTCTCAGAGTCTTAGAAACTAGTCAAGGAGTCAGAACAAATACCCATTATAGATCAGATAAAGAGCCTCTCATGACATGTCTATTTCAAGCAAGGGATGGCAGGTTCCACTGGGCCCCGCTCAGAACACAGGGAGGGTGGTGCCCAGCCCTGTAAACCCTCATCTAAGGGGTATGTGGACAAAGTGGGGATCACCCGGAGGATGATGCCTGGCCAGCGAGGGTCTGGAAGACTGGCTACAAGGGGCCCAGGTGAGGATCATGGTTGGGCAGGGAGGAGAGGCCAGACTGACCACAGGACTTTGGGGAGAGGTCGGACGGGGTGTAGATTATAGGGAGGTAGGTGGCAACTCAGAAGAAGGACAAACTTGCCTTCAGGGCAAGCTGCCTCAGCCTGTTCTTCACAAGGACTCAGGTGGGACTGAAGCCCAGGGATCCCCCTGGCCTGTCCTGTGGACCTGGGATGCAGGCGCTTGTAGCCAGTGGAGCGAGGACTTAGCACGGGCTTGGGTATCTTTTCCCAGCACTGTGTCGACTGAAAAAAAAAAAAGCACAACTAAAAGCTGAGAATTATGTTTTATGTGGCAGACAAAACTGAGGATTTAAGCCTGGGATGCAACCTCTTAGATAGTTCTGAGAGAGGGAAGGGAGGGACCAGGATATATATAGGAGTTTTTGCAAAAAAAAGACCAGGTATTCTGAACATCAAAAGATGACAGTCAATTAAAGAAAACCAACCATCTCAAGTTAAGGAATTTAGCACTTTTCTGCTAAATTATGGGGAGACACAAGAGTCTGGGCTCATTCCTTTGATATGTACCTCAGCTATCTGGGACCAACATCCTGAGCTTTCTCATCCCAGTATCCCCCAGGGTGCATGGTCAGGGGTGGTTGCAGTGACTGACTGCTTGATGGTGGGCATCCTGTTTCAGTCCTGAGATCCTCAGGGCTCACCAGAGCGGGAGGCTGCTGCCTGCAACATCGTTTGTTTACCGGTATGGCAGCAACATTTTTTCGCTGACAACGGTGTTCCATGATGCCACGCAGGCAGCCTCACGCCGGCTATGCTGGGAATATTCGCACCGGAAAAATCGGCAGAAGGGCCATCAGGGCCCCCTCCCACCTATTCTCCTTCCTGAGAGCAGGGTTATCAGCTCACCACCGGCTGAGCCTTCACATTTGAGGAGAGCTCTGTCCACCTTGCTTTCCGCTTCCAGGCCTTTCACAGACGTGACTGAGGGCCTCTACCTGTGGTTTCTGATCTGTTTCCACCGCCTCTCCAGGCTTTGTGCTGTGTTGGCTGACCACTGAGCTGAAGTGGCCGGGGTCCAGCCAGGAGAAACACATGATGGAGGGTCACGGGAGTCCGTGTGTTCACTCCCTTGCCGCCTGGCAGAACAGCCATTCAACGGTTTCATGAAGGTCAGGACTTGCTTCGAAATCTTCAGGGAGGGCACGCTCACGACTTCTCCACGGGCCGCCTCTGACGACCATAGCAAGTTCTTTCCCGACTTCTGCGGATGCTTCCTGCTGCACTCTTCGGCAAACACTCTGAAGATCAGGAAGAGGGATTTCTCTCTACCCTGTTACCATGGTGTCAGCAAGTCGCTGGGTGTGAGATTCAGAAAGTGAGACTCCACAACCCTGGGGACCCCCGGGGCAGTTTGACAAAAACAGTGAAAATGTATTGCCAGGCATGGTGTTAAGCACTCTATATAAATTATCTCCTTTAATTCTTACACCAGTCCTCTGAGGAGCTACCATGGTCATCCTATTGCACGGATGAGGATGCTGGGGCTTGGAGAGGTTAAATATATATGGCCAAGGGTCAGCTCATCTTTCAAGTGGCTGAGCCAGGATTTGAACCTGGGTCTGTCTGACTTCACAGACTGAGTTCTAGTAAATCCTGCCCCTGCTGCACCCTTACTTCCTACAGCATAATTAGCACTCCCAAGCCCAGATCTCCTGCTCACACCATGAGGGGATGTGTGTGACCGCCAGCGAGGAGGCACAGTTCTCCTGGTTTTGCCTAAGGAGCATTCTGTGTGTGGAGTGGAAAGGATGGAGCCTGCCTGTGTTCCACCTTGGCTACTCGGAGGGTGCGGAGTCAGGAGCTCGAGTCCCTTCTCCTGGCTGTGGGAAGACCACAGACAGAGCGGCAGCAGAAGCTGAAAGCTCTGGGGGCTGGCCAATTTCCAGAGGAGAGTACCTGCCAGTGGGGGCCTGGTGGTCCCTTCTCCTCTGTTCCCGGCCAGAGTTTGGCCCTGCCCTCGGCTAGGGGCCGGCTCTGGGTCGGGCACCAGCGACGCTGTGTCCTGCCGGGAGCTGCCCTGCTGGAGGCAGACACTGGCCCTGTTTTTCCTGGGGAATCTGGCTCTAATTAGCTGGGTGACTTTGGGTGAGTCACCTACTCTTTCTGGGTTTCAGTAAAATAGAGAGTTTGCAAAATAGAGAGTTTGAACGAAGGCAGGGGACTAAACCTGGGCTCTGAGGACCTCAAGGGGACTTCCCTCAGGGGTTCTTACACTCCTCTGAATCTGCATATAAAACTCAGGCATAGGGACTTCCCTGCTGGTCCAGTGGCTAAGACTGCGCTTCCAGTGCAGGGGGCCGGGTTCACTGCCTGGTCAGGGAACTAGATCCCACATGCTGCAACTGAGAGTCTGCATGCCACAGCTAAAGATCCCATGTGCCACAACCAAGACCTGGTGAAGCCAAATAAATCAGTAAATATTAAAACAGAACAACCCCCTCACCCCCAGCAAACAACATACCCCTGAGGCATAGGTAGGCATTTTCCTGGGGAGAAAACTGTGGCTTTCATGTATTGTCAAAGAGGCTGGTGCTACTCCCTCTCAAACTAGTGAGTGAAGGTGAAAATTGCTCAGTCTTGTCTGACTCTTTGTGACCCCATGGTCTATACACTCCATGGAATTCTCCAGGCCAGAATACTGGAGTGGGTAGCCTTTCCCTTCTCCAGGGGATCTTCCCAATCCAGGCAACAAACCCAGGTATCCTGCATTGCAGGCAGATTCTTTACCAGCTGGCGCCACCAGGGAAGCCCAAGAATACTGGTGTGGGTAACCTGTCCCTTCTCCAGCGGATCTTCCTGACCCAGAAATTGAACTGGGGTCTCCTGCATTGCAGGTGGATTCTTTACCAACTGAGCTATCAGGGAAGCCCGGCCTCTTACGAAAAGGACCCTGAAAAGCCCTCTGGATTTAGCAGTTGTTGGGTCTGAAGACCTCCTCTTCCTTGGAGACTGTAGCTTAGAAATGATGCTGACAGGGAGCTGGGGGCCGTGAAGGATTCCTTCCTACCACTCTTGATCAGAGCATTTTTTCTAAGTCATGGAAGCTCTGTGGGCTGAGGAGTACTTTCAGTGCCTGCCCCTGGCCCAAAATGAAGGCAGGGAGACCGTCCTGACCGCTTTTCCTGTGCCATCAACTGGGGGCGTTTAGCGCACTTGGTGAGACTTCCCAGGGGACAACTGGGAGCCTCCCTTTCCTTGAGGGCTGGGGAGGGACCACAGGGCTCTGGGAACTAGGACTTGAGGCTGGGTGGTGACTCCACAGGTTTAACAGGTTTGCCATTCAGTTCTCACTCTGTTTGCACTAGATTAATCCACTTTTTTTGTGTATATTTTCTTATGCCTCTGGTCTTGTGTACATATTTGATTTTGTGCATTAGTCAGAAATGTCATCGAATGTTAGAACCAGAAGGGAACTTAGAAATCACCCCCTTCAACCTTGCATGGAGGAGGAAACCAACACTCAGAGGAGCGGGGGGATCTGCCCAGAGGAGCGAGGGGATCTGCCCAGAGCCACGGGGGACAGGGCCGTGTCCTTCAGTCCTGGACTGGGGGGGATGCTCTCCCCTGAGTTCCTCCCAGTCTTGTTTCCTGACCCACACTCTGCCCCTCCACAGGACTGGTCGTGAAAACTGGTTCTGATTCCGGCTTTTGGACCTCACTGTTCCTTCCACCAGGGATTCCTGCATTCCCCTCAAACATTCATCCCATCCTGCCCATAGTTCATTCCTCTACCCCTGAGGAAACTCCCGCTCCATGTGGCCCTCTTCACCCATCCATGCAGCTGGGCACCCCTACCCTGGACACCCCTCTGCCTGGCAAGCACTGTGGCTATGAAACCCTGTGAATGCAACTTTGATTTGTTATCTTTTGCGCTGCCCGTGTTGACACTGAGATGGGGACCACCTTTACTGACCTTTGCAAATCTGGTACCTAAGTGTAGAGTCTGGCACATGTAGGCACTCAGTAAACACATTATGAGCGACTTAACAGGCTGGGACAATCTACCCTTATGTCTTGGGGGACGAGGGGAGGGCTCAGATCTGAGACTATCTGATGATCTGGGAACAGGACTCTGCATTTCTTCCTCCTTCACGGGCCCTTCCTTTTGCAGAAATGTGCCTGAATCAGCCTCTGACGGAGGTCAGCCTTACGTGGTGAAGTTTCATGTCATTCAGGTTTTCATCTTCGATTCTGTTTTTCATTCACTCATTCATTTCTTCCATATTTGTTGAGCGTTCATTCCGAGTTGGTTCTGCTTGCTATGGATATTGTGAAGAGACAGACAAAGCTTGCCCTCCTGAGCTTACATTGAAGACACATCACTTAGGGGTAGGAAGTGACACATCATTTGGACAGGTCACTCGGCCTCAGCATCACCGCCTGCAGAATGCTGTCCATACGGCTGACCTCACCCTGGGAGGGTGTGAGTCAGGCACCACCCCTGGTCCTGTGTGTGGTCAGGGCCAGTGTGGCCGCTGCTCTGAAGGTAGGTGCACACGCACATGGGCGCTTGCTACTTTTTTCCTTCTCTTCCTTCGTGCTTTGCTTCTGGGGACTTTTTAATCAGCTGAAGTTCAGGAGACTTCTGAGCCACAGGTGAAGTTTTCTGTGCTGGGACGTAAACTGGAGGACAAGGCACTAGGCTTAGTGAGCTGCTCCTTATGCTGGGCACCATGACACACAACGGTGTCAATTACTCCACCCAGAATTGGTGAGGGCTCTGTTAGCCTCCCATTTCTCAGAGGAGAAACTAAGGCTCAGGGTGGATAAATGCTGGGTCCCAGTCCCACAGCCGTCAGCCAGCAGCCTAGTGGGCTTAGAAATTGTGACTTCTGCTGACTGCCACCTGGAAAGGCATGTCCCCACGTGTCAGGGAGGTCCTGCTGGCTGGAGTAGAGAGTGACCTGAATGTCGCAAAGCCTTCTTTCAATAAAGGGCTTGCGACGCGTTTGTCTCAGCAGCATTTCGTATCGACCCAGAGCATGGCGCGTGGATTAAGTATGCAGTTGGGTGGTCTTTAAAGGATGAACATTTTCTGTAGGATCAATAAGATGAGTGAGTTTGGGTCTAAATTCATCAAAATGTCACCTAAAACAAATTCAGTCGCTAGATTTCTGCACTCAGGTCGATGGCAGGGGGCAGAGGGCAGAATCCAAGGAAGAAGAAGGTCTGGGCCACCTGTTGATCAGTGGGGGTCCAATACCCAGGGTGGGGGATCCTTTCTAGAGACCAACATTCTAGAAACAGGCTGTCCTTCCTTTGTTCTGGACTTCATCCTTCCCTTCAGGGAGAGTAACTGGCCAAGAAACCAAGTGATGACTCCTTGCCTTTGAAATCACTCAGTTGTACCCTCTCAGCATCCCCTCTACAGCATCTCTGAGAAGTAGTCACCTGGTACCCCTGGGATTCTTCTAGTAACGGGGAGTTCATTACCTCACAGGGCTGTGCTTTTCCTTTTCCCAGGTGGCGCTAGTGGTGAAGAACCGGCCTGACAATGCAGGAGACACAAGAGATGTGGGATTCGATCCCTGGGTTGGGAGGATCCTCTGGAGTCGGAAATAGCAACCCACTCCAGTAGTCCTGTCTGGAAAATCCAACAGACAGAGGAGCCTGGTGGGCTACAGTCTATGGGGTCGCAGAGCTGAACATAACAGAGTGACTAAGCACACACACAAAACAATTTTAAAATTCTTTTCTATTTAGCTTAAATATCCTCTACTGCCCTGCAACTATGACTTGTTTGTCCCACAAGGCCACAGAGAATAAGACAAATACTGCTTCCAACTGACTACTCAGAAGTTGAGCAGATGGTCTTCTTCTCCAAGAGAAACAACCCATAGGAGTCTGGGGCCTGGGGCGCTGGCAGCCCAGGAAGGCATCCCCCTACCCCAGTCTCTCTGCACATTTAGAACCCTGTTTTCACTCACTGCTTCTTCCTTAGCATCCTGAGAATAAGGAGGGATAGGGGAGAGGTGGAGAGGTGGCCCTCCGGTCTATGTGGCAGGTTTTCATAGTCTCATTTCACCGAAGGGGAAACAGATTGTCGGGGGTTACTCAACCTGCCCAAGATCGCACAGTGAACTGGCAGGAAGGCTGGAACCCAAGCCTGTCTGATTCCAAGCCAGGATTCTCCCCTTTATTTGAACCTGGTCTGGCCTTACGGGGTGATCCTGACCAAATCACTGAACCTCTCTGAACATCAGGCTTCTCACCTTTCCAACAGGGGGTGAACGCCAGTGACCTCCTTGCTTGGGTTGGCAGGGTCCCCCTCCCACCACGGCCCCCTCCGAGACCAGGCTGTTGCCCGGTTGCCGGGTTTTGCCAGCAGCCCCAGAGGGCGCCTTGCCCAGCCTCCCTGAGCCCCAGTTTGTGTTTCTGCGTTCCGCGTTTTGCCTGTACGAGTTGGTATCAGAACGTGCTCCCCTGATGCCACCGGAAGCAATAATCCAGATACGGTTGGAGGGTTTAGTGGAAATCCCTGCAACAGTGGAAGAAAGAGAAGCCCTGCAAAGCAAGGATTTTGGCAGATGCAGAAATCCTACCCATTTACCTTTTGAATCCAGCTGCTGGGCAGGGCCGGCTGAGGGGCAGGCAGACACCCTCAGCTCCAGGTCAAGGGGGCGAGGGGGGAGATGGATGCAGGGGGTCCTCCTGCGTCCCCAGAGGACTGTGTATCCCTTCTATACTCAGGTCCACCGAAAGCTGACCGCACGTTGGGCCAGCGCCTCCTGCAGTCACATTCATTTTCCTATTAAGTCTTTGTAACATTGACATAGAGGTAGGACCATCCCTATTCCTGGTCTGAGGCTCGGACAGCTCAAGTAACTTGCCCAAAGTCACGCAGTGCAGAGCAGAGCTTCTGATTCCTCCGGGTTAGGGTAGGGTGGGGTGGATACTGCTCTTTATTCTTGGCCATCAGACCCTCCCGTCCTCGGTTGCCCCACACCAGCTACTCCTCATCATGGAAAGTAACCCCGCCACATCTGGCCTGCTCCCCTGGTCCTCCGCCTCCCGTGCGCTCTCAGAGGGCGCCTCCTCCATCTGACCAGCGATCTGGTTGCAGACCCTCCTGCTGTCCTCCTCTGGCTGTGGACTCCTGCGGAATCGAGGGGGCGGCGTGGTTACCAGGGACAGTATGCTTCTGCTCTTGGCTTGCCAGCCACCCCAGGCAATGAGTTATCGTTCTAAAATGAGCTTTTCCATTTCTGAGATTCTGAAACCCCCAGATCTGCCAAAACTGCAGGCCTTCTTCCCAGCACAAGATAGCGAGGATCATGGCCGTGGCCGAGCCGCTCACAGAGCCTCCCCCCGACCATCCCGACTCCAACATCACCAAATCAATTGATAACAGTCTCGCCCAGACCCCCGTCAGCTAGTGCATGACCTAACACAAGGGGCCTCTCTCTCACTCCCGTCTACGTACTCGCCCACTTAGATATCAAAGCGACACATAAGAGAGCTAGCATAATGCAGATAGGGCGTGCTGTGGACTCAGGCGGGCCCAGCTTCAAATCCCAGCCCCACCACTTATTAATTGCACAACCCCCGGCAAGACATTTAACTCCTCCGCTTCCTTCTTTGTAAAATGGAAATAATAATACCACCCACTGGAGGAGCTGCTGTGGGGAGAGACGGAGATCCCTCACGGAGCACAGTGCCTGGCCTGCAGCGAAGGCTCCACAGGGGAGCCTCCTGTGATCTGGGGTGGGGGGTTCGGAAACCCCCATCCCCTCTATCTGGGGAGTGACAGCTCGAGGCCCCCAGGGAGGGAGCTGCCTGTGAGCAGACCGCTGAAGAAGCTGCTGGTGACCGCAGCCTTTCAGAAGGCATTACAGGCCATTGTTTTAATCAATACTACATTATTTCCTCTGTGGCAACCGTCCCCATGTTTATTATGTGTAAATAGTGTTTTTTCAATGATGTGAATGTGTTAGTTTAACGTAGCTGACATTCAGCCTGTGCAATCTGGTGGCTGCCCCTCAGGACCTCCAGGAAAATGAGATGGTGTATCTGCCACCAAGCCATCCTCGTGAGCGAAATTCGAGAAATACAACTTGGCGGGGGTCAGGGCACTCGCTGCATGCTTGCAGGCGTGGGCTGTGTGCTCAAGTGAGGCAAAGAAATAATACACACGGGTCCTGGGAGCACAGTCCAGCTACTGGGGAGAGGGTGTTCTCAGCCAGTTGTCCAGGGCCCGGGTGTAGGGGTTCCCACCCCTCTGCTGCCCAGATCTAGACCCGATACAAGACGTCTACATGGTCTAGCCAACTCCTGCTGATGCTCTTCCTTCCTACTGACTCTGGAGCTTGTCAAAGCTCATGTTCCTGGACTCTCAGATGACCCACTTCCTCCTTCTCCATCACATGGCCCACAGGGGCCTGAAAACCCATTCTGTACGTGTTTCTCTGGCTCAGTTCCCATCATGGGTTTGGCCCAGCCTTGCCGGTCAGGCAGCAGAACACGGGAAAGTGGCTCTTGCAAATTTTCCCTGTGGAAATTTGCTCTTCTCTAGTATCATGGTGCTCAGAATAGCAGATGTCAGTACTACCAGCTCCGCTCCTTTTGTCCCACTGGACCGAAGCTGAAGCCAGAGGGGTTTTGTTACGACTGGGGAAGACCTTCCTCATCGTGACTTAGTTATGGTCGCAGGTTGGATGCCTGCTCCATGCACATCTCACAACCAACAGGCTGGACCCCAGTAACAGTAACTCAACGCATCGGCTATCACATAACTCTGTACTCATCTGCGTGGCTCTTGAAATGAACCTTTACCAAGACAGTATGTGGGGACATTTATCCACGGGATGCACTTTGATGCCTTATTTTCTTATCAGTGCTTGGAAGCAGAGGCCTGGGTAGGAGGCTGCTTGATTTTCCACCTTCATGCCACATGGCAAAGAAGGCTCAAGGGAAGGAAGGGGCCTGGGCCCAGCCCTTCAAGCTGTCCGTTCACCTGTCCGCAGTGCTTGGCAAACTCTGGGGGTCCATCTAGCTAAACGTCCTTTATGAATGAAACAGGCGCTATTATCACTCGTCTTCGTCTGCCATGTCTTCAGCCTTCCGCACAAAGCATGACTGGTTGGGCCTTGGCTCCCCCTCCTCTGTCTGAGAGAAGACAGGGAGGTGTTTTTCTTGGCAAATAAATATGATATCATAAGGCCTGGCGGGATTCCAACCTGAGTAATGGCCGTCTGCCTTCCCAATTCCCTCGGCAGCTTGGAACAGGAACATGATTCTTGACTTCCTCTCTTTAAAAACAAACTCTCTGCTGGAGAGCATCTCTCCGCCCCTGGATCCCTCCCCGAGGCAGCCGCCGGGCCGTGCCGGGAAGTGAGGGATGAGCTCACGTGACCGTGCATGTCTGGGAAGACACAGCAGGACGTTTGGCTGGGAAGAAGCACTGAGGGTCTCGAATCAGAGAGCGCCCTCGTCCACGTGTCCCAGTTTGTCAGGGACCCAGAGCCCAAGTCTGTAAGCATCCCACTGCTGAGCGCTGCCACCTCCCTGGTCTAAATCTTTCTGGAGGAGCTGGGCAACGAGGTCACCTGGCTGGGGCTGGAGCCCCGATCAAGTTACAATGCCGTCCTGCCGAGTCCCCCCGGCTGTGCACGAGTTGGGGGGTGTCTTGTGGCTTCCATGCTCACATAGGCACTGCCACCTTGAAGTAGGTAATCATCCTCATACCTTGCTGGTCACTGGATCTTTATATAACCCTCTGAGCCAGGTAGCAGAAATTGTACCGCCCCCCCCCGCCACCTTTGCAAACCTGGCAGTAGAGGTTCAGAGATGTATCCGATGAGCTGTTCAGAGTCACACCATGTATGTAGCAGAAGTGGGAGCTGAACTTGCGTCTTTTGGCCTCAAAGCCAGTTTTTACGATGCCACATCAAGCCTCACCACATTTTCTGAGCCCTGAGGACCTTACTACGGCCCTGTCCCCGTCTAGACAGGCTGCGATCATAAGGCAGGGCAGCAGGAGGCTGGGAGCCGGGAGCCGGGCCTGGGTTTCACATCCTTTGGCCATTGACCAGCTGGGGGCTCACTGTGGTCACTCCGTCAGATAAGGAAGACACCCGGTTGAGTTCATGGGGAAGCCCAGTGGTAGATGTGTGGCCGGGGCTCTGAAAGTGTCAGAGGGGGACGAATCAGTGAGCAAATGCTCAGGGCTGCTGGTCCACCCTGTGAGTGTTCACGAGTGCCTACTGGGACCAGGCTCAGGGATGAGACAGAGTCACAGACCTGCAAGAGCTGGTGGTCTGGGGGAGGGACAGCGGACGATTGTAACGGAGCGTGATGGCTGCCCCAGTGAGGAGCCTGGTGTCTTGACAGTCCTGGTGCAGGACAGTCACCACCGCACGCTGCGGTTCTTGGAGAAGGTTCACAGGGGTCATCACATCTAAGCTGAAACCCGAGGGACAAGTGGGAGACGGACGGATAAACCAGGGCTGCAGAGTGTTCCTGACTTAGGAGGTGGCCCATGCATAGGTCTGGAGGTCAGAAAGAGCGCGTCCAGTCTGGACTGGAGCGGAGCTGGAGGGAGCATTGGGGATGGGGGCGGAGGCTGAAGGGTCAGCAGACCACAGCAGGGTGATTGTGCCATCAGGAGCAGTGAGTCCAAACCCCCAGCCCTTCCCTGGCCCTGACCCCACAGCTGGGAGGGTCTTCACCTTGCTCTGGATTTCCTGAGCCTTTAACTGTATGTGACAGAGCTACTGGAAATACACCCAAATCAGAGCAGACAGCACCAACCCCCGAGTCAAAAAACCGGGCCGAGCTCTATCAACTGAAGGACTGTAATCAGGGAGACGTTCATTTAACGTACTTCTGCCTTCTCAATGGCTTTTACTTTTCACTAAATTGAAACCGCAGTACAATATATGTGAATGATTAGACTGTGTAACACATTCCTGCAAATTTAGATTAGGAATGATTATGACTTAAGTAAAACAGTTGAACACAATTCTTATTGCCATCTATCTTTTCTCTTCTTTTTAGTGCTCATAGGGGTGACTGAAGGCAATGAATGAAGGACTTCGAGGAGAGCTGAGGTCTGGCCACAGAGAGGACTGAGGTCTGTCTTTGGAGGGCTTGGAGGAAGCGGGGACATGCTGATGTAAGAAGATGTGGGATCCGCTGGGCAGGGAGAGCGCCCTGGGAGAGGAGGTGGGTCAGGGAAAAGTCCTGGCCCTGCCATTTGCTTCGCTGTGTGACTTGAGGCAGGTTACTTAGACTCTCTGAGTCTTAGCTTCCTGTCAGCAAAATGGGCTTTATTATTCCTGGCTCATGGGATTGTAATGGGTGGAATGAGATCAGGGAGTGAGAGCCACACTGCAGGGTAGCCAAGAGCTAGGATGGAAATCCACGTTCTGGCCACATTTGAGAAACACCACTTCCCAGACCTGTGTGACCTTGATCTTTGTTACTCAACTTCCCAGAGCCCCTGTTTTCTTAAACCACAAAATGGGAATAGACACACTTGGCCAAGAGTGTCCTTGGGAGAGGAATAAATGGGATTTTCCATGTTAAAGTTTCTTTGTACAGACTTCCCTGGTGGTCCAGTGGCTAAGACTCCATGCTCCCCGTGCTGGGGGCCTGGGTTTGATGCCTGGTCAGGAAACTAGATCCCATACACCGCAATGAAGACCCAGCACAGTCAAATAAATAAATAAAAGTATTAAAAAAAAAAAGCTCTTTGTAAAATGTAAGCTACCTGGGAGGGCTGTCCTGGCTGGTCGGCGTGGAACAGGAGTCTAGGGGAGGTCGGAGCTCTCTTTCTCTGAAACAGCAGCTGGAGGTGGTTTAGTGGAAACTTGCTTCGGGGTGGAGGGGGGTGGTCCTTGGGTGGGGAGGAGGGGGAAGGGGAAGATCCTCGTGGGAAGATCCCCTTGGGGGGGCCCTGCCCTGGCACTCTCGCTCCGCCTTACTTTGCTTTGTCTATAGTCTCCCTTCCATCACCCGACACACTGCAGCATTATATATTTTACTTATTTATTATGTTTGGTTCAGAGTCTGTCTCTTCAGTTCGGGGATCTGTTTTGTTCCCTGGCGCATCCCAAGCACCTAGCACATAACTTGGCGATTCGCAGGCACTCAGGAAATATGCATCCAGGGAGCAGATTTATGAGCAGGGCTAGGATTCTGTCTCCTGAGATAACTGAGGTGAGGCCGGGGAGATGGTGGGTGGGAAGCCAGGGGGAAACCGAGGGCATCAGTCACTCCAGCAGGGAGCTTGCTGCAGGCAGAAGGAAATAACAGCAATCTGGTGCGTGGAGCCCAGAGCCCATTCTTCAAGGGAACCACGAGCCCCCAGGGTTTCGATGGAACCCCTCGGCTCCGGCAACCCGTCTGCACGTCCCCGTGATTCCCAGCAACTCGGCAAAACGCCTTCCAATCAGGGCAATTATTGCTGCCCGAACCACTGCCTTTTAAGGTGTCTGCCTCCCGCAGCTCTGACTGGAGACAATATTTCTCTTCTGTTCCTCAAGACAACAGGGACAACAAATAACACGGCGGCAGATGAAGGGCCCTCCAAGCCCTCCAGAGCTGAAGAGCCTGGGCTGGGTCTGCGAGGAGGGAACAGAAGTGATAGCCCGTGTGGGGCGCGCGGCTGCACCCTGCCTCTCCCAGGACTTTCTGGTGGCTGGGGTCCATGACCAGGGTCACTCTGGCCAAGGGGGCAGGGGCCCGCAGGCGGGGTGGCATCAGCTGTACCGCTGACGCCTAGGGGCCTCTGCGCCTGCCCTGCAGATGGAGCTGGCATTTCATCACGTCCAGAGTGTGGCTCTAGCGAAGTCCCTCCCCATCCTGTGAAGCAGCCCCTCTGTTTGAAATGAGGAAATGGGAACTCCGAGAGGTTAAGTAATTTGCACAGAGTCACGCAGCTCATCAAATGGCCGTGCTGGGGGAAGAACGCCTAGGTCCTTGGACTCAAAGCACATCCATCCTCTCTGGGCCCTGCGGCGTGGTGGAGGGGGCATGGACGTTCCCTGGGGGTGTTGCAGTGCAGCCCCTCAGCTCTCAGCCTCGGATTCCTGACCCGGGGCACCTGCCCCCTGTGCTCTGGAGAAACACCCCACCCCTCGGCCGACTGTGTCCTGCCACCTCGCCTCACCTTGCCCGTGTCCTCACCCCGCCGGGGTTGGGGAGTCCTGGCCCTGGGCCCTGCTGCTAGCTGGGCCTGTTTCAATTACAACCCAGAGCCCCTCTCTCTGTTGCATCTCATCCTCAGGACTGGGGCTCCCCCCGAATGCCAGCCAGGACCCAACTGCAGCAGGGAGTATCCTCGGGCACCCACATGAACCCCAACACCAACGTGAGTATAAATATGAATGTTAATACTGATGTAGATACAAATAATGGGCTTCCCCGGTGGCTCAGCGGTAAAGAATCCGCCTGCAATGCAGGAGACTGGGGTTCAATCCCTGTGTTGGGAAGACCCCCTGGAGGAGGAAATGGCAACCCATTCCAGTATTGTTGCTTGGGAAATCCAATGGAAAGAGGAGCCTGATGAGCTACAGTCTGGGGGTTACAACGAGTCGGACACGACTGAGAGACTAAATCACCACCACAGATACAAATAATAATACAGTAATCAATACTAACACTAATGCTGGCTTATATTTGTTGAGCATTTGTTGAATCTCAAATGTGAACCCAGGAAGCTGACTCTGGAGGCCTGTGTTCTGAACTATTGTAGGTCCTACCTCTTCCTAATCTGACATGGTCCTTCAACCTAAACCACCCTGATGGTCTCTGTTTTGTTAATATCTCTTTTCAAACTGACTTCTAGAACTGAGAGCAAAATTGCAGATGGGGCCTGACTGTGTAAAACTCAGGGGCCTGTCACATCCCTATGTTTTGAGCATCACTGCAATAAATACAGTCTAAGGTTGCACTCACTTTTTTTGGTCCCCAAGTCTGAGATTGGCAACTATAAGGCTTTTCATCCAGTCCCCAAGACTTCCAGAAATGAGCTAATGAGGGTAAAGCCCTTTCTGTCACCCTCTTGTGTAGCCATGGGCTGAAGCCTACCTTTCCTCCCCCCTCATAGGCTATGTCTCCACCAGCTGCATTTGGCTCTGCTGGGGCCCGGAGAGAAGGCTCCAGCTGAGAGAGCACTTGGTCCTGGGCGAGTCAGGGGCTGGATGGAGGTGAAACGGCCTGTGAAGGTCGCTGCCACTGCCTGGTGAGCGATGTGTCCCCATTTCAGCCTCAGTGGGAAAGTGATGGAGGGTGTAATTAGGGCCTGAGCTGAGCCTGGGGAGGGGGGCTGCTGTCCCCGCTCAAGGAGGCTGGGGACACGGACGGCAGTCTCTGTCCTCCTGGGTGGGAGGAGAAGAGTGCCTGCTCGTCCGCATCCACGGGAGGAGGAACAGCATCAGACCCGGTAACTGCACCTTCAGAGCTTCCCTGGGAGTGTGCATGTGAAGTGGGGGACGGGAGGAAGATGGGGCTGGAGTGAGGCAGGAAATACGACCAGAAGAATTCTGAAGGGAGTAAAACCTTCTCTTGCCCTCTCATTTCCCTGCTGTCTTCACCTTGATCCACTGTCCCAACTCCTAACGAGCCCAGAGCTGAGGCTTCTCATAACCCTCCCTTGCTGGGCAACCCCACCCGAGTTGTTCCTCCCCTTTTCTCCTGGTGTCTTTCCTCATCACAGTTTGCTGGTCCTGTGAGTCTCATTTCACCCTATCCCCTGGAGGACTTGCCTTATTAGAAAGTGATCTAAAGCACTAATATAGTATTAATGTGTTCAGGTCTAACAATTGGCATTACGCTTGTAGCCAGCCATAACCCAAGGGTATAAACACTTCAACAAGAGAATTCCTTAACCTCCAGGCATAAATCCCAAGGTGAATCCCCTAGTGTTCTGGCTGGCAACGAGTTTGGGCAGGGTAAACCCCAACTGGTTGTATCAGCTGGGGCACTGCTTCTCACAGGATAAGCACTTTACATTGTTCAGGGCACAGACATTGTTCCTAGTCATAATGCCTGTGGTCGACAGGGTGGAGATTTTCCTGGTGTGTGTTAGTTGTTCAGTGGTATCTGACTCTTTGAGACCCCATGGACTATAGCCCGCCAGGCTTCTCTGTCCAAGGAATTCTCCAGGCAAAAATACTGGAGTGGGTAGCCATCTCCTTCTCCAGGGGATCTTCCCAACCCAGGGGTGGAACCCGGGTCACTTTCATTGCAGGCAGGTTCTTTACTGTCTGAGCCATAATTGGAAGTGCCAATTATTGGAGATTTTCCATAGGAGGAGGAAATGGAAGCTCAGAGACAGTCTGGGTCTTGCCCAAGGTCACCATTCCAGGAGCCCAAGCAGCCCCAGGCCCGTTGCTAGGCCAACAGCTCCCACCCCTCTCCCATCTCCTCAGGGCACCCAAAGATTCTGGGGCCAACAAGGCTAGGTCTGGGGCTTGTCTACAGCCCTGGGTGAGCCATGAAATAAAATCCTAGAACCGCTGTCGGGCCCCTTGGATGGGAACTTAAGTGTACTGGGCGCCTATGACATCTCAGACTCTGTTCCACGCATTTCCCCAACAGTTCTTGTTTTAATCCTTACAGTGAACTGAACATAGTGGAGCCGGCATCCTCATTTCCTTTTTGCTGCTGCTGCTGCTAAGTCGCTTCAGTCATGTCTGACTCTATGCGACCCCATAGACAGCAGCCCACCAGGCTCCCCCGCCCCTGGGATTCTCCAGGCAAGAACACTGGAGTAGGTTGCCATCTCCTTCCCCAATGCATGAAAGTGAAAAGTGAGAAGTGAAAGTGAAGTCGCTCAGTCCTGTCCGACTCTTGGCAACCCTATGGACTGCAGCCCACCAGGCTCCTCCGTCCTGGAGGATTTCCCAGGCAAGAGTACTGGAGTGGGTTGCCATTGCCTTCTCCCATGTTCTTTCTACGGATGAGCAAACCGAGGAAGAGCGAAGTCTGAAGTCACACAGCTAAGGAGTGGGGCGGGGCGGGGGACGAGACTTGACAGCTACAGCTGATTCGACAGCTCATGTTCTTTCTCCTCCACCGGGTGGCCTCCTAAGAGGCCCGGTCCAGTGGGGAAGGCAGAGCACGGCAGGATGGGAAGGACCACAGCAAAGAAAACAGGGCAGGTGAGCCTGCTGCTCGGGGTGGCGCATGAGGGGCAGCGTGCCCGGGGCCAGGGGTAAGTAAGAAGCCGTTTTGTTTGGGTCAAAGCCAAGCCAGCCAGGGTGGTAGGCCGGCAGGCCCATCTGGGAGGCTTTGGGGAAGAAGTGAGTTTGGAACCTGTCCCAGGTTAGGCTGGGACATGAAACTGCTGTGGGGAGCTGGGTGTGGCCACAGGGGTGAGCAGCCTGGAGCAATGAGAGGAGAAGCGGGCTGTTGCCCAGAGCAGAGGGCCTGGCAGGCCTTCCGTGTGGAGGCCTAGAAGCCGGGAGGGGCCGAGGGGAGGAGGCACGTGGTCCAGCCACGTTGGGAGGCTCACGCAAAGAGCTTCTCGGCCGGAAGCCGTGGAGCCCATCCCCTCCGCTGGGAGTGGTTATCCAAGAGGAAAGCGCCAGGGCTTTAGGAGAAGCATATGTTGTGGGCTTGGCTTTCCAAGGAGCCAGGATGCTGTTTTCTGCATGTCAACCTTGTATGGACATGGACTGCGGGCCAGGCGGCTCTATGGAGTGTTTCTCCAACAGCAAGTCCAGTAAGCGACAGACTCTGTGGTCACCGCCTGTGTGCCCAGCCATTGTTGGCTGGTGGTGGGAAAATTACCTTTATTTAACACCATTATCAGGAGGCTGCAGGGGCACCAGCATTTTCACTCCGCTGGCTCTCTCTGGCTGACGGCAGCAGGCCGCGTGTCATACAATCCCTAGCCCCGGCCGCAGCCCCTCCTGCTCACGTGGGCACAGGGCAGGGGGCTAAGTGGACACAGCAGCAGACCTCCACTTCCCAGCCTGCTGCTTCCCCGCTGGGCTCAGGATGGGCGGTGGGACACCCGCCTGGCCCTGCTCCCTGCTGTCTGGTCAGCCCCACTTGCGTACTCGCTGGTCATTCCCTTCCGGCCACAGTGCTCTGTACGAATGAGACAATCTAGAACAGTATCCTCCGCTGGGGTCTGGGCCTGCACAAATGGGGTGATTTGCAGGACTTGTGCAATTTCTTAATTTTGGGTGAACGTGCATGAAAGCTTCCGGGAGGGAGAACGTTCACAGTCTTCATACCTCTGAGCAGACGATTGAAAGGATTTGAAAAGTCAAAGTGAAAGTCGCTCAGTCATGTCCGACTCTTTGCGACCCCATGGACTATACAGTCCATGGAGTTCTCCAGGCCAGTATACTGGACTGGGTAGCCTTTCCCTTCTCCAGGGGATCTTCCCAACTCAGGGATCGAACCCAGGTGTCCCACATTGCAGGTGGATTCTTTACCAACTGAGCCACCAGGAAAGCCCTGAAAGGATTTGTGCCCCTTCCCCGCCAAGGCTGGGAAGTCATGGATATCAGCCACCCCCCCAGGAAGCTGTGTGGGCTGGCTCATGGGATTACCACTGCAGTGGTCCTCAGGGCGTCAGGAGATGCCATCTGACTGTTATCCTCTGGAGGAGAAGGCCAGACCTTGAGTTTGTCGGCTGTGCCCAGTGGATGGGTAGGTGTTTGCTGACTGACTGACAGATCACAGCGAGAGATGGAAGAGACAAGCATTTGCAGAGCTTCCTGCCTTTCCTTCTGCTTCCATGGGGAAGAGAACTCTCACCCCTCGACTCCCTTCTTGCTGTTGTGTGTGGCAGAGTGCAGGTCCTTCCAGTGCCATGTGCCCGCGCCAGACACAGTCTGCGGTAGGACGTGGAAGTCCTTTCCCTGGAGAAGGAGGGGACAGAGGGGGGCTGGGAGGGATGCCTGGTAAAACCTAAGGAGGGAGGTGACCGCAGGGCTTGGTTCTATGAGGGAAAAGAGCCTTTTTTTTCCCCCAGACAGCGCAGCCGTCCACTGCTGGAGGGTCTGGGCCAGTTGGTTGACCTCTCTGGGCCCCAGAGGCCTCATGACTGGGACTTTTAAGGGTACAAGGAGGCAGCAGCAGAGACGCTCTAAGGCTCTTGGCAGCTCTCTGACTTTCTGATTTCTAACACATCCTCCTGGCTCATTCCCCTTCTCTGTCCAGCCCAGGGGTCCTTACAGAAAGACAGGGCTCCTTGGGACTTCCCTGGTGGTCCAGTGGTTAAGAACCAGCCTGCTAATGCAGGGGACACGGGTTTGATCTCTGGGCTGGGAGGATCCCACATGCTGTGAAGTGACTAAGCCGGTGCATGACCACTGAGCCCGAGCACCCGAGAGCCCACGGCCACCACGAGAGAAGCCCGCACACCGCAACTGGAGAGTGGCCCCTGGTCGCCAAAACTGGAGAAAGCCTGGGCACAGCAACGAAGACCCAGCACAGCCTAACAAATGGATAAGTAAAAGGAAAAAATAAAAGCTTTTAAAAAAAAAGGACAGAAACCCTGACTACAACATTGGGAAAAAATCATTGTCCTAAAGATCATACAGATTTCTAAAGCCACAGAGAAGGAACGTGTGTTCAGGGGCTGTTCGGTGTTTGCAGCAAGCCTTCCACCAGGCAGGTCTCCGCCCTCAGGGCCAGCGTGGGGGTCGAGGGGAGCAGTGTTTCCTGGCAACAGCCACTTTGCAGCTGCTCTGGGACTCTGGGTCCGACGGGGGCCTTGTGGCTGCAGCACGTGGTTCCCAAACAGGGGACGCGGGTCCCCTCGGCTGCTGGAGTGTTGTGTCCCCGCAGCTGTGGGGATGGTGACCAGGTCTGTGGGCTGCCAGCCCAACTGGAGAGCCCTCGAGAGCCACTTTATCGACCTCCCCTTCTCTCTCCAAGGCTCTTAACCCACTGGAGCAGGGAGGAGGGGCTGACGGGGGGTGGATGCCCACTCTAGGCAGATGGAAGCCCGAGTCAGCTTCCTCTTCAGGCCCCAGAGACCGGAGATGGCTGGCGGCCAGCCCCTGGGCAGAACCCTCAAGTCCCGTGTGTGCCACGTGGGAGGAGACAGGGAAAGAAAATGAAGAAAGCAAGGCCCCGACGACTCGAGCAGGTCCCGACCTCTTTCTCTCTTGTCAAAGTCTTCCTATGGTAACACCTGACCTTTGACTGGAGCCTCGTCAATTTGCCAAGCATTTACATAAATCATTTCATTTCATTTCCACCACCACCCGTAAGGTATATGTTGTTTGCATGGTCTTATGGATGATTCTGCTCTGACTCAGAGAGATCAAGTGCATCACACAGCCAGTAGGTGACTAAGACAGGACCAGAAGGAGGTTTCCATTTCCAAAGACCTAGTTGACCACCTGTGCTCCAGCCCCTTCAGCCAGGCCACACTGCCCCCTTGAGAGTGACGGGGGAATGGCAAGAAAGAGGTGACCAGCCATGACAGTGAGCAGGAGCTCTTGGTCAAAAGCTTCTCCAGGCATAGACACCGCCTGCACTTCCAAAGAGGTTTCTGGGGCGTGGTCATACACAATCATACTAAGCTATGATTTAAGAGCCAGAGGCATAGGCTAGCCATCAGTTTCTTCCTTTAGGAGCTGGGAAAGCAGCTGAGGTCTTGGCTGCTAGGAAGGCAGGAAAACTTCCCAGGATAAATCCCTCTGCCCTAGGCTCTGGGGGGCCACAGGCAAAGACACAGGAGCTGAGGTTGGGGAACCTGCTTCAGGGCTGAGTTGTCCTCCCCAGAGGCTGTTTACAATTAAGAGGATTCCCTTCCAGAAAACTCCTGTAACTCTGATATCCAGCATTGACACCCATGAAGGACTGTAGCAAGAATGATCTGTTCACGGCCTTATGCTGAGATCTGATGAGTGTTTAGCATATCATAGATGCTCAGCAAACTCTCAAACAAATGAATAAAGCACAAGGAAACCTAGAAGATCATCACCTGCAGAATATCATTCACTCTACAGAGGCCCAGAGAGGTTAAGTAACATGTCCAAGTTTGCACAGCCAGTTAGTGATGGGATAAGCAGCAGAATCGAGGTCTCCTTTCCCTACATGCTCTCTGTGGGGGAAGGTAGGGATGCGAGGACCTGGGCCCCAGTATCAAGCAGCTGATTCTACCTCCGACAAACTCTTCCCATGTGTCTTAGCTGCATTGGGTCTTTAGTTACTGGATGTGGTTGGGAAGGAACGCTCCTTCCGTGTCCTGGCTGGCACACATGGGCAGTGGGGAGAAGACATGTTTATCCACGCGCTCCTAGGAGCCCACAGCTCCTCACAGCATCCCTTACACCGTGCGCCCTGCTTTCCTCTTTGGGGAAGTGGGAATGACAGCCACGACTCACAGAGTCCAAGGAGCAGAGCCTACCCTCTGACCTGGTCTTTCAGATGGATTCAGGGGCCTCTGCGGAGGGGTTCTGGGAGTGAGAGCAGAGCCCAGGGTACACTTTCCAGGGCCCAGGAGACATGCGTGGGCACAGCCACCTGCCCATCCCTAGAATCTTCAAAAGCAGAAGGAGGGAGCAGGGTGGGGTCCTCACATGGGTTCCAGTCCCCCACTGAGCCGCTAGAGGAAGCTAGGACACAGGAGGAGTGCCTTTGATCTAGACTCGCCATCACCCGAAGTCCATGTGGCCCCCAATCTCTTCCTTTGAGTCCCTTTCCTGCTCAGATGCCTCGGCCTCCCCGATGGGCTCCTCCCCTCCCCCGCAGAGCCCCTCAGCTCTCAGGGGTCCTGGGGCCTGGGCCAGTGCCTGCCTGTCACTCTGCAGCTCCAAGTGTGGGGATACCAAAGGGCGGTGCCAGCAGCCAGCTGCAAGCTGACAAGGCTGAGTTCACTTGCATGGCCAGGAGTCGACAGGATCATCTGAATTAAGTGGCTAAGTTTAGTTTTTAATTAAGCCCCCGTGGTCTTTTAAAAAGGTCACCGATGACACCGTCTTCTTCAAGGCCAATATGAAAAGACATTCGAAGTCAGAGTTCTGAGATGGGAGCCTTGTAACTTGAAATGTCACAGGGAGAAATTTGGAAACGGGGGAAGAGAAGCTGGTGGGAAGAATGACCCTGTCACATTGTCCCGCTGTCAGCGTCACCGTTTCCAGTGGGAGATCCAAACTATTTTGGTCTCAAAGTGGCCCCACTCTGCTCGTTCAAGTACTTCCCCCACGACTGGCTATGGGTTCTTTGTTTGTTGCACCAGGGAAAATGGGACCTTTGTCTTTCCTGCAATGGTATACAAGTTGGTATCAGTGGGGTGGGATGTGGCAACTTGCCCTGATCTCTGGGGAATTAATAAACATATATGCAACTGACTGTTATTCTTCTGCTATAATTCCTGCATACATTTTTCTCTATAACTTGACTGATTCTGCATAATTCAGAAATACAGTTCAGTGTAGAGTGGAACACAACAGTCACATCATTGTCCCATTGTTGTTCAGCTGCTCAGTTGTGTCTGACTCTTTGCAACCCCATGGACTATAGCACACCAGGCTCCCCTGTCCTTCACTGTCTCCTGGAGCTTGCTGAAACTCATGTCCATTGAGTCAGTGATGCCATCCAACTATCTCATACTCTTGTCATTCCCCTCCCCCATAACATCCCTTAATATTCCTATCAGTTCAGTTCAGTTCAGTCACTCAGTCGTGTCCGACTCTTTGCGACCCCATGAATCACAGCATGCCAGGCCTCCCTGTCCATCACCAACTCCTGGAGTTTACTCAAACTCATCTCCATTGAGTCGGTGATGCCATCCAGCCATCTCATCCTCTGTCGTCCCCTTCTCCTGCACCCAACACCTCCCAGCATCAGGGTCTTTTCCAATGAGTCAAGTCTTCGCATCAGGTGGCCAAAGTATTGGAGTTTCAGCTTCAGCATCAGTCCTTCCAGTGAACACCCAGGACTGATCTCCTTTAGGATGGACTGGTTGGATCTCCTTGCAGTCCAAGGGACTCTCAAGAGTCTCCTCCAACATCACAGTTCAAAAGCATCAATTCTTCAGCGCTCAGCTTTCTTTATAGTTCAACTCTCACATCCATACATGACCACTGGAAAAACCATAGCCTTGACTAGACGGACCTTTGTTGGCAAAGTAATGTCTCTGCTTTTTAATATGCTGCCCAGGTTGGTCATAACTTTCCTTCCAAGGAGTAAGCGTCTTTTAATTTCATGGCTGCAATCACTATCTGCAGTGATTTTGGAGCCCCAAAAAACAAAAGTCTGACACTGTTTCCACTGCTTCCCCACCTATTTGCCATAAAGTGATGGGACCAGATGCCATGATCTTAGTTTTCTGAATGTTGAGCTTTAAGCCAACTTTTTCACTCTCCTCTTTCACTTTCATCAAGAGGCTTTTTAGTTCCTCTTCACTTTCTGTCATAAGGGTGGTGTCATCTGCATATCTGAGGTTATTGATATTTCTCCCGGCAATCTTGATTCCAGCTTGTGCTTTTTCCAGCCCAGCGTTTCTCATGATGTACTCTGCATATAAGTTAAATAAGCAGGGTGACAATATACAGCCTTTGATGTACTCCTTTTCCTATTTGGAACCAGTCTGTTGTTCCATGTCCAGTTCTAACTGTTGCTTCCTGACCTGCATATAGGTTTCTCAAGAGGCAGATCAGGTAATATTTCTATAGAGGAAACAAAAGACCTATGCATGGTTTTGCGCAGCCCTAAGTGAAGTAGAGACGTGAATTCATTTGATCAGAGTAGACAGCACTTTTTAGAGAGATGATCTGAACTGGTCTACAACTAATGGGGCCAGGATTTAGCAGGCAGGGTCAGATTTTTCTGGGGTCCTCGGTGTAGCCCCAATGCTTGGGCAGCAGGACACTCTGAATGCTGCAGAGTTCAGTGTAGCCGCTGACTTTGTGTTAGAGTCAGGGGACACAGTAGTGCTCAGCAGTCTGACCATTTTGTCCATGGTCACCATAGGCAGTGTAGGTCGTGGACAGAATTTTGGATTTAGATTTAGGAAATGTGAGTCTTATGGCAAAAAAAAAGCACAACTATTGACCTATCTATTATACATTCTCCCATTTATTTGCCACCAGAATCTTTATATTGTTGAGGTGGGAATATAACTAAACTAAAATATATGAATTTCCTAGCCCCCTTTGAACAGTTACAGGTGGCTAATGAGATGTAATCAGAAACCATTCTTTAAAGATGGCTAATTCACCTGGGAGGGTGCATATGTTTTATTTTTTCCTCTTCTTCTTCCTGCCTGAAATGTGGATTGGATGGCTGGAGCCTCAGCAGCCATTTTATGACCATGAAGTATAAACCAAGTATGGAAGACAGTGCTAAGGATGGGCTGCCTACTTACAGGTAGGCTTCATGTTACATGAGAGAAAAGTTAACCCCTAAACTTTTTAATGTCACTAACGCTTTGGAGCTCTGCTACTAATCACTGAATGACAAAGATACAGAATGATTACCTGCTCTATCATTTATTCCTGAGTCATAAGATAAATCATTAAATGTCTTCGAGCTTCAGTTTCCATACCTCTACAGTGGGAATAATAATTGTTGTTTTGCCTTGTAAATGTTGTCTCTGATTCCTGGGGTCTACTCCTAGGCTTCTGAGAATGCTGTCCCCCCTCAGTCTGAAAATCATGCATGTTCTGTATCTGAACAGTGGCTGCCTCCCTCCCATAGTTGGGGTGGATTGTTGCTGGGCTAAGGCATGTGACTGCCTTCCAAGTTCAATGGCTTGCTTGGGGCTGTTAAAAAGTCCCCTTGTGGGCTCCCATTTTCTAGAGACACAATAGCTTTTCCTGGCTTGCCCAGGCCTTGCCCCTCCTTGCCGGGTGCAGAGACGTCTGCCGTTTCAAGCTGCTGAAAAGGAGGCTTCAGAGAGTCCCACATTGGCGTCTCTAGGCTCTGACTCATAGAAACGTTTTTGGAAATCCTCAAAAGCCTTATTAATCTGTGAAGACATCCCAGAAGCGGGAGTCTGTGCACCCTATTTCCAGGGCTTTTCAGCACATCCATTGTCTCAGCTGCATTGTTCCCGCTCGGAGTCTTGGCCTCTAATGGCTCTCTCTCTGAGGCGGGTGCTTTCTGCTGCACCTACGATTTCGTCCCGACTTTTCTCTGTTGCCTTTAACTCTTAAAGTGCAAAGGTGGCCGCTCTTCTTGGGCTGTTGATTCCTCTCACCCCCTTGTGTGGCTCTCTCTTCACCCCTCTCTCCTGGCGTCTGGCTGGATCTGGGTCAAGGACAAAGACCTGCACAGAAACTGAAGCTCACTTTTTTCAAATGAAGTCCTTTTTTTCCCCTTCAAATGAAACTTCTAAGGATCTGTTGAGCCTGAGGAAGTTTCCTGGGATCACCAGGGGCCTCTGTAGGGGACCTGCTTCAGCTGTTGGGTAGATAAGCTCTGGGCGGCCCTCTTCAGGACACTCCCCTGGCTCCAGCCATCCACTGACCACCCTTCTGAGGTCTGATCTTCTCTGCAGTGGAATGGGCCCTGGGGAGAGGACCAGAATTCAACTCCCAGCTGGGCTTCTGTTGTCTTGGTCCACACTTCAGGGGATTTGATTGGGTAGTCCAGGGCCTGTTGACCAAGGCAGCTTCTCCCAGTTTTCTGTTTGTTTATTTATTTGGCCGTTTCAGGTCTTAGTTGGGGCATGCAGAATCTGTTGTGTCATGCAAGATCTTTTTGTGCAGTGTATAGGGTAGCTCAAACAGAAAAGAATCCACCTGCAATGCAGGAGACCTGGGTTCAATCCCTGAGTTGGGGAGGTTCCCTGGAGAAGGGCATGGCAACCCACTCCTTGCCTGGAGAATCCCATGAACAGAGGAACCTGGTGGGCTACAGTCCATGGGACACGACTGAGTGACTAACACTTTCATAGACTCTCTAGTGCAGCACTTGGGCTTACTTGCTGCCTATGAGGTCCTAGCTCCCCAAGCAGGGATCAAACCCACGTCCCCTGTGTTGCAAGGCGGATTCTGAACCACTGAACCACCAGGGAAGTCCCTGTCTCTTGGTTTTCAAATTCATGTGTACTCGCTCCACTTGAATATGGGCTGGATCTAGTGACTTGTTTCTAGCAAAGAATATGTATGGCTAGAGTGGTGACAAGACATAGCTGTAATTAATTTATGAAGGACTGTGACTTCTGTGTCAGTCCAGTTGGCACATACACGCTTCATCTTGTCTTCTTGGCTGCTCACTTTGCAGAAGAAAGCTACCTTGTTGCAGAGACCCATGGATCAAGAACCAGAGATGGTCTTTGGCCAACATCCAGTGAGGATCTGAGGCCCTCAGTCCAACAGCCTGCAGAGAACTTCACCGGGTTAACAGTCACAGGAATAAGCTTGGAACCAGATCCCAGGTGATCACTGAAGTGACTGCAGGCCTGGCCAACACCTTGACTGCAGTCTTGGGTTCCATGGGAGCTGAGGACCCAGGTTGGCCACAGATTTTAAGATAATAAATGTGTACTGTGCTAAGCGGCTTTGTTCCACAGCAGAAGGTAACCAGTACGGGTCTTTATTAGCCTAAAAAAGTGTTTCTTTATTTTGCTTCTCCATATTTAGACTCAAGGACTTAAGCCTTTCACATCCACTTTAGTGATGCATTCTTGCACATACACACACACACACACGTATCCACATGCATGCTCTAATCTATGGGCTATTCACATCTCTCTACTCCTATTCTAACAATATATTATCTGAATAAACAGAAGAAAGACATAGCTGAGATGAAGCTCTATAGAGGTGATTGCTGGTTTCTGTTGATAACTTATGTAAAATCTGAATTTCTGTAGAAACCCAAAGAGCCAGGAGGGGCTTGACCAATGAGGCTCTGGGGGTCTGTGTGTACCTCTGATAATTCACTTCCATGCTCTCCTTTCAAAGCCTGCCTCAAACTTTCTTCCTTTGAAAACAACAACTGCGTACTCCTCCAGTGAGAGCTCCTATTCCTTATCTGAGTCCTGATCAGGTTGTATCTATATCAGATAAACATTTTCTTTATTGATGTTTCCTCCTTACTTTCTCACCCCTTCCCCAACCTCCCCACCCCCAGAAAGCTCGGAATGAAGTGACGTCCACAGAAAATCATCCAGGATCTCACAATTGTTCAGAAGCAAAATTTAAAAAACCTGTGCCCCCTCCCCCTGCCCCGACTGTGTTCCAGGAAGCCAAAGCACAGAGCAATTTCTCCAATCTAGGAAGCAATAAAGAAATGTATTTATGAGCCAGCCTCTATCTAAGGGAGGGAATTTATGTCTCTTCATGCTCTTGTTGACAATAATAACGGATTGCTGCATCAATGTGATGCAATATAATTTAAAAACCCTCCAAAACAAGGATCAGGAAACAACGAGCGGAGCCTGAGCCGCGGGCACCCTTGGTTCGGTGGCTGAGCTCCGGGCCCACTAATGCCTCCAGGCGATGTGGACCCAGCTCCGGGAACACCTGCAGTCTCATCTTGTTTCTTCCCAAGCACCGGGAAAGAAAAGCAATTTGTTTGCTCTCATACGCTAAAGATGAACTTCCCGTGCTCAATCAAACGTTATTATCCCAATGTAAGTCAATTTACCTTTGAATTTGAAGGCTATTTTCTTCCTAAATGGCTAATTATGGGAGATAGATGGCTGTAAACAGAAGCCTTGTATTTTGCCGCTCAGCTGGTCCTTCTCCCCCAGGCACCCATGAGAACCTGGGAAAATGGGTCTGCCCTTCCCCTGCCTTCCCTGCCCTGTCCATCCTTCCCCACCCTCCTGCAACGCCATTCATCCCGGCCCCCCCCACCCCTGAACTCCTAGACACTAGTTTGGAGTCTCCTGCTAAGCCCCAAACCACAACCTCCACTGCTGGGCTTGTCTTTGGAGTTCTGTTCCCCCACGTCCCCCTGAAATGAGACCCATCTTCTACAGTGACCTGCTCCAGCTGTGCGTGTGAGATGGTTGAAATCAGAGGAAAGAGAGCAGGGAGCGAGGCGTCACCAGCGGGTGGCCCACGTGCCTTTCCTGGCACGGCTGTCTCCTTCCTCTGCCCTCACTCTGGCACACGCGACGCTCCGGATCCTTCGCTCCCAGCTCCACCCTTCCTTCCTCAGGACCTGGCCCTCCTTAAGGCCTTCTGTCCTAAAAGTGGACATCCCAGCCCAAAAGCCGTGCGCACACCATGCGTTTCAAGAGACATGGGAGGCTGTGAGCGTCTGAGATGAAACAAGGTCACCCAAGGCTGCCTCTTTGATTCTCCTGGCGAAGTCACAGGGGTAACCGGCGGGGCCGGGTGAGGCCCGGCGGGGCAGTGGCCTTTCCCGGTACACGACCAACACCACGCAGGAGCTCATTGAATGGCTGAGTTTGTTTACCGAGACTGGGAACGGCTCCCCTCCCTCCTCACAAAACAAAGTCTTTCCCCAGGAGAGGTGGCAAGGAGGTCATCCCAGCGGGTTTGATGAATGCTGAGGCTGCAGCTCTGAAGGAGGGCCGCATTGTGTGTGCGCCGTCAGAGGCGGCTCCAGCAGGGAGACCGGAGCCCTCTGAGCTTCTCAGGTCCCGGGGTTATGGAGCCTGTGGTGTGTCGAGTCACGGGGGCGGAAACGGGCCTTCCAGCTCCGCTCCCTGAGGCCTGGCCCATGGCCCTCTGTACTTTCCGCCTCGGCCAGCGATTCCACAATAACTTGCCTTTGTCAAATGCCTCACGGATTACACAGAACACCTACATATATTCTTCCCTGTGATCCTCACAATCGTCCTGCAAAGCCATCCTCATCTGACAATGTGGGACAGGCTCAGAGAGGTCAAGCGCTTTGTCAGAAGTCACACAGCTCATAAGTGACTGAACTAGGGCCTGCATCCAGGTTTTTCTGACTTTACAATCCCATCACAGGAAGGAGAAGATGTGGCTTCACGATCAGGGTGAAGGCTTGCCCTAGCTTTGGACCTGAGTCCAATTTATGACCTTCTTTAGGACCTGAGGGTGCTACTCAGGTGTCACTAGGGGTAAAGAATCCCCCTGCCAATGCAAGAGACACGGGTTCGTTCTCTGGGCTGGGAAGATCCCCTGGAGGAGGGCAGGGCAACCCCCTCCAGTATTCTTGCCTGGAGAATCCCACGGACAGAGGAGCCTGGCAGACTACAGTCCAGGGGGCCTCAAAGAGTCAGACTCTACTGAAGCGACAGAGCACACAGCACTCTAGGACCTGGAAACCATGGCCTTGCTAAGCCCATTGACCCTGAGCTTGTGGTTCTGTTCTGGGGCAGTTCTTGGGGGCTGGAAGGACAAGTAAGAGAGAATGAGCTTCCTTTTCTTAAAAAAATAATTAATTTATTTTAATTGGAGGATAATTGCTTTACAATACTGTGATGGCTTTTGCCATACATCAATATGAATCAGCCACGGGCTGACATGTGTCCCCACACATCCTGAACCCTGCTTCCTCCTCCCTCCCCACTCCATCCCTCTGGGTTATCCCAGTGCACTGGCTTTGAGTGCCCTGTTTCATGCATCGAACTTGCCCTGGTCATCTATTTTACATATGGTAATATACATGTTTCAGTGCCATTCTCTCAAACCATCCCACCCTCTGCTGCTCCCAGAGTCCAAAAGTTTGTCCTTTACATCTGGGTCACTTTTGCTGCCCTGCATGTAGGATCATCGCTCCTGGCTTTCTAAATTCCATATATATGCGTTAATATACAGTATTTGTCTTTCTCTTTCTGACTTACTTCACTCTGTGTAATAGGAAGTTGTGGCACATATACACAATGGAATATTACTCAGCTATAAAAAGGATGCACTTGAGTCAATTCTAATGAGGTGGATGAAACTGGAGCCTATTATACAGAGAATGAGCTTTTTAAGAACTGCTCTGGGTAAGTTTGAGGCCACAGTGAGGGGTTGGCCCAAGGAGGCGTGGCCAAGGGAGCTGTGAGCCTCTGTCTACCTCTGCAGGAATCTCAGTACATAATCACTGGGGCTCTGGCTGGTGGAGACAGAGAGACCAGCCTGATATCCTTTCTCTACCAGCTCAGACTGAGCCTGTGTTCTGCTTCCCCATACCCACCCCAGCCATCCTGAGGGGGAGGGCTCTGGCTGCACTCCAGTAGGAAATCCATGTTGCATCGGAGGGACCACAATTCTGAGAATCCTCCACAGGTTTCCAGAGCTGCTGAGCCCTGTGGCAGGGTGAGGATACCGGAGCTCCCTGTTTCACTTAGTGCTTTGATTAAAACAATCAATTTCCAGTAAATACCGATGAGTGGGCTGGTGTGGGGGCTCCAGCCTGCTCTGGCTTCCCCTGGCATCATCTCACAGCAGCTGGTTTGGAGAGAAATATCTCCCTCCCTAGGTCCCTGAGACATAAGGGAGCCTAAGGGTCCTGGAACCTGGGGAGGGAGAGGTCACGGGAGGAAGGGGTGGGGCGGGGGCCTTGCCAAAGCAGAGGGGTCGTAGAAGGAGAGGGGGGCACAGAGAGTTCAGTGGACGCCCCCATCTGAGCGCCCCCTCTGCTACTTCTCTGCATAGATGATAAGCTGAGCAGGAAGGAACACGTGGGTGCGGGTCTCGGCCGTCTGAGCATCAGAGCATTAAGGTGGTGGCATCTTCTGCTGACATCTCGGCCGTACCGCTCTCTGGATGCAGCCTGATGCCCGGGCATGACCGCGCCAGCAGGGGAGACATGGCTGTCCCTTCTCCTGGCCCTGGAGGGCGGGCAGCTCTGGGTTGGCCAGGCCTGCTGATGGGAGGAGAAAATGGTACAGGCCAGAGAGTGGGCATAAGACCCACACTCTCCATCACAAGGCTTTATCATGTGTCCCAGTTGTCCCCCGGGGGACCCAGTGGTGAAAGAACCTGGCTGCCAATGCAGGAGATGCAAGAGACGCGGGTTCAATCCTTGGGTCAGGAAGATCCCCTGGAGAAGGAAATGGCAACCTGCTCCAGTATTCTTGTCTGGGTAATCCCATGGACAGAGGAGCCTGGCCGGCTATACAGTCCTTGAGGTCACAAAGAGTCAGACATGACTGAGCATGCACACACCTACCAGCTGGACACCCCTCCCCTCATGACCCCAAGACAGAGCAGCATCTGAGTTGTCCAGTCATTAAGAGGCCCCTGAATCTGTTGAGACGGTGAGTGGCCACAGAATGCCACAGTTCTCATTATCCATCCACTTTGTGTTTACTTGGCATTTTTGCTCCCTCCCTCCCTCCCTTCTATCCATCTATTAACATTTATTGATAACCTGTCACATCAGACAAGTTGCTAGGCAGTGGGAGTAAAAAGATGAATAAGCCCCAGTCCCGTCCTTGCGCTGCGCCCTCGGGATGTCCAGTATTATGATGACTGCATTTCTCAACCCAAAATGAGGACATGGAGATGACAAAGGTGAGGGTACTTAGGGGAACAGACCATCCCTGAAAGCCTGCGATATGCTATTCCTAAAATAGGACAAAAAACAGGGCAGTCAATAAACCCTGACCCACCGCACAGCTCTGCTCTGGGCTTTAAGAAGAACACCAGGAGCCCTGGTGGGCTGAACACGACTGCGTTGCCAGGCTGTGTGGGACACGTGCACGGCCTCTAGTCAGTTTCCTCCACGGGCCTGTAGAGAACTCGCTGCACAGATAAGACAATGGAGAGGCCAGCGGATAAGTCAGGGTAGCCCAGTGGCTACCTCGCTGGCCTTGTAGCATAGCGCATGGTCTGGCCTGAGCCCCTGGAGCACCGGGTGTGGTTTTGATGTTGTGCAGAATGGCAGACTCCGAACAGAGTTCGACTCTGCCAGGCTCCAGCATTTGGAACTTAAGAAAAGGAGCAGTTCGCGAGACGAGGCCCTGAAACGAGGCCGGACACCCGGCGGGAGGCCTGGACACCATCCCAAAGCTGCCATTTCATGAATCTGCAACCTGGTTTGAGTTACTTAGCCTCTCTCAGCCTCCTCTCACCATGCGCACAAGAGGGAAACCAAGCTGATCTATTGCCCTGGGAGCAGGCCTTACAAGGAGCAAACGAGATGGCCGATGAGACGGCCAGCTGCGAATTGCAACTTAGATCATCACTGCTTCCTGCACTGCAGCGAAGACCCACGATCACAGATGGGGCACAGGGTAGGGGTGGTCCCGCCGACCGGCCTTTCTCCTACCCTTCTTGGTCCTGCCCTTTCTTCCCTGCTCCTCCCCATCCTCTTGCCTCTTCTCAGGCACCCCTGCTTTCCCACCTGCCCCTGACTGGTCCCCCATGGGTAACTATCTAGTCATCAACTCAAGAGGGCTGGAAAGTGGGGACCCCACCCAGCCGCATCTCCAGTGACGACGCCTCAGCCACTGCCAGGAGTCTGGTCAGGTTTAATGAGCTGCCTTTAATGCTATCACTCAGGGGCTCCGTGGCAGCTCCATCTCCAGCCGCAGCGAGTGGAAGGGATGAAGTACCGGGTTCTCTGGGGCTCAGGACACCCGGGTCTAGCAGTCCCGTCTCAGAGGGATGCCAGACAGAGGGGTCCTGTGATGACTGCTGTAAGGATGCAGTGTTGGGGCTCAGGATGGGCTCTCCTCATGAGAAATGATGGATGAGATGCAAGATGCCAGGGGGGAGGCCCAGCCCACACCCAGCGGCTCAGAGCAGGCATGTGGGGGCTCGGCTCACAGCCTGCACCGGGCACTTCATTTCCCAGAGATAACCGGCATGTTTTAATAATGTCTGCTTGGGTTAATGAAAGTTGTCGGTTTCACTTAATAAATACATCACCATTCTTGGCCATACACATCCGTCATGCTGGTCTGGAGCTGCATATCCACCCTGGGGGCTTGGGGGATGGATGAAAGGGGCTGAGCTCAGGGCATGTGTGTGGAGAGCCCAGGGCTGGGAGGGCAGGGGGACGAGGTCCCTCTTTGGAGTTGAGCAGAGCCATTCCTCTCATTGCACCTTTTCTCCAGAGTCGAGGCAAGGCAGAGGACACTCAGGACACTCAGGAGAGTCAGGGGCCCTCTGTTCATTCTTTGGCTCACAAAAAGGAGGCACTTAGACCATCCTCTTTGGAAGGGAGCATGGGAGGTAATGTCTCCAAGTGAGCTGAGGCTCTGGACTCAGACAGTCACTCACCATTTCTGTGACTCTGACCTGGTTATTTAATCTCTCTGAGTCTCCAAAGTTTTATCTGGAATAGGAGACCACAGCATTTGCCTGCTAGCACTCTTGTGAGCATTCCCTGACACAAGGTATGCCAAGCTCTCTGCATAATGCGCAGGGTTAAAATATTAAAATCAGAGCCAGTCACACTAATCTAAAGATACTTCTTTTATGTAAGAAACAGCTTAACATAGTACTTATGAACGTGGTCTCTGGAGCCAGAATTCCTGGGTTCGGATTTCAGGTCGGTCACTTACCAGCTGTGACACAAGTCACTTCCCCTTACTGTGTCCCAGCTTCCTCACCTGTAAACTACAGGGAAACAATAATATCTGTCTCGTAGGGTTACTGTGGCTTCCCTGCTGGCTCAGGGGTAAAGAATCCGCCTGCCAATGCAGGAGACGCGGGTTCAACCGATGGGTTGGAAAGATCCCCTGGAGAAGGAAATGGCAACCCGCTCCAGTCTTCTTGCCTGGAGAGTTCCATGGACAGAGGAGCCTGGCGGGCTACAGTCCATGGGGTCACAAAGAGTCGGACATGACTTAGGGATTAAACCACTGTGGGACAGAACAAGGCAGGCTGTGTCAATTCTTTAGAACAGGGCTGGGACATAGTAAGGACTCAAGAAACGTTGGGGGTTATTAGCATCATCATTGTCAATTTCACAGGGCCACAGAGGGGAGGAGAGTCAGGCTCCCTGGACACTGCCTCCCACATTTCAGGTTGACCACAGGGCCACATCCCAGGTGGGCCTACACGCTCTGGGATTGACGCCACGCTCAGACCCTCGTCTTTCCAGTGTGGGCAGCAAGAGAAGGCTGCTGGCAGAGCACCAGTCCCCAAGACATGTGATTTGGCTCAAGGCAGCAGCGCAGGGAACCCAGGGACGTGTTTAACATTCCGGGGACGCTCTCCTCAAACTCCACCGAGGCCTTCCAACTTGGCCGAGCCGAGCCGCCACACGTCAACAGGCTTCCTCTCCTCCACACCGTTTTTGCTCCTCTGACAGCTTAGACTGAGCAAAGAAGGGAGGGATTTGGGGACATCAGAGGGTCCCGGATGTGTGAGGATGGGCGGGAGCCGGTTGGTGATTTCTAGCTGAAATAAGCAGCTTCAGAACCTGCCTGGATTCCAGAGCTTTGTAATTTCACATGCGTGTTTACCTAATTAAGCAGTTACTTGCTTCCAAGGAGGCTTCCCGGCGGGCCGGGCGCTGTGAATCAGCCACAGGGCTTGTCACAGGCTTGGGGGGGGGCCCGCCTTGCCAGGAGACCAGCAGTGGGTAGGACTCTGGCACCTGAGCCCCAGGGAGCCATGTGATCACCGGGCAGAGATGGGTCCACGGCCTCCTTTCGCAGGAAAGGAAACCGAGGCCATCGACTCCCCTGATCACATTTTGGTGTCAGAGCATGTCAGTCTGTGATGGTTGGGGATGCACTCTGATGGGCATGCGAAGCTCCAGGCTGGGAGAGGAAGGGCTAAAGGCGAGATCAGCAAGGAGACAGGGGACCAGAACTTGCTGACCATAACTGTCGCCTTCCACTGGAGGGAGCAGCCTTTCCACAGGTGGGGTGGTCCCTTGGGAGTAGGAACTCTGGCTCCCAATCGCCCAGAGAAGAGCAGCTCTCCAGTTCAAGAACCATTACAGCCAGTATTAATTGTTCCCTGTTTATCAAGTGAGCATCCGGTGGCTTCCCCAGTCCTCAGAGCACTAAACCTCCAGCAGAAAGGTCAAAAGGAGGCTTTGCTATTGTAATCTGTGTCCAATGGGTTCGTGCAATTAGCCATTCTACAGAGGGAGAAACTCAGTCCTCCATTCCTTGCTTAAGGGCCGAATCCTACCAAGATGGGCCGCCCCTCTCCTTCCTTCCGGCCGCTTCCTCTCTGCTTCCTAGCCTGCAGGGTGCACCGGTGAACACTGAGGGTGTGGCTACCAACAGGAGCCCTGAGGCCAGATCCACACTCAGCTCAGGACAGTCATTGCTGGACCAGCTCTGCAGGGCTGGAGACTGACTCCATCACAGCAACCAGGGCATGACAAGCTCTTCCGGCTCTCCCCCGACACCTTCTGCCACCCGATGGACTGGCCATGCCAGCCTGTTAGCAACCAGGAGGAAGGCAGGTAGGTGCAGGCTCCACCCACACCCTTGGCCTCCCTAAGGGGTGAGCCAAGGGGTCTGAGTCCTCCATTGGTCCAGGACGGCTACCAGGGGATGAGGGTGGGTGGGCCAGGTGGGAGAGAAAGGTGATGCGTCTCAGATGCTATCTGGGGAGGAGCCTCCCTTCCATCTGGCAGGCTGAATAACAAAGGCGTGTGTGAACTCTAATTAGTACAGCCATAACTTCTGATTTCCTGCTCCAGCTCCTCCTCTAGCCCCAGGCAACCGAGCTGAATGAAGCTGCCCTAGATCACCTCATTACATTCACTAACCTTGCTTTCCGACAGAGTTCAGCCCCTGGAGCCCTTCCTCAGTCTGGGAGAGGGGCCCATGTGGCCTCACTAGAGGGGTTCCCAGGTGTTTATGGATGGTGCCTCCTCTTCCTTCCCACACATGGCTTCCTTAATCACAAAGCTCTTCTGTCAGCCGGTAATGACCCTGGAGGGATCCAGCCACAAAGGACCGCCCCTTCTCACCCTTCTTGCCTAAGGGGATGGTGGTCCCTGGGTGGGGCAGGAGACTCTACCAGGAGAGGAAGGGTGGTCAGGAGGCAGAGTGCCATGCACGCTTGTGAGCTGGTAACTCGCACACGTGATCTGCAAGTTTCCCCGGGGCCTCACTGCATTGGTACAGGAGTGGGCTCCTGGTGCCCAGATGGGCAACAGGGGTGCACAGTGGGGTGGCCAAGCCTGGGGCAGGAGGCGAGAGAGCCAGCCAGGCAGCGGCCGAGACAGGCTGAAGACGTCCTGAGCCCCTGATAAAAAAACAATCACTGTCGGGGTGGGTAGCAGAAACACTCAGCCAGAGGCACAGCTATGGAAGAGAAATGCAAATAGTGTTGCAGGAGAACCAGAAAGAACTTCCACAGAGACAGAGATGGGACTAAAGTTATTGCAATTCCAATCCCACGTTTAATTGTCTTAAATTGACAACCGTCCATCCACCGTGGGCATACGTCTCTCCTGCTGGAGCTGGAACCTGAGGAAGGGGGCTGGCGGGAGGGGGCAGCGTCTGAAGGACTGAGGTTGAGCTGCCGCTCTGTGCAACCCTGGGTGGCTTCCTCCAGGTTTCAGTGTAGCCTCTCCTTGGACAGCAAGGAGATCAAACCAGTCAACTCTGAAGGAAACCAACGCTGGATATTCACTGGAAGGACTGATGCTGAAGCTGAAACTCTAATACTTTGGCCACCTAATTGGAAAAGACCCAGATGCTGGGAAAGATTGGGGGCAGGAGGAGAAGGGGACGACACAGGGTGAGATGGTTGGATGGCATCACCGACTCGATGGACATGAGTTTAAACAAACTCTGGGAGATGGTGAAGTACAAGGAAGCCTGGCGTGCTGTACTCCGCGGGGTTGCAGAGAGTTGGACATGACTTAGTGACTGAACAGCGAGATGGCTAACGTGTGTCTTCCCCAGGGCTGGTGCCTGGGTTAACTGCACACTGTTTATGTAGCATCTATTACTTATGATTTCCTTTGGTCTACCCTAGAGGGACAGCATGGCTGGCTGATGAGAGTTCTTCCTGCCTTGGGAGAGGAAGGGCTTCTTACCAGCCTACCTGAAGTGACTTTGAGGCCAAGGGTGGCTTGGAGAGAGAGGTGGGAGGATGTGTCTGAAACCAGAGTAATGGGTCGGCTTCGCTTTCAGCCCGGCTCCTTTCTGGGGGAACCTCTGTTCTCTGGTGCCCACTGGTCTTACAGAGCAAGTGTAAGCCTCCAGCCCGATAAGTCAGTGGGGTTGAAGGAGCCCAGGAGAGTCTAGAGGGGCCTGGGCTGCAGACGGGGCAAAGAGGAACAGGGCTTGCTGGAGAAATCCTTTTCTCTGTGCTTGCTTGCAGGGCTCTCGGTCTCCCTGTGAGCAATTTCATCACATCCATCTGAAGCTGCCTCGGGGGTTCCTGGGTCCCTGTAGGCCTGGCAGGAGCTCCGCCCTCAGGGACTACCAGGTCCTCACAGAGCCTAAGATGCCCTTGACTTGACTCGGGCATGGACTGAAGGCGGGGACTCTGGGCCATAGATCTACGAGCCTCAGGAGGAAGCTGACAGCCTCTAGTGGCTGTGATGGGGAGGATGGGAGGCCAGGCCATCTGCCTTAGGTGCTGGGAGGGCAGGGGCAGGGGGCAGACTGCTGTGTGCAGATCTGGCTCCTCTTCCTAGCCCTGAGACCTCAGGAAAATGCCATCACTAAAGCCACAGCGGTTCCATCTGAGAAGTGGCCATGATAACAGAAGCTTCCTCACATGGAGGTCCCTGGGGGAAAATTAAATGAGATAACACCATAGCATCTTATAGAGAAACCCAAATAAATTTTTACACCAACCCAATACTACTGTTATTGTTACTACCACCTTCTCACCACTTTCTTTCCATAGGCAACGGACGTTTTGAGCTTCTAACACCTCTGAAGGATAACGTCTTTTGTAGGTTTAGGCTCCTCTATTTAAGGTTCAAATCTGTTTAGATTCTCTATTCAATTTACTCCACAGTCTCTGTTCACCTCTGGTGAGCACACACACCTGGAAGCTAGACTCCCTTCCAGCCTGGGCTTCTTCAAACTGCACTTTGTGAATGACTGAGCACCTTCGTGTTTCCCACTCATCCACTTCATTTCTCATTTTCTTGTTTGCAGCCCTCCCTCATACCTTTCTTGAAGGTGGGCAGGCGGGATGATGTGCCAGAACCCAGAAGCTGTAACGGTATTTGCATAGATTTGCCTTCCTGGTTCACTCCCATCAGCATCCTCTAACCTGCTTGCGTGTGGGGTATATTGTCCCTGGACTCTTTTCCTGGATGACAAGACCACAGTAGCCTCCCAGCTGCCTACTGCTGCTGCCTCTCTCCATTCGTTCTCCCCAGATCAGCCAGTCTGAATGCTTCAGGAACAGATCACATCTCAGCTGAACCATCAGCTTAGGCTCAGTTCAGTTCAGTTCAGTCGCTCAGTCATGTCCGACTCTTTGAAACCCTATAGACTGCAGCATGCCAGGCCTCCTTTTCCATCACCAACTCCCTGAGTTTACCCAAACTCATGCCCATCGAATTGGTGATGCCATCCAACCATCTCATCCTCTGTCGTCCCCTTCTCCTCCCGCCTTCAATCTTTCCCAGCATCAGGGTCTTTTCAAACGAGTCAGTTCTTCACAGCAGGTGGCCAAAGTATTGTGGTTTCAGCTTCAGCATCAGTCCTTCCAATGAACATTCAGGACTGATTTCCTTTAGGAGGGACTGATTGGATCTCCTTGCAGTCCAAGGGACTCTCAAGAGTCTCCTCCAACATCACAGTTCAAAAGCATCCATTCTTCGGCGCTCAGCTTTCTTTATAGTCCAACTCTCACATCCATACATGACTACTGGAAAAACCATAGCTTTGACTAGACAGACCTTTGTTGGCAAAGTAATGTCTCTGCTTTTTAATATGCTGTCTAGGTTGGTCATAACTTTTCTTCCAAGGAGCAAGTGTCTTTTAATTCCATGGCTGCAAACACCATCTGCAGTGATTTTGGAGCCCCCCAAAATAAAGTCAGCCACTGTTTCCACAGTTTCCCCATCTATTTACCATGAAGTGATGGGACCAGATGCCATGATCTTAGTTTTCTGAATGTTGAGTTTTAAGCCAATTTTTTCACTCTCCTCTTTCACTTTCATCAAGAGGCTCTTTAGTTCTTCTTCACTCTCTGCCATAAGGGTGGTGTCATCTGCATATCTGAGGTGATTTATATTTCTCCTGACAACCTTGATCCCAGCTTGTGCTTCATCCAGCCCAGTGTTTCTCATGATGTACTCTGCATCATAAGTTAAATAAGCAGGGTGACAATATACTGTCTTGACGTACTCCTTTTCCTATTTGGAATCAGTCTGTTGTTCCATGTCCAGTTCTAACTGTTGCTTCCTAACCTGCATACAGATTTCTCAGGAGGCAGGTCAGGTGGTCTGGTATTCCCATCTCTTTAAGAATTTTCCAGAGTTCGGTGTGGTCCACACAGTCAAAGGCTTTGGCATAGTCAATGAAGCAGAAGTAGATATTTTTCTGGAACTCTCTTGCTTTTCGATGATCCAACGGATGTTGGCAATTTGATCTCTGGTTCCTCTGCCTTTTCCAAATCCAGCTTGTACATCTGTAAGTTCACCGTTCATGTACTGTTGAAGCCTGGCTAGGAGAATTTTGAGCATTACTTTGCTAGCGTGTGAGATGAGTGCAATTGTGTAGTAGTTTGAGCATTTTTTGGCATTGCCTTTCTTTGGGATTGGAATGAAAACTGACCTTTTCCAGTCCTGTGGCCACCGGTGAGTTTTCCAAATTTGCTGGCATATTGAGTGCAGCACTTTCACAGCATCATCTTTTAGGATTTGAAATAGCTCAACTGGAATTCCATCACCTCTACTAGCTTTATTTGTAGTGATGCTTTCTAAGGCCCACTTGACTTCACATTCCAGGATGTCTGGCTCTAGGGATCACACCACTGTTGTTATCTGGATCGTGAAGATTTTTTTTTTGTATAGGACTTCTGTGTATTCTTGCCACCTCTTCTTAATATCTTCTGCTTCTGTTAGGTCCATACCATTTCTGTCCTTAATTGTGCCCATCTTTGCATGAAATGTTCCCTTGGTATCTCTAATTTTCTTGAAGAGATCTCTAGTCTTTCCCATTCTCTTGTTTTCCTCTATTTCTTTGCACTGATCGCTGAGGAAGGCTTTCCTATCTCTCCTTGCTATTCTTTGGAACTCTGCGATCAAATGGGTACATCTTTCCTCTTCTCTTTGCTAAAGACCCCAGTCCTTAATCTGGTCTACAGGCCACTGCTGTCTCTTTAGACTCAGACACGCCTCTCTGTCCTTCCGCGGTGCCGATGGCCATTCGGCTCTCCTTTAGTTCCTAAAATGTGCCGGGCTCCTACCCCCTTAGAACCACCTCCTCAAGGAGGCCCCTTGTCCCCTGACCTTGCCTGGTCTGTTACACACTCACGTCACCTGTGCTTCTCCTTCACGTCTTACGCCACTATTGTAATTACACAATTCTTTGTGTTTTTGGTGGACTGTCAGCTTCCCACTCGAATGTCAGTCCAAGAGACCATGAATACGTGTATTGTTTCACTATGGAGTCGGAGGCCGCAGGGCCTGGGTGTCCTGGCATATAATGAGCCTCCGTCAATGCTGGAGTGCATACATACACATGATCTCAATTTGGGTTTTGTGTGTGTGTGTGTGTGTGTGTGTGTGCTCAGTCGTGTCCCACTCTTTGTGACCCCGTGGACTATATGTAGTCCGCCAGGTTCCTCTGTCCATGGAATTTTCCAGGCAAGAATAATGGAGCGGGTTGCCATTTCCAAGGGATCTTCCTGACCCAAGGATCGAACCTGCATCTATTATGCCCTATGATTTGGCAAGGGAATCCTTCACAACTGTGTTACCTAGGAAACTCCAATTTGGGTTACTTTTCCCTAATTTCTATTTGCTCCCAATATGCTCACCTATGACCTTGCTCTGCTACTCTTTGGTGATCTTGTGGATAGTTTGGGGTTTTTTTGGACACTCAAAAAATGAGGCTATAATTCACCTAACATAAAATTCACCATTTTAAAATGCACAGTGCTGTGGCTTTTAAGTATATTTACAACATCTTGCAACCATTTTCATTAGCTAAGTTGGAACACTTTCATCACCCTAAAAATAAACCCTGTACCCATTAGTAGTCACTCCCAATCTCCAACCCATCCTAGCCAGCAACCACTAATCTGTTTTCTGTCTTTAAGAATCTGATCATTCTTGGAGAATTCCATGATGGTCTAGTGATAAGTATGTGGCACTTTCACTGCTGGGGCCTGGAGATCAATCCCTTGTTGGGCAACTAAGGTCCCGCAAGCCATGCCTTGAGGCCAAAAGAAGAAAAATAATTTGACCATTCTGGATATTTCATAAAAATGGAATCATATAACATGTGGCCTTTTGTGACTGCCTTCACTTAGCATATGTCACTTAGCTTAATGGTTTCAAGATTCATCCATGTTGTAGCCTGTATCAATGCTCCATTCCTCTTTATGGCTGTATAATACTCCACGCATAAATATATCATATTTTATCTGTTCAGCATAAGATGGACATCTGAGTTTCTATCTTCCAGCTATTAAGAATAAAGCTGCCATGAACATTTGTGTGTGAGCATAGGCTCTTAGTTCGACATACTTAGGAGTGGAATTGTTGGGTCATAGAGGAACTTCACATTTAACTTTTTACAGAACTGCCAAACTACTTTCTGGGGACAGTTTTTAGTTTATTTTTCAAATGAAGGGGATAGAGCAGTTGAATGGTCCTTAATTTTTAATTTCTATTTATTTCTGATGAATAGCTTTTTAAGAAGTATATTAAAAACCATGGAATATCTTTCCGGATATGTGTATATGTATGAATACACATAATTTCAGGGGTTCAAGAGCCATCAGAAACTGGCTCTGGACCCCAGTGCTCTGTGATTACAGACTCATACGGGGCAGGGTTTTAAGGTTAGATTATTTTCTCAGACACAGAACTCCATCTGTGCTTCTGGCTTTTCCACATGGATACAGGGAGTGGGTAATTTGACTAATGAGTTCTGATCCAGGTTCTGATTTCCATCTGGGATATGAACATGCGGCAGCCAATCAGCTGCCTTAATTTTTTCCACCCACTCTGTAATCATCTGACTGATGTGCAATTATCCCCGTGTGCTTTGACACACGCTTTCCCCCTTCTCATGCTTGCAATCCGATGCCAGACAACCTTCATTTTTTCCCATTTATTGTGTGTGTGTTGGCTACTGGTTGATATAATTATTTTTGTAATCATCTTCTATTAGGTGGAAGAATATTGCAGTAGAGAAAGAAGGAAAAAAGAAAATAAACGCCTTCCTGACAAGTTCTAATATTTTATGTTCACAAATAATCTCCCAATACCAGAGCAATAATATTATTTTCTCAATGAGCATTTATTAAAATGTAAAGTAGCTCCCTCACATTGGGAACTAAAACCCTTGCACTACCTTGGCCAGAAAATATCACTTATTTATTTCAGATTACATTTCTGGAATTTTAATACTGTTTCCTTTTTGCCCTCCCTTACATAGCCTTTATCTAGCAGAGAACTGAACCTGAAGGGTTGATTTCTAAAGAGGCTTTGCTGAATGTTCAGGACCTTAAATTGGTTTTAAGAATTGCTTTTGGCTTTTGATTTACGATGAGGTTCTTTCCTGTGTAATTCTTTTGGCTGAAAACTGAATAGAGCTCTCCCTTTGTGGATGGCATTTTGACACCACATTTTAAGACTGGAGTACAGAGGTGACGGAGGAGTAGAAAGACTTAGAAAAGAGAGAGGGATTAACATGGTGGGTTTAGGGCTTGGAAGAGTAAAATCCATTGTCCATTTCCCTATAGCATCTCAAGGCACACACCTTGGGTTCTAGTCTGAAGTCGGGATGTTAATCTCTCCGTAGTCTGGTGAAAAGATACTAGACTGGGAGGCAGAAGCCAGGATTTCTAATGCTGCCTTCTCCTCTAACTAGCTTTGTAACCTTGAACAGATCACTTCTACTCTTTGGACAGTTTTCTCAAGCTCACAAGGAAATGGTGAGCTAGACTGGTGTGTTTTCAATCCTGGCTGTATATTAGAATGCCCTGGGAAGCTCTGGAAATTATTTTGATGGCCAGGCCCTTAAATCAATTGAATAAGAATTTCTTGGCAGTTTTCTGGCAGTTCAGTGGTTAAGACTGCACTTCCATTATAGCAGGCTCGAATTCTATCCTTACTTGGGGGAACTAAGATCCCACATGCTGCATGGCACAGCCAGAACTAAAAAAAAGGAATTTCTTATAGGTGAATGGTGCTGGCCATTGGCATCTGTATAAAACACTCCCCAGGAACTTCTATCATAAAGCCCAGGCAGATAACCCTGGTCCAGATGATCTCAAATGTTCCTTCGGATTTTGGTTGCCTGATGCTATAAGCTAGGCAGTGATGTCTTACCAGCCAAAGTTGGTGAAACAGAAAAGAAGGCCACAGTCACTGGATGTCCCTTTGAGCTGGGGTTCGACACATCTCAGCTTGGGGGTCCTAGAGGAATCCCAGATGGAATTGAATCTCTCTTGGTATCAGGTCTGGATCGGGCAAATAAATCTTCCTGTCTTTGTGGCCTTGTTGTGCTGAAAAGATGATTGAGCTGGGGCTGGTAAAATACCTTTTGCTTTTTTGAGAAAGGCATGTGGAAAGATAAGCCAGGTTTATTATTTTTAGAGGGACACTAGGACTGTTTAACCTAGAAAAGAGGGGACTTGGGGAGACATGATTTGTGATCTTCAAGAGGCTGAAGGGCTGTCATGTGGAAAAGGGATTGGAGTGATTTTCAGTTGCTCCAGGGGAGATGAACTTGGGCCAGTGCGTAGAGAGTCTGGGGAACCGATTCTGTAGCATTATAAGGAAGAATTGTTGTAATATAGAGCTATGCTTCCATATTCCCTGTCACCTGCTTTTATGACCATCTTCTCCACCTTGAGACCATATCTTTTTCACCTCTGTATTCCTAGTACTTAATCCAGTTCCTGACATGGTCTTCAACAAATGCCGATAACCATTTCTATGATGGTGAATGACTGTCATTAATGTCCGCTAGGCAGAGCACTTTTCTTGCTTATTTCCTTTAAGTCTTCCAGTGCTTTGAGAGGTAGATCTATTTATTACCCCAGTCTACAGTTAAGGAAGGGCTTTCCCAGGTGGCTCAGTGATAAAGAATCCGCTTGCTAATGCAGGAGCCACAGGAGAGACGCTGGTTTGATTCCTGGGTTGGGAAGATCCCCCGGAGGAGGAAATGTCAACCCACTTCGGTATTCTTGCCTGAAAGACCCCATGGACAGAGGAGTCTGGCTGGCTACAGTCCATAGGGTTGCAAAGAGTTGGACACGACTGAATGACTGAGCAAACACACATGCACTTAAGGAGACCAGGTGGTCACGTAATGTGCAAGATCACAGCCAGAGTGTAGCAGAGACTGGCTGGAAACTGAAGCCTGTCTGCCTCATAATCTGTGCTTTGGGACTCCCCTGGTGGTCCAGTGATTAAGCATCTGCTCTCTAATTCCAGGGACTCAGGTTCAGTCCCTGGTCAGGAACTAACATCCCACATGCTGGGGAGGGATTAAGTCTGTGTTGCCACAGCTAGAGGGTCTGTGAGCCTCAATGAGGAAGATCCCACATGATGGAACAAAGATCCCTCGTGCAGCAACTGAGACCCGACACAAACAAATAAATAAAAACTTAAAAACAACACAACACTGTGATAATTAAAAAAACAAAAAATAAAACTAAGCTCCTAACTGTTGTGCTATCTGCCTGCCAGCACCCTGGGTGCTCCAATTGAAGATACACAGCTGCTGAGGTCAACTATGTCATGGCAGTGAATACAGATGCAGTCAGGCTGGTCCCAGATGATAACAGAGCCAGAGGCTGGGCCGATTTTTAAAGTCCTGAGTCACCTGGTTACTGCTCCCATCAGCCTCCTACCCCGGCTCCACCAGCAAGCAAGTTGTGGGTCTGGTCCACAGAGGGAGCCTCACTACCTCTGCCGCACAGGCTCCAGGGTGGAATGCTCTCCTGGCAAAGGTGGTCATCTCCACGTAATGCGTGTCGTGACCTCCTCTGCCACCTGCCTGCTTTTCTCATTAAGGTCCATGGTCACGTGGCCGGGGAGCAGACTCCTGCATGTGCCCCTGGCGACAGGACAGAATGGAGAGAGGAGTCCTGGGTCTTGGGAGGGAGATGCAAGACTGCTTTGGCCATGAAACAATGTGTTACTTCTCTGTTCATGTCACACAGACACAGTGATTGCATTACCGCGTGGCTCAGGGGATAAGGCGGAGGGGTGGAAGCAGCTGATGAAGGAAGGAGTGCTCCCAGGAAGTCTTCCATCAAAGTGATGACATAGCCAAAGGGACAGAAATAATATTTCTGAGACGGTGCTGCCAATTAGCAGAAGGCTCCAAGGAGCGCTGGGAAATGGAGGCTTGGGAGACTGGATAGGAGAGGGGCCAGGACGGGGCAAGGAGAGGCAGGCAAAGGGAAGAGGGGAGGACGAATCGGTGGGATGGGCGATTCCTTTAACACAGGGTGCATTGTTTTAGAGGTCATGGCTTTCTTCATAAACATGGTCAAAGTCAAACTTCACATGGAAGGGGGGGAATTTAGTTGGCTGCAGTGACCACTCTCCTGTTAGATTTCTTAGGCATAGAGGTGTCCCCTCTTTCTCTGGAGGGGCTGGGGGCAGCGGTGACTAGATGGTAAGCATAAGGATGGGAATAAATACTGGAGAATTGGGCACTGAAAATCCACCTTCCCATATGTTGCTGATAAACATAAGATAAACCGGTCCTGGGATTTCCCTTTTACAGATGAGAAAACTGAGACTCAAAGGGGTTTGAAGATTAAATTAGAAACTAGAGTGAGTCTTATCTAAACACAACTTAACCCTCTGTTTTCTTTCATTACGTTACGTTCTCTTGCAGACGTCATACCTTAGGGCAGTCTGAACTAAAGATGGGGACTTAGGAGGCTATCCTCTGAGCGGGTTTTCCTGGGCAAATAACCCTGATTTACCAAGTGATTGCTGGAAGGGGGTTCTCCTGGCCAGACCAGGTTGAGGCCACAGTCTCAGCCCACAGGAGTGGTGAATCTGGGTCCCTTGCAGGTTGGAAGGGTGCTCTCATCATCAGACAGACGTGGATTTGGTCAGTGAACGGTTAGATGGCCGTCAGGGAGAAATCCAGCTCTGTCAGCCATTTAACCCTGAGGGAAGGAGTGAAAAAGGAGGGGAACCCCCAGATCCACTGCAGAGAAATTCAGAACTACATCGACGGCATGGATAAACTGTTACTTGGGTCAGAAATACAAGGCCAGATATTCCTTTTGATGTCTGTCCTCCAGAATTTATACTTATTTACTTTCAAAAAGAATTTGAAGAGGCATATTATTTTCTTAGGAAATGAAGATGCCCTCCAAAACTTCTAGCTTGAACCTTGCCAACAAGTCAGGCTTCTTGTCAAACGTTGGTGGGCCATAGAGCAAGTTCTGATGCATGAATAGAGATGCCATTGTAGTGCCCTTATGAGGCATCGTGTTCGGTACATCACACGTGTTATCTTCTTAAATCCTCCCCACAACCCAGCAAGATATGTAGTTTTAGTCCCATTTTTCAGATGAGGAATACACTGAAGTCCAGGGAGGATACTGATTTGCCCAGAGTGCCCCGTGTTTAACTAGCAAAACTGTTGATAAGATTTAAGCCCAGGCCCATCTGATTTAAGAACGCATGCTTTTTTCCCTCTGTGACATCAGGCTATGAAATATGCAAATCTCAGAACTGAAAATTAGAGTGGAATTCATTTACCTATTCAACGCTAGGAGCATCCTTGATAAGGGCTGTGACTTGATTCACCCACCTCTGTGGAAAGAAAACTCATGAATGACTTCATGAGGAAGTTCTGTCTGACTCCTCATTTGCCCACCCAAGGGATAAATGCCTATTTTGTTTCACTGTTTCAGAAGCGGTACGCCAGACAAGGCTCTGGTTCTTGTGGATCTTGCGTTCTAGTGGGGGAAACAAGCATTAGAAAAGAAAAAGTAAATAAAAGAGTTTCTGGTGGTGATAAATGCATTGGAGACCGCGAAACAGTGGCAGAGGGTACGTGGTTGTGAGGACTGTTTGAGATTGAACATTTAGGGAAGAGCTTGCTCAAGACGTGACAACTGAACTGAGACATAAAAGACAAGAAGGAGCCATCTCCCCAAGACCCAGGGAAGAGCATCGGAAGCAGAGGAAACGAGCCATGGCAAGACTTTGAGGTGAGACTGAGTTTTTCGCTTGAAACAAGGCCAACAGCCTGGAGAAGAATCAAGTTGGAGGAGAATGGGGAGGAGATGAGCCCAGAGAGGAAGGTGGGAGCCAGCCGGTGTAGGACCCACCTGCCATAGTGAGGACTCTGGATTTTAATCCAAGGGTGGTGGGAAGCCATCAGATGGGCCTGGATGGGAAAGTGATGTAATCTGATTCATATTTTAAAAAGATGCTATGTGGAGACTAGATTGCAAGGAGGAACTTCTAATTGTTGGGAAGATTATTACCTTTCCTACTGATCAAACTTGGTTCTTCTAGTAAAATGATTCCTGCACCAAAAACCAACAGAAAACACCAAACAAGGCTGCTTTCTCTTTCAAATTTTTCTTATTAGCTATCATATTTCCCTGTAGTTCTTTCTAAACTTCCCCTAATATTTAAGTCCATACTTGGATTCTAGATTCCTCACCATCTTGATCATTTTCCACTGACTGATCTCTTGTTTATCCATGACCTGATTAAAATGTGGTATCTTGTAACAAGCATACTTTTCAAAAAATATTTATTTATTTTATGTACTTGGCTGTGCTAGCTTTTAGTTGTGGCACACAGGATCTTTGATCTTTAGTTGTAGCATACAAACTCTTAATTGCAGCATGCGGGATCTATTTCCCTGACCAGGGATTGAACCCGGGCCCCCCTGCATTGGGAGCACATAGTCTTAGACACTGGACTAGCAGGGAAGTTTCACAAACTTACTTTTGAAGAAATAAGATAGTTTAAAGAAAAACTTTATCAGTAGTAGTACGGCTATGGTACTACAGCATGGACACAGTAAATGGATATGACAAATGGGATGCAGAAAACTAAAGTTTGCAAAATACTGCTCATAAATAAATGGGAAATTTGATCAGATATAAAAAAAAAACCTACTTTTGACAAACCCAGGATTTAGGGCACTCTTAATTGCATGGATATTCACTAAGTAAGGGTATTAGACTAAGTCTTTAGGGTACTGCAGTTCTTAATATGGGATTTCCAGGCCTACAGAAGGGTCAACACATCCCATACATAATGGTGTCCTTATATGTGTGTATGGTTGTGTTATGTGTGCATTTCTGGGAAGAGAGTTCAGAGCTTTACTCAGATCTCAAATTTTCATCATTCTCAAAAAATAGAGAACCACTGCCCTAGGAAGTTAAATCAAGGGATTTTTACACTAAGAAGGAGCAATAAAGCCTTGAAAATCCAAGAAAACAATGTCCCTTCTCTGGTCCCACCTTCATTTTCTTTCCTCTTACTCCAAATGCCTTTACAGGTCTCTTGATCTCTTCTTCCTGCCTCACACCCCGTTTTAAATTCTTTCTCTAACTTCTTATAAATCATCCAAACTTAGAGAAGACAACCTCTGCTTTTTTCATTAGAAGAGTGCGTCCAGCTAACACGAATGAGAACATATGCAGACATGGGCATAGGACTAAGGCTTTTTTCTTTTTTGCCCTGGACTCAGATCTTTGGAACTGACCTGTGTGCCTGACTTGCAGATTTCTTACGAGCAGAGTGCAGAGTTTGGAAAAGGGCTCACATGTAAGCTAATGCAAAGGGCAAAGTCATCTTAAAAGAATTATTATTCATTTCCCATTGCAGTTAATTTTGGCACCTTCATCAGGGTTTAAATTCTAGTACCACATCATATCAAAGGGGGAAAAAAGAGTATTTGATGTACATGTTAATTACTGCTAAGATGTAGCTACTTAAATCAAGAGTTTAATCTTCATTTGACTACTCAGAACAGCTCTGAGTGGGGGATGGGGAGAGCCCCTTTTGATTTGGGTTATTTGAATAGGAAATGAGAACTTCAAGTCAGACGGCTTCCAATTTTCTAAACCAACATTTGGAATTACTACCCAGAATAAATGGAAAGCAGTTCGGAAAGCCAAGTTCCCTGTAGGAATTCCCAAGTGTGCGTGTTCTATGAAGTAGGAGAAAGGGTATGGGTAATATAATTTCATGTGTTCAAAGACCTGAGAATCTTCAGCGTGATCACCTAATGGTAAGTGAAATCTTAAAAGCATGTGAGAGGCTTAAAAAAGTAGATCTACGAAGAAAATAATATACTATTATTTAAAAGCATAAATTGCCAAAATGATGCTTCTCTGAGATATACTCTTTAGAAGAGTTATCTTGGAGAATCCCTAATGTGCACTTTTTATACCATGAAACAATAAAACGCATAGAAATACTGGCTTATATACCAAGTGATTAAATCATAGTCATTTATCGTAGGTTTATTGGGAACATTGTTTTCTTGGATTTCCAAGGCTTTATTGCCTCCGATATAACACTCTGCTCCTAATAATCCCTATTGATTTTACTATAGTACCATATATTTTTAGATTTGCTTTACATTCTTGCACAGATTCTAACCTTAATGTACTAAATAAAATGAGACCTATCACCATGTTTCTCAAACCGTATGAAGATAATCATCTTGTCCAACTTGGGTGGGAAATGCTCAGTTTTGAGTGCTCAGTTGGAGACCTGGGGGAGCAGTCCCTGGGGCTCTTGTGTGTGTGCTAAGTTGCTTTAATCGTGTCCGACTCTTTGGGACCCCGCGGACCATAGCCCACCAGGCTCCTCTGTCCATGGGATTCTCCAGGTGAGAATACTGGAGTGGGTTGCCATGCCTTTCTCCAGGGTATCTTCCCAACCCAGGGATTCAGTCGGCATCTATTAACGTCTCCTGCATTGGCAGGGGGGTTCTCAACACTAGTGCCACCAGAGATCCCCTAGAGCTCTCGGTTGTTTTTTCCGGAGTGGAGAGCTCTGAGTCACTGTCCATGTGCTGGCCAGGAGCTGGGCTGGCAGGAATCAGAGCCTCAGCACCCATTACAGGCTCTATCTGGGACTGCATTTGTGTCATTATTTTGCTACAGTAACTAATCTCTCTTGGGATTTGTGGCTCATGCTGCATCTTTAAAGTACTTTGTATACAATAATTTTCATATGCTAAACCAGCCAGCGGAGAACTCTGTGTTCTTAGAGAAAAAGTTATCACACCTCTGGGTGCTGTTTTAATTACTCTTCTTAGAGGCTCCTTCTAAATGTTGTTAAAAACAGTGACGTATTTTATTCCATGCTGAACCTTGAGTTTCTGTTCTCTGGATGAGGGTCTTGGTGAAAGTGGAAGGAGAATAGCGGGGGTGTGGTTTCTGAGTGATGATGCTCCTGGTCACTCTGGAGGAAGGGCCAAACAGATAACCCCTCCGTAGGACAGCGATTGGTGGCCCGGGTGACCATGGCAAGATCTCACACACCCTTATCAGTTCTCAGAGCAATTAACTTGGCACCTTTATTATCCTTTAGGGGAGACTGGATCTTGACTCCCAGGAGCTCATATTCTAAAAGCGGAAAAGAGTAAGTATTCTAACTTTAGAATCCTAAGTACATTCCAGACACTGTTTTCACTGCTCTATCTCTATTCATGCTTTTAATTCTTAAACCAGATCTCATAAAGCAGATACTATTTGAATCCGGCTTCACAACGAGGAGACTGAGGCACTGAGAGTTCCAGAGGTTTGCACAAGGTCCACACGACTGAGGACTGAGGAGCGGTGGATGCAGAATTCGAACCAGGGCAATCTGACTCTCAGAGCCCATTTACATCACATTTGTAATTTATAACGTCTCACCCACTAATTATCTCATTTGATCTTCCCCACAACCTTGGCTCCATTTTAGAGATAAGAAAACAGAAGTAGGTAGTCATTTGTCTACGGTGACACTGTCAAAACCAGCTGGCAGGACAGCCTGCTTCTTTTTTCCTTGTCTTAAAACACACCTCCAGGGTAAACATGAAGGAGATCAAACCAGTCCATCCTAAAGGAAATTAACCCTAAATATTCACTGGAAGGACCGATGCTGAAGCTGAAACTCCAATACTTTGGCCATTAGATTCGAAAAGCCGATGCACTGAAAAAGACCTTGATGCTTAGAAAGATTGAGGGCAGGAGGAGAAGGGGGGTTGACAGAGGATGAGATGGTTGGATGGCATCATCGAGTCAATGGACATGAGTTTGAGTAAATGCTGGGAGATAGTGAAGGACAGGGAAGCCTGGTGTGCTGCAGTCCATGGGGTTGCAAAGAGTCGGACACAACTGAACAACTGAACAACAACCAGGGTAGAAGACAGAATAACCCGAAGTGAAGGGAAGCAGAGGCTCTTTGCACATGAGCAGTCTGACTCACCAGGAAACTCCCCCCTTCCTCGGTGCCGTGAGCCAAGCCCCACAGTGGCGGAGGGGCAGCGTCCCTTAAGAGACTCAGCCTGGATTCTGTACAGATGGATGAAGCGGGGTCTCCTCATTCTCCGTCATCTCAGTGGACACCTCATCCCACGTGTTCCTCTCAGTCTGTTGCCCCTTCACTATCATTTCAAGGTCTTTGAAGGAAGGGACTGGGTTGGTACTTTGTGATGTCGACCACTTGATGTTTGATGAGACTCTGCAGCCACTGGAATGTGCCTGTGGTCAGGGCTAGGCTGTGTGCAGGGCGTCCCTATTGCTTTCTTAAAATCAAAGAGTGGAGAAGCCAAAGGAGGCAGGGAGAAGAACCTCACTGACTAAATATCAAGCTAGCAGACAAAGATATAGGGTGAAATTCCAGGCCCTCAAGGAAGTGAACCAACCAATCAATCAGAAATGTCCTTGTCAACGAAGTGGGGCCTGTGGTGAGCCCAGCAATGTAAGTTATGCCCCACCTTCCCCTCAGTTCAGGAGGGGCTGGTGGGTAGATACTTTAGCCTGTTGAGAAACTAATAGTGGGCAGTCCTCTGAACTCAGTAAATAATGCTTGATCTGGTCAGAAGGGAAGAGGCAGAACCTGAGATGAGGAGGGTAGGAGGGCTTCCCTTCTCTTCACCTGCAATGGCTGTGGTTGGGGAAGCACCATCCACACTGGTGATGGATGGCGATGTCGCGCTCTGAGATCCCTGGAGGGCAGGCCAGGCTACTAACAAGGAAAATGGTGCTGTGAGTCAACTTAGTAGGAATGAAGGGGCTTCTCTGGGGGTGCAGTGGTTAAGGATCTGCCTGCCAATGCAGGGGACACGGGTTTGATCCCTGGTCCGGGAGGATCCCACGTGTTGCAAGTAAGCCCAAGTGCCACAACTACTGAAGCCCGAGTGCCCTACAGTCTGTACTCCACAACAAGAGAAGCCGCCGCAACGAGAAGCCCAGGCACCATACTCAGAGAGTAGCCCCTGCTTTGCAAAACGAGAGAAAGCCCGCAGCCAGCAACAAAGACCCGGTGCAGCCAAAAATAAAATAAATAAATAAATAAATAAAAATAAACAATAATTTTAAAAATGTATATTAAAAAAATAGGAATGAAGGGCAAGGACACCATAGGGGGAGGGGGATAAAGCCAGAATATCTGATTGCGGTGCGGGGAGTGGGGAGGTAAATGGGGAAACATTTGTGCAGCTCGGTCATCTGTTATTTTCTCTAAACAGATGACTCTTTTCTTCTCCTCCAAAACAACCCACATGTCTTTCTTACATGATGAAGCATGATTCATACGCCAGAAAGAAAAGAAAACACCATCAGGTGCTTTAAAAAAAAAAAAACAACAACACAACTATAATTGGAAAGATCAAGAATTTGTGGTTCACTTCCAACAGGTAAACAAAGGCATGTTTATGCTAGGTCTCCCCTTCTGAGTCCGGGTGCTATCACCCTGGGCTTGGAACACTGTCCCGTCCTATTCACCTGACAGATTAGGCTCCATGGAGGCAGGCTGCCTGGGTATGTCCTGTAATTCAGCATTAAGTATCCTATTGATTCACTGAAGTGCTGCCACGGATGTTAATGGAGACAAATATTGCGGCTGTGGGTTTTCAAAGGGCTGAGTAATTCCCAAGCATCAATAACATCTGTCATGATGTAATGCGGGGCGACCTCAGGATGCTTGACTGGAGGCCAACCATGAGAGCGGGGCTGCTGGAAGGGGCCCTTGGATACTGACCCAGAACTTGGGGAGGTGGACCCACTAAAGGGAGGATGGTGGGACCCGGGCTGAGGTTGGGCGGTGGCAATGAGGCAGGGGTGGCTGTTGACAGCACGTCCTAGTGACTCCTCATGAAGGTCACGGAGTATTAGGAAGCACAGGGATCTTACACACATCTCTCAAAAGCCTGCCGGGTCCTGAGAAATCAGACTCTACCCTGTTGCAGAGAGTAGGGCATGCTTTCCCACTCATCACCCAGAAGCATTGCATGCCCCTGATAATACTGAAGCAGAATGCCTCTAGTCCTGTAGTAGCCGGCCCTGAGTAGCAGCTCCTATCCTGTGCCCCATGCTCTGAGCATGGGACTACGTTAGTGCATGACTTTAGTGACTACTTTGAGAGAGGTTAAGTTACGTATTCAAGGTCACACAGCAAGGCAGTTTTGGCCTGGACTAGAATTCAGATCTTAGAATTTCTTGCCCAGGTCTATCCCCAGTCACCTTATGTAGGATTGCTGGAAACTATTTGAATATATGACCTGAAACAAGTGATATTTCCTTCTAAAAGGCTCTGTAAAAAACCTCAGGGTTAGTAATTGTAAGAAATCAATTACTCGTAAACAAATCCCATTTCAGTCAAATTCTACAGGCCGCCCAATCTTTCTGCAGTTCAATTCAGTCTCTGTACTGCTACTCACATTATCTCGCTACAAGATGAATCTGATCTTGTCAGTTCCCGGCATATAGACCTCCATCAGCCCCTCTCTGCGGACAGGATAAACTCCTTGGCATGATCACGTTCTCATCTCGCCTGCCCCGCCCCATCTTCCGTTTGATGTCCGGCCCCTCCTGTTCCCAGCCGCTGTGGACATTGCTGACCCTTCTGTGTCCTCTTTTTTAATTTTTTTTAATTAAAAATTTTTTTTTCTTGATGTGGACCATTTTGAAAGTCTGTATTGAATTTGTTACAATATTCCTTCTGTTACATTCTTTGCTTTTTGGCCATGAGCTTTTTAGAAGGAAATATCCGCGATCAGCGACCGAACCTGCACTCCCTGCATGGGCAGGCGAAGTCTTAACCACTGGACCACCAGGAAGTCCCGTTCTGTGTCCTCTTATCCTCTGTATCTTTTGTGCTCTGGCTGCCTGGGAAACTCTTACCCATCCTTAAAGAGAGCCGGCTCTTCTCTCCTGCCTGAGAACCATCCCTGCCTCTCTGTGCACAATTAGTAGCAGTTTCTCCTCTGCGGCTCCACAGGACACCGTTCAGCCTTTATTTTATCTCTATTATCACAGCCTTCCTGTTGCACTGTGTTTGTTTTCTTGTCTAAACCCAGTGCAATGTGAACTTCTGTGTTGAGAAGCTGCGCCTCTTTCATTTCTGCATTCCACTTCCAGGCACACAGTAGGTGTTCCCTGCATGCTTCTCCAGTGAATGGGAGACTGTATTCAGGAACAGAAAGAAAGCAGTGGGGTGGGAGCCATCAGTCGGGTTTAGGGCACATGCGCTGGCCCTGTCCAACATATATTTCTGCAGTCTTCGGCCTAGAATCTTCATGGAATGGAAACCAAAGGAGAGAAAAGCAGAGCTTCAGCTCAGAAGCAGGCTGGGGGTCTTGGGGGTGTGTGTGACATTTTACACCAAGTTCTTTGCAAACAGTGGTCCTGGGCATGTGTGCAACCATGGACCCACGGGGGAACAGAGACTGACATTCTAATGGGGGAAAGAGAAACCCTGCTTTGAGGTACAGCAGACTGGTGAGCGGGGTGGATATTCAGATGTTCAATAATTGGCAGGGTGAGTGCACTGACCAATCAGAATGGACACAGGCCATAGGGCCATAGGGCTAAAGCAGGGCCAAGCATGAACCCGTTATGTACTGGGCAGCAGAGGGTATCATGGGAGAGGGTTTGGGAATAATAGAAGCAGCTTGGACGAGGAGGCTTGGATCCCTTATCTGTCAGTATGAAAATATTTCCAAATTTTAACAACTGGCCCTGATATAGCTGTAGTGGTACATACCATCCTGTTAATAAGTTTCATTCAAGAATAAGAAAAATTCAAAACTTTTTGGATAAAGAAGATGTGGTATGTGTGTATCTCTCTCTCTATATATATATCTCTATATAATATCTATCTATATAATATATATAATGGAATACTACTCAGCCATAAAAAAGAACAAATTAATGCCATTTTTTGTAGCAACATGGGTGGACCTAGAGATGATCATATTAATACTAAGAAAGTCAGAGAGAGGAAGACAAATAGCATATGATATGTGGAGCCTAAAAATGATACAAATGAACTGATTTACAAAACAGAAACAGACTCACAAAGAAGAGAACAAACTTATGGTTACCAAAGGGAAAGGTGGGCAGGGGAGGGGGATAAATGAGAAATTTGAGAGTAACATGTACACACTACTACACATAAAATAGACCAACGACAGACCTGCTGTATAGCGCAGGGAACTCTACTTAGTATTTTGTAAAAACCTATATGGGAAAAGAATCTGAAAGAGAATATGTGTGTGTGTGTGTGTGTGTGTGTGCGCGTGTGCATATGCACACTTTGCTACATACCTGAAACTAAACAACCCTGTAAATCAATCATACTTGAATAACAAATTTAAAAGAGAAAAACAAAAATTTTGAACCCACTTTCAAAGGAAGGTGAGTATGTGTGTATACTTGCATGTGTGTGAAGGAATGAGGCCAAGCTTTTACAAGAAGGCAGCATTTGAGCTGCACCTCTAAGCTTTCGTTGTATTTCCGTACAAGGAGAAAGCAGTGGAGATCAGGGGACTTCCGGCGTGTAGAGCTGAATGAGTTCACAGATGTGTGAATGGGCCTGCTTGGGAAGGTGACTGACTGCAGCGTGCTTGGAATCACTGGGGCAGAGGAGCGGTAGCTTTGCAGCCAGACTGGGAAGGGCCTTAGAAGCCTTGTGGACGCGTCATTGTCTCGTCCGCGTTCCCACAGCGGGGCTCTAACCAAACCTCTGGGCGGGCTGGCTTCGGTGGCCCTTGCTGGGACACCCAGTGGTGAGTCTTCACCAAGTCTGGGGCTGTCACCTGGTGAGGGGACAAGCTTTGCCTTAATGAGGAATGTCATGGCAGCCCCCTCAGCTCCGTGGTGACTGACGCTGCCCATCCAGCTGCCATGAGGCCGATGTGTCCTACCAGGCAGCATCATCTCCTAATTAACACGTCTTGTCAGGTCCAGCGGTTGGCTTCAGTAAACACGCTCCTAGCAGCTGTCATTGGGACCCTGCGTGGGGCCTGCTGCCTCATTAGCTCGAGAGAAGGGAGATGGCATTGGCGGCGGGCTGAGGGGGAGGGGTGCTCTTTGTGGGTGTTGGCAGGATTAGAGAGATGTCAGACGCTCAGAAAGCACTCGGGGGGCCCAGCGGAGGGCTCCTCTCTTCTCTCGGTGTAGTGACACCATGGGGTGGGTGGCCGTGTGGTCAGGAATTGGGAGGCCTGAATCCTCCAGCTCTCTCTCCCACCATCTAGTTGGGCTAGGTGTCCCCCTCCCCCAAATGCATTGACATATGCTGAAGCTCTGATCCTCACTGTGACGGTGTTACGAGGCAGAGTTCAGGGAGGTTTAGAGGGCTTCATGAAGGTGGAGCCCCCGTGTTGCGATTAAAGCCCTTTGGAAAAGAGGACGAGGGACTTCCCTGGTGGTTCAGTGGTTACGAATTTCCATCTGCCAGTGCAGGGGACACGGGTTTGATCCCTGGTCTGGGAAGATCCCACATGCCAACTAAGCCTGCAAGTCACAACTACTGAAGCCTGTGTGCCCTGGAGCCCACACTCTGCAACAAGAGAAGCCACTGCAATGACAAGCCCAAACACCGCAAACAGAGAGTAGCCCCTGCTTGCCGCAACTAGAGAAAGCCTCGCAGAGCAATGAAGATCCAGCACACGGAAAGATAACTAAATTAAAAAAAAAAAGAAAGAAGATGAGACAAGTTTCTCTGCACAGCCCAAGGAAAGGCCATATGAGGCTCTGATCAGAAACAGAGTCGAGAATCCACCCACGCCGGCACCATAATCTCAGACTTCAGCCTCGACACAAGGCTGGTCTCTGGTAAGTTGCATAGCTTCCCTCATGGCTCAGTCGGTAAAGAATCTGCCTGCAGTGCAGGAGACCTGGGTTCGATCCCTGGGTTGGGAAGATCCTTGTAGAAGGGAATGGCAACCCACTCCAGTATTCTTGCCTGGAGAATTCCATGGACAGAGGAGCCTGGCAGGTTACAGTCCATGGGGTTGCAAGAGTTGGGCATGACTTAGCAACTAAACCATCACCAAATTGCCTAGCACCCCAGCCCAGTTGTAAGGGCCTGGGCTCCTCATTTAAAAACAGGGATCGTACCAGCCCTACCTACCTCGCAGGCTTGTTGAGTGAGTCTAATGAGAAAATAGAAGTTCCGAGAGTTAAAACCCCTCAATACCATGAAACAAGCAGGCCAAGGCATGGCTTTCATCTGGGGATGTGAGGGAGCATTCTTGGCTCAGGCATGGTTAGTCCCGTAGTGTTTCTCAGGACCCACTTCCCCTGTCTTTGCAGGGCGTCCTGGCTACATCCTCCGATCACTCATTACATCCAGCCCTTGCTTTCCTCTCTTGTCCTGCCAGGACCCTCTCCCTCCTAGGGGGCCCAACCAGCCTCACCCTCTCTGTAAGATCTTGAAGGAAATGCTTTCTCCCTCCTCTGGTGGTGGGAGCATTGCCCAGGGCTCTGGGGGTGAGCAGCCCACCTCCCAGTGACAGTGTAGATACACTTAGCCCACCCCTTCCCCACCCACCCACCCATCCCCCAACTCCAGCCTTGGATTTTGAGCACATGTCTAAGCTCTGGACCCTGAGAGTACAGAGTAGGCATGCATGCTAAATAGCTTCAGTCCTGTCCGACTCTTTGCAACCCCATGGACTATAGCCTGCCAGGCTCCTCTGTCCATGGAATTCTTCAGGCAAGAATACTGGAGTGGGTTGCCATGGGGATCTTTCTGACCCAGGGATTGAACCCACGTATCCTGTGTCTCCTGTGTTGCAGGCAGGCTCTCTACCATGGAGCCACCAGGGGTGGCAGTTGGTAAATGCCCTCTAAGCAGGAAAAGCAATATATACCTCATCCTCACAGCTCACCTAGCTACGGTGGGTGATCTCGCAGTTTCCCCCAGCCACTTGTTCTGCTATCAACCTTTCTGTAGATCGCCTCTGAAGGCTCACCCATGCTTCCCCTGGGGCAAGGCCTATCTGTTTCCTCTTCATTTCTCCCTACCAGAACAGAGATACTTGATGGCCATCCTCCCCGCCGATGCTGGAAGGGTGATGCTGAGCACCCCCTTCTCCTCCCAGTCTTCAGATTCCCTGAGTCTATCCTGTAACCTGGAGCCAGTCCCCCTCCTCATTGCCCCCTCAGGGCTCCTTGCTTCTGTTCAAGGTCTCTTCTGGGTAAAATCTGAGCAACCGAGGATGTTGTGAAAGTGTCTAATTGTAGCAGGGAGGCAAACTTCACTGACCCAGCAGAGGTGTCACACCCACACACTTTCTGAACTGTTGATAACGAGCATTTAAAGGGCACAGCCTAGTTTAGAGAGCCTGGAAGGTGGCCATAGGATTCAGGCTGCAGAATCTAATTACAAGGCTTTTTTTTTTTCTCCCCATTTTCCCCTTTCCTCTCTGACCTTCCTAACACCTGCCCTCACTCCCTGCCCATGAGGCATATTTTTTGCTTCTGGGTGAGACCTGTACGAAAGTTGTGTGTCTCACATTTCCTTCCATTGAGCTGCTCTCTGGGGGATGTAGAGATCATTAGCGTGGCCTTGGTTTGCAGAGGAGGCGTGCATGTGGGTGAAGGCGCACCAGGACTGTGCCCCCAGGAGACAAGCAGATGTTTGCACCCTGGGAAGCTCAGCAGGGATCCGAGCCGGGACATGAATGATTGGCAGCTGCCAGGCTCCTGAGCTTCCTGGGGCGAAGCTCTGGGGTGAGGGGTGGGGGACCAGCTGAGGGGCCTCTGGGCCAAAGGGGTGTTTCTTGGGCCGCTCATGACACTTTTCTCTCCAAATGGCTGCAAGGAGTGGGGAGAAAAGACAGCTGTGAGATAGGGCTTTGCCCTCCTTTCTCTGGAGGGTGGAGAGACTGTTGTGTTGGAAAATAACTGTTGGCTCCTCTAGATTCTGCCCCCTGCCCTGTGAATCTGAGCTGTGTGGACTCTGACACTCGCTTGCCATAGGCTTTGGACTGGGTCTGGCCAATGAGGAGGCCTGAGCAGGACATCAGGAGGGAAGCAGGCCAATGACCAGGCATGGAACCCAGGCCCCCTGCACTGGGAGCGTGGAGTCTTCGCCGTTGGACCACCAGGGAAGTCCCATTTGCTAGTTAATTCATTCACTCATTCTGCTCTTTCCTGAGCACCCTCACATATCTCTAACAGATATGTCCTATTATTATTACCATTCTCACAGGGGGAAATGGAGTCAAAGAGTGACTAAGCGGCTTGCTGAGGACCACACACACCTGAGAAATGCTGCATGTGGGGTTTAAAGTGGGGCGTACGACACGAGAACTTGAACCTTCAAGCTTCAGCACAGTGTGTCTATATGCAGCAAGAAATTATTCACACATAGAAGTAAAAGGTCCTGAGTAGATCCCTTCTTTCCTCCTTCCCCCGGTCATGCTTCCCGGGGCTCTGCTCAGAGCAGGTATGACTGCGTGTGCACAAAGAGATGGGGAGAGATGAGGTGAGCAAACCCCGAGGCAGAAGTGTGGGGCGGGTGCAGGCGGAGCCAGGGCACCCCGAGATGATTTGCATCGCCTGCAGAAGGGAGTGCGTGTCATGTTCTCACAGCCTCTTCCTGTGTTGACACCATAACAATCCTTTACTTTTGTGGAGCACTTTGTAGTTTTCAAAGCACTTTCAAATCCATTAGCTCATTTTATCCCCACAACAATCTCGTGAAGAGGCAGGAATTGTTATCCTTGTTTTGCAGATAACAGGCTCAGTGAGGTCTACGTAATTCGTCCCAAGGCAGGGAGCCTAGCTGGGTGGTGAACCCTGGTCTTAGGGTCTGTGCAGCACACCTCACTTTCCTTTTCATCATTTTTTGATTGGGGGCCATTTGGGGGGAGGGCTGGCTCCCCAGACCTCCAGAAACCCCTCACTCCTTGGCTCCAGGCCACCTTGTTGTTTAGTCACTAAGTTGTGTCCGACTCTTTTGTGACCCCATGGACTGTAGCCCGCTAGTCTCCTCTGTCTGTGGGATTTTCCAGGCAAGAAAACTGGAGTGGGTTGCCTTTTCCTTCTCCAAGCGATCTTCCCGATCCAGGGATTGAACTCATGTCTCCTGCATTGGCAGGCAGATTCTTTACCACTGAGCCATCAGGGAAGCCCTCCAGGCCACCTAGATTATATAAAGTTGTGGTTCCCAGATTTTACTGTGCATCAGAACCACCTGGAAGGCTATCATGCAGGTTTCTGAGTCCTGTATCTGATTCAGGAGGTCTGGGAGGCCCAAGAATTTGCATTTCTAACAGGTTCTCAGGTGATGCTCTGAGACTGCTCCGCCAGGGACCACATACTTTGAGAACCATGAATATCAAGCAATGTCTTATGGATATTTAGCTGGATTTCTCTCACTAAGGCTCATATTCTGGGCTACAGAAACCCCAGACAAAGAGAGAACTGACCTTGTGGGTCTCTCCCTGAGGTGAGAAATCTGCATGTGTCTCACTTCACTGACAGACTGCTTTGTGGCCCAGAGAATGGGAAGAAAACCTCCGGCTTTCGGTTCATACATACAAACGGAAAATGTCCACACACGAGATTATTAATTCATTGTTCAATTAAGTTATGATCTCCAAAATTATCACAATATTTGGCTCAGAGGAAGGCAGCATTGAATAGCTTGTTCCACGTAATGTGTGAATAATGTAACTTTATTACTTTTCTCGCGAGTGAGTAATTGTGACTGACACGTTGGCAATAACATAGATTACCTTCTCACCCTCCCCTCTCCCTGTTCTCAGCGCTGAGCAGTTACCTTCTCATCTCTGCTCCTCTCTGGCTTACCCCCTCCCTGCTGCCAGCCCCCTTATCATGCCACTTCTTTCCTGTTCTGCCTACAAAGCAGACCTGCAGAGGGGCAAGACAGCGAGGGGCTGTGGGTCCCTGGAGACAAGGGTGAGCAGTGTTCCTCCTTGACCACCCTGGGGGGAACCCTTGTAAGGACCTGTTTGAACCCTTGCTCACGTTGTTCACTGTACCCTCCCTTGTCTTCCATTTCCTCCAAGTCCCTGGTCCGTCCACTCAGGGGCAGTGTACCACAGCTCAGCTGGCCTCTTCTCAACAGGTATGAGCTGGTCTGGACACACACTGGATGCAGGGAGCCAGTTGCTATTGCAGGGCTGTGGCAGGGGCCATGCGTCCTGCTGAGTGTAGGAGTCTCTGCATTCCCCATCTTGTACCCCCTTTTAATCCTCCTGAATCTAGCTTCTGTCACCAGCTGACCAGTTCTGGGAAAACATGTTCCTCATCTGAGCCCCTCATTGCTGCCTCCTGGTGCTCTGGGCACTCAGGCTATTAAACAGAGGGCTGTTGTCAGAACCTTGGACAGCTCCCAGCATCCTAAGGGATACTCTCTCTTTCCTATTATCCTCCTTAACTGCAGATTGGCTGCCAGTATGAGGAATATACTTACAAGCCCTTGCCAGTCCTTCTTTCCCTATGGCACTTGGGGTCTAAATATATATTTTTAAGAAATTACTCTTTAAATGTTAAAATTTAGTTTAAATACTCTTGTCTTTCTTTTTCTTCATTCATCAAGGCACCAACAATATATTAATATTTATTTAGGCTGAAAATTTATCCACAGTGTAGATAATATGGAAAGGGGCTTCCCCCATGGCTCAACAGCAAAGAATATGCCTGAAATACAGGAGACACAGGAGATGCTGGTTCAAATCCTGGGTTGGGAAGATCCTCTGGAGGAGGGCATGGCAACCCACTCCAGTATCCTTGCCTGGAGAATTCCATGGTCAGAGGAGCCTGGTGGGCTACAGTCCATAGCGTCACAAAGAACCAGACATGACTGAAGTGACTTAGCATGCATGTATATAGATACGGAAAGGACAGGAAGGATGGATGTATCCCAGAGAGCAGGGGTCCCCAACTTCCATGATCTGAGGTGGAGCTGATGTAATAATCATAGACATAGAGTGCACAATAGATGCAACGCACTTGGTGCTAAAAGGTTGGGGACCCCTGCAATAGAGACTTCATTTCACATGGCTCAGTCATGTTCTTGCCAGAGTATCCCTGTCCAAATGCATTTCCAGCCCCCTTCAGTGGACAGAAATATAGTCCACTCCACATGAATCAGACCCGACCATTGGGGAGCCCTTCCTTCTTGCTCTGGAGGGCTGGTCTGGTGATCTGGCTTAGCTTCCCTCAAAGCTCCCATTTGAAGGGAGTGCTGTGTGTAGTTGCTCAGTCATGTCTGACTCTTTGCGACCCCATGGACTGTAGCCCACTCCTCTGACCATGGAATTCTCCAGGCAAGAATACTGGAGTGGGTTGCCATGCCCTCCTCCAGGGGATCTTCCTGACCCAGGGATCAAACCCGGGTCTCCTGCATTGCAGGCAGATTCTTTACCCTCTGAGCCACCAGAGAAACACATTTGAAGGGAGAATAGTCTCTCTTTCTGGGGTGATCCAGTGTACAAGGCTGGTTTGCATGAGGACTAAACGAGTTGTCTGTTCTGCTCTGTCAACAGGTATGTGGCTTGGACCTGACTTTGCTCTCCCTGGGAGAGTGGTGGGCACTCCCTCTTGAGCATGTTCTTTGTGCCAGATTCTGTGATAAGCACATGATGTGAAAGATTCCATTTAATCTTCACAACAATTGAATGAGGAAGGTGCCTTCTTTCCTCCCTATTTTGCAGCTGGTCAGGGACAGAGCCAGGAGCCTCCAATCAAGCCTGTGTTTGTCACAATACCGTAGTTGCTGGCCTCCCTGGGTGAATGCTTGGGATGCAACTGGGCTTAATCAAGGTGAAGTGGATGACGGCTCACAGGGCTGGGCCGGGACAACTCTGGAGTTGAGGGGAAGGACCCCTGGGCTGGAGAGGCGGGGAGGACTTTGTGTGGGAAATAAGGCTTGATTCTTGGACCACAAAGGTTTAAGGCTTTACTTCTCAAAAATGTACAAAAGGGAAGCAAGTGTCTTTGGTTAGCTTGGCCCTGCGTATACCTGGCAGGAATGTGTTGGGGGGGGGGGTCAGTCTCCTTCATCCAGCCCTCCTCACACCCCATTTCCACCCAGCTGGGACCACTCGCTCCCTCATCAGTAAAGAATCAGATTTCTAAAAAAAAAAAAAACAAAGCCACTTATTATTTTGGTGATCTTAGGAAAATGACAGAAAACTTCAAATTTCAGTTTTCTCAACTGTAGAAATGGCAATCGCACTATCCTTAGATAGCGATAAAACTATGGGATACAGGATACACAGGTATACACAGGTATGGCATATACTTGACACTCAACAAACATTACTGTTATTTTACTCTTGAGTTAACTATCTTTGCTTCAGATGGGGGAAAAAAAGACCAATTTCAGAGAGCTGGAAGGATCAATGAGGAGTCATGTAAGTAGCCTCTGGCATATAGGACCAGAGGCCCCAGAAAGGAGTTGTCCTCCTCTTTCTCCCCTCCTGTGCTTGTCCTCTTAAGGGCTCAGTGATGCTCAGATCTTAGAATTGGCCCTGACAGGAGCAGTGTATGAAGCCACGGGGTATGTGGCTTTAATACTGGGCTCATGTTACAGAATGTCGGGTGTCAGCCCCTCCTCCTACTTGCTAGCCCTCTTTGCCCGCCGCCCCCCACCCCCCACCGGTTCCTCTGTTGGCGTCTGGTCTTTTGTGCTGCTCTCCTGGAGCCAGCACTCCTGTCTGTGGTGTTTCTACACGGGTCACAGTGCCCTCTTCCCAGCGCTCTCGGTATCCGCCTGGGACACGTGTTCTGCTGCTGTTTACAGTCATGGCTGGGTGGGCAGAGCTCTCTGTGCCTCCTCAAAGGGGAGTGATAGGGTCGACACCACACAAGAAGTCCAGGCCATCCGGGCTTGAATTTGAATCCTGGTTTAACACTTACGGTGTGACCTTAGGGAAGTTGCTTAATGTCATTGAGTCTGTGTCCTCCTCGGAACAATAAGAGTGACCCCGATTTCGCTGCATTATGGGGGGATAAAAAGAGATGACATATGAAAGTACCTTGAAGGGTCTGTGCTCAGTAAGTACCAGGTTACCCTCCCTTCTTCCGCTTTATTCCTCCTGCGTCGAAGCCTGCGTAGGGGAGGGGTGGAGGGCAGGGTGGTGAGGAACCCCCTGCTCCAAAGTGACTCAGTCCCTGCTCTTCATCCCTCACTGTGACACGCTGCTTCCTCATTGTACCTCATTGTACTCTGGAAAGCCTAGATCCAGACTAAAGGGTCTTTTTTTAACTTGACATGTTTTCCAGGGTGGAGAACAGAACTTCTTCATTGGGATATTGAGTTTTGATTTCCGGGGTGCTGAGTTTTCATTTCTATCTGGGCTGATTTCAGAGTACTTGGGAAATTTTGGTAATTAGCAGCCGCAGCACAAATGAATCATGTCGCAACCATCCTCTTCTCACTTTGCCTCTCTTTTGCTCTGAATGCAAAGGCTCCAGAAGCGATTATAACCCCGTGTGTCCCTCCTTGGGCCTCTGGCCTCACGTTCCCACTACAGATACTATGTTCCCTGCTTATCACTCTGGGCAGCCTCCCCTCCTTTCTTCTGTAGCCTCTTATCCAAGCCTTTGCCTATCTGCTTGCCCAGACCCGGCAGGCAACTTAGTTAGCTAGCTTGTCCTCTTGCAAATTTCACCTATAGGTTTATTGCAATTCCTAGTCCTGGAAAGAAGAAAAAAATGAAGCCGGTCTAAATCCTGATAAAAATACGGCTTAGTGCTGTCTAGGCTGATAAAATACTACTTGGAAAATGGGGACCTATTTCTCTCCCTTTCAAGGTTGGGCACTTATAAAGGGATAGAAATGCACAGAAAGATTTCCTTAGCAGAAGCTAATAATCAGCGATTCCCACATTCATCTACCTACTCATCCATCCTTTTTTCCATCCATCCAGTTATTCATTTAATAAAACTTGAAGAATGTCTGCAGGGTACCAAGCCTAGCCTGGCTTTGGGGATACACAGATGAGGGTGGGAAGACTGGCAAGTAACCCGAGATCACTATACAATGTGATGTACCCTAAGAGTGCAGTGGGAGCCTGAGGAGAGACGTCTGAGTCAGGGGCAGAAAAGTACAGCTGCTCTGAAGAAGGGGGCACTTGAATTAAAGACTGAAGACTGAAGAGGACCGGGCTTTGCAGCACTCCCTTTCATTAGCACATGGGTGTTACCAGGATTAGTAAGCTCCAGAATCTTCACAAAATTGTCATCTGCTCCAACGCGTGGGGAGAGTAATAACGTCCCAGGAATGGGGAGCTCAGCACAGGAACACTACTTGATGCTGCTTCGGAATCAAAACACTTAGGTCACGTGACCTCCTCTCGACAGGATTTTCCTAATACATGCCAGAGAGATGGGAATAGAAACACCTCCCTTGTTCTTAAAGAATCCAAAGCTCCACCACGTTTCTCCTCCAATCCACCATCTGCTATTGCTGGAAAACCCTACTCGTCTATCCTCTGGCTTTAACTAAAGTTGGTGATTTTCTCCTCAGGAGAGCCAGAAAGTCTACCTGTTTCACCAACCCTCCTTTTCAACTAAGCTCAAAGGTACGGGAGTTGTCCTCTGTTCTGTGCTGGGTCTAGCTCCCAGAGTCTACACAAAGAGCATTCATTCCTGTATGGATGGGGAACACTGTCAATCCAAAGCAGAAGCACTGGGATGAGGGACGGCCATGTTGCTATAGATGGTCTGGGAGGACAGACCCTTGGTCCATGGATAATTCTCTCTTTTTAAAAGTTCCCCTCACTGCTCATATACTTTCTTATTACTGCAGTCATTTGGCAGGCAGTCTTGGTCATGGATCAGCTTGGTGAGTGGAAGCCCAGGCTGAGGGCTTGAACTTCGTTTAATGTAGGAACCTTGGTGAGCAAGGTTGCTGCTGTGAGGGGACCGCTGGTTTAAAGCACCTCAGTCTTAAAGAGCCAGGTGGTGACTGAAGCATCTCCCAGAGCCCCCCATGATAGAAGGCATAGTGTCTGGATATGACTTATTACTCATCTCATTTTCTAGAATAGGTAAGCTCTGTTTTGCTCAGCACTATGTCCCCAGGGCCTGGAAGAGTGCCATCTAATACTTTTTTTTTGCTGGATGAACTAAGATTCTCAAGTAATGTGTGAGGAATCTCCATGGGTCCCATTGGTATCTCTCAGTCCTGGGCTGGGCTGCCAAAGTCCACAGCTTCCTTGTGACTTAGCTGGGCTCCCACCATCCCAAAGCCCAGCCAGAAGAAACACTTCAATGCTAATAGATCTGGAGACTTAAGCTCTGGAGGGCCACCTCTGTCAGATGAGATTTGCCTTCAAAGGCCACTGGCTCTGACCTTTTGATAACATTTTAAAAAAAGAAACCTTGTGTATTGACTGAATCAGTTCTATCTTCAGTGAAGGTCTGGGCAGCTATTTGTATTTCCGTTTGAATTTTTGGGTCCTTTTCATTTTCTACCTCTGGGTAAGCACAAAAGAGGAAAAAAAGTTCCTTTGCTTGACCAAACCTCATTTACAAGTTGTTTGTGTGTTTTTTTAATGGAACCCAATCCCTTAAGCCTTGAAAAGTAACCTTCACAGAGCTCAATAAACCATTTCTAACGTGGCAGCTTCTAATCCAGGAGAGTTCAGAAGGCAGATGCTAAATAACCACCAATTGCATCCCAGGACAGTTCCGGCCAGTCTCAGGGCTCTGCAGCCTGGAGATGTGATCCGCTAATCCTGACTCTATGCTTGCGTCCGCTCTGCTGGCTGGCCTCACTCACGCAATTAGTATTCTCCCCAGTGTTGATTTTGTTCAAATATATTGGGCCCATCAATCACCCGCTTTCCAACTCATCTGTCTGGATCAGTCAATTACAAAGTTATATTGGAGCCACTAGGATTCCTGTGAAATAGACACAAGAAGGAGCTAAACTCATTTCAGGTTTGACCTCTGAAACTGGGATCTGAGGAGGCTTAGTCTGCTTACACTTCATGGCTATCCAATCCAATCTGGCCTGGAGAATAGAAAGGCCACTTGCTTAATTGGGAACACTTTAATATAGATATCCATTAACTTATGCTAAATTACAGTAAAACATCTATGGAGGAACTTGATGTGACATCTGCATGAATACTAAGTAACTTCATTACGATCAGCACTATGACAATGATATGAAATGAACGTGCCCAGAGAAGACAATTAGTCTCCCACCTTCCCAAGCCATTACTCCTTTATTTCCCACCCATCCTGGGCTAAAAAAAAAAAAGGCATAGACATTTTATGATAATTTTTTTTTTTTTGAGCCCATCACTTTCCTTCAGCTCCTGGTCAGTTCCTGAGAGTTCTGGTCATTTGCAGGATGGAGACTGGCTTGGGCCACTTGGAAGAATAGCCATGGAGAGTGAAGGGAGGGGGCCTTGGGGTTCCACTTTGGTTTGGGAAAGAAGGCTGTCAAGACTGATGGGACAGCCCCCTCCCCACCCCCAAACACAGACACATACACACAGACACAGAATTGGAAGGTGGCCTCATCTGGAACGAACAAACAGACTGTCAGGTCAGATTATGAACATCAGAAGCATTTCAATCTGCTGGCTGCATACCCTATGTGCTGAGATCTGAGGGAAGGATTTGGCCTTGGAATTAAGCCAGCTTTTCCTTCTGGGTTGCATGTACCTGAGAAGTGTGGCTAGGAGGGTCCAGGAGTCAGATAAACACACCCCATCGCACTTAGTCTGAGCCACACAACTTGGTCTTAAAGATACGCCTCTCATATTACTTGGTGCTATTTCACATGGAAGAGTGTAAGTGTGAAAGTATTAGTCACTCAGTTGTGTCTGAATCTTTGTGACCCCATGGACTGTAGCCCACCAGGCTCCTCTCTCCATGGAATTCTCCAGGCAAGAATACTGAAGTGGGCTGCCAATCCCTTCTCCAGGGGATCTTCTCAACCCAAGGATCGAACCTGGGTCTCCTGCACTGCAGGTGGACTCTTCCACCAGGGAAGAAGCCTTCTTCCAAATCTCAGGGTGACCCACAGGGACCTTTGTACTTAGGGATGCCTAACTCAGTGCAAGAAGCAGCTCATGAAAGAGGCAAGTGAGAAACAATATTCCTGGGCTCCCCCTCTGTTGTTTTGCCCTGGGTCTCAGATCTTTCCCCACTGCTGTTTTCTCCTCCTCTCCTTGACCTTCACAGCAGAGTCCCCTGGCTCAGTCCTGCTCATCCACTTCTACCCATTCGCATAGACCCATGTGACGGATGCTCACTCAGCTCCTTCTCGCAGGTGCCCTTGCCTGGATGTGCTTCTGCCTGACTTCCACTCCTTCTTAGGACAAGAGTGTCAGTTCTGCAGCTCCAAGCAGCAGCTACGAAGGGTCCTCTTTGCATCATACTCCAGGCAGGTGTCAGTGGGGAGGAGCCTCCCTGTGAAGTATGCAGACGTCCTGGGGTGCTTCAGATAGAGCTCAGGTCCCAGTGGGCAGCTGCTGGGTGATTCCAGAGAGCCAGACGCCCCCCTAGAAAGGGTAGACCGCCATAACCCATGGGAACAGAGGGAGCGCCCATCATCTCGTTAGCATGTCAAGTAACAGATTTTGATGATGCTCCCCTGCCTTCTAGCTCCAGTTTCAAAACCTTCCCTGCGTGGGCCTCGCTGGGGTTGGTGATTAGTTCTCACTGTTCCCTCTTCCGAGACCAGTGAGCGGCTCAGTTTGTGCCAAGTTTCCTTGTAAATACTGTGGCTGTGACCACACGAGGCAAAGCATTCCTGGGAGATAACACTGAGCTTGTTTCTGGATTCCTACTGGGAACAGGAGGGGAATGAAATTGCCTCTCTGTCAGAGCACACTGCCATGTGGCCAAGCCCAAGCTAGACTCGCAGGATGTGAACTCTGTCCTCCTCGCGGTTCCCTCCCTCTCCTCTGCTCTTTCCAAGCAAGCTCTCATTCTAAAAGGAACAGGTCTCAGACTTCCCTGGTGGTCCAGGTGGAAGGATTCAACTTCCAATGCAGGGGGCACGGGTTCCATCCCTGGTCAGGGAACTAAGACCCTAAGTTCTAAGGGTCTTAGATTGCACTAAGAGATCTTTGCACTAAGATCTCATAAGCTGTGGGGCAACAAAGCCCGTGCACCACAGTGAAAGATCCTGGATACTGCAACTATGACCCAATGCACCCCAAAATGCAATAAATGTTTTTTTATTTTTAAAGAAGAACAAGTCTCATTTCCTTGGATGACCATTGTCTCCAAGCAAACATCTGGAAACAGGCCATAAACAAACAAGAAGCCTCACGAAAGCCAAGAGCATCTAAGAGGAAAGGAAAGTGGTTATGGACATATTGGAATTTCAGTGAGTAATGAGGCAGAGGGGTGTGGGGGAATGGAAGAGAGCACAGAAACAGTCTTACTGAGGCTGGGGAATGGATGATGTAAGGTCTTTATGTCCTTCCCAGGTTCATGATTTTATATGTGAAAAATTCTAAACTGTTCATCCAGTTCAACAAAGTGAACATTTAACAAGAATCTCCTCTGTGTCTAAGGCTCTAAGTGAAAAATTTCAAGGTAAACCAAGTATGGTTCCTGAGCTCAAAAATCCCTATAACCCAGGAGGGTAGAAAAGGCACTTGAGCAACCCTCCATCTCTCCTATTTTCTCTCTTTTTTTCTTTCTTTCCACCCAGTGCAAGGCAGATTGCATTAATGGCATGGTAACTCTGGGCTGATGTAAACAGCACTAGAATTAGGTTCGTAAACCTGCTCCACCCTTACTAACTCTGTGATATTGTGCAGGAGATTGAAACTCACATAGCTTTGATTTTTTTTATTTCTATAATAAGAATATTAATGATAGCTCTCTCACAGGATTAGTGTAAGGATGAAATAAAATATGTTTATTAAAGTTCTCTGCACTGAGTAGATGCTTAATAAATATTACTTGAATGAATGAATTATAAGTAAAGAAAATGTTAGGGAAACAGAGGATAGCTCATCAATAGTTAGGAGGGACAGCCTCTGAGATGATCTTGAAAGGTAAAGAGGATTTCAACAGGTACAGATAAAAGCTAGTTCAGACAGAGGGAACGGCATGAACGCTGAAGTGGAAAAGAGTAGGTCACACAGGAGAGGCAAGTCCTAGGGGAAATAAGACTGAAAATATAGGTCAGGCTTTACTGTGGCCTGTGACTTTTGCTATGCTAAAGAGTATGGGCTTGAACTTTGGGCCAAGTGAATTATCAGGGATTTCAGAGAAAGGAGTGACCATATTTTAGGAAAATCAATATGACAATCAAATGAGGGGGGTTGTGCTGGAGATGAGCTGGGGACAGGGAGATGAGTTTGGAGGAAATGTCAGCCTCAGCTGAGGATCTTAACTAGTGTTAGTAGAAACAAAAGAGACGGAAACGAAGGGTCAAGTGAAGCATGCAGTTTTCACGTGGACTCCACAGGTCCTCATCTGTGATCCCCAAGCACTGAAGGTGTGTCTCTTTCAGAGTCGGTTGGCATGCCAGTCTTTCTCTACTGGGAGCCACTGGAGGGCAGACACCAGCCCATCGCACCAGCGGCCTCAGTTATAAGTCTCCATGGGTCATACAGAGTAGAAACTCTACAAATATTCGTGGCATAAATGAACCAATCAGTGAGTAATAGCTGGGCATAAATCAGAGGATATGTACTCAAACTGGGCTATAGTTTTTGGCTGGAGGCCTCCCACATCTGAACAGAAAGCGTCTTGGCAAAAGGTGAAATTCTAGGTTTCAAAAGAAAAAAAAAAAAACAAACGTAGGAAGGACGCTCAAAGCCTTTGTTAATTAAAAACATGAATCGCTCTTCAGGGAACATTCCCTGCATCCCATTCTCTCTCGTGGCTCTGAATGGCAGATAAAGTGGTATCTTTGCCTGCGCTTTGGACCACATTTAATTAAATGCCTACATCGACTGCTTCCTCACATACCTTGTTTTATTTCCTTCCCTTCTTTTCCATACTAAAGAGGGCCAGGGCTAATACTAATGCATATGCTGTTAAACCTTTTTAATTAACTTCAACTTCTTCCAGAGATTTATGTTTAAACAGTAAATTTTTTGTTGATACTCAAATACATAGGCGGCACTCAGAATGATGTACGAGTACTCTTGTCCTCAAAATGATTCTTCATGAGTTACCACCAGAGACGTTTTCATGAGCCTCCTTTATTAAAATAATAATACTCAGCAAAGCAATAATGCTTTACAACCAGCAGCTAATTAACCTGCCCCACCCCCCACAGGTCAGCATTAGCATCTGCAGGTTAAGATATGAGCGCCCAGTGGGTCTCTCTCTTTAGAGTCAGCACTGAATTGGTCTGGGTCTGTGCTCTGGCATCGGTGAGTAATGATTTTCATTTAAAACGCATCTTTGTTCTCAGACTGTAGCTCAATCTGTTATTATCCTTATTTATTTTGTTCTTGTTTGGTACCTTCCCTGCACTGAGTATCAGCATGCCTAATCTGCACTTGACCTCCTGAACCAGAATTTAACCATGCCTTGGAAAAGCCAATGGATTCAAAACTCGGGTTTAATTGCAAAATCCATTTATTTTCCTGTAACTCTAAATTTGTGCTCCAAGCATTTTTAATCATGATCTGGGTTGTCAGTTGTAATTGCCACACAGCAACCCTCTGCCACGCAAACCCATCTAACCTACCCAAGTTCTTGTTCCATTCGTCATGTTGAGACAACACTTTCCCCCACAAGCTGATGTAGTTCTCTTCCATGTTATACCATCAACGGGCCAATTATTTCAATTTTGGCATCAGATTCAGAAGAGAGTTTAATGATCCTCAATGGTATAAAAGGAATTTTTATTCCTACAGCAATTTAGTAATGATGATGACATTTAGGCACTTAGAAAGGATTTCTCGTTTCCCACCACCGACAAACAGGAGGCTAGATGATTGTTTTAGGCACTTTTCTGGGCACTTTGGGTTTCCATGGTGGTTCAGCTGCTAAAGGACCTTCCTGCCAATGCAGAGGATGCAAGAGATGCAGTTTCGATCCCTGGGTCGGGAAGATCCCTTGGAGAAGGAAGTGGACATGAGTTTGAGCAAACTCCGGGAGTTGGTGATGGACAGGGAAGCCTGGCGTGCTGCAGTCCATGGGTTGCAAAGAGTTGGACATGACTGAGTGACTGAACTGAACTGATGTGGTAACATGAGGGAAAATAACTACAGTCCAGGTGGAAAGCAGAGAATGGTTCTTTGCTGTAAGACTCCTCAACTAGATGAAGACTGGCTCTTGGGAACTGGTGATTGATTATATAGGATGTGCAGCATTTCTAGGGGCCTTGGTGGCTGTCCAACTGAGCAACCTTCTCTATCACCCCAAATCTCACAAACAAACCCCAATGAAAACAACTCCATGTTTCTGAGGCTTGAGGCTGCTTTTTACAGATGTCAGTGCAGGCATCAGGGGATGCAAAGCCAGTGCACTTTTTAATAGTTGATTTTGACAGGACGTGTCTGGTTAGTGCTAGTTATCCCAGAGCCTAACTGGATCTTGAGGATAAATCTTTTATTTTGGTAGCACTTTAAAATAAGTGGCAGCAGTTCATGGATAATTACTTCTGAATTATCTAGCGGATTCATCAGGTTTGATTATAGATGCATAATGAATTTACCAAATTTGTGGGTATTAGGGGGATATTAATTCCATATGAAACCTCACAATTCATTCGTGTGCCATTTGTTTTCATTCCTTTTTTATAATAAGCTAATTAGTTTAAATTATTTGTACTCGTACAAGGTCTTGAAACACATATAAGGAATGATTATACCAGAGCACCCAATAAGTGGCAAGCTTTGGAGACAGCATTAATTGTGATAAAGGGTTCATAAAGCAGTCGATGTTCAATTCTCCCATCTGGGGTGGTAATAACAGGTCTAATCATGACACCTCCATAAAGTCGCAGGAAGTCCATAATTAACGTTTTTGAATTCAGATATTTAAGACAAGGTGGAGGAAGTCATTATGCCAACTAGAGAAGGAGGCAAGAGGGGGAGTTTGATCTTGTTCTAAGCAAAGGGGAAAAGATGAGAAGGAAGGTCTTGTTAACTCTGGGCCAGAAGGGAGGTAGGCGCGCATGGTCTCTGACCTGTTTGGAGAATTCCTTTAAGAAGAACCGGTGTTTCTGGGGGTCACTGCAAACTGGGATTTAGCCTCTCAGAATGGAAGTATGGGCTTCTCTGGATCAGGGACCAGGATCTTTGGCTTTGTTTTTTGGTTTTATTTATTTATTTATTTTATATGGAAATGGTCCCGTTTGGGGGCTTCCCAGATGGCTCAGTGGTAAAGAATCCACACGCCAATGCAGGAGATACACATGTGAGTTTGATCCCTGGGTCGGGAAGATCCCCTGGAGAAAGAAATGGCAACCCGCTCCAGTAGTCTTGCCTGGAGAATCCCATAGACAGAGGAGCCTGGCAGGCTACAGTCCATGGGGTCCTAAAGAGTCAGACATAACTGAAGGACTGAGCATGCACACAGGATCCCATTTGGCCAATGAGCTTGGGTAGGAAGGAGCCTGGACTGAACTGACCAGGGACAATGGTTACCTTACCTTGAGCAGATTCTAAGTGTTAGGCAGTGTGGTTGGCACTTTATATACATTGTATCATTTCATCCTCCTCACAGTCCCTATAGAATAGATACTACTATTATTTCCACTTCACAGGTCAGGGGACTTTGGACAGGAGGTCACAGAACCTGCCCAAAGTCATCCATTCAACCAGTAAGCAGCAGGGCTGGGACCCTGGGGATGTCTGATTCTGAAGCCCCACACTCCATTACTCTGTGATCCACAGTCTCCTGGATTCCCCACTGTCTCCAAAACACCAGGGCTGTTATTATAAACCTCATCAATGCCACCCCTGTTAATACCATCCCAAATGGGGGACTTGGAAGAGTTATTCTTTTTTGAAATCTTAATACCAAATTTTCACTGTATAGGCAACCCACCAGGTCAGAGGCCTTCAGATTTCCCTCCCTGGGGTCCCCTCCATAGAGCAGTGACAGAAGGGCCAGCCACCTCACTGATCTCCTACTGCCATTAGAAACAGCTCCACAGGGGTTAATGCTAGAAGCTCTGCTTTGGATGAGACACTGGTTTAATTTATATTTGATTAAAAAAGTCATTCATTCATGCATTCAGCAGCCGGTATTTGTTAAATGTCTCCTACACTCTTAATTGGGTTTTGTTGGGGGTGGGGTGGGGGTGGGGGAGAGGGAGCAGGTATAATAAAGTGTATGCCAGACACTTGTTTATAATTTTCTTGGAAGAATACGTGTACACACCTGAAAAGTTAAGTAAATAAGAGAGTGATTGAATAACCAGGCAACTGAGACGCAGACAGTGAGCTTTCCACAGTCAGATGAAGGAGACAGCACTGGGGACTGGCGTGGTCCTTAGAGGAAATGGATGTGAACTGCTGGTGGAGGATGGGCAGGGATGGGATGGCAGAAGGCGCACCAGCTGGACCCAGTGAGGAAGCCGGGCTCCAGGTCTCAGTGAGTAACCAGGAATTTGACCTTGGGAAGAGTCACTCTCTAGGGCCTCAATTCTTTGCTGTGAGTTGCAGATGATGACACATCACAGGATGGTCATGAAATTCAAATGGACATGGATACAGAACTGCTCTGACGTCAAGTGCAAAACACATACGCTAGATACCGCATGAGAAAAGCACTCCCGGGGCGGACATCCTAACACGAATTCTGGGTACCACACTTTGAGTTCCATTCCAGCTCACCTGGACAGGTAGGCCCAGCTCTGACCAGGCAGCATTCAGGGTGACATGCTGCAGGCTAGGGCAAGGAGCAGAGCCCGTGTACCTAGTGGGAGAAGCTGGACAAGATGTGGTAAGACCACGGCCGATCCCGTAGGGTCCCTGATAGTACACAGGGGAGGACAGTGAGACCTGGGGATGGGAAGGAGGAAGACACAGGAGGCTGTTGATGTTTCTCCCGTCTGTTGTGCTGCCAAATGGAAAATGGCATCTCCCTTCTAGTCTAGCCACACTCAATCGCACCATCAAGGGAGATGGAAAAGATACCATGTGGGCTTCCCTGCTGGTTCGGTGGTTAAGGATCTGCCTTGCAATGCAAGGGACACCAGTTCAATCCCCGGTCTGGGAAGATTCCACATGTCCTGGAGCAACTAAGCCTGTGCACCCAAACTACTGAGCCTCTGCTCTCCTGCCCGTGTGCTACAACTACTGAGCCTCTGTGCTGCAACTAGTGAAGCCCATGAGCTCTAGAGCCTGTGCTCCGAAACCAGAGAAGCCACTGCAATGAGAAGCCCACGCACTGCTACTGGAGAGTAGCCCTGCTCACCACAACTAGGGAAAGCACGGAAGCAAGACCCACCACAGCCCCTCCCAAAATGAAAATTTTAAAATTTATTTTTTAAAAAAAGGATACCATGCAAATACCAATATGAAGATTCGGGGGGGGGGTCCCCCAATTTCTCCCTGGACAGAACCACCCTGGGACCATGGCTGAGTCTTCTACTTGCCTATTGTTCTCTGTACATCAGGCTCACTGGGGCACTCATCTCAGCCTCAGTCACAGCATGGCCACAGTCCTCAGTTCTAGAGTTTATCGTCCTTGAATCTCCCTTCTCCAGGGCTCTGGTTTCAAGGGAAGCCTAGAAGTCCTAATTTCTACTTTGAGAATCTCTTTGACTTGGAGAGACTCTGCATTCAGTTTCAGTTTTGGCAACAAAACTCTGCATTCAGTTTCACTAGGCTGATGAGTGAGGGCTCATGGTTAGGATACTTGGGGTGGAAGATGCAAAGGCGGTGGGGGTGTGGGTTCTCTACAGGAATACTCATTTCATCACTGTGCTCTTGTGTATATGCTAAGTTGCTTCCGTTGTGTCCAACTCTTTGCAACGCTATGGACTGTAGCCTACCAGGCTCCTCTGTCCATGGAATTCTCCAGGCAAGAATACTGGATTGGGTTGCAATTTCCTCCTCCAGGGGATCTTCCCAACCCAGAGACCAAACCCTCATCTCCTGTGTTGCCTCCTGCATTAGAAGGCGGATTCTTTTTTTTGTTTTGTTTTTAAACCACCGAGCCTTCTAGAAGCTACAGAAAGGTAAGGTTTCTCCTTAGCACCCAGGATTTCTTCCATTTCACCAACAAAATGAATCAATCCCAAGAAGATGGATCAAGGATACTTAAACTGAAAAGAACTTTAAGTAAATACTTTGTCCTTTTCCCCTACCTCTATGCATCTGCCTCTAAAATACCAAATATGAAGCCAGTCTTGGTCTTTCTCAGAAGACCTCCAAGAAGGAGAGTTTCCTACTGTTAACTCAAAGATGAAGGTGGGCATGTGTAATCTAGGAAGCTCTCTTGCTTCAGATGGATGCCCTCCCTCACTTCTCACTGCACCTTAGAAAGTAATGGCCTGGAAAGACCACATCTGTCTGGAGGGGGCATTGAACTTGGACCTCATCACTCCAGACATCTACAACCTGATACCATGGGAGGTTTGAGCCCCTAAGAATACAGATGCTTGGACTCAGTGGAAACTTGTGTACCTAAATCTTTACAACCTTTCCCTTTCACACTGCCTCATTGCTTTTCAATTTTATTTTAAACTGTGAATATCTTAAGGATTTGCTTCTCTAAAGCCTTGTCTCCACTCCCTAAATTATATTAGCAACCTATTAGATGCTGAAGTTGAATTTGGCTACCTGATGGGAAGAGCCGACTCACTGGAAAAGACCCTGATGCTGGGAAGGATTGAGGGCAGGAGGAGGAGGGGACGACAGAGGATGAGATGGTTGGATGGCATCATCGACTCAATGGACATGAGTTTGCACAAACTCTGGGAGATAGTGAAGGACAAGGAAGCCTGGAGCACTGCTGTCCATGGGGATGCAGAGTCAGACGCGATGGAGTGACTAAACAACAACAACCTATTAGGTAATAGGCGAGGAGTCTGCCGAGGGCCCTCATGCACCCCAGAGGTAACTCCTTGGTCTTTCCTGGCTTTAAAAAGACAGCTCAACCTGCCAGATATTAATCAGGATGGAAGAACACATTGAGAGACATCTCTAGCTCACCGGCTGGCCAAGGCTGAATTAAACATAGGTCTCACCCACAGTGCATGGGTGATGGTGGAGTAAGTCTGTCTTTTGTGTTGGGGGCTTGTGATCTGGCAGCTCTCCCAAAGATTTGTGAAAAGGAGAGAGAAGGGGGCAGGATTGGGTTAGGGGGAAGGGGTAAGAAAGGGGATTAGTCACTGGAGTCAGGATAATTATTCCTGATGTCAAAGCCTCATCCAGGAGAGGTTTCACTGTGCCTGTTTTTATCCACAAGACAGTATAAGTGGGATCTCTTGAAATTAGGTCACAGCTTGCAAAAGCAGGGGCTTGCCAAGGTGCTAACTGCCTGAATTCTCGGTGGGTTCGCACAGCTCTCTGCTCTGACAAATGCCTTCTTTGTTTCTCTGAAAAGTCTGACTTGCTGAAGCCATCACACCTGCCTTTTTTCTCCTTCGCCCTCTCTCTCCCCTCCGCAAACAACTGAACCTGGAAGGTTAAAAACCACTTCACTTGTCAACTCCAAAGCGCTCCCTCCTGCCATCGCATTGCTTCCTTTCTTAACCAGGGAAGGGAGCTATCCTGCTCTCACTCTGGGGACTGGAAGCCACTTTGAGAAGAGAGAGGAAGTACAATTTTCACAGCACACACTTGTCATCTCCAGAGCCGGGGGGCCAGGCTGCAGGAGAGCTGTATGAAGCCTAGGTCCCAGCTGTCTCAGAGGGCAGAGAATGAAGGGGAAAGTCCTGGTGGCCTGATTTCCTGTCTGGGCGCAGGTCCCCGGGGGGTGATAACACCATGGAAATCCCACCTGCCCCCTAAGATGGGGGGAACCACAGTAGCAGGAACAGCAAACACTAGCTCTTGTCTAGTCATAACCTCAAAACTAACTTTCTCTTGTTCTTTTTGTTCCTAACACTTTGTTACTGACAAAGGTGTTGTCATAACAGGTGACTCTAAAAGGTGGGTGGGGACCAGGGAGGTGTGAGAGGAGGTGTTGGAAGCTGATTAGAAGCCCCTGGAAGAGGGCGGAGATGAGAACCTGAGCTAGGAAGTCCCGCGCGTGCGGGGCACCCTGGGAGTCTAGGCTGTCAATTATCTGTGTTTGGCCAAGGAGTCAAAAACCACAGCCCTCTCTGGAGCTAGAAATAGCAGGTGCTCATGGGAGCAATGTTTGGATGAGTGAGGTCGGGAGGGCAGTGATTGGAGAGATGCTTGTTGCTTCTGCTTTTCCTATCTGGGAGGCCTTTGGGCTGGTTTCTCACCGTCGTCTTTATGCTTCTTCATGTGCAGGATGAATGTTCTTCCTTAGAAGGAGGGTTAATATCATGCAGTGCATTGAAAAGCCTTGACTCTCGACAAGCCTTCAACAATTGCTAGTCATTATGAGGACTGTTTTGTTATCTTTTGGGATGGAAATAGAATAAAAGGAGCTATCATTAGGAGTCTAGAAAACTTGGACTAATGGCTTCCAGGTTTGTTTTCTTTTTTTTAAGTAGTAGATTTCTTTTCAGATGAAGTTTTATATGGACTCTCCACACAGAAAGTTGGTATCAGTAAGGTATCAGGTGGTGGGTGCCAAGTGGTGGTTGGGTCCTGGGTCCTGCCTGCTCAGCCCCCTCACTGCACAAGCAGTTTGGACTTCCTTGGTATCCAGGGCTCTGAGGGGCCCTGTTAGAAAACTGCTAGCTTAGAATATTATAGAAGCGTTGGTTGTTTCCATAAAAGTAGAGTCCAACCTCATAGCCTGCTGGTGAACATGTTTCAGTGAACCAAGCAAACCAACCCAGAGAGAAGTGATGGGGAGGAGCCTCCAGGGAGGACAGGACACAGATTTGCCAGGTGAGAGCTGGTGGAACCAGTGCCTAAGGATGTGTTCTTGGGAAGAGAAAGGCCAGAGTCTTCCTCCTTATCTCTCCCAGAGTGGGCCCAGAATTGTGGAAACCCAGGGCCTGCAGAAGGATGGAGGTGAGGTGAAGTGAGGGGAGAGAGACAGTAAGACTGGGACTGTCTATCTCCTCCCCGGAGAGGGCTCTGGTGGGCTCTGGGAGGCAGTGGGAACCAGCTGGGATTTCTGCAGGTGGGGTCAGGTGGACCTGTGCTGTCTGACTGGATGGATGCAGAATCGTGTGTTTAGTCATGGTGATACATCGTAATTCTACTGCTCCTTTCCCTTTTGCTTCCTCTTCGTTTCCAATAAAATTCCATTCTGGCTTTACCTCTATCTACTAGAAAAATCAAGACAGAATTTGACTAGATCAAGGCCAGCAAGGTTGGCAGAGTACAAGTAATGATCAATTGACAAAGCTTTCTGCACTGGATGCCCATGAATTTAACAGAAGATCTGCAGCGCCAAAGCCTGAGGATCACTTGGCTCCTCTGTGGCTCAGTCACAGCTCTCCTACTCCTGGAAGTGTCTAGCTGACCCCTTATCCCCACGGGATCCCTTCTCAGAGAAGTGTTTCTAAGACTGGCAGCTTCATACCCTAACACTGCCTTGTCTGTCATGGTAATGGAGGGAATGAGAAGGCTCTATCTTACAAGAAAGAGGGAACTTTCTATGGTCCTGAATATTGTGGAGGCCTGCCTCACTTTTGCACATCAGAAAGTGAAGAAGAACTAAAGAGTCTCTTGATGAAAGTGAAAGAGGAGAGTGAAAATGTTGGCTTAAAGCTCAACATTCAGAAAACTAAGATCATGGCATCTGGTCTCATCACTTCATGGCAAATAGATGGGGAAACTGTGGAAACAGTGGCTGACTATATTTTTTGGGCTCCAAAATCAGTGCAGATAGTGATTGCAGTCATGAAATTAAAAGATGCTTATTCCTTGGAAGGAAAGTTATGACCAACCTAGACAGCATATTAAAAAGCAGAGACATTACTTTGCCAACAAAAGTGCATCTAGTCAAGGCTATGGTTTTTCCATTGGTAATGTATGGATGTGAGAGTTGGACTATAAGAAAGCTGAGTGCCGAAGAATTGATGCTTTTGAACTGTGGTGTTGGAGAAGACTCTTGAGAGTCCCTTGGACTGCAAGGAGATCCAACCAGTCCATCCTAAAGGAGATCAGTCCTGGGTGTTCACTGGAAGGACTGATGCTGAAGCTGAATACTTCGGCCACCTGATGTGAAGAGTTGACTCATTTGAAAATATCCTGATGCTGGGAAAGATTGAAGGCAGGAGGAGAAGGGGACGACAGAGGATAAGATGGCTGGATGGCATAACCGACTCGATGGACATGAGTTTGGGTAAACTCCAGGAGCTGGTGATGGACAGGGAGGCCTGGCGTGCTGCCGTTCATGGGGTCGCAAAGAGTTGGACACGGCTGAGAGACTGAACTGAACTGAACTGAGGGCTTCCCTGGTGGCTCAGATGGTAAAGAATCTGCCTATAACATGGAGACTTGGGTTCGATCCCTGGGTGGGAACAATCCCCTGGAGTAGGAAATGGCAACCTACTCCAGTATTCTTGCCTAGAGAATCCCATGGACAGAAGAGCCTGGCGAGCTACAGTTTATGGGGTCGCAAAGAGTTGGACAGGACTGAGTGACTAACACAGGTATATCTAGCTTCAAGGAGATCTTCACGCCTTTTTATACATTTTGGGACTTGGTACCTTTAATTATCTAGGGGAACTCATAACCCTAACTTCCTTAGCTACTCCTATAGAAAAAAGCACAGAGGGCACTTCAGTTCTGCAGAGGCTTCCTGGTCTAATTTCTCATCTCAGGGCTGGAGGTGACTAAGGGATGTATCTGGCTGTTTTCATGATCCACTGGTGTCTCAGTAATGGATGTTCACCGCCACAGTGCCCTCATTTAGCCTCATAACCTCAATAAGGTAATATTTGATTTGTGTTAAGTATCTGATTAAACAACATAAAGTATTTAACCTATTGATCTTTTATACTTTGCCAGCTCTACATTCCTGGATAGACTTTAATTACCAAGTTGGAGAGCTTTCCCGAATGGGATTTGCATCTTGTTAAGACCTTTCCCCTGTCTTTAGGGCTCCATGTCAACAGCTTTCTCTTCCTGTTGCCTCTGCACCTTATTTCATGTCCTGCTTCTCCACTATACCCTGCTTAATTCTGCCTTAAGACTGATAATACTTGCAGTTGAGTCCTTTTATGTGACTATGTGTTCTACTGCTTATTTTAGAAAGCTGATGATAAAATAAACAATTGGACCTATTACTTTGTCTGATCTTTGAAACATGAGAAACTGTCCAGCATAACAACCGCATTTTAGGTGGTTGGTCACAGCCGTTGAACTGACCTAACCCATATATCTCAGGGAGGCTAGGCCAGTGGGCATTGATCAGGAAGATCACAGAAAACCATTTCAACTGGCCAATTAGTTTGCTAATTGCTCTAATACTAACCATCTCTTAGAAAGCTACAGAAAATCATACTTTTCCCTCTCTTGCCTCCAAGGATATAGTTATGAATGCTAATGATAATTAGTTGATTTACATGCTGTCTTTCCTTCAAGAATCTCAAACATGCTGGGTTTGTTTGTTTTTCTTTTTTTTTCTTGTATTTTAAATTTGGCTCTACAAAGAGATAGCTTCTCCACGGGTCCTCCCAAAATGAGAATAACACCTCTTAGGATTAAGTGAATTCAATGAGGAAATTCATGTGGAACATTAACAATAATGCTAGCTAACTCCTAAGTACCCGATAAACAGCTATTACTACAGTATCATTTAAGAAGGCTCTGTGGCTTATGGGTGGGCTGTGCATTTCAGGACACGGACAGGCTAGGAAGAAGATGCACTGACCCAAGTGTCTGGACACTTCTTCCAGCTCACTGGGTTGTCCCACCCCACATCAATGGTCCCTACCGGTCCATTGTTAAGTTGAGTTGGGACCAAAACATAATGGTTTGTGAAGGAAAAGAGCCTGAAAAGGCTGATGTTCATCTTCACTCCAGCTACCGCCCAGTGTCAGATCAGAAGCTGAGTCAGAATGATTCTATAAGCAGAGATTCTCCGGGGGGAGTCTCTCCAAGGGTGATGTGCTTGACAACAATGCAAACTGAAGGACATACCCCAGGCATCTGAACTAGAATTTTTGTGAGTAAAGCTCACACACATGCAATTAAAACAAGTTCCTTGGGTGAGTGTTGTGTTCAATAAGGTTTAAAAACCACTTCCCACCATGTGGTTCCTTTCAAGTCAACCCTTAAGAACTTGTAATCAATTTCCAAGAAAGGTTGGGGCTGTAGGATGCTTGTTCTGCAGGAATATCTGATAGTCTCCACTTCCCACGTGGCGTTTTGGTGCTGAAGGGGGCAAATAAAATTCAGTGTGGCCAGCAAGCAGGGGTAACTGCAGCCTGTAGAGACAGTGGCTGTGAGTAGCTCCCAACAGCCCTAGCCTCTGGGGCTGGTATTGCGTACCAGCCCCCCAACCAAGGTCATGCAGGGCACAGCACACACCCATGTGGGAAGAACAAGCCCAGTGGTACCTACAAAACTAGTGAAACAGAGGTCCGTGGCCCCCTTCGTCACCTCTGTAGATTACTTAGGGAGCATCTGTTATTCCAGTCTGTTACTCAAGTTACGGTGGGAGGCTTACTCCCACTTTCAAATGATGTTACCTTACAGAATGCAAATTCTGCTACATATAAAGTGCAGACAATCCACAGAAAATGTGACGCTGCTGGGAACACGCTCATGCATACACACTTACATGCACGGCACCATAGCGTTTGTTCCAAAGCTGATAAAAGTGATTTTTCAGACAATCTGCTCTTGTGGGTTATCTGCACTACTGCTCGCCTCCATTAGCATGGCTAATTGAGAAACTGACTGTGTGTCTTGGACCGTTTCCAAGAAGGGAACCCATTGTCTGGATGATAAGAGCTCCCGAGAGACCCAAGTAAATGGCTGGAAACCTCAGGTTGATGCCCATTGGAGGAGGAGCAAACTTTTAAAGATGACCTGCCTATTATCAGGCCAGAGAAAGCAATCTTGTTGGGCTTGTCACATTGATTGCCAAGGCAGTAAAGCATAAGACTGTTCCACAGTTAGAACATGCACTGACTCCGAGAAAGATGAGGCTTGGTTAGTAAAGGATGAAGCCATTCCAAGAACCAGTAAAAAGATACAATATGGTTTTCCTTGGGCTATATATTAACACCATCCAGAAAGCTACACGGGATGGAGGTTTGGCAAATGACTCTGCCTTGCTCTGGGTTTTGGGTAGCAAGGTTGAGACAAAGGCCAGTGGGAAAATCATTTGAGACCAGATGAAAGACTTGGAAGGAATCAGACTCTCCAGAAGCCACCGAAGTCTATGTGTTAGAGCCACCACTCTTCTGCCATTTAACATCTTGGTGACACACCCCCTATAGATCGCAAAACATCCTAAGGAAAAAAGAAAAGAAAAGAAAAAAAAAGACAGCACAGAATTGTAACTGCCTTCTGGGTAACTAACTGTGTTTTGGATGGTGTCATTTTTCTTATGACATAAGCTCCCAAATGGCACATACACTGTCTCTTAGAATAAATAGCGACTAGCAGCGGGTCACGCCTCGTGTGGGTTTCTGATAAGCGTTGTCTGGTTGTGTGCTGTTTATCACAAAGAGAACAGATACAACTGTCACATGAGCATATGAGAGGGGTCCCCTACAACTTCTATGCGTCTGTATTCTGTCCCAAATAATAATGAGGAATGAATTACCTGGGCTGAAAGGTAATTGAAGGAGGAGGTACATTACTCAGGTGGGTCAGAGAGCCTATGTCTGGGGTTAATCTGTATTCATGGGGTCTTTTCAATGAGTCCCCCTGTCAGCCAGAGGATCTGCTGACTCTATTTCTAGCAGGTCAGCCCTAACCTCAACCCTTAAGAGAACCAAAGGACATGAGCTGTGAAGATTACAGGTTTCTGAGGGCAACTGCCTGTGGCTTTGGGGATGCGGCTAGAGAGTGGTGTTCTCTGCTGGCTGCATGTTAAGATCATCTGGGGGAGTATAAACAGACGGACACCCAGGCTCCATATCCAAAGATTTTGATTTCATCAGTCCAAGGTGCCCCCAATGGGAGTGATTTTTAAAAGTACCTCAGAGATTCTGTGTGTATCTAGGGTTGAGAAAGAAAACCTGAGCAAAAGTCTCTACTGTGATACACAAGAAAACAGGAGGCCCTGGTTCAATTCACAAAGCTGAGGACCAAATCCAGCTTTTGAAAGAGGATTTTTCATCCTTAGGATGCTGGGGAAATAAATGGCAACTGGGGGGAGGGAGGTGTGGACAGGTAGAAGAAAGAGAGAGCCAAAAGCCTGTTGAGAGGAGAGAAATAAGACTGCTTTCCTCCCCACCCCCCAAGTAGCTTTTTTTTTTTTTCTTTTGTGCATCCAGGATCTGAAAGGTGAAAGCTGTGTTTACATTTACCACCCCTCCCCACTCCGAAGTGCTATCATTGAGGAAAATTTAGTATTTCTATCAGCCATCACAGAGGAATCACACAACTAGTGAACAGCGGCATTAGGGACTAATAAAGGGGAAAATGCAACCCTATGACCAAGAGCCCATAACCATAACAACTTCCAGAGACTTTGGGGCATCTGCCCACTGACCATCAGAGACACCAGAAAAAGGGGCAGGCTCCATGCAGAGCGTGGTGATGCTGGAAACGGCGGAGCAGAGCCAAGGACTTATCAAGGAAGGAACTTATGGGGAGAGAAAAAAGAAAAGATCCAGTCTATCTCCTTTGCTTCAAATGGCTTCTCAACAGCCAGGCTCTCTTTGCCTGTCTGGAGTGTAGCATTTTACTTTTATTTAGATCCTTTCTTCTTTTTATTTATTTGTTTCCTCTCTCTTCTTACTCATGCATTTCTACCCAGAACAGGAGTCAGGGATCCACTCTCCCTGTTCACTGGCTTCTCCTTGGCAGAAATGCTCTTGATCAGGTGTCAGGGCGCTGCTCAGGCTTGGACCAGGAAGAAGCACCGGGAAGAGTATGCTATGAGTCCATATCATACCCCGCACCCGCCTGCCCGTGCCTGGAATGGATGAGGATCTGGAATGTGGCCTGTGAGCGGAGGTGGGAGGGGGCCGTGGAGGAAGTTTCCACATCGTGTCTGGCTTTAACAAGACAAAGCCATTTACTGCTTCTCTCCTACAACTGCTGGATCTCCCTAGGGAGGTGCCGCTTTCTCCTGCACAGGGGTAGATGGACCTGCCTGTCATAATTAAAACATCTCCCGGGAGCGTACACTTCTGTGTTTCTTGGGAAGCTATACAAATAGCTGGTACCCAGGGAAGTGAGGACTGGTACGCCACGGCTGCCCAGAAAGAGAGGCACCTAGCCCTTTGAATTTCTACTTCTGAACCTATCGATCTCTCTGGCCAATTCCAGATTCTGTCTGAGCAGGTGAAGGAGGTTGAGAGAACCTGGATGATCCTTTTGGAGTTCCCTGGCACATCCTAATCTCTGAGCCTGCTCTGATGATAAGCATGGCAGAGCCACTGCAATCCTATATAAAATTCGAGGGTTGAACTGGCAGAAGAAAGCATGAGGGTCACTGGTCTGGAGCGCG